>NC_136068.1:1568729157-1569340882 GCF_964261635.1 Lissotriton helveticus
TAGTGCAGAGTGGTAGTGCGTAGTGCAGAGGCGTAGTGCAGAGTGGTAGTGCGTAGTGCAGAGGCGTAGTGCAGAGTGGTAATGCGTAGTGCAGAGGCGTAGTGCGTAGTGCGTAGTGCAGAGTGGTAGTGCGTAGTGCAGAGGCGTAGTGCAGAGTGGTAGTGCGTAGTGCAGAGTGGTAGTGCGTAGTGCAAAGGCGTAGTGCAGAGTGGTAATGCGTAGTGCAGAGGCATAGTGCGTAGTGTGTAGTGCAGAGTGGTAGTGCGTAGTGCAGAGGCGTAGTGCAGAGTGGTAGTGCGTAGTGCAGAGTGGTAGTGCGTAGTGCAGAGTGGTAGTGCAGAGGCGTAGTGCAGAGGCGTAGTGCAGAGTGCAGAGGCGTAGTGCAGAGGCGTAGTGCGTAGTGCAGAGGCATAGTGCAGAGGCGTAGTGCAGAGTGGTAGTGCGTAGTGCAGAGGCGTAGTGCAGAGTGGTAGTGCATAGTGCAGAGGCGTAGTGCAGAGTGGTAGTGTGTAGTGCAGAGGCGTAGTGCAGAGGCGTAGTGCGTAGTGCAGAGTGGTAGTGCGTAGTGCAGAGGCGTAGTGCAGAGGCGTAGTGCGTAGTGCAGAGTGGTAGTGCATAGTGCAGAGGCGTAGTGCAGAGTGGTAGTGCGTAGTGCAGAGGCATAGTGCAGAGTGGTAGTGCGTAGTGCAGAGGCGTAGTGCAGAGTGGTAGTGCATAGTGCAGAGGCGTAGTGCAGAGGCGTAGTGCGTAGTGTAGAGTGGTAGTGCGTAGTGCAGAGGCGTAGTGCAGAGGCGTAGTGCAGAGTGCAGAGGCGTAGTGCAGAGGCGTAGTGCAGAGGCATAGTGCAGAGGCGTAGTGCAGAGGCGTAGTGCAGAGTGGTAGTGCGTAGTGCAGAGGCGTAGTGCAGAGTGGTAGTGCGTAGTGCAGAGGCGTAGTGCAGAGGCGTAGTGCAGAGTGGTAGTGCGTAGTGCAAAGTGGTAGTGCGTAGTGGTAGTGCGTAGTGCAGAGTGGTAGTGCGTAGTGCAGAGGCATAGTGCAGAGTGGTAGTGCATAGTGCAGAGTGGTAGTGCGTAGTGCAGAGGCGTAGTGCGTAGTGCAGAGGCGTAGTGCAGAGTGCAGAGGCGTAATGCAGAGGCGTAGTGCGTAGTGCAGAGGCGTAGTGCAGAGGCATAGTGCAGAGTGCAGAGGCATAGTGCGTAGTGCAGAGGCGTAGTGCAGAGGCGTAGTGCAGAGTGGTAGTGCGTAGTGCAGAGTGGTAGTGCGTAGTGCAGCGGCGTAGTGCGTAGTGCAGAGGCGTAGTGCAGAGTGCAGAGGCATAGTGCAGAGGCAGAGTGCAGAGGCGTAGTGCAGAGGCGTAGTGCAGAGGCGTAGTGCAGAGGCGTAGTGCAGAGGCGTAGTGCATAGTGCAGAGGCGTAGTGCAGAGTGCAGAGGCGTAGTGCAGAGTGGTAGTGCGTAGTGCAGAGGCGTAGTGCAGAGTGGTAGTGCGTAGTGCAGAGGCATAGTGCAGAGTGCAGAGGCGTAGTGCGTAGTGCAGAGGCATAGTGCAGAGTGGTAGTGCGTAGTGCAGAGGCGTAGTGCAGAGTGGTAGTGCATAGTGCAGAGGTGTAGTGCAGAGGCGTAGTGCAGAGTGGTAGTGCGTAGTGCAGAGGCGTAGTGCAGAGTGGTAGTGCGTAGTGCAGAGGCGTAGTGCGTAGTGGTAGTGCGTAGTGCAGAGTGGTAGTGCGTAGTGCAGAGGCGTAGTGCAGAGTGGTAGTGCGTAGTGCAGAGTGGTAGTGCGTAGTGGTAGTGCATAGTGCAGAGGCGTAGTGCAGAGGCGTAGTGCAGAGTGCAGAGGCGTAGTGCAGAGGCGTAGTGCGTAGTGCAGAGGCGTAGTGCAGAGGCGTAGTGCAGAGTGGTAGTGTGTAGTGCAGAGGCGTAGTGCAGAGGGGTAGTGCGTAGTGCAGAGGCGTAGTGCAGAGTGGTAGTGCGTAGTGCAGAGGCATAGTGCAGAGGCGTAGTGCGTAGTGCAGAGTGGTAGTGCGTAGTGCAGAGGTGTAGTGCAGAGGCGTAGTGCGTAGTGCAGAGGCGTAGTGCAGAGTGGTAGTGCGTAGTGCAGAGGCATAGTGCAGAGTGGTAGTGCGTAGTGCAGAGGCGTAGTGCAGAGTGGTAGTGCGTAGTGCAGAGGCGTAGTGCAGAGTGGTAGTGCGTAGTGCCGAGGCGTAGTGCAGAGTGGTAGTGCGTAGTGCAGAGTGGTAGTGCGTAGTGCAGAGGCGTAGTGCAGAGGCGTAGTGCAGAGTGCAGAGGCGTAGTGCAGAGGCGTAGTGCGTAGTGCAGAGGCGTAGTGCAGAGGCGTAGTGCGTAGTGCAGAGGCGTAGTGCAGAGGCGTAGTGCAGAGTGGTAGTGCGTAGTGCAGAGGCGTAGTGCAGAGTGGTAGTGCGTAGTGCAGAGGCATAGTGCAGAGTGGTAGTGCGTAGTGCAGAGGCGTAGTGCAGAGGCGTAGTGCAGAGTGGTAGTGCGTAGTGCAGAGTGGTAGTGCGTAGTGGTAGTGCGTAGAGCAGAGTGGTAGTGCGTAGTGCAGAGGCGTAGTGCAGAGTGGTAGTGCGTAGTGCAGAGTGGTAGTGCGTAGTGCAGAGGCGTAGTGCGTAGTGCAGAGGCGTAGTGCAGAGGCGTAGTGCAGAGTGCAGAGGCGTAGTGCAGAGGCGTAGTGCAGAGTGCAGAGGCGTAGTGCGTAGTGCAGAGGCGTAGTGCAGAGGCGTAGTGCAGAGTGCAGAGGCGTAGTGCATAGTGCAGAGGCGTAGTGCAGAGGCGTAGTGCAGAGTGGTAGTGCGTAGTGCAGAGTGGTAGTGCGTAGTGCAGAGGCGTAGTGCGTAGTGCAGAGGCGTAGTGCGTAGTGCAGAGTGCAGAGGCGTAGTGCGTAGTGCAGAGGCGTAGTGCAGAGTGCAGAGGCGTAGTGCAGAGGCGTAGTGCAGAGGCGTAGTGCAGAGTGGTAGTGCGTAGTGCAGAGTGACAGTGCAGAGTGGTAGTGCGTAGTGCAGAGTGGCAGTGCAGAGTGCAGAGGCGTAGTGCAGAGGCGTAGTGCAGAGGGGTAGTGCAGAGGCGTAGTGCGTAGTGCAGAGGTGTAGTGCAGAGGCGTAGTGCAGAGTGCAGAGGCGTAGTGCGTAGTGCAGAGGCATAGTGCAGAGGCGTAGTGCAGAGTGGTAGTGCGTAGTGCAGAGTGGTAGTGCGTAGTGCAGAGGCGTAGTGCAGAGGCGTAGTGCAGAGTGCAGAGGCGTAGTGCGTAGTGCAGAGGCGTAGTGCAGAGTGCAGAGGCATAGTGCGTAGTGCAGAGGCGTAGTGCAGAGGCGTAGTGCAGAGTGGTAGTGCGTAGTGCAGAGGCGTAGTGCGTAGTGCAGAGGCGTAGTGCGTAGTGCAGAGGCGTAGTGCAGAGGCGTAGTGCAGAGGCGTAGTGCAGAGTGCAGAGGCGTAGTGCGTAGTGCAGAGGCGTAGTGCAGAGGCGTAGTGCAGAGTGCAGAGGCGTAGTGCAGAGTGCAGAGGCGTAGTGCAGAGTGGTAGTGCGTAGTGCAGAGTGGCAGTGCAGAGTGGTAGTGCGTAGTGCAGTGTGGCAGTGCAGAGTGCAGAGGCGTAGTGCAGAGGTGTAGAGCAGAGTGCAGAGGCGTAGTGCAGAGGCGTAGTGCAGAGTGCAGAGGCGTAGTGCAGAGGCGTAGTGCAGAGTGCAGAGGCGTAGTGCAGATTGCAGAGGCGTAGTGCAGAGGCGTAGTGCAGAGTGCAGAGGCGTAGTGCAGAATGGTAGTGCGTAGTGCAGAGTGGCAGTGCAGAGTGGTAGTGCGTAGTGCAGAGTGGCAGTGCAGAGTGGTAGTGCGTAGTGCAGAGTGGCAGTGCAGAGTGGTACTGCGTAGTGCAGAGTGGTAGTGCAGAGTGGTAGTGCGTAGTGCAGAGTGGTAGTGCGTAGTGGTAGTGCGTAGTGCAGAGTGGTAGTGCGTAGTGCAGAGTAGTAGTGCGTAGTGCAGAGTGGCAGTGCAGAGTGCAGAGTGGCAGTGCAGAGTGCAGAGTGCAGAGTGGCAGTGCAGAGTGCAGAGTGGCAGTGCAGAGTGCAGAGTGGCAGTGCGTAGTGCAGAGTGGTAGTGCGTAGTGCAGAGTGGCAGTGCGTAGTGCAGAGTGGCAATGCGTAGTGCAGATGGCAGTGCAGAGTGGTAGTGCATAGTGCAGAGTGCAGTGTGGTAGTGCGTAGTGCAGAGTGGCAGTGCAGAGTGGTAGTGCGTAGTGCAGAGTGGCAGTGCAGAGTGGTAGTGCGTAGTGCAGAGTGGCAGTGCAGAGTGGTAGTGCGTAGTGCAGAGTGGTAGTGTGTAGTGGTAGTGCGTAGTGCAGAGTGGTAGTGCGTAGTGCAGAGTGCAGAGTGGTAGTGCGTAGTGCAGAGTGGCAGTGCAGAGTGGTAGTGCGTAGTGCAGAGTGGCAGTGCAGAGTGGTAGTGCGTAGTGCAGAGTGGCAGTGCAGAGTGGTAGTGCGTAGTGCAGAGTGGTAGTGCAGAGTGGTAGTGCGTAGTGCAGAGTGGTAGTGCAGAGTGGTAGTGCGTAGTGCAGAGTGGTAGTGTGTAGTGGTAGTGCGTAGTGCAGAGTGGTAGTGCGTAGTGCAGAGTGGTAGTGCATAGTGCAGAGTGCAGAGTGGTAGTGCGTAGTGCAGAGTGGCAGTGCAGAGTGGTAGTGCGTAGTGCAGAGTGGCAGTGCAGAGTGGTAGTGCGTAGTGCAGAGTGGCAGTGCAGAGTGGTAGTGCGTAGTGCAGAGTGTCAGTGCAGAGTGGTAGTGCGTAGTGCAGAGTGGTAGTGCGTAGTGGTAGTGCGTAGTGCAGAGTGGTAGTGCATAGTGCAGAGTGGCAGTGCAGAGTGGTAGTGCAGAGTGCAGAGTGGCAGTGCAGAGTGGCAGTGCAGAGTGGTAGTGCGTAGTGCAGAGTGGCAGTGCAGAGTGGCAGTGCAGAGTGGTAGTGCAGAGTGGCAGTGCGTAGTGCAGAGTGGCAGTGCGTAGTGCAGAGTGGCAGTGCAGAGGGTAGTGCAGAGTGCAGAGTGGCAGTGCAGAGTGGCAGTGCAGAGTGGCAGTGCGTAGTGCAGAGTGGCAGTGCAGAGTGGCAGTGTAGAGTGCAGAGTGGCAGTGCAGAGTGCAGAGTGGCAGTGCAGAGTGGCAGTGCAGAGTGGTAGTGCAGAGGGCAGAGTGGCAGTGCAGAGTGGTAGTGCAGAGGGCAGAGTGGCAGTGCAGAGTGGTAGTGCAGAGGGCAGAGTGGCAGTGCAGAGTGGCAGTGCAGAGGGCAGAGTGGTAGTGCAGAGTGGTAGTGCAGAGTGCAGAGTGGTAGTGCAGAGTGGTAGTGCAGAGTGCAGAGTGGTAGTGCAGAGTGGTAGTGCAGAGTGCAGAGTGGTAGTGCAGAGTGGTAGTGCAGAGTGCAGAGTGGTAGTGCAGAGTGGTAGTGCAGAGTGCAGAGTGGTAGTGCAGAGTGGTAGTGCAGAGTGCAGAGTGGTAGTGCAGAGTGCAGAGTGGTAGTGCAGAGTGCAGAGTGGTAGTGCAGAGTGGTAGTGCAGAGTGCAGAGTGGTAGTGCAGAGTGGTAGTGCAGAGTGCAGAGTGGTAGTGCAGAGTGCAGAGTGGTAGTGCAGAGTGCAGAGTGGTAGTGCAGAGTGGTAGTGCAGAGTGCAGAGTGGTAGTGCAGAGTGCAGAGTGGTAGTGCAAAGTGCCTAAAACACATTGCCATTTACAATGCCATTATCTCTAACTTAAAACAAACCCGAGCCCTAATGCATTCCTAATGCTTGTTTTTTCAAGTGATCTCTTCCCTGCAGCGCAGTTCCTCTCCTTTATCGCCTCACAAAGTCTGACAGAAGATGACTTCAGCGCGCCAATATCATTCCTACGCGCTGTCTTTCTGCCACATCTGTGCGATATCTGTCAGTTTCGTACAGCTGACACTGGATACTTTCACGCAGACGTTTTCCTCACACTTATTTCCAGAAATAATCACGCGCTCTTCTGCGATGCTTACTACGCGGTGATAACTGTGTGGGAACGTTCACTGCCACAATACGTTGCGCCTAATTTCAGCCTTTATCACGTGTGTTTAGTCTCTCATCTTGTCGGAATTTATCGGGTGGTGAAGCGCCATTTACTCACTTGAGAAGGTGACAAAACCTCATTAATTCACACTGAACTGGTGGCTCGCGGTCTGTCACACCAGGTGATGTCTCGCCTTACTGAAACTCCGGTCTTCTCCACATGCCAATTCCTCACTGTAAGCTGTGTCGCCTGCTGACTGAAGAACCCCTCGTCGCCAAAATCATGTTGTAACGTACAACATGAGGAGGAAAAAGGTCAAGGGTTCAAAGGCTTTATTAAACACAGCAGCACAGCGTCATCGCACCCGCCGTCTTCAGCCAGCAACTGCCAACTGATTCTACGACGTGTGCCTCTCAGGATAGAATCCTTGGACCACAACATTCTACCGTGGTGCGAGGAGCGTCGCCACAGTGCGGACAAGATTACAACACACAGTATCTAGGCAGTGACAGAACATTCTTAAAGAAGCTAGCACATGACAATTACAGTATACAATATAGTAGAAATACTTAATAGAATAAACTTAATCTAAACAACAGATTATTACAGATATGTTAACAATCTACAGAGGCTGTGTTTGATGTAAATGAGCTTAAAATGATAATGTCAGTCAGTTGTTACACTTCCTCCTACACAGGTATATCACAATCATATATACCATTGCCATATTGTATTGTAGGCAAAAGTCTCTAGTAAGGGCATGCAGGATTGTTTTACAACCTAATTTTGTACAATAGCATCTTTGATATGTAAATGCAACAACATAACATGTTGACATACATATATTAGGTATGCTTACATCTCAATAAATAGGGCACACTTCAGGAATGATCAGCATTCTAATACAAAACTTGTTGAGATCATATTTTATACAAACTACAGCCCAGATTTACCAAAGTATTGCATTGTGTTGTAATCTTACTCTTTTCCTTCCCCCGCTTCCCCCCTCCTTTCACTGCCCACTTGGTATAATCTGCGCTCCATCCGGGAGTGCGGGTTAGAATGTTCGGAGTGATTAAGCCGCCAAGCCGGGAGCACCTGCTGTTCTATGTTAATAAAACTTATCTTGGAACTATCATCGAGTAGTGATTTATTACTACATTTATGGCGACGAGTATGGGATGCTGAGCCAGGGTCAGCTTGGTGTTTTCCCCCTGGATGAATTTGATGCTTGTGCGGAGTTTTGAAGTGATAAGAAGTACTCGCCAGTTGAAGTTTGATGATCACTGGACAACAGACATACCGGTATCCAGGCTGTTCTCATCGAGGTATTCCCCTGGGCAGGGCGTGAGATTCTCGATTCCGGAACGAAAAAGGAAGTCGGGTGTGAAGCCTCGGTGAAGGTGAACTGGAGCCGTGTGGAGAAGAGGAGCGTTCCCTCCTTGTTGAGGTCTGACGGGCGTTGGTGTATCTGGTAACCTGTGTCCTTGGACAAGGAAAAAGAAGATATAATGAAATGAGGCGTTGACCTACTTCGGGCGTTCTTGTGAGATTGAAATAAAAAAATAAAAAAAAGTGGAATAAGACCCGAGTTGATGAGTTGTAAAAGAGGCGAAAGTCCGTGAATTGAGCAGCTGAAGCCTATGAAGAGAGCTGAGCGTAGGGGGAACGAAAGTAATTTTAAATCGTTCTCACTGCGAGCTTGAAAATAATAAAAGAATTGAAGTGATAACAATTGAGGTGGGCTGAGCGGAGTTCTCACCGCATTTTTGAAGTTGTTAATATGAGCTTTGGGGGCAAAGAAGAAAATTGAGCCCAGGAAAACGCGGAAGTCCTTGCCTGAGGCGAGAGACTCCTAGGTAACAGCATCGCCGCGATTTCCCTTGGAATCGCGTCACCCCATGCAGCACGAAGCAAGACAGAGTACAGGAGGAGGAGGCGACATCTGTAGACATCCCTGAGGTGGCCACAGGCGGAGTATATGCTGGTGCAGGCGGCGGGGTATCCGGTGTGAGAACCGAAAACGAGGCAAAGGAGGTCGTCTTCGCGGGAGAAGGCACTAAGATGGGGTGAGAGGCGCTAGGTGGAGAGGTGCGAAAGGCAAGCCGTGTCAGTTCCCAGCCGTGAATGCACGGAGTGCTAGCTAATATTCGGTGAGAGGAAACGGCTGGGGAATTAACAGTAAAAAAGGGATTGACACACGGCCTCTGCTGTGAGCGGCGCAGAGGTGACGGAGTGTTCGGCGCTTCACCGAGAGGTAGTCTCCGCCCCAAGTAGAGAACCTGTCGGCTGTATAGCTCACCCCTGAAGAACTTGATGTACGACATCGCGTTGTGCTCGTCTTTCACGAGAGGAAAAGTCTTATGAAGTTGAAATCGGAGTGAGTTATTCATGAACTTCCTTGAAACAAAAGATTACATAGTTATACAAGTAAATTTACTGTGTTACGTGGGGAACATTCGTGAGTGAAATTTTGGACAAAAGTACTGTGAATTTGCTCGGAATTCGAGTGGTGCGCACCAGAGAAATTGATCGTGAGGAGAAGTCGATGGTGATTTAGGTTTACTGTTCTCCTACGCAGCAGAGGAATATTTTGAAGTTTGACAGGCGCTAGGGCCGTTTCCTGCAGCACGTAAGTCGACCAGGCACCATTTTGCACTGACACCCTGTGGGCCATTATTGTAAACGCACGCTTGTCACAATCCCGGATTAGAGGAAAGGTTAAGGAGAGAATAAGCCTCTGAGGAAAATCGGCGTGACTGAAAGTGGCATACCGCCGACCTGAGTAGACAACGTTCCTGTTTCGGGGTCTTTTGGGAACATTCAAGTAGGAGGAACGCATTACATACGCATGCTTGAAGGGGCAAAATGACCGAGTGTAAAGCAGCGCAGGAGACATTGAGTCTGTAAAAAAGTAGGATGGGGCATTTTAACTGTGGGATTCATTAAAGTGCAGTTAGGAGGGTACCAAAATATCTTTCTACTCCTTAGCTTTGAATTAGTCCCTGCAGTCTTTCTAGAAGCCTTGTCGGAATCCTCATATATATCAAACGCAAGTGCTTAAGATCCCTAAGTGGCACCAGTGGGTAACGTGGTTAATTTTTAGCTAGGTGCTCCGCAGTGTCCAGATTGGGCACCGCGGCGTTGTATTTCTGGGGTGGTGGCATTTTCCTGTGTAATTTAGGTGTAGTGCAGCACACTAAACATGGAGTGGGGCCAAATGTATAATCTCCCTCCACCAGTGCCGTTCATGGAGGAAGTTAATAATAACATTGCAGATTGGAGGGAGTGGAAAGTGCATTTTGAAAACTATTTGTCCGTCTTGGAGGAAGAGGTAGCATCTCTTTCACCGGAAGTAAAGGCGGAAATTTTACTTCACAGCTTAGGTACGGGAGGAAGGAAAATGTATCACAATATGGAGAAGGTATTCATGAAAGGAACTGATAGAAATATCTATGAGAACATTGTGAATGTGTGGGATGAATATTATATACTAGCCACATGTGGAAAGGCACAAAGGGATGAAGGGTTCAAGGAAAGAAGGGATGGCAATGAGGAAATTAATGCCAGTAAGATATTTCAGAGATGTACCGTTATTATAGGTGAAATTGAGACTGAAATGATCACAGACTCTGGTTCAAGATATAGTGTGGTAAGCAAGAGTGATTGGGACAGTAAATTAAAAAAAAATATGGCAATGAATTGAAAGAGGCCAACATAGTCCTGAAAACGTATGCAGGGAAGGATATACAGGCTATTGGCTACAAAGTCATGGACGTAGTTTATAAAGAAAACTATTCGAGGAGTACTATATACATAACGGAAGATGGTATCAACATGCTAGGGTGGAGAGACCAACAGAAGTTGAGGATTTCATTGGAGATAAAAATAAAAGGACACAGGAATGAGCAGGCACGGATTCAAAGCACGCAAGAGACAAGAGGAGAAACTGTTAATGTTCGCAGGCAGCCGTCTAAGAGTTATACAGTATTTGAAAGAGCTGCAAGTAAAAAAGAGTGGGGAAAAGAAGCTATTAGAGACGAACATAACAAGAAACTAAACACTTATCAAAGTCAGGTGGAGGAAAGAGAAATACGTAAGAAACTAGAGAGAAAGGACAGTAGGAAACAAAAAGTTGAGACAGATGGAAAATTTGAAAGGGAGGAGGAGTGTTTAAATACCACAGCCAAAGAACGAGGATGGCAGATGTATAAGAGTAACCAGTCTAATTGCAATGAAATGCGGCAAAGAAATAAGTTGGCTGGGTTTAGGACCAAGATGTCAGAGGAGTATGTGGACAATTTGGATCAGGAAAGAGAGAGGGGTGCAAGCTACATTGAGTCAAAAGGAGAGAACAAAGATTTATACATACAAGGGCTCGATTATGGTATGATGGAGAGTGAGAGCAAGAAAACGCAGAGAAACCTAAAAGGATCTCCATTAAAAGTCATGGAAGGGAAGATGGGTCCATCCTACGATCAATTGAGGAAGCCGAAGTGTTATGGTCCAGAAAACACAGATAAGTTCTATTACGGCAAGCCCAAGAGGGAACAGGAGGACATACTTATGGCTGATGAGGCTCATGCAAATGATTGGGGGCTGTTGGAAACGAAATGCAATAAAGGTTGTAATACTGGTTATGGCCAAGGAAATGAGGGCAGAAGAAGGCCTAGTCCAGGCAGGGATAAGGACATGGAAAGAGGGGCTTATTTCGTCAGAGGTAGTCTTCGGGGTGTGTCCTGGCCCAAGCTACTGCCTAGGGAAAAGAACAGTACAGCCATTCTCAATCTTCCGGAAGGGGATGGTAATTCTAACATGAGGAGTTCGGAATCCAAGGGAGAAATAGACTGTGTGGCAAGCTCAGACATAGGGGAGCCAAGGGTGAAAAGGATGTGATATATATATACCTGTTTTCCATCCATGTCAGGATGCCTTAAGCACTACCTCGTGCATCCATTGAATTGTATTGCCCATACCATAACGGTGCACACCCTCGTTGCACCTGACAGTTACAGTTGTTTAACGTTAGTTGATTTAATCAGATAATTTTACCTGCTGCATTCTGAATTTGATAGAGCATTATCCTGCTCCTTGCCGATAAATATGGGGACAGGGGCTATTCATGAAATCCTAACTGGATATGCCTAGGGATCAAAGAAGCATATTCCCCAGTCACGTCAATTAAAAACTAACTGTTCATAGCAAATGTACTACAGTTAATAGTGAAGTCTTTACTGTTCTTCCATATAGACTATAGCATGGTGTCCCCTTCCTTCGACCCCAATTTTTCTCTGCTGCATCTATCTCGCACCCCCCCTTTTCCCACTCTTCCCGCACCCTTTGCGTGGAGTCCCCCAGTTTCTCCTTTCCCCTTTTACCTTAGGGAGGGAGGTGTGTTGTAATCTTACTCTTTTCCTTCCCCCGCTTCCCCCCTCCTTTCACTGCCCACTTGGTATAATCTGCGCTCCATCCGGGAGTGCGGGTTAGAATGTTCGGAGTGATTAAGCCGCCAAGCCGGGAGCACCTGCTGTTCTATGTTAATAAAACTTATCTTGGAACTATCATCGAGTAGTGATTTATTACTACACATTGCCCTTGTGTCACGTTAGGTGATGCAAGGGCAAGGCAATCCTTAAATCACCTTTCATGACCCTCAGTGGCTTGGTAATTCCAGAGCAACACCAGCCAGCATAAGTTGCTGGCTTAAATTACTCTGCGCAAAGGAGTCGTGGGCCGTTACATAGGTGGAGCATGGTTGTTCCTATACATCCACCCATGCTTCTTGGTGCATTCCCAGATTTACCAAGACGAGTAAACCTAGGAATATGTCAAAAGAATGTCTTCCCAATAGCGCCTCATCAAGGAGAAATATTTCTCCTTGTTGTTTCCTCTTTCTAAGTGTGCTGCATCCTGCAGCACATTTAGAAAGAGGAACCCATCTCTAAGGATTGTTTTAGTGCAGAATAGTGTGCCTTCCTGCGCAAAAGTAAATCCTGCCAGCAACGCAGGCACCCTTGCATCATGGTGCAAGGTTGCCTGCGTTGGTGCTAGGCAGCACATATTGTACCGCGCATGGAGAGAGCACGAATGGGCCAAATCTTGGGAGATATGGAGCAATCCTAGTCTCTCTATTTGACACGGTGCAACAAGTTGTATTGCTGCGTTTCGCTGCTTCAAATATTGGAAATTCTGCCACGGGATTTCACTTCACAGTTGGTGTAATTGCCTGTGTTACCAAAACATGAAATTTTTATAGTATCCTATTTATGCTAGAACTTCACTTTAGCATGACATTGAGTAGCACTCACCTATCAATTGGCAACATTTTATTTCAATATTATTACTTAGAAATCTAAGTGAATTGTTGGTATTCACACACATTTCTGAACTTACACACACACAGAACATAGATTCACCAAGATATCCTACATTTACCAGTCTTCACACCACACAGGCACATCATGCTGGATGAAAGCCTTTAACAGTTATTGGATAAATAGTGCTAACTGAGGAGCTACACACTTACCAGAACTACAACACTTGGGGGCATATTACCAACAAGTAGCGATAGTTATCGCTAAATAGGCTTAGCGACGATTTTTTTATCGCTGAGCATCGCCAGAATTTATCGCTGATATAACGTGCTATTAGCAACGTTTATCTCCAAAGCGATACATTTTCCGGCGACAGCGGCGAAATGCGTGAATATCACTGAGAATACAGCGATATTCACGTATTAGCGACAAAATGCTCTTAGCCATGTTATCCACCCCCCATTGGATAGCATGGCTAAGAACTGGTCTGGGCAGGTGTTAGTATTTGGAGATATTCTCGCTTAGTGCGAATATTTACATCGCTCCGCCTGTCTTGCTAATAGGCGATAGCGATGTTAGCGACTGTTTTCAGTCGTTAACAGTTTGGATACGCCCACTTTGCATGTCATTAGCGATAAATATCGCTAACTTGCAAAGCGGGCCCCAAACCGCTCGCTATCACCTAAAAGCTGTCGCTAACTGCTGTTAGCGATTGCTTGCTAATAGGGCAATAGAATTATCACCGCTTAGCTGCCGAAAACGGCCGCTAAAGCGGCAGAAATTCACTATCGCCACCCTTGATAATATGCCCCTAAGTTTTACATTGATTTTCGAATGGAGTTGTAAAATTAGAGCAGATGTAACAATTTACACAACATTGTGTTCAAATTTACTGAAGACGCATAGGGATTCTACTTAAAGTTTGTGTGGTTGATATAAATAGAAAAGCTATGATACCTCACTTACCATCTATGCAAATAGCATGAAATTGTATTAATTAAAATATCAACAAAAATGTTTTTTCTTAGAAACACATCCATACTTGTGGCACTGTGGACGTGTGATCCATATGTAGGTACTGAAGTGTTGTGTGTCATGCGTGAGAATAAGGCAAGACAACTATTCGATCTTAGTATCATGGGCTCTTTGTCTGTTTCCTAAATGTGGCTTTTGTGAAGGCATAACCCTATCTTGCACACACATCAGTGCAGACACCTTTCAATGTGTTTGAGGTATGTAAGATGTGTAACTAGGCAGCACACAATGCACCACAGGTATGGATTGTGGGCCTGTATCATCGATGTTTATGATACTATACACTCCAGGCCACATTTATCAAAGGTTTGCGTGGCCCTTGCATCATGCAAGGTGACACAAGGACAAAGCAAGCACTTATGGGAGGTTTGCTATGCCACACCTTGCTTGACTCTGCGTAACATAGTAAATATTGTGTAATGCATTGCAGCACAAGTCCCTGTTTTTCCTTACTCTACCCTGGGTAGACGTTCCATGGGTGGAGCATAGGTGTTCCCACACATCCACACATGGTTTTGGAGCATTAGCAGATTCATTCAAACTTGTATACTTGGTAATGTGTCAATATGGTACTCCATCCCAAGTGAGGTGTCACAAGGAGATATATCTTTATTTCTCCTCTTAATTTCCTACTTCCACATGTTCTACATTCAGCAGCACACATAGAGTAAAATGTCTCTAAGGATTCTTTTTGTGTAGGAATGTGTCCCTTCCTATAAACGTTTTGAGCTTAATCCCTTCCATGCTGATGACGAGCTCAGCTCGTCATCAGCTTTACCTGCCCTGTGCGGATGACAAGGTGAACTCGTCACTCAACATGGTGATTTTAAAAATCCAGCACACAGCGGGAAAACCGCTAGCGTGCAAGTGGTTAAAGGATCCTGTCTGTTTATTTTCTGTAAGTTGGATCCATGTGCACTGAGAAACAGTAGTTCATAAATCTATTTTAATTACAATGCTTCGTTTAATATTCACAACGTATCAAATGGCTAGTCTCCAAATACTAAGCGATACAAAAGGGGATGATGGACGGAGCGTTTGAGCAAATCAAACACTCACCCCCAGTTAACTGATCTGGGTTTAATCCACCACCATTCTTTAGCTCACTCGGCCACCCCAGTTCAGACATGGCTATATGCAAATCAGTCTGACCCTGTGCCTCATGGGAACAGTCCAGCCCGAACTGCCAAGCCATGTCTTCCCTGGACCGGAAACAAGCATTCTGGGACCGGTTTCGGATTCATAATCCTCATCAGCCAGGCTATCTTGAATCCAGTGGCCAAGTGAGCAAGGAACTCACGTCTGAGCATACCCTGCCACACTTAGGGCGAACAAAGCGATAAAAAAGGGGATGATGGACGGAGCGTTTGAGCAAATCAAACACTCACCCCCAGTCAACTGATCTGGGTTTAATCCACCACCATTCTTTAGCTCACTCGGCCACCCCAGTTCAGACATGGCTATATGCAAATCAGTCTGACCCTGTGCCTCATGGGAACAGTCCAGCCCGAACTTCCAAGCCATGTCTTCCCTGGACCGGAAACAAGCATCCTGGGACCGATTTCGGATTCATAATCCTCATCAGCCAGGCTATCTTGAATCCAGTGGCCAAGTGAGCAAGGGACTCACGTCTGAGCATACCCTGCCACACTTAGAGCGAACATAGCGATACAAAAGGGGATGATGGACGGAGCGTTTGAGCAAATCAAACACTCACCCCCAGTCAATTCATCTAGGTTTAATCCACCACCATTCTTTAGCTCACTCGGCCACCCCAGTTCAGACATGGCTATATGCAAATCAGTCTGACCCTGTGCCTCATGGGAACAGTCCAGATCGAACTGACAAGCCATGTCTTCCCTGGACCGGAAACAAGCACCCTGGGACCGGTTTTGGATTCATAATCCTCATCAGCCAGGCTATCTTGAATCCAGTGGCCAAGTGAGCAAGGGACTCACGTCTGAGCATACCCTGCCACACTTAGGGCGAACAAAGCGATACAAAAGGGGATGATGGACGGAGCGTTTGAGCAAATCAAACACTCACCCCCAGTCAACTGATCTGGGTTTAATCCACCACCATTCTTTAGCTCACTCAGCCACCCCAGTTCAGACATGGCTATATGCAAATCAGTCTGACCCTGTGCCTCATGGGAACAGTCCAGCCCGAACTGCCAAGCCATGTCTTCCCAGGACCGGAAACAAGCATCCTGCGACCGGTTTCGGATTCATAATCCTCATCAGCCAAGCTATCTTGAATCCAGTGGCCAAGTGAGCAAGGGACTCACGTCTGAGCATACCCTGCCACACTTAGGGCGAACAAAGCGATACAAAAGGGGATGATGGAAGGAGCGTTTGAGCAAATCAAACACTCACCCCCAGTCAACTGATCTGGGTTTAATCCACCACCATTCTTTAGCTCACTCGGCCACCCCAGTTCAGACATGGTTATATGCAAATCAGTCTGACCCTGTGCCTCGTGGGAACAGTCCAACCTGAACTGCCAAGCCATGTCTTCCTTGGACCGGAAACAAGCATCCTGGGACCGGTTTCGGATTCATAATCCTCATCAGCCAGGCTATCTTGAATCCAGTGGCCAAGTGAGCAAGGGATTCACGTCTGAGCATACCCTGCCACACTTAGGGCGAACAAAGCGATACAAAAGGGGATGATGGAAGGAGCGTTTTAGCAAATCAAACACTCACCCCCAGTCAACTGATCTGGGTTTAATCCACCACCATTCTTTAGTTCACTCGGCCACCCCAGTTCAGACATGGCTATATGCAAATCAGTCTGACCCTGTGCCTCATGGGAACAGTCCAGCCCGAACTGCCAAGCCATGTCTTCCCTGGACCGGAAACAAGCATCCTGGGACCGGTTTCGGATTCATAATCCTCATCAGCCAGGCTATCTTGAATCCAGTGGCCAAGTGAGCAAGGGACTCACGTCTGAGCATACCCTGCCACACTTAGGGCGAACAAAGCGATACAAAAGGGGATGATGGACGGAGCATTTGAGCAAATCAAACACTCACCCCCAGCCAACTGATCTGGGTTTAATCCACCACCATTCTTTAGCTCACTCGGCCACCCCAGTTCAAACATGGCTATATGCAAATCAGTCTGACCCTGTGCCTCGTGGGAACAGTCCAGCCCGAACTGCCATGCCATGTCTTCCCTGGACCGGAAACAAGCATCCTGGGACCGGTTTCGGATTCATAATCCTCATCAGCCAGGCTATCTTGAATCCAGTGGCCAAGTGAGCAAGGGACTCACGTCTGAGCATACCCTGCCACACTTAGGGCGAACAAAGCGTTACAAAAGGGGATGATGGACGGAGCGTTTTAGCAAATCAAACACTCACCCCCAGTCAACTGATCTGGGTTTAATCCACCCCCATTCTTTAGCTCACTCGGCCACCCCAGTTCAGACATGGCTATACGCAAATCAGTCTGACCCTGTGCCTCATGGGAACAGTCCAGCCCGAACTGCCAAGCCATGTCTTCCCTGGACCGGAAACAAGCATCCTGGGAACGGTTTCGGATTCATAATCCTCATCAGCCAGGCTATCTTGAATCCAGTGGCCAAGTGAGCAAGGGACTCACGTCTGAGCATAGCCTGCCACACTTAGGGCGAACAAAGCGATACAAAAGGGGATGATGGACGGAGCGTTAGAGCAAATCAAACACTCACCCCCAGTCAACTGATCTGGGTTTAATCCACCACCATTCTTTAGCTCACTCGGCCACCCCAGTTCAGACATGGCTATATGCAAATCAGTCTGACCCTGTGCCTCATGGGAACAGTCCAGCCCGAACTGACAAGCCATGTCTTCCCTGGACCGGAAACAAGCATCCTGGGACCGGTTCGGATTCATGATCCTCATCAGCCAGGCTATCTTGAATCCAGTGGCCAAGTGAGCAAGGGACTCACGTCTGAGCATACCCTGCCACATTTAGGGTGAACAAAGCGATACAAAAGGGGATGATGGACGGAGCGTTTGAGCAAATCCAACACTCACCCCTAGTCAACTGATCTGGGTCTAATCCACCACCATTCTTTAGCTCACTCAGCCACCCCAGTTCAGACATGGCTATATGCAAATCAGTCTGACCCTGTGCCTCAATGGAACAGTCCAGCCCGAACTGCCAAGCCATGTCTTCCCTGGACCGGAAACAAGCATCCTGGGACCAGTTTTGGATTCATAATCCTCATCAGCCAAGCTATCTTGAATCCAGTGGCCAAGTGAGCAAGGGACTCACGTCTGAGCATACCCTGCCACACTTAGGGCGAACAAAGCGATACAAAAGGGGATGATGGACGGAGCGTTTGAGCAAATCAAACACTCACACCCAGTCAACTGATCTGGGTTTAATCCACCACCATTCTTTAGCTCACTCGGCCAACCCAGTTCAGACATGGCTTAATGCAAATCCGTCTAACCCTGTGCCTCATGGGAACAGTCCAGCCCGAACTGCCAAGCCATGTCTTCCCTGGACCGGAAACAAGCATCCTGGGACCGGTTTCGGATTCATAATCCTCATCAGCCAGGCTATCTTGAATCCAGTGGCCAAGTGAGTAAGGGACTCACGTCTGAGCATACCCTGCCACACTTAGGGCGAACAAAGCGATACAAAAGGGGATGATGGAATGAGCATTTGAGCAAATCAAACGCTCACCCCCAGTCAACTGATCTGGGTTTAATCCACCACCATTCTTTAGCTCACTCGGCCACCCCAGTTCAGACATGGCTATATGCAAATCAGTCTGACCCTGTGCCTCATGGGAACAGTCCAGCCCAAACTGCCAAGCCATGTCTTCCCTGGACTGGAAACAAGCATCCTGGGACCGGTTTCGGATTCATAATCCTCATCAGCCAGGCTATCTTGAATCCAGTGGCCAAGTGAGCAAGGGACTCACGTCTGAGCATACCCTGCCACACTTAGGGCGAACAAAGCGATACAAAAGAGGATGATGGACGGAGCGTTTGAGCAAATCAAACACTCACCCCCAGTCAACTGATCTGGGTTTAATCCACCACCATTCTTTAGCTCACTCGGCCACCCCAGGTCATACATGGTTATATGCAAATCAGTCTGACCCTGTGCCTCATGGGAACAGTCCAGCCCGAACTGCCAAGCCATGTCTTCCCTGGACCGGAAACAAGCATCCTGGGTCCGGTTTCGGATTCATAATCCTCATCAGCCAGGCTATCTTGAATCCAGTGGCCAAGTGAGCAAGGGACTCAGGTCTGAGCATACCCTGCCACACTTAGGGCGAACAAAGCGATACAAAAGGGGATGATTGACGAAGCGTTTGAGAAAATCAAACACTCACCCCCAGTCAACTGATCTGGGTTTAATCCACCACCATTCTTTAGCTCACTTGGCCACCCCAGTTCAGACATGGCTATATGCAAATCAGTCTGACCCTGTGCCTCATGGGAACAGTCCAGCCCGAACTGCCAAGCCATGTCTTCCCTGGACCGTAAACAAGCATCCTGGGACCGGTTTTGGATTCATAATCCTCATCAGCCAGGCTATCTTGAATCCAGTGGCCAAGTGAGCAAGGGACTCAGGTCTGAGCATACCCTGCCACACTTAGGGGGAGCAAAGCGATACAAAATGGGATGATGGACGGAGCGTTTGAGCAAATCAAACACTCACCCCCAGTCAACTGATCTGGGTTTAATCCACCACCATTCTTTAGCTCACTAGGCCACCCCAGTTCAGACATTGCTATATGCAAATCAGTCTGACCCTGTGCCTCATAGGAACAGTCCAGCCCGAACTGCCAAGCCATGTCTTCCCTGGACCGGAAACAAGCATCTTGGGACAGGTTTCGGATTCATAATCCTCATCAGCCAGGCTATCTTGAATCCAGTGGCCAAGTGAGCAAGGGACTCACGTCTGAGCATACCCTGCCACACTTAGGGTGAACAAAGCGATACAAAAGGGGATGATGGACGGAGCGTTTGAGCAAATCAAACACTCACCCCCAGTCAACTGATCTGGGTTTAATCCACCACCATTCTTTAGCTCACTCGGCCACCCCAGTTCAGACATGGCTATATGCAAATCAGTCTGACCCTGTGCCTCATGGGAACAGTCCAGCCCGAACTGCCAAGCCATGTCTTCCCTGGACCGGAAACAAGCATCCTGGGACCGGTTTCGGATTCATAATCCTCATCAGCCAGGCTATCTTGAATCCAGTGGCCAAGTGAGCAAGGGACTCACGTCTGAGCATACCCTGCCACCCTTAGGGCGAACAAAGCGATACAAAAGGGGATGATGGACGGAGCGTTTGAGCAAATCAAACACTCACCCCCAGTCAACTGATCTGGGTTTAATCCACCACCATTCTTTAGCTCACTCGGCCACCCCAGTTCAGACATGGCTTAATGCAAATCAGTCTAACCCTGTGCCTCATGGGAACAGTCCAGCCCGAACTGCCAAGCCATGTCTTCCCTGGACCGGAAACAAGCATCCTGGGACCGGTTTCGGATTCATAATCCTCATCAGCCAGGCTATCTTGAATCCAGTGGGCAAGTGAGCAAGGGACTCACGTCTGAGCATACCCTGCCACACTTAGGGCGAACAAAGCGATACAAAAGAGGATGATGGACGGAGCGTTTGAGCAAATCAAACACTCACCCCCAGTCAACTGATCTGGGTTTAATTCACCACCATTCTTTAGCTCACTCGGCCACCCCAGGTCATACATGGTTATATGCAAATCAGTCTGACCCTGTGCCTCATGGGAACAGTCCAGCCCGAACTGCCAAGCCATGTCTTCCCTGGACCGGAAACAAGCATCCTGGGACCGATTTCGGATTCATAATCCTCATCAGCCAGGCTATCTTGAATCCAGTGGCCAAGTGAGCAAGGGACTCAGGTCTGAGCATACCCTGCCACACTTAGGGCGAACAAAGCGATACAAAAGGGGATGATTGACGGAGCGTTTGAGCAAATCAAACACTCACCCCAATCAACTGATCTGGGTTTAATCCACCACCATTCTTTAGCTCACTCGGCCACCCCAGTTCAGACATGGCTATATGCAAATCAGTCTGACCCTGTGCCTCATGGGAACAGTCCAGCCCGAACTGCCAAGCCATGTCTTCCCTGGACCGGAAACAAGCATCCTTGGTCCGGTTTCGGATTCATAATCCTCATCAGCCAGGCTATCTTGAATCCAGTGGCCAAGTGAGCAAGGGACTCAGGTCTGAGCATACCCTGCCACACTTAGGGCGAACAAAGCGATACAAAAGGGGATGATTGACGGAGCGTTTGAGCAAATCAAACACTCACCCCCAGTCAACTGATCTGGGTTTAATCCACCACCATTCTTTAGCTCACTCGGCCACCCCAGTTCAGACATGGCTATATGCAAATCAGTCTGACCCTGTGCCTCATGGGAACAGTCCAGCCCGAACTGCCAAGCCATGTCTTCCCTGGACCGGAAACAAGCATCCTGGGACCGGTTTTGGATTCATAATCCTCATCAGCCAGGCTATATTGAATCCAGTGGCCAAGTGAGCAAGGGACTCAGGTCTGAGCATACCCTGCCACACTTAGGGGGAGCAAAGCGATACAAAATGGGATGATGGACGGAGCGTTTGAGCAAATCAAACACTCACCCCCAGTCAACTGATCTGGGTTTAATCCACCACCATTCTTTAGCTCACTAGGCCACCCCAGTTCAGACATTGCTATATGCAAATCAGTCTGACCCTGTGCCTCATAGGAACAGTCCAGCCCGAACTGCCAAGCCATGTCTTCCCTGGACCGGAAACAAGCATCTTGGGACAGGTTTCGGATTCATAATCCTCATCAGCCAGGCTATCTTGAATCCAGTGGCCAAGTGAGCAAGGGACTCACGTCTGAGCATACCCTGCCACACTTAGGGTGAACAAAGCGATACAAAAGGGGATGATGGACGGAGCGTTTGAGCAAATCAAACACTCACCCCCAGTCAACTGATCTGGGTTTAATCCACCACCATTCTTTAGCTCACTCGGCCACCCCAGTTCAGACATGGCTATATGCAAATCAGTCTGACCCTGTGCCTCATGGGAACAGTCCAGCCCGAACTGCCAAGCCATGTCTTCCCTGGACCGGAAACAAGCATCCTGGGACCGGTTTCGGATTCATAATCCTCATCAGCCAGGCTATCTTGAATCCAGTGGCCAAGTGAGCAAGGGACTCACGTCTGAGCATACCCTGCCACCCTTAGGGCGACCAAAGCGATACAAAAGGGGATGATGGACGGAGCGTTTGAGCAAATCAAACACTCACCCCCAGTCAACTGATCTGGGTTTAATCCACCACCATTCTTTAGCTCACTCGGCCACCCCAGTTCAGACATGGCTTAATGCAAATCAGTCTAACCCTGTGCCTCATGGGAACAGTCCAGCCCGAACTGCCAAGCCATGTCTTCCCTGGACCGGAAACAAGCATCCTGGGACCGGTTTCGGATTCATAATCCTCATCAGCCAGGCTATCTTGAATCCAGTGGGCAAGTGAGCAAGGGACTCACGTCTGAGCATACCCTGCCACACTTAGGGCGAACAAAGCGATACAAAAGAGGATGATGGACGGAGCGTTTGAGCAAATCAAACACTCACCCCCAGTCAACTGATCTGGGTTTAATCCACCACCATTCTTTAGCTCACTCGGCCACCCCAGGTCATACATGGTTATATGCAAATCAGTCTGACCCTGTGCCTCATGGGAACAGTCCAGCCCGAACTGCCAAGCCATGTCTTCCCTGGACCGGAAACAAGCATCCTGGGACCGATTTCGGATTCATAATCCTCATCAGCCAGGCTATCTTGAATCCAGTGGCCAAGTGAGCAAGGGACTCAGGTCTGAGCATACCCTGCCACACTTAGGGGGAGCAAAGCGATACAAAATGGGATGATGGACGGAGCGTTTGAGCAAATCAAACACTCACCCCCAGTCAACTGATCTGGGTTTAATCCACCACCATTCTTTAGCTCACTAGGCCACCCCAGTTCAGACATTGTTATATGCAAATCAGTCTGACCCTGTGCCTCATAGGAACAGTCCAGCCCGAACTGCCAAGCCATGTCTTCCCTGGACCGGAAACAAGCATCTTGGGACAGGTTTCGGATTCATAATCCTCATCAGCCAGGCTATCTTGAATCCAGTGGCCAAGTGAGCAAGGGACTCACGTCTGAGCATACCCTGCCACACTTAGGGTGAACAAAGCGATACAAAAGGGGATGATGGACGGAGCGTTTGAGCAAATCAAACACTCACCCCCAGTCAACTGATCTGGGTTTAATCCACCACCATTCTTTAGCTCACTCGGCCACCCCAGTTCAGACATGGCTATATGCAAATCAGTCTGACCCTGTGCCTCATGGGAACAGTCCAGCCCGAACTGCCAAGCCATGTCTTCCCTGGACCGGAAACAAGCATCCTGGGACCGGTTTCGGATTCATAATCCTCATCAGCCAGGCTATCTTGAATCCAGTGGCCAAGTGAGCAAGGGACTCACGTCTGAGCATACCCTGCCACCCTTAGGGCGAACAAAGCGATACAAAAGGGGATGATGGACGGAGCGTTTGAGCAAATCAAACACTCACCCCCAGTCAACTGATCTGGGTTTAATCCACCACCATTCTTTAGCTCACTCGGCCACCCCAGTTCAGACATGGCTTAATGCAAATCAGTCTAACCCTGTGCCTCATGGGAACAGTCCAGCCCGAACTGCCAAGCCATGTCTTCCCTGGACCGGAAACAAGAATCCTGGGACCGGTTTCGGATTCATAATCCTCATCAGCCAGGCTATCTTGAATCCAGTGGGCAAGTGAGCAAGGGACTCACGTCTGAGCATACCCTGCCACACTTAGGGCGAACAAAGCGATACAAAAGAGGATGATGGACGGAGCGTTTGAGCAAATCAAACACTCACCCCCAGTCAACTGATCTGGGTTTAATTCACCACCATTCTTTAGCTCACTCGGCCACCCCAGGTCATACATGGTTATATGCAAATCAGTCTGACCCTGTGCCTCATGGGAACAGTCCAGCCCGAACTGCCAAGCCATGTCGTCCCTGGACCGGAAACAAGCATCCTGGGACCGATTTCGGATTCATAATCCTCATCAGCCAGGCTATCTTGAATCCAGTGGCCAAGTGAGCAAGGGACTCAGGTCTGAGCATACCGTGCCACACTTAGGGCGAACAAAGCGATACAAAAGGGGATGATTGACGGAGCGTTTGAGCAAATCAAACACTCACCCCAATCAACTGATCTGGGTTTAATCCACCACCATTCTTTAGCTCACTCGGCCACCCCAGTTCAGACATGGCTATATGCAAATCAGTCTGACCCTGTGCCTCATGGGAACAGTCCAGCCCGAACTGCCAAGCCATGTCTTCCCTGGACCGGAAACAAGCATCCTGGGTCCGGTTTCGGATTCATAATCCTCATCAGCCAGGCTATCTTGAATCCAGTGGCCAAGTGAGCAAGGGACTCAGGTCTGAGCATACCCTGCCACACTTAGGGCGAACAAAGCGATACAAAAGGGGATGATTGACGGAGCGTTTGAGCAAATCAAACACTCACCCCCAGTCAACTGATCTGGGTTTAATCCACCACCATTCTTTAGCTCACTCGGCCACCCCAGTTCAGACATGGCTATATGCAAATCAGTCTGACCCTGTGCCTCATGGGAACAGTCCAGCCCGAACTGCCAAGCCATGTCTTCCCTGGACCGGAAACAAGCATCCTGGGACCGGTTTTGGATTCATAATCCTCATCAGCCAGGCTATCTTGAATCCAGTGGCCAAGTGAGCAAGGGACTCAGGTCTGAGCATACCCTGCCACACTTAGGGGGAGCAAAGCGATACAAAATGGGATGATGGACGGAGCGTTTGAGCAAATCAAACACTCACCCCCAGTCAACTGATCTGGGTTTAATCCACCACCATTCTTTAGCTCACTAGGCCACCCCAGTTCAGACATTGCTATATGCAAATCAGTCTGACCCTGTGCCTCATAGGAACAGTCCAGCCCGAACTGCCAAGCCATGTCTTCCCTGGACCGGAAACAAGCATCTTGGGACAGGTTTCGGATTCATAATCCTCATCAGCCAGGCTATCTTGAATCCAGTGGCCAAGTGAGCAAGGGACTCACGTCTGAGCATACCCTGCCACACTTAGGGTGAACAAAGCAATACAAAAGGGGATGATGGACGGAGCGTTTGAGCAAATCAAACACTCACCCCCAGTCAACTGATCTGGGTTTAATCCACCACCATTCTTTAGCTCACTCGGCCACCCCAGTTCAGACATGGCTATATGCAAATCAGTCTGACCCTGTGCCTCATGGGAACAGTCCAGCCCGAACTGCCAAGCCATGTCTTCCCTGGGCCGGAAACAAGCATCCTGGGACCGGTTTCGGATTCATAATCCTCATCAGCCAGGCTATCTTGAATCCAGTGGCCAAGTGAGCAAGGGACTCACGTCTGAGCATACCCTGCCACCCTTAGGGCGACCAAAGCGATACAAAAGGGGATGATGGACGGAGCGTTTGAGCAAATCAAACACTCACCCCCAGTCAACTGATCTGGGTTTAATCCACCACCATTCTTTAGCTCACTCGGCCACCCCAGTTCAGACATGGCTTAATGCAAATCAGTCTAACCCTGTGCCTCATGGGAACAGTCCAGCCCGAACTGCCAAGCCATGTCTTCCCTGGACCGGAAACAAGCATCCTGGGACCGGTTTCGGATTCATAATCCTCATCAGCCAGGCTATCTTGAATCCAGTGGGCAAGTGAGCAAGGGACTCACGTCTGAGCATACCCTGCCACACTTAGGGCGAACAAAGCGATATAAAAGAGGATGATGGACGGAGCGTTTGAGCAAATCAAACACTCACCCCCAGTCAACTGATCTGGGTTTAATCCACCACCATTCTTTAGCTCACTCGGCCACCCCAGGTCATACATGGTTATATGCAAATCAGTCTGACCCTGTGCCTCATGGGAACAGTCCAGCCCGAACTGCCAAGCCATGTCTTCCCTGGACCGGAAACAAGCATCCTGGGACCGATTTCGGATTCATAATCCTCATCAGCCAGGCTATCTTGAATCCAGTGGCCAAGTGAGCAAGGGACTCAGGTCTGAGCATACCCTGCCACACTTAGGGCGAACAAAGCGATACAAAAGGGGATGATTGACGGAGCGTTTGAGCAAATCAAACACTCACCCCAATCAACTGATCTGGGTTTAATCCACCACCATTCTTTAGCTCACTCGGCCACCCCAGTTCAGACATGGCTATATGCAAATCAGTCTGACCCTGTGCCTCATGGGAACAGTCCAGCCCAAACTGCCAAGCCATGTCTTCCCTGGACCGGAAACAAGCATCCTGGGACCGGTTTTGGATTCATAATCCTCATCAGCCCGGCTATCTTGAATCCAGTGGCCAAGTGAGCAAGGGACTCAGGTCTGAGCATACCCTGCCACACTTAGGGGGAGCAAAGCGATACAAAAGGGGATGATGGATGGAGCGTTTGAGCAAATCAAACACTCACCCCCAGTCAACTGATCTGGGTTTAATCCACCACCATTCTTTAGCTCACTCGGCCACCCCAGGTCATACATGGTTATATGCAAATCAGTCTGACCCTGTGCCTCATGGGAACAGTCCAGCCCGAACTGCCAAGCCATGTCTTCCCTGGACCGGAAACAAGCATCCTGGGTCCGGTTTCGGATTCATAATCCTCATCAGCCAGGCTATCTTGAATCCAGTGGCCAAGTGAGCAAGGGACTCAGGTCTGAGCATACCCTGCCACACTTAGGGCGAACAAAGCGATACAAAAGGGGATGATTGACGGAGCGTTTGAGCAAATCAAACACTCACCCCAATCAACTGATCTGGGTTTAATCCACCACCATTCTTTAGCTCACTCGGCCACCCCAGTTCAGACATGGCTATATGCAAATCAGTCTGACCCTGTGCCTCATAGGAACAGTCCAGCCCAAACTGCCAAGCCATGTCTTCCCTGGACCGGAAACAAGCATCCTGGGACCGGTTTCGGATTCATAATCCTCATCAGCCAGGCTATCTTGAATCCAGTGGCCAAGTGAGCAAGGGACTCACGTCTGAGCATACCCTGCCACACTTAGGGCAAACAAAGCGATACAAAAGGGGATGATGGACGGAGCGTTTGAGCAAATCAAACACTCACCCCCAGTCAACTGATCTGGGTTTAATCCACCACCATTCTTTAGCTCACTCGGCCACCCCAGTTCAGACATGGCTATATGCAAATCAGTCTGACCCTGTGCCTCATGGGAACAGTCCAGCCCGAACTGCCAAGCCATGTCTTCCCTGGACCGGAAACAAGCATCCTGGGACCTGTTTCGGATTCATAATCCTCATCAGCCAGGCTATCTTGAATCCAGTGGCCAAGTGAGCAAGGGACTCACGTCTAAGCATACCCTGCCACACTTAGGGCGAACAAAGCGATATAAAAGGGGATGATTGACGGAGCGTTTGAGCAAATCAAACACTCACCCCAATCAACTGATCTGGGTTTAATCCACCACCATTCTTTAGCTCACTCGGCCACCCCAGTTCAGACATGGCTATATGCAAATCAGTCTGACCCTGTGCCTCATGGGAACAGTCCAGCCCGAACTGCCAAGCCATGTCTTCCCTGGACCGGAAACAAGCATCCTGGGACCGGTTTCGGATTCATAATCCTCATCAGCCAGGCTATCTTGAATCCAGTGGCCAAGTGAGCAAGGGACTCACGTCTGAGCATACCCTGCCACCCTTAGGGCGAACAAAGCGATACAAAAGGGGATGATGGACGGAGCGTTTGAGCAAATCAAACACTCACCCCCAGTCAACTGATCTGGGTTTAATCCACCACCATTCTTTAGCTCACTCGGCCACCCCAGTTCAGACATGGCTTAATGCAAATCAGTCTAACCCTGTGCCTCATGGGAACAGTCCAGCCCGAACTGCCAAGCCATGTCTTCCCTGGACCGGAAACAAGCATCCTGGGACCGGTTTCGGATTCATAATCCTCATCAGCCAGGCTATCTTGAATCCAGTGGGCAAGTGAGCAAGGGACTCACGTCTGAGCATACCCTGCCACACTTAGGGCGAACAAAGCGATACAAAAGAGGATGATGGACGGAGCGTTTGAGCAAATCAAACACTCACCCCCAGTCAACTGATCTGGGTTTAATTCACCACCATTCTTTAGCTCACTCGGCCACCCCAGGTCATACATGGTTATATGCAAATCAGTCTGACCCTGTGCCTCATGGGAACAGTCCAGCCCGAACTGCCAAGCCATGTCTTCCCTGGACCGGAAACAAGCATCCTGGGACCGATTTCGGATTCATAATCCTCATCAGCCAGGCTATCTTGAATCCAGTGGCCAAGTGAGCAAGGGACTCAGGTCTGAGCATACCCTGCCACACTTAGGGCGAACAAAGCGATACAAAAGGGGATGATTGACGGAGCGTTTGAGCAAATCAAACACTCACCCCAATCAACTGATCTGGGTTTAATCCACCACCATTCTTTAGCTCACTCGGCCACCCCAGTTCAGACATGGCTATATGCAAATCAGTCTGACCCTGTGCCTCATGGGAACAGTCCAGCCCGAACTGCCAAGCCATGTCTTCCCTGGACCGGAAACAAGCATCCTTGGTCCGGTTTCGGATTCATAATCCTCATCAGCCAGGCTATCTTGAATCCAGTGGCCAAGTGAGCAAGGGACTCAGGTCTGAGCATACCCTGCCACACTTAGGGCGAACAAAGCGATACAAAAGGGGATGATTGACGGAGCGTTTGAGCAAATCAAACACTCACCCCCAGTCAACTGATCTGGGTTTAATCCACCACCATTCTTTAGCTCACTCGGCCACCCCAGTTCAGACATGGCTATATGCAAATCAGTCTGACCCTGTGCCTCATGGGAACAGTCCAGCCCGAACTGCCAAGCCATGTCTTCCCTGGACCGGAAACAAGCATCCTGGGACCGGTTTTGGATTCATAATCCTCATCAGCCAGGCTATATTGAATCCAGTGGCCAAGTGAGCAAGGGACTCAGGTCTGAGCATACCCTGCCACACTTAGGGGGAGCAAAGCGATACAAAATGGGATGATGGACGGAGCGTTTGAGCAAATCAAACACTCACCCCCAGTCAACTGATCTGGGTTTAATCCACCACCATTCTTTAGCTCACTAGGCCACCCCAGTTCAGACATTGCTATATGCAAATCAGTCTGACCCTGTGCCTCATAGGAACAGTCCAGCCCGAACTGCCAAGCCATGTCTTCCCTGGACCGGAAACAAGCATCTTGGGACAGGTTTCGGATTCATAATCCTCATCAGCCAGGCTATCTTGAATCCAGTGGCCAAGTGAGCAAGGGACTCACGTCTGAGCATACCCTGCCACACTTAGGGTGAACAAAGCGATACAAAAGGGGATGATGGACGGAGCGTTTGAGCAAATCAAACACTCACCCCCAGTCAACTGATCTGGGTTTAATCCACCACCATTCTTTAGCTCACTCGGCCACCCCAGTTCAGACATGGCTATATGCAAATCAGTCTGACCCTGTGCCTCATGGGAACAGTCCAGCCCGAACTGCCAAGCCATGTCTTCCCTGGACCGGAAACAAGCATCCTGGGACCGGTTTCGGATTCATAATCCTCATCAGCCAGGCTATCTTGAATCCAGTGGCCAAGTGAGCAAGGGACTCACGTCTGAGCATACCCTGCCACCCTTAGGGCGACCAAAGCGATACAAAAGGGGATGATGGACGGAGCGTTTGAGCAAATCAAACACTCACCCCCAGTCAACTGATCTGGGTTTAATCCACCACCATTCTTTAGCTCACTCGGCCACCCCAGTTCAGACATGGCTTAATGCAAATCAGTCTAACCCTGTGCCTCATGGGAACAGTCCAGCCCGAACTGCCAAGCCATGTCTTCCCTGGACCGGAAACAAGCATCCTGGGACCGGTTTCGGATTCATAATCCTCATCAGCCAGGCTATCTTGAATCCAGTGGGCAAGTGAGCAAGGGACTCACGTCTGAGCATACCCTGCCACACTTAGGGCGAACAAAGCGATACAAAAGAGGATGATGGACGGAGCGTTTGAGCAAATCAAACACTCACCCCCAGTCAACTGATCTGGGTTTAATCCACCACCATTCTTTAGCTCACTCGGCCACCCCAGGTCATACATGGTTATATGCAAATCAGTCTGACCCTGTGCCTCATGGGAACAGTCCAGCCCGAACTGCCAAGCCATGTCTTCCCTGGACCGGAAACAAGCATCCTGGGACCGATTTCGGATTCATAATCCTCATCAGCCAGGCTATCTTGAATCCAGTGGCCAAGTGAGCAAGGGACTCAGGTCTGAGCATACCCTGCCACACTTAGGGGGAGCAAAGCGATACAAAATGGGATGATGGACGGAGCGTTTGAGCAAATCAAACACTCACCCCCAGTCAACTGATCTGGGTTTAATCCACCACCATTCTTTAGCTCACTAGGCCACCCCAGTTCAGACATTGTTATATGCAAATCAGTCTGACCCTGTGCCTCATAGGAACAGTCCAGCCCGAACTGCCAAGCCATGTCTTCCCTGGACCGGAAACAAGCATCTTGGGACAGGTTTCGGATTCATAATCCTCATCAGCCAGGCTATCTTGAATCCAGTGGCCAAGTGAGCAAGGGACTCACGTCTGAGCATACCCTGCCACACTTAGGGTGAACAAAGCGATACAAAAGGGGATGATGGACGGAGCGTTTGAGCAAATCAAACACTCACCCCCAGTCAACTGATCTGGGTTTAATCCACCACCATTCTTTAGCTCACTCGGCCACCCCAGTTCAGACATGGCTATATGCAAATCAGTCTGACCCTGTGCCTCATGGGAACAGTCCAGCCCGAACTGCCAAGCCATGTCTTCCCTGGACCGGAAACAAGCATCCTGGGACCGGTTTCGGATTCATAATCCTCATCAGCCAGGCTATCTTGAATCCAGTGGCCAAGTGAGCAAGGGACTCACGTCTGAGCATACCCTGCCACCCTTAGGGCGAACAAAGCGATACAAAAGGGGATGATGGACGGAGCGTTTGAGCAAATCAAACACTCACCCCCAGTCAACTGATCTGGGTTTAATCCACCACCATTCTTTAGCTCACTCGGCCACCCCAGTTCAGACATGGCTTAATGCAAATCAGTCTAACCCTGTGCCTCATGGGAACAGTCCAGCCCGAACTGCCAAGCCATGTCTTCCCTGGACCGGAAACAAGAATCCTGGGACCGGTTTCGGATTCATAATCCTCATCAGCCAGGCTATCTTGAATCCAGTGGGCAAGTGAGCAAGGGACTCACGTCTGAGCATACCCTGCCACACTTAGGGCGAACAAAGCGATACAAAAGAGGATGATGGACGGAGCGTTTGAGCAAATCAAACACTCACCCCCAGTCAACTGATCTGGGTTTAATTCACCACCATTCTTTAGCTCACTCGGCCACCCCAGGTCATACATGGTTATATGCAAATCAGTCTGACCCTGTGCCTCATGGGAACAGTCCAGCCCGAACTGCCAAGCCATGTCGTCCCTGGACCGGAAACAAGCATCCTGGGACCGATTTCGGATTCATAATCCTCATCAGCCAGGCTATCTTGAATCCAGTGGCCAAGTGAGCAAGGGACTCAGGTCTGAGCATACCGTGCCACACTTAGGGCGAACAAAGCGATACAAAAGGGGATGATTGACGGAGCGTTTGAGCAAATCAAACACTCACCCCAATCAACTGATCTGGGTTTAATCCACCACCATTCTTTAGCTCACTCGGCCACCCCAGTTCAGACATGGCTATATGCAAATCAGTCTGACCCTGTGCCTCATGGGAACAGTCCAGCCCGAACTGCCAAGCCATGTCTTCCCTGGACCGGAAACAAGCATCCTGGGTCCGGTTTCGGATTCATAATCCTCATCAGCCAGGCTATCTTGAATCCAGTGGCCAAGTGAGCAAGGGACTCAGGTCTGAGCATACCCTGCCACACTTAGGGCGAACAAAGCGATACAAAAGGGGATGATTGACGGAGCGTTTGAGCAAATCAAACACTCACCCCCAGTCAACTGATCTGGGTTTAATCCACCACCATTCTTTAGCTCACTCGGCCACCCCAGTTCAGACATGGCTATATGCAAATCAGTCTGACCCTGTGCCTCATGGGAACAGTCCAGCCCGAACTGCCAAGCCATGTCTTCCCTGGACCGGAAACAAGCATCCTGGGACCGGTTTTGGATTCATAATCCTCATCAGCCAGGCTATCTTGAATCCAGTGGCCAAGTGAGCAAGGGACTCAGGTCTGAGCATACCCTGCCACACTTAGGGGGAGCAAAGCGATACAAAATGGGATGATGGACGGAGCGTTTGAGCAAATCAAACACTCACCCCCAGTCAACTGATCTGGGTTTAATCCACCACCATTCTTTAGCTCACTAGGCCACCCCAGTTCAGACATTGCTATATGCAAATCAGTCTGACCCTGTGCCTCATAGGAACAGTCCAGCCCGAACTGCCAAGCCATGTCTTCCCTGGACCGGAAACAAGCATCTTGGGACAGGTTTCGGATTCATAATCCTCATCAGCCAGGCTATCTTGAATCCAGTGGCCAAGTGAGCAAGGGACTCACGTCTGAGCATACCCTGCCACACTTAGGGTGAACAAAGCAATACAAAAGGGGATGATGGACGGAGCGTTTGAGCAAATCAAACACTCACCCCCAGTCAACTGATCTGGGTTTAATCCACCACCATTCTTTAGCTCACTCGGCCACCCCAGTTCAGACATGGCTATATGCAAATCAGTCTGACCCTGTGCCTCATGGGAACAGTCCAGCCCGAACTGCCAAGCCATGTCTTCCCTGGGCCGGAAACAAGCATCCTGGGACCGGTTTCGGATTCATAATCCTCATCAGCCAGGCTATCTTGAATCCAGTGGCCAAGTGAGCAAGGGACTCACGTCTGAGCATACCCTGCCACCCTTAGGGCGACCAAAGCGATACAAAAGGGGATGATGGACGGAGCGTTTGAGCAAATCAAACACTCACCCCCAGTCAACTGATCTGGGTTTAATCCACCACCATTCTTTAGCTCACTCGGCCACCCCAGTTCAGACATGGCTTAATGCAAATCAGTCTAACCCTGTGCCTCATGGGAACAGTCCAGCCCGAACTGCCAAGCCATGTCTTCCCTGGACCGGAAACAAGCATCCTGGGACCGGTTTCGGATTCATAATCCTCATCAGCCAGGCTATCTTGAATCCAGTGGGCAAGTGAGCAAGGGACTCACGTCTGAGCATACCCTGCCACACTTAGGGCGAACAAAGCGATATAAAAGAGGATGATGGACGGAGCGTTTGAGCAAATCAAACACTCACCCCCAGTCAACTGATCTGGGTTTAATCCACCACCATTCTTTAGCTCACTCGGCCACCCCAGGTCATACATGGTTATATGCAAATCAGTCTGACCCTGTGCCTCATGGGAACAGTCCAGCCCGAACTGCCAAGCCATGTCTTCCCTGGACCGGAAACAAGCATCCTGGGACCGATTTCGGATTCATAATCCTCATCAGCCAGGCTATCTTGAATCCAGTGGCCAAGTGAGCAAGGGACTCAGGTCTGAGCATACCCTGCCACACTTAGGGCGAACAAAGCGATACAAAAGGGGATGATTGACGGAGCGTTTGAGCAAATCAAACACTCACCCCAATCAACTGATCTGGGTTTAATCCACCACCATTCTTTAGCTCACTCGGCCACCCCAGTTCAGACATGGCTATATGCAAATCAGTCTGACCCTGTGCCTCATGGGAACAGTCCAGCCCAAACTGCCAAGCCATGTCTTCCCTGGACCGGAAACAAGCATCCTGGGACCGGTTTTGGATTCATAATCCTCATCAGCCCGGCTATCTTGAATCCAGTGGCCAAGTGAGCAAGGGACTCAGGTCTGAGCATACCCTGCCACACTTAGGGGGAGCAAAGCGATACAAAAGGGGATGATGGATGGAGCGTTTGAGCAAATCAAACACTCACCCCCAGTCAACTGATCTGGGTTTAATCCACCACCATTCTTTAGCTCACTCGGCCACCCCAGGTCATACATGGTTATATGCAAATCAGTCTGACCCTGTGCCTCATGGGAACAGTCCAGCCCGAACTGCCAAGCCATGTCTTCCCTGGACCGGAAACAAGCATCCTGGGTCCGGTTTCGGATTCATAATCCTCATCAGCCAGGCTATCTTGAATCCAGTGGCCAAGTGAGCAAGGGACTCAGGTCTGAGCATACCCTGCCACACTTAGGGCGAACAAAGCGATACAAAAGGGGATGATTGACGGAGCGTTTGAGCAAATCAAACACTCACCCCAATCAACTGATCTGGGTTTAATCCACCACCATTCTTTAGCTCACTCGGCCACCCCAGTTCAGACATGGCTATATGCAAATCAGTCTGACCCTGTGCCTCATAGGAACAGTCCAGCCCAAACTGCCAAGCCATGTCTTCCCTGGACCGGAAACAAGCATCCTGGGACCGGTTTCGGATTCATAATCCTCATCAGCCAGGCTATCTTGAATCCAGTGGCCAAGTGAGCAAGGGACTCACGTCTGAGCATACCCTGCCACACTTAGGGCAAACAAAGCGATACAAAAGGGGATGATGGACGGAGCGTTTGAGCAAATCAAACACTCACCCCCAGTCAACTGATCTGGGTTTAATCCACCACCATTCTTTAGCTCACTCGGCCACCCCAGTTCAGACATGGCTATATGCAAATCAGTCTGACCCTGTGCCTCATGGGAACAGTCCAGCCCGAACTGCCAAGCCATGTCTTCCCTGGACCGGAAACAAGCATCCTGGGACCTGTTTCGGATTCATAATCCTCATCAGCCAGGCTATCTTGAATCCAGTGGCCAAGTGAGCAAGGGACTCACGTCTAAGCATACCCTGCCACACTTAGGGCGAACAAAGCGATATAAAAGGGGATGATTGACGGAGCGTTTGAGCAAATCAAACACTCACCCCAATCAACTGATCTGGGTTTAATCCACCACCATTCTTTAGCTCACTCGGCCACCCCAGTTCAGACATGGCTATATGCAAATCAGTCTGACCCTGTGCCTCATGGGAACAGTCCAGCCCAAACTGCCAAGCCATGTCTTCCCTGGACCGGAAACAAGCATCCTGGGACCGGTTTCGGATTCATAATCCTCATCAGCCAGGCTATCTTGAATCCAGTGGCCAAGTGAGCAAGGGACTCACGTCTGAGCATACCCTGCCACACTTAGGGCGAACAAAGCGATACAAAAGGGGATGATGGACGGAGCGTTTGAGCAAATCAAACACTCACCCCCAGTCAACTGATCTGGGTTTAATCCACCACCATTCTTTAGCTCACTCGGCCACCCCAGTTCAGATATGGCTATATGCAAATCAGTCTGACCCTGTGCCTCATGGGAACAGTCCAGCCCGAACTGCCAAGCCATGTCTTCCCTGGACCGGAAACAAGCATCCTGGGACCTGTTTCGGATTCATAATCCTCATCAGCCAGGCTATCTTGAATCCAGTGGCCAAGTGAGCAAGGGACTCACATCTGAGCATACCCGAGCATACCCTGCCACACTTAGGGCAACAAAGCGATACAAAAGGGGATGATGGACAGAGCGTTTGAGCAAATCAAACACTCACCCCCAGTCAACTAATCTGGGTTTAATCCACCACCATTCTTTAGCTCACTCGGCCACCCCAGTTCAGACATGGCTATATGCAAATCAGTCTGACCCTGTGCCTCATGGGAACAGTCCAGCCCGAACTGCCAAGCCATGTCTTCCCTGGACCGGAAACAAGCATCCTGGGACCGGTTTCGGATTCATAATCCTCATCAGCCAGGCTATCTTGAATACAGTGGCCAAGTGAGCAAGGGACTCACGTCTGAGCATACCCTGCCACACTTAGGGCGAACAAAGCGATACAAAAGGGGATGATGGACGGAGCGTTTGAGCAAATCAAACACTCACCCCCAGTAAACTGATCTGGGTTTAATCCACCACAATTCTTTAGCTCACTCGGCCACCCCAGTTCAGACATGGCTATATGCAAATCAGTCTGACCCTGTGCCTCATGGGAACAGTCCAGCCCAAACTGCCAAGCCATGTCTTCCCTGGACCGGAAACAAGCATCCTGGGACTGGTTTCGGATTCATAATCCTCATCAGCCAGGCTATCTTGAATCCAGTGGCCAAGTGAGCAAGGGACTCATGTCTGAGCATACCCTGCCACATTTAGGGCAAACAAAGCGATACAAAAGGGGATGATGGACGGAGCGTTTTAGCAAATCAAACACTCACCCCCAGTCAACTGATCTGGGTTTAATCCACCACCATTCTTTAGTTCACTCGGCCACCCCAGTTCAGACATGGCTATATGCAAATCAGTCTGACCCTGTGCCTCATGGGAACAGTCCAGCCCGAACTGCCAAGCCATGTCTTCCCTGGACCGGAAAAAAGCATCCTGGGACCGGTTTCGGATTCATAATCCTCATCAGCCAGGCTATCTTGAATCCAGTGGGCAAGTGAGCAAGGGACTCATGTCTGAGCATACCCTGCCACACTTAGGGCGAACAAAGCGATACAAAAGAGGATGATGGACGGAGCGTTTGAGCAAATCAAACACTCACCCCCAGTCAACTGATCTGGGTTTAATCCACCACCATTCTTTAGCTCACTCGGCCACCCCAGGTCATACATGGTTATATGCAAATCAGTCTGACCCTGTGCCTCATGGGAACAGTCCAGCCCGAACTGCCAAGCCATGTCTTCCCTGGACCGGAAACAAGCATCCTGGGACCGATTTCGGATTCATAATCCTCATCAGCCAGGCTATCTTGAATCCAGTGGCCAAGTGAGCAAGGGACTCAGGTCTGAGCATACCCTGCCACACTTAGGGCGAACAAAGCGATACAAAAGGGGATTATTGACGGAGCGTTTGAGCAAATCAAACACTCACCCCAATCAACTGATCTGGGTTTAATCCACCACCATTCTTTAGCTCACTCGGCCACCCCAGTTCAGACATGGCTATATGCAAATCAGTCTGACCCTGTGCCTCATGGGAACAGTCCAGCCCAAACTGCCAAGCCATGTCTTCCCTGGGCCGGAAACAAGCATCCTGGGACCGGTTTTGGATTCATAATCCTCATCAGCCAGGCTATCTTGAATCCAGTGGCCAAGTGAGCAAGGGACTCAGGTCTGAGCATACCCTGCCACACTTAGGGGGAGCAAAGCGATACAAAAGGGGATGATGGATGGAGCGTTTGAGCAAATCAAACACTCACCCCCAGTCAACTGATCTGGGTTTAATCCACCACCATTCTTTAGCTCACTAGGCCACCCCAGTTCAGACATTGCTATATGCAAATCCGTCTGACCCTGTGCCTCATAGGAACAGTCCAGCCCGAACTGCCAAGCCATGTCTTCCCTGGACCGGAAACAAGCATCTTGGGACAGGTTTCGGATTCATAATCCTCATCAGCCAGGCTATCTTGAATCCAGTGGCCAAGTGAGCAAGGGACTCACGTCTGAGCATACCCTGCCACACTTAGGGTGAACAAAGCGATACAAAAGGGGATGATGGACGGAGCGTTTGAGCAAATCAAACACTCACCCCCAGTCAACTGATCTGGGTTTAATCCACGCCCATTCTTTAGCTCACTCGGCCACCCCAGTTCAGACATGGCTATATGCAAATCAGTCTGACCCTGTGCCTCATGGGAACAGTCCAGCCCGAACTGCCAAGCCATGTCTTCCCTGGACCGGAAACAAGCATCCTGGGACCGGTTTCGGATTCATAATCCTCATCAGCCAGGCTATCTTGAATCCAGTGGCCAAGTGAGCAAGGGACTCACGTCTGAGCATACCCTGCAACCCTTAGGGCGAACAAAGCGATACAAAAGGGGATGATGGACGGAGCGTTTGAGCAAATCAAACACTCACCCCCAGTCAACTGATCTGGGTTTAATCCACCACCATTCTTTAGCTCACTCGGCCACCCCAGTTCAGACATGGCTATATGCAAATCAGTCTGACCCTGTGCCTGATGGGAACAGTCCAGCCCAAACTGCCAAGCCATGTCTTCCCTGGACCGGAAACAAGCATCCTGGGACCGGTTTCGGATTCATAATCCTCATCAGCCAGGCTATCTTGAATCCAGTGGCCAAGTGAGCAAGGGACTCACGTCTGAGCATACCCTGCCACACTTAGGGCGAACAAAGCGATACAAAAGGGGATGATGGACGGAGCGTTAGAGCAAATCAAACACTCACCCCCAGTCAACTGATCTGGGTTTAATCCACCACCATTCTTTAGCTCACTCGGCCACCCCAGTTCAGATATGGCTATATGCAAATCAGTCTGACCCTGTGCCTCATGGGAACAGTCCAGCCCGAACTGCCAAGCCATGTCTTCCCTGGACCGGAAACAAGCATCCTGGGACCTGTTTCGGATTCATAATCCTCATCAGCCAGGCTATCTTGAATCCAGTGGCCAAGTGAGCAAGGGACTCACATCTGAGCATACCCGAGCATACCCTGCCACACTTGGGGTGAACAAAGCGATACAAAAGGGGTAAGGGACGGAGCGTTTGAGCAAATCAAACACTCACCCCCAGTCAACTGATCTGGGTTTAATCCACCACCATTCTTTAGCTCACTCGGCCACCCCAGTTCAGACATGGCTATATGCAAATCAGTATGACCCTGTGCCTCATGGGAACAGTCCAGCCCGAACTGCCAAGCCATGTCTTCCCTGGACCGGAAACAAGCATCCTGGGACCTGTTTCGGATTCATAATCCTCATCAGCCAGGCTATCTTGAATCCAGTGGCCAAGTGAGCAAGGGACTCACGTCTGAGCATACCCTGCCACACTTAGGGCGAACAAAGCGATACAAAAGGGGATGATGGACAGAGCGTTTGAGCAAATCAAACACTCACCCCCAGTCAACTGATCTGGGTTTAATCCACCACAATTCTTTAGCTCACTCGGCCACCCCAGTTCAGACATGGCTATATGCAAATCAGTCTGACCCTGTGCCTCATGGGAACAGTCCAGCCCGAACTGCCAAGCCATGTCTTCCCTGGACCGGAAACAAGCATCCTGGGACTGGTTTCGGATTCATAATCCTCATCAGCCAGGCTATCTTGAATCTAGTGGCCAAGTGAGCAAGGGACTCACGTCTGAGCATACCCTGCCACACTTAGGGCAACAAAGCGATACAAAAGGGGATGATGGACAGAGCGTTTGAGCAAATCAAACACTCACCCCCAGTCAACTGATCTGGGTTTAATCCACCACCATTCTTTAGCTCACTCGGCCACCCCAGTTCAGACATGGCTATATGCAAATCAGTCTGACCCTGTGCCTCATGGGAACAGTCCAGCCGAACTGCCAAGCCATGTCTTCCCTGGACCGGAAACAAGCATCCTGGGACTGGTTTCGGATTCATAATCCTCATCAGCCAGGCTATCTTGAATCCAGTGGCCAAGTGAGCAAGGGACTCATGTCTGAGCATACCCTGCCACATTTAGGGCAAACAAAGCGATACAAAAGGGGATGATGGACGGAGCGTTTTAGCAAATCAAACACTCACCCCCAGTCAACTGATCTGGGTTTAATCCACCACCATTCTTTAGTTCACTCGGCCACCCCAGTTCAGACATGGCTATATGCAAATCAGTCTGACCCTGTGCCTCATGGGAACAGTCCAGCCCGAACTGCCAAGCCATGTCTTCCCTGGACCGGAAACAAGCATCCTGGGACCGGTTTAGGATTCATAATCCTCATAAGCCAGGCTATCTTGAATCCAGTGGGCAAGTGAGCAAGGGACTCATGTCTGAGCATACCCTGCCACACTTAGGGCGAACAAAGCGATACAAAAGAGGATGATGGACGGAGCGTTTGAGCAAATCAAACACTCACCCCCAGTCAACTGATCTGGGTTTAATCCACCACCATTCTTTAGCTCACTCGGCCACCCCAGGTCATACATGGTTATATGCAAATCAGTCTGACCCTGTGCCTCATGGGAACAGTCCAGCCCGAACTGCCAAGCCATGTCTTCCATGGACCGGAAACAAGCATCCTGGGACCGATTTCGGATTCATAATCCTCATCAGCCAGGCTATCTTGAATCCAGTGGCCAAGTGAGCAAGGGACTCAGGTCTGAGCATACCCTGCCACACTTAGGGCGAACAAAGCGATACAAAAGGGGATTATTGACGGAGCGTTTGAGCAAATCAAACACTCACCCCCAGTCAACTGATCTGGGTTTAATCCACCACCATTCTTTAGCTCACTCGGCCACCCCAGTTCAGACATGGCTATATGCAAATCAGTCTGACCCTGTGCCTCATGGGAACAGTCCAGCCCAAACTGCCAAGCCATGTCTTCCCTGGACCGGAAACAAGCATCCTGGGACCGGTTTCGGATTCATAATCCTCATCAGCCAGGCTATCTTGAATCCAGTGGCCAAGTGAGCAAGGGACTCACGTCTGAGCATACCCTGCCACACTTAGGGCGAACAAAGCGATACAAAAGGGGATGATGGACGGAGCGTTAGAGCAAATCAAACACTCACCCCCAGTCAACTGATCTGGGTTTAATCCACCACCATTCTTTAGCTCACTCGGCCACCCCAGTTCAGATATGGCTATATGCAAATCAGTCTGACCCTGTGCCTCATGGGAACAGTCCAGCCCGAACTGCCAAGCCATGTCTTCCCTGGACCGGAAACAAGCATCCTGGGACCTGTTTCGGATTCATAATCCTCATCAGCCAGGCTATCTTGAATCCAGTGGCCAAGTGAGCAAGGGACTCAGGTCTGAGCATACCCTGCCACACTTAGGGGGAGCAAAGCGATACAAAAGGGGATGATGGATGGAGCGTTTGAGCAAATCAAACACTCACCCCCAGTCAACTGATCTGGGTTTAATCCACCACCATTCTTTAGCTCACTAGGCCACCCCAGTTCAGACATTGCTATATGCAAATCAGTCTGACCCTGTGCCTCATAGGAACAGTCCAGCCCGAACTGCCAAGCCATGTCTTCCCTGGACCAGAAACAAGCATCTTGGGACAGGTTTCGGATTCATAATCCTCATCAGCCAGGCTATCTTGAATCCAGTGGCCAAGTGAGCAAGGGACTCACGTCTGAGCATACCCTGCCACACTTAGGGTGAACAAAGCGATACAAAAGGGGATGATGGACGGAGCGTTTGAGCAAATCAAACACTCACCCCCAGTCAACTGATCTGGGTTTAATCCACGCCCATTCTTTAGCTCACTCGGCCACCCCAGTTCAGACATGGCTATATGCAAATCAGTCTGACCCTGTGCCTCATGGGAACAGTCCAGCCCGAACTGCCAAGCCATGTCTTCCCTGGACCGGAAACAAGCATCCTGGGACCGGTTTCGGATTCATAATCCTCATCAGCCAGGCTATCTTGAATCCAGTGGCCAAGTGAGCAAGGGACTCACGTCTGAGCATACCCTGCCACCCTTAGGGCGAACAAAGCGATACAAAAGGGGATGATGGACGGAGCGTTTGAGCAAATCAAACACTCACCCCCAGTCAACTGATCTGGGTTTAATCCACCACCATTCTTTAGCTCACTCGGCCACCCCAGTTCAGACATGGCTATATGCAAATCAGTCTGACCCTGTGCCTCATGGGAACAGTCCAGCCCGAACTGCCAAGCCATGTCTTCCCTGGACCGGAAACAAGCATCCTGGGACCGGTTTCGGATTCATAATCCTCATCAGCCAGGCTATCTTGAATCCAGTGGCCAAGTGAGCAAGGGACTCACGTCTGAGCATACCCTGCCACACTTAGGGCGAACAAAGCGATACAAAAGAGGATGATGGGCGGAGCGTTTGAGCAAATCAAACACTCACCCCCAGTCAACTGATCTGGGTTTAATCCACCACCATTCTTTAGCTCACTCGGCCACCCCAGGTCATACATGGTTATATGCAAATCAGTCTGACCCTGTGCCTCATGGGAACAGTCCAGCCCGAACTGCCAAGCCATGTCTTCCCTGGACCGGAAACAAGCATCCTGGGTCCAGTTTCGGCTTCATAATCCTCATCAGCCAGGCTATCTTGAATCCAGTGGCCAAGTGAGCAAGGGACTCAGGTCTGAGCATACCCTGCCACACTTAGGGCGAACAAAGCGATACAAAAGGGGATGATTGACGGAGCGTTTGAGCAAATCAAACACTCACCCCAATCAACTGATCTGGGTTTAATCCACCACCATTCTTTAGCTCACTCGGCCACCCCAGTTCAGACATGGCTATATGCAAATCAGTCTGACCCTGTGCCTCATGGGAATAGTCCAGCCCAAACTGCCAAGCCATGTCTTCCCTGGACCGGAAACAAGCATCCTGGGACCGGTTTCGGATTCATAATCCTCATCAGCCAGGCTATCTTGAAGCCAGTGGCCAAGTGAGCAAGGGACTCACGTCTGAGCATACCCTGCCACACTTAGGGCAAACAAAGCGATACAAAAGGGGATGATGGACGGAGCGTTTGAGAAAATCAAACACTCACCCCCAGTCAACTGATCTGGGTTTAATCCACCACCATTCTTTAGCTCACTCGGCCACCCCAGTTCAGACATGGCTATATGCAAATCAGTCTGACCCTGTGCCTCATGGGAACAGTCCAGCCCGAACTGCCAAGCCATGTCTTCCCTGGACCGGAAACAAGCATCCTGGGACCTGTTTCGGATTCATAATCCTCATCAGCCAGGCTATCTTGAATCCAGTGGCCAAGTGAGCAAGGGACTCACATCTGAGCATACCCGAGCATACCCTGCCACACTTGGGGTGAACAAAGCGATACAAAAGGGGTAAGGGACGGAGCGTTTGAGCAAATCAAACACTCACCCCCAGTCAACTGATCTGGGTTTAATCCACCACCATTCTTTAGCTCACTCGGCCACCCCAGTTCAGACATGGCTATATGCAAATCAGTATGACCCTGTTCCTCATGGGAACAGTCCAGCCCGAACTGCCAAGCCATGTCTTCCCTGGACCGGAAACAAGCATCCTGGGACCTGTTTCGGATTCATAATCCTCATCAGCCAGGCTATCTTGAATCCAGTGGCCAAGTGAGCAAGGGACTCACGTCTGAGCATACCCTGCCACACTTAGGGCGAACAAAGCGATACAAAAGGGGATGATGGACAGAGCGTTTGAGCAAATCAAACACTCACCCCCAGTCAACTGATCTGGGTTTAATCCACCACAATTCTTTAGCTCACTCGGCCACCCCAGTTCAGACATGGCTATATGCAAATCAGTCTGACCCTGTGCCTCATGGGAACAGTCCAGCCCGAACTGCCAAGCCATGTCTTCCCTGGACCGGAAACAAGCATCCTGGGACTGGTTTCGGATTCATAATCCTCATCAGCCAGGCTATCTTGAATCCAGTGGCCAAGTGAGCAAGGGACTCACGTCTGAGCATACCCTGCCACACTTAGGGCAACAAAGCGATACAAAAGGGGATGATGGACAGAGCGTTTGAGCAAATCAAACACTCACCCCCAGTCAACTGATCTGGGTTTAATCCACCACCATTCTTTAGCTCACTCGGCCACCCCAGTTCAGACATGGCTATATGCAAATCAGTCTGACCCTGTGCCTCATGGGAACAGTCCAGCCCGAACTGCCAAGCCATGTCTTCCCTGGACCGGAAACAAGCATCCTGGGACTGGTTTCGGATTCATAATCCTCATCAGCCAGGCTATCTTGAATCCAGTGGCCAAGTGAGCAAGGGACTCACGTCTGAGCATACCCTGCCACACTTAGGGCAACAAAGCGATACAAAAGGGGATGATGGACAGAGCGTTTGAGCAAATCAAACACTCACCCCCAGTCAACTGATCTGGGTTTAATCCACCACCATTCTTTAGTTCACTCGGCCACCCCAGTTCAGACATGGCTATATGCAAATCAGTCTGACCCTGTGCCTCATGGGAACAGTCCAGCCCGAACTGCCAAGCCATGTCTTCCCTGGACCGGAAACAAGCATCCTGGGACCGGTTTAGGATTCATAATCCTCATAAGCCAGGCTATCTTGAATCCAGTGGGCAAGTGAGCAAGGGACTCATGTCTGAGCATACCCTGCCACACTTAGGGCGAACAAAGCGATACAAAAGAGGATGATGGACGGAGCGTTTGAGCAAATCAAACACTCACCCCCAGTCAACTGATCTGGGTTTAATCCACCACCATTCTTTAGCTCACTCGGCCACCCCAGGTCATACATGGTTATATGCAAATCAGTCTGACCCTGTGCCTCATGGGAACAGTCCAGCCCGAACTGCCAAGCCATGTCTTCCATGGACCGGAAACAAGCATCCTGGGACCGATTTCGGATTCATAATCCTCACCAGCCAGGCTATCTTGAATCCAGTGGCCAAGTGAGCAAGGGACTCAGGTCTGAGCATACCCTGCCACACTTAGGGCGAACAAAGCGATACAAAAGGGGATTATTGACGGAGCGTTTGAGCAAATCAAACACTCACCCCAATCAACTGATCTGGGTTTAATCCACCACCATTCTTTAGCTCACTCGGCCACCCCAGTTCAGACATGGCTATATGCAAATCAGTCTGACCCTGTGCCTCATGGGAACAGTCCAGCCCAAACTGCCAAGCCATGTCTTCCCTGGACCGGAAACAAGCATCCTGGGACCGGTATTGGATTCATAATCCTCATCAGCCAGGCTATCTTGAATCCAGTGGCCAAGTGAGCAAGGGACTCAGGTCTGAGCATACCCTGCCACACTTAGGGGGAGCAAAGCGATACAAAAGGGGATGATGGATGGAGCGTTTGAGCAAATCAAACACTCACCCCCAGTCAACTGATCTGGGTTTAATCCACCACCATTCTTTAGCTCACTAGGCCACCCCAGTTCAGACATTGCTATATGCAAATCAGTCTGACCCTGTGCCTCATAGGAACAGTCCAGCCCGAACTGCCAAGCCATGTCTTCCCTGGACCAGAAACAAGCATCTTGGGACAGGTTTCGGATTCATAATCCTCATCAGCCAGGCTATCTTGAATCCAGTGGCCAAGTGAGCAAGGGACTCACGTCTGAGCATACCCTGCCACACTTAGGGTGAACAAAGCGATACAAAAGGGGATGATGGACGGAGCGTTTGAGCAAATCAAACACTCACCCCCAGTCAACTGATCTGGGTTTAATCCACGCCCATTCTTTAGCTCACTCGGCCACCCCAGTTCAGACATGGCTATATGCAAATCAGTCTGACCCTGTGCCTCATGGGAACAGTCCAGCCCGAACTGCCAAGCCATGTCTTCCCTGGACCGGAAACAAGCATCCTGGGACCGGTTTCGGATTCATAATCCTCATCAGCCAGGCTATCTTGAATCCAGTGGCCAAGTGAGCAAGGGACTCACGTCTGAGCATACCCTGCCACCCTTAGGGCGAACAAAGCGATACAAAAGGGGATGATGGACGGAGCGTTTGAGCAAATCAAACACTCACCCCCAGTCAACTGATCTGGGTTTAATCCACCACCATTCTTTAGCTCACTCGGCCACCCCAGTTCAGACATGGCTATATGCAAATCAGTCTGACCCTGTGCCTCATGGGAACAGTCCAGCCCGAACTGCCAAGCCATGTCTTCCCTGGACCGGAAACAAGCATCCTGGGACCGGTTTCGGATTCATAATCCTCATCAGCCAGGCTATCTTGAATCCAGTGGCCAAGTGAGCAAGGGACTCACGTCTGAGCATACCCTGCCACACTTAGGGCGAACAAAGCGATACAAAAGAGGATGATGGGCGGAGCGTTTGAGCAAATCAAACACTCACCCCCAGTCAACTGATCTGGGTTTAATCCACCACCATTCTTTAGCTCACTCGGCCACCCCAGGTCATACATGGTTATATGCAAATCAGTCTGACCCTGTGCCTCATGGGAACAGTCCAGCCCGAACTGCCAAGCCATGTCTTCCCTGGACCGGAAACAAGCATCCTGGGTCCAGTTTCGGCTTCATAATCCTCATCAGCCAGGCTATCTTGAATCCAGTGGCCAAGTGAGCAAGGGACTCAGGTCTGAGCATACCCTGCCACACTTAGGGCGAACAAAGCGATACAAAAGGGGATGATTGACGGAGCGTTTGAGCAAATCAAACACTCACCCCAATCAACTGATCTGGGTTTAATCCACCACCATTCTTTAGCTCACTCGGCCACCCCAGTTCAGACATGGCTATATGCAAATCAGTCTGACCCTGTGCCTCATGGGAATAGTCCAGCCCAAACTGCCAAGCCATGTCTTCCCTGGACCGGAAACAAGCATCCTGGGACCGGTTTCGGATTCATAATCCTCATCAGCCAGGCTATCTTGAAGCCAGTGGCCAAGTGAGCAAGGGACTCACGTCTGAGCATACCCTGCCACACTTAGGGCAAACAAAGCGATACAAAAGGGGATGATGGACGGAGCGTTTGAGAAAATCAAACACTCACCCCCAGTCAACTGATCTGGGTTTAATCCACCACCATTCTTTAGCTCACTCGGCCACCCCAGTTCAGACATGGCTATATGCAAATCAGTCTGACCCTGTGCCTCATGGGAACAGTCCAGCCCGAACTGCCAAGCCATGTCTTCCCTGGACCGGAAACAAGCATCTTGGGACCTGTTTCGGATTCATAATCCTCATCAGCCAGGCTATCTTGAAACCAGTGGCCAAGTGAGCAAGGGACTCACGTCTAAGCATACCCTGCCACACTTAGGGCGAACAAAGCGATACAAAAGGGGATGATTGACGGAGCGTTCGAGCAAATCAAACACTCACCCCAATCAACTGATCTGGGTTTAATCCACCACCATTCTTTAGCTCACTCGGCCACCCCAGTTCAGACATGGCTATATGCAAATCAGTCTGACCCTGTGCCTCATGGGAACAGTCCAGCCCAAACTGCCAAGCCATGTCTTCCCTGGACCGGAAACAAGCATCCTGGGACCGGTTTCGGATTCATAATCCTCATCAGCCAGGCTATCTTGAATCCAGTGGCCAAGTGAGCAAGGGACTCACGTCTGAGCATACCCTGCCACACTTAGGGCGAACAAAGCGATACAAAAGGGGATGATGGACGGAGCGTTTGAGCAAATCAAACACTCACCCCCAGTCAACTGATCTGGGTTTAATCCACCACCATTCTTTAGCTCACTCGGCCACCCCAGTTCAGATATGGCTATATGCAAATCAGTCTGACCCTGTGCCTCATGGGAACAGTCCAGCCCGAACTGCCAAGCCATGTCTTCCCTGGACCGGAAACAAGCATCCTGGGACCTGTTTCGGATTCATAATCCTCATCAGCCAGGCTATCTTGAATCCAGTGGCCAAGTGAGCAAGGGACTCACATCTGAGCATACCCGAGCATACCCTGCCACACTTGGGGTGAACAAAGCGATACAAAAGGGGATAAGGGACAGAGCGTTTGAGCAAATCAAACACTCACCCCCAGTCAACTGATCTGGGTTTAATCCACCACCATTCTTTAGCTCACTCGGCCACCCCAGTTCAGACATGGCTATATGCAAATCAGTATGACCCTGTGCCTCATGGGAACAGTCCAGCCCGAACTGCCAAGCCATGTCTTCCCTGGACCGGAAACAAGCATCCTGGGACCTGTTTCGGATTCATAATCCTCATCAGCCAGGCTATCTTGAATCCAGTGGCCAAGTGAGCAAGGGACTCACGTCTGAGCATACCCTGCCACACTTAGGGAGAACAAAGCGATACAAAAGGGGATGATGGACAGAGCGTTTGAGCAAATCAAACACTCACCCCCAGTCAACTGATCTGGGTTTAATCCACCACAATTCTTTAGCTCACTCGGCCACCCCAGTTCAGACATGGCTATATGCAAATCAGTCTGACCCTGTGCCTCATGGGAACAGTCCAGCCCGAACTGCCAAGCCATGTCTTCCCTGGACCGGAAACAAGCATCCTGGGACTGGTTTCGGATTCATAATCCTCATCAGCCAGGCTATCTTGAATCCAGTGGCCAAGTGAGCAAGGGACTCACGTCTGAGCATACCCTGCCACACTTAGGGCGAACAAAGCGATACAAAAGGGGATGATGGACAGAGCGTTTGAGCAAATCAAACACTCACCCCCAGTCAACTGATCTGGGTTTAATCCACCACCATTCTTTAGCTCACTCGGCCACCCCAGTTCAGACATGGCTATATGCAAATCAGTCTGACCCTGTGCCTCATGGGAACAGTCCAGCCCGAACTGCCAAGCCATGTCTTCCCTGGACCGGAAACAAGCATCCTGGGACCGGTTTCGGATTCATAATCCTCATCAGCCAGGCTATCTTGAATACAGTGGCCAAGTGAGCAAGGGACTCACGTCTGAGCATACCCTGCCACACTTAGGGCGAACAAAGCGATACAAAAGGGGATGATGGACAGAGCGTTTGAGCAAATCAAACACTCACCCCCAGTAAACTGATCTGGGTTTAATCCACCACAATTCTTTAGCTCACTCGGCCACCCCAGTTCAGACATGGCTATATGCAAATCAGTCTGACCCTGTGCCTCATGGGAACAGTCCAGCCCAAACTGCCAAGCCATGTCTTCCCTGGACCGGAAACAAGCATCCTGGGACTGGTTTCGGATTCATAATCCTCATCAGCCAGGCTATCTTGAATCCAGTGGCCAAGTGAGCAAGGGACTCATGTCTGAGCATACCCTGCCACATTTAGGGCAAACAAAGCGATACAAAAGGGGATGATGGACGGAGCGTTTTAGCAAATCAAACACTCACCCCCAGTCAACTGATCTGGGTTTAATCCACCACCATTCTTTAGTTCACTCGGCCACCCCAGTTCAGACATGGCTATATGCAAATCAGTCTGACCCTGTGCCTCATGGGAACAGTCCAGCCCGAACTGCCAAGCCATGTCTTCCCTTGACCGGAAACAAGCATCCTGGGACCAGTTTCGGATTCATAATCCTCATCAGCCAGGCTATCTTGAATCCAGTGGCCAAGTGAGCAAGGGACTCACGTCTGAGCATACCCTGCCACACTTAGGGCGAACAAAGCGATACAAAAGGGGATGATGGACGGAGCGTTTGAGCAAATCAAACACTCACCCCCAGCCAACTGATCTGGGTTTAATCCACCACCATTCTTTAGCTCACTCGGCCACCCAAGTTCAGACATGGCTATATGCAAATCAGTCTGACCCTGTGCCTCATGGGAACAGTCCAGGCCGAACTGCCAAGCCATGTCTTCCCTGAACCGGAAACAAGCATCCTGGGACCGGTTTTGGATTCATAATCCTCATCAGCCAGGCTATCTTGAATCCAGTGGCCAAGCGAGCAAGGGACTCACGTCTGAGCATAGCCTGCCACACTTAGGGCGAACAAAGCGATACAAAAGGAGATGATGGACGGAGCGTTTGAGCAAATCAAACACTCACCCCCAGTCAACTGATCTGGGTTTAATCCACCACCATTCTTTAGCTCACTCGGCCACCCCAGTTCAGACATGGCTATATGCAAATCAGTCTGACTCAGTGCCTCATGGGAACAGTCCAGCCCGAACTGCCAAGCCATGTCTTCCCTGCACCGGAAACAAGCATCCTGGGACCGGTTTCGGATTCATAATCCTCATCAGCTAGGCTATCTTGTATCCAGTGGCCAAGTGAGCAAGGGACTCACGTCTGAGCATACCTTGCCACACTTAGGGCGAACAAAGCGATACAAAAGGGGATTATGGACGGAGCGTTTGAGCAAATCAAACACTCACCCCCAGTCAACTGATCTGGGTTTAATCCACCACCATTCTTTAGCTCACTCGGCCACCCCAGTTCAGACATGGCTATATGCAAATCAGTCTGACCCTGTGCCTCATGGGAACAGTCCAGCCCGAACTGCCAAGCCATGTCTTCCCTGGACCGGAAACAAGCATCCTGGGACCGGTTTCGGATTCATAATCCTCATCAGCCAGGCTATCTTGAATCCAGTGGCCAAGTGAGCAAGGGACTCACGTCTGAGCATACCCTGCACATTTAGGGCGAACAAAGCGATACAAAAGGGGATGATTGACGGAGCGTTTGAGCAAATCAAACACTCACCCCAATCAACTGAACTGGGTTTAATCCACCACCATTCTTTAGCTCTCTCGGCCACCCCAGTTCAGACATGGCTATATGCAAATCAGTCTGACCCTGTGCCTCATGGGAACAGTCCAGCCCAAACTGCCAAGCCATGTCTTCCCTGGACCGGAAACAAGCATCCTGGGACCGGTTTCGGATTCATAATCCTCATCAGCCAGGCTATCTTGAATCCAGTGGCCAAGCGAGCAAGGGACTCACGTCTGAGCATAGCCTGCCACACTTAGGGCGAACAAAGCGATACAAAAGGAGATGATGGACGGAGCGTTTGAGCAAATCAAACACTCACCCCCAGTCAACTGATCTGGGTTTAATCCACCACCATTCTTTAGCTCACTCGGCCACCCCAGTTCAGACATGGCTATATGCAAATCAGTCTGACCCTGTGCCTCATGGGAACAGTCCAGCCCGAACTGCCAAGCCATGTCTTCCCTGCACCGGAAACAAGCATCCTGGGACCGGTTTCGGATTCATAATCCTCATCAGCTAGGTTATCTTGAATCCAGTGGCCAAGTGAGCAAGGGACTCACGTCTGAGCATACCTTGCCACACTTAGGGCGAACAAAGCGATACAAAAGGGGATGATGGACGGAGCGTTTGAGCAAATCAAACACTCACCCCCAGTCAACTGATCTGGGTTTAATCCACCACCATTCTTTAGCTCATTCGGCCACCCCAGTTCAGACATGGCTATATGCAAATCAGTCTGACCCTGTGCCTCATGGGAACAGTCCAGCCCGAACTGCCAAGCCATGTCTTCCCTGGACCGGAAACAAGCATCCTGGGACCGGTTTCGGATTCATAATCCTCATCAGCCAGGCTATCTTGAATCCAGTGGCCAAGTGAGCAAGGGACTCACGTCTGAGCATACCCTGCACATTTAGGGCGAACAAAGCGATACAAAAGGGGATGATTGACGGAGCGTTTGAGCAAATCAAACACTCACCCCAATCAACTGAACTGGGTTTAATCCACCACCATTCTTTAGCTCTCTCGGCCACCCCAGTTCAGACATGGCTATATGCAAATCAGTCTGACCCTGTGCCTCATGGGAACAGTCCAGCCCAAACTGCCAAGCCATGTCTTCCCTGGACCGGAAACAAGCATCCTGGGACCGGTTTCGGATTCATAATCCTCATCAGCCAGGCTATCTTGAATCCAGTGGCCAAGCGAGCAAGGGACTCACGTCTGAGCATAGCCTGCCACACTTAGGGCGAACAAAGCGATACAAAAGGAGATGATGGACGGAGCGTTTGAGCAAATCAAACACTCACCCCCAGTCAACTGATCTGGGTTTAATCCACCACCATTCTTTAGCTCACTCGGCCACCCCAGTTCAGACATGGCTATATGCAAATCAGTCTGACCCTGTGCCTCATGGGAACAGTCCAGCCCGAACTGCCAAGCCATGTCTTCCCTGCACCGGAAACAAGCATCCTGGGACCGGTTTCGGATTCATAATCCTCATCAGCTAGGTTATCTTGAATCCAGTGGCCAAGTGAGCAAGGGACTCACGTCTGAGCATACCTTGCCACACTTAGGGCGAACAAAGCGATACAAAAGGGGATGATGGACGGAGCGTTTGAGCAAATCAAACACTCACCCCCAGTCAACTGATCTGGGTTTAATCCACCACCATTCTTTAGCTCATTCGGCCACCCCAGTTCAGACATGGCTATATGCAAATCAGTCTGACCCTGTGCCTCATGGGAACAGTCCAGCCCGAACTGCCAAGCCATGTCTTCCCTGGACCGGAAACAAGCATCCTGGGAACGGTTTCGGATTCATAATCCTCATCAGCCAGGCTATCTTGAATCCAGTGGCCAAGCGAGCAAGGGACTCACGTCTGAGCATAGCCTGCCACACTTAGGGCGAACAAAGCGATACAAAAGGGGATGATGGACGGAGCGTTTGAGCAAATCAAACACTCACCCCCAGTCAACTGATCTGGGTTTAATCCACCACCATTCTTTAGCTCACTCGGCCACCCCAGTTCAGACATGGCTATATGCAAATCAGTCTGACCCTGTGCCTCATGGGAACAGTCCAGCCCGAACTGCCAAGCCATGTCTTCCCTGGACCGGAAACAAGCATCCTGGGACCGGTTTCGGATTCATAATCCTCATCAGCCAGGCTATCTTGAATCCAGTGGCCAAGTGAGCAAGGGACTCACGGCTGAGCATACCCTGCACATTTAGGGCGAACAAAGCGATACAAAAGGGTATGATGGGCGGAGCGTTTGAGCAAATCAAACACTCACCCCTAGTCAACTGATCTGGGTTTAATCCACCACCATTCTTTAGCTCACTCAGCTACCCCAGTTCAGACATGGCTATATGCAAATCAGTCTGACCCTGTGCCTCATTGGAACAGTCCAGCCCGAACTGCCAAGTCATGTCTTCCCTGGACCGGAAACAAGCATCCTGGGACCGGTTTTGGATTCATAATCCTCATCAGCCAAGCTATCTTGAATCCAGTGGCCAAGTGAGCAAGGGACTCACGTCTGAGCATACCCTGCCACACTTAGGGCGAACAAAGCGATACAAAAGGGGATGATGGACGGAGCGTTTGAGCAAATTAAACACTCACCCCCAGTCAACTGATCTGGGTTTAATCCACCACCATTCTTTAGCTCACTCGGCCACCCCAGTTCAGACATGGCTATATGCAAATTAGTCTAACCCTGTGCCTCATGGGAACAGTCCAGCCACACTCTGCCAAGCCATGTCTTCCCTGGACCAAAAACGAGAATCCTGGGACCGGTTTCGGATTCATAATCCTCATCAGCCAGGCTATCTTGAATCCAGTGGCCAAGTGAGTAAGGGACTCACGTCTGAGCATACCCTGCCACACTTAGGGCGAACAAAGCGATACAAAAGGGGATGATGGACGGAGCGTTTGAGCAAATCAAACACTCAACCCCAGTCAACTGATCTGGGTTTAATCCACCACCATTCTTTAGCTCACTCGGCCACCCCAGTTCAGACATGGCTATATGCAAATCAGTCTGATCCTGTGCCTCATGGGAACAGTCCAGCCCGAACTGCCAAGCCATGTCTTCCCTGGACCGGAAACAAGCATCCTGGGACCGGTTTTGGATTCATAATCCTCATCAGCCAGGCTATCTTGAATCCAGTGGCCAAGTGAGCAAGGGACTCATGTCTGAGCATACCCTGCCACACTTAGGGGGAGCAAAGCGATACAAAAGGGGATGATGGACGGAGCGTTTGAGCAAATCAAACACTCACCCCCAGTCAACTGATCTGGGTTTAATCCACCACCATTCTTTAGCTCACTAGGCCACCCCAGTTCAGACATTGCTATATGCAAATCAGTCTGACCCTGTGCCTCATAGGAACAGTCCAGCCCGAACTGCCAAGCCATGTCTTTCCTGGACCGGAAAAAAGCATCTTGGGACAGGTTTCGGATTCATAATCCTCATCAGCCAGGCTATCTTGAATCCAGTGGCCAAGTGAGCAAGGGACTCACGTCTGAGCATACCCTGCCACACTTAGGGTGAACAAAGCGATACAAAAGGGGATGATGGACAGAGCGTTTGAGCAAATCAAACACTCACCCCCAGTCAACTGATCTGGGTTTAATCCACCACCATTCTTTAGCTCACTCGGCCACCCCAGGTCATACATGGTTATATGCACATAAGTCTGACCCTGTGCCTCATGGGAACAGTCCAGCCCGAACTGCCAAGCCATGTCTTCCTGGACCGGAAACAAGCATCCTGGGACCGGTTTCGGATTCATAATCCTCATCAGCCAGGCTATCTTGAATCCAGTGGCCAAGTGAGCAAGGGACTCAGGTCTGAGCATACCCTGCCACACTTAGGGCGAACAAAGCGATACAAAAGGGGATGATTGACGGAGCGTTTGAGATAATCAAACACTCACCCCAATCAACTGATCTGGGCTTAATCCACCACCATTCTTTAGCTCACTCGGCCACCCCAGTTCAGACATGGCTATATGCAAATCAGTCTGACCCTGTGCCTCATGGGAACAGTCCAGCCCAAACTGCCAAGCCATGTCTTCCCTGGACCGGAAACAAGCATCCTGGGACCGGTTTTGGATTCATAATCCTCATCAGCCAGGCTATCTTGAATCCAGTGGCCAAGTGAGCAAGGGACTCAGGTCTGAGCATACCCTGCCACACTTAGGGGGAGCAAAGCGATACAAAAGGGGATGATGGACGGAGCGTTTGAGCAAATCAAACACTCACCCCCAGTCAACTGATCTGGGTTTAATCCACCACCATTCTTTAGCTCACTAGGCCACTCCAGTTCAGACATTGCTATATGCAAATCAGTCTGACTCGTGCCTCATAGGAACAGTCCAACCCGAACTGCCAAGCCATGTCTTCCCTGGACCGGAAACAAGCATCTTGGGACAGGTTTCGGATTCATAATCCTCATCAGCCAGGCTATCTTGAATCCAGTGGCCAAGTGAGCAAGGGACTCACGTCTGAGCATACCCTGCCACACTTAGGGCGAACAAAGCGATACAAAAGGGGATGATGGACGGAGCGTTTGAGCAAATCAAACACTCACCCCCAGTCAACTGATCTGGATTTAATCCACCACCATTCTTTAGCTCACTCGGCCACCCCAGTTCAGACATGGCTATATGCAAATCAGTCTGACCCTGTGCCTCATGGGAACAGTCCAGCCCTAACTGCCAAGCCATGTCTTCCCTGGACCGGAAACAAGCCTCCTGGGACCTGTTTTGGATTCATAATCCTCATCAGCCAGGCTATCTTGAATCCAGTGGCCAAGTGAGCAAGGGACTCACGTCTGAGCATACCCTGCCACACTTAGGTTGAACAAAGCGATACAAAAGGGGATGATGGACAGAGCGTTTGAGCAAATCAAACACTCACCCCCAGTCAACTGATCTGGGTCTAATCCACCACCATTCTTTAGCTCACTCGGCCACCCCAGGTCATACATGGTTATATGCAAATAAGTCTGACCCTGTGCCTCATGGGAACAGTCCAGCCCGAACTGCCAAGCCATGTCTTCCTGGACCGGAAACAAGCATCCTGGGACCGGTTTCGGATTCATAATCCTCATCAGCCAGGCTATCTTGAATCCAGTGGCCAAGTGAGCAAGGGACTCAGGTCTGAGCATACCCTGCCACACTTAGGGCGAACAAAGCGATACAAAAGGGGATGATGGACGGAGCATTTGAGATAATCAAACACTCACCCCAATCAACTGATCTGGGTTTAATCCACCACCATTCTTTAGCTCACTCGGCCACCCCAGTTCAGACATGGCTATATGCAAATCAGTCTGACCCTGTGCCTCATGGGAATAGTCCAGCCCAAACTGCCAAGCCATGTCTTCCCTGGACCGGAAACAAGCATCCTGGGACCGGTTTCGGATTCATAATCCTCATCAGCCAGGCTATCTTGAAGCCAGTGGCCAAGTGAGCAAGGGACTCACGTCTGAGCATACCCTGCCACACTTAGGGCAAACAAAGCGATACAAAAGGGGATGATGGACGGAGCGTTTGAGAAAATCAAACACTCACCCCCAGTCAACTGATCTGGGTTTAATCCACCACCATTCTTTAGCTCACTCGGCCACCCCAGTTCAGACATGGCTATATGCAAATCAGTCTGACCCTGTGCCTCATGGGAACAGTCCAGCCCGAACTGCCAAGCCATGTCTTCCCTGGACCGGAAACAAGCATCTTGGGACCTGTTTCGGATTCATAATCCTCATCAGCCAGGCTATCTTGAAACCAGTGGCCAAGTGAGCAAGGGACTCACGTCTAAGCATACCCTGCCACACTTAGGGCGAACAAAGCGATACAAAAGGGGATGATTGACGGAGCGTTCGAGCAAATCAAACACTCACCCCAATCAACTGATCTGGGTTTAATCCACCACCATTCTTTAGCTCACTCGGCCACCCCAGTTCAGACATGGCTATATGCAAATCAGTCTGACCCTGTGCCTCATGGGAACAGTCCAGCCCAAACTGCCAAGCCATGTCTTCCCTGGACCGGAAACAAGCATCCTGGGACCGGTTTCGGATTCATAATCCTCATCAGCCAGGCTATCTTGAATCCAGTGGCCAAGTGAGCAAGGGACTCACGTCTGAGCATACCCTGCCACACTTAGGGCGAACAAAGCGATACAAAAGGGGATGATGGACGGAGCGTTTGAGCAAATCAAACACTCACCCCCAGTCAACTGATCTGGGTTTAATCCACCACCATTCTTTAGCTCACTCGGCCACCCCAGTTCAGATATGGCTATATGCAAATCAGTCTGACCCTGTGCCTCATGGGAACAGTCCAGCCCGAACTGCCAAGCCATGTCTTCCCTGGACCGGAAACAAGCATCCTGGGACCTGTTTCGGATTCATAATCCTCATCAGCCAGGCTATCTTGAATCCAGTGGCCAAGTGAGCAAGGGACTCACATCTGAGCATACCCGAGCATACCCTGCCACACTTCGGGTGAACAAAGCGATACAAAAGGGGATAAGGGACAGAGCGTTTGAGCAAATCAAACACTCACCCCCAGTCAACTGATCTGGGTTTAATCCACCACCATTCTTTAGCTCACTCGGCCACCCCAGTTCAGACATGGCTATATGCAAATCAGTATGACCCTGTGCCTCATGGGAACAGTCCAGCCCGAACTGCCAAGCCATGTCTTCCCTGGACCGGAAACAAGCATCCTGGGACCTGTTTCGGATTCATAATCCTCATCAGCCAGGCTATCTTGAATCCAGTGGCCAAGTGAGCAAGGGACTCACGTCTGAGCATACCCTGCCACACTTAGGGAGAACAAAGCGATACAAAAGGGGATGATGGACAGAGCGTTTGAGCAAATCAAACACTCACCCCCAGTCAACTGATCTGGGTTTAATCCACCACAATTCTTTAGCTCACTCGGCCACCCCAGTTCAGACATGGCTATATGCAAATCAGTCTGACCCTGTGCCTCATGGGAACAGTCCAGCCCGAACTGCCAAGCCATGTCTTCCCTGGACCGGAAACAAGCATCCTGGGACTGGTTTCGGATTCATAATCCTCATCAGCCAGGCTATCTTGAATCCAGTGGCCAAGTGAGCAAGGGACTCACGTCTGAGCATACCCTGCCACACTTAGGGCGAACAAAGCGATACAAAAGGGGATGATGGACAGAGCGTTTGAGCAAATCAAACACTCACCCCCAGTCAACTGATCTGGGTTTAATCCACCACCATTCTTTAGCTCACTCGGCCACCCCAGTTCAGACATGGCTATATGCAAATCAGTCTGACCCTGTGCCTCATGGGAACAGTCCAGCCCGAACTGCCAAGCCATGTCTTCCCTGGACCGGAAACAAGCATCCTGGGACCGGTTTCGGATTCATAATCCTCATCAGCCAGGCTATCTTGAATACAGTGGCCAAGTGAGCAAGGGACTCACGTCTGAGCATACCCTGCCACACTTAGGGCGAACAAAGCGATACAAAAGGGGATGATGGACAGAGCGTTTGAGCAAATCAAACACTCACCCCCAGTAAACTGATCTGGGTTTAATCCACCACAATTCTTTAGCTCACTCGGCCACCCCAGTTCAGACATGGCTATATGCAAATCAGTCTGACCCTGTGCCTCATGGGAACAGTCCAGCCCAAACTGCCAAGCCATGTCTTCCCTGGACCGGAAACAAGCATCCTGGGACTGGTTTCGGATTCATAATCCTCATCAGCCAGGCTATCTTGAATCCAGTGGCCAAGTGAGCAAGGGACTCATGTCTGAGCATACCCTGCCACATTTAGGGCAAACAAAGCGATACAAAAGGGGATGATGGACGGAGCGTTTTAGCAAATCAAACACTCACCCCCAGTCAACTGATCTGGGTTTAATCCACCACCATTCTTTAGTTCACTCGGCCACCCCAGTTCAGACATGGCTATATGCAAATCAGTCTGACCCTGTGCCTCATGGGAACAGTCCAGCCCGAACTGCCAAGCCATGTCTTCCCTTGACCGGAAACAAGCATCCTGGGACCAGTTTCGGATTCATAATCCTCATCAGCCAGGCTATCTTGAATCCAGTGGCCAAGTGAGCAAGGGACTCACGTCTGAGCATACCCTGCCACACTTAGGGCGAACAAAGCGATACAAAAGGGGATGATGGACGGAGCGTTTGAGCAAATCAAACACTCACCCCCAGCCAACTGATCTGGGTTTAATCCACCACCATTCTTTAGCTCACTCGGCCACCCAAGTTCAGACATGGCTATATGCAAATCAGTCTGACCCTGTGCCTCATGGGAACAGTCCAGGCCGAACTGCCAAGCCATGTCTTCCCTGAACCGGAAACAAGCATCCTGGGACCGGTTTTGGATTCATAATCCTCATCAGCCAGGCTATCTTGAATCCAGTGGCCAAGCGAGCAAGGGACTCACGTCTGAGCATAGCCTGCCACACTTAGGGCGAACAAAGCGATACAAAAGGAGATGATGGACGGAGCGTTTGAGCAAATCAAACACTCACCCCCAGTCAACTGATCTGGGTTTAATCCACCACCATTCTTTAGCTCACTCGGCCACCCCAGTTCAGACATGGCTATATGCAAATCAGTCTGACCCAGTGCCTCATGGGAACAGTCCAGCCCGAACTGCCAAGCCATGTCTTCCCTGCACCGGAAACAAGCATCCTGGGACCGGTTTCGGATTCATAATCCTCATCAGCTAGGCTATCTTGTATCCAGTGGCCAAGTGAGCAAGGGACTCACGTCTGAGCATACCTTGCCACACTTAGGGCGAACAAAGCGATACAAAAGGGGATGATGGACGGAGCGTTTGAGCAAATCAAACACTCACCCCCAGTCAACTGATCTGGGTTTAATCCACCACCATTCTTTAGCTCACTCGGCCACCCCAGTTCAGACATGGCTATATGCAAATCAGTCTGACCCTGTGCCTCATGGGAACAGTCCAGCCCGAACTGCCAAGCCATGTCTTCCCTGGACCGGAAACAAGCATCCTGGGACCGGTTTCGGATTCATAATCCTCATCAGCCAGGCTATCTTGAATCCAGTGGCCAAGTGAGCAAGGGACTCACGTCTGAGCATACCCTGCACATTTAGGGCGAACAAAGCGATACAAAAGGGGATGATTGACGGAGCGTTTGAGCAAATCAAACACTCACCCTAATCAACTGAACTGGGTTTAATCCACCACCATTCTTTAGCTCTCTCGGCCACCCCAGTTCAGACATGGCTATATGCAAATCAGTCTGACCCTGTGCCTCATGGGAACAGTCCAGCCCAAACTGCCAAGCCATGTCTTCCCTGGACCGGAAACAAGCATCCTGGGACCGGTTTCGGATTCATAATCCTCATCAGCCAGGCTATCTTGAATCCAGTGGCCAAGCGAGCAAGGGACTCACGTCTGAGCATAGCCTGCCACACTTAGGGCGAACAAAGCGATACAAAAGGAGATGATGGACGGAGCGTTTGAGCAAATCAAACACTCACCCCCAGTCAACTGATCTGGGTTTAATCCACCACCATTCTTTAGCTCACTCGGCCACCCCAGTTCAGACATGGCTATATGCAAATCAGTCTGACCCTGTGCCTCATGGGAACAGTCCAGCCCGAACTGCCAAGCCATGTCTTCCCTGCACCGGAAACAAGCATCCTGGGACCGGTTTCGGATTCATAATCCTCATCAGCTAGGTTATCTTGAATCCAGTGGCCAAGTGAGCAAGGGACTCACGTCTGAGCATACCTTGCCACACTTAGGGCGAACAAAGCGATACAAAAGGGGATGATGGACGGAGCGTTTGAGCAAATCAAACACTCACCCCCAGTCAACTGATCTGGGTTTAATCCACCACCATTCTTTAGCTCATTCGGCCACCCCAGTTCAGACATGGCTATATGCAAATCAGTCTGACCCTGTGCCTCATGGGAACAGTCCAGCCCGAACTGCCAAGCCATGTCTTCCCTGGACCGGAAACAAGCATCCTGGGACCGGTTTCGGATTCATAATCCTCATCAGCCAGGCTATCTTGAATCCAGTGGCCAAGTGAGCAAGGGACTCACGTCTGAGCATACCCTGCACATTTAGGGCGAACAAAGCGATACAAAAGGGGATGATTGACGGAGCGTTTGAGCAAATCAAACACTCACCCCAATCAACTGAACTGGGTTTAATCCACCACCATTCTTTAGCTCTCTCGGCCACCCCAGTTCAGACATGGCTATATGCAAATCAGTCTGACCCTGTGCCTCATGGGAACAGTCCAGCCCAAACTGCCAAGCCATGTCTTCCCTGGACCGGAAACAAGCATCCTGGGACCGGTTTCGGATTCATAATCCTCATCAGCCAGGCTATCTTGAATCCAGTGGCCAAGCGAGCAAGGGACTCACGTCTGAGCATAGCCTGCCACACTTAGGGCGAACAAAGCGATACAAAAGGAGATGATGGACGGAGCGTTTGAGCAAATCAAACACTCACCCCCAGTCAACTGATCTGGGTTTAATCCACCACCATTCTTTAGCTCACTCGGCCACCCCAGTTCAGACATGGCTATATGCAAATCAGTCTGACCCTGTGCCTCATGGGAACAGTCCAGCCCGAACTGCCAAGCCATGTCTTCCCTGCACCGGAAACAAGCATCCTGGGACCGGTTTCGGATTCATAATCCTCATCAGCTAGGTTATCTTGAATCCAGTGGCCAAGTGAGCAAGGGACTCACGTCTGAGCATACCTTGCCACACTTAGGGCGAACAAAGCGATACAAAAGGGGATGATGGACGGAGCGTTTGAGCAAATCAAACACTCACCCCCAGTCAACTGATCTGGGTTTAATCCACCACCATTCTTTAGCTCATTCGGCCACCCCAGTTCAGACATGGCTATATGCAAATCAGTCTGACCCTGTGCCTCATGGGAACAGTCCAGCCCGAACTGCCAAGCCATGTCTTCCCTGGACCGGAAACAAGCATCCTGGGAACGGTTTCGGATTCATAATCCTCATCAGCCAGGCTATCTTGAATCCAGTGGCCAAGCGAGCAAGGGACTCACGTCTGAGCATAGCCTGCCACACTTAGGGCGAACAAAGCGATACAAAAGGGGATGATGGACGGAGCGTTTGAGCAAATCAAACACTCACCCCCAGTCAACTGATCTGGGTTTAATCCACCACCATTCTTTAGCTCACTCGGCCACCCCAGTTCAGACATGGCTATATGCAAATCAGTCTGACCCTGTGCCTCATGGGAACAGTCCAGCCCGAACTGCCAAGCCATGTCTTCCCTGGACCGGAAACAAGCATCCTGGGACCGGTTTCGGATTCATAATCCTCATCAGCCAGGCTATCTTGAATCCAGTGGCCAAGTGAGCAAGGGACTCACGTCTGAGCATACCCTGCACATTTAGGGCGAACAAAGCGATACAAAAGGGTATGATGGGCGGAGCGTTTGAGCAAATCAAACACTCACCCCTAGTCAACTGATCTGGGTTTAATCCACCACCATTCTTTAGCTCACTCAGCTACCCCAGTTCAGACATGGCTATATGCAAATCAGTCTGACCCTGTGCCTCATTGGAACAGTCCAGCCCGAACTGCCAAGTCATGTCTTCCCTGGACCGGAAACAAGCATCCTGGGACCGGTTTTGGATTCATAATCCTCATCAGCCAAGCTATCTTGAATCCAGTGGCCAAGTGAGCAAGGGACTCACGTCTGAGCATACCCTGCCACACTTAGGGCGAACAAAGCGATACAAAAGGGGATGATGGACGGAGCGTTTGAGCAAATCAAACACTCAACCCCAGTCAACTGATCTGGGTTTAATCCACCACCATTCTTTAGCTCACTCGGCCACCCCAGTTCAGACATGGCTATATGCAAATCAGTCTGATCCTGTGCCTCATGGGAACAGTCCAGCCCGAACTGCCAAGCCATGTCTTCCCTGGACCGGAAACAAGCATCCTGGGACCGGTTTTGGATTCATAATCCTCATCAGCCAGGCTATCTTGAATCCAGTGGCCAAGTGAGCAAGGGACTCATGTCTGAGCATACCCTGCCACACTTAGGGGGAGCAAAGCGATACAAAAGGGGATGATGGACGGAGCGTTTGAGCAAATCAAACACTCACCCCCAGTCAACTGATCTGGGTTTAATCCACCACCATTCTTTAGCTCACTAGGCCACCCCAGTTCAGACATTGCTATATGCAAATCAGTCTGACCCTGTGCCTCATAGGAACAGTCCAGCCCGAACTGCCAAGCCATGTCTTTCCTGGACCGGAAAAAAGCATCTTGGGACAGGTTTCGGATTCATAATCCTCATCAGCCAGGCTATCTTGAATCCAGTGGCCAAGTGAGCAAGGGACTCACGTCTGAGCATACCCTGCCACACTTAGGGTGAACAAAGCGATACAAAAGGGGATGATGGACAGAGCGTTTGAGCAAATCAAACACTCACCCCCAGTCAACTGATCTGGGTTTAATCCACCACCATTCTTTAGCTCACTCGGCCACCCCAGGTCATACATGGTTATATGCACATAAGTCTGACCCTGTGCCTCATGGGAACAGTCCAGCCCGAACTGCCAAGCCATGTCTTCCTGGACCGGAAACAAGCATCCTGGGACCGGTTTCGGATTCATAATCCTCATCAGCCAGGCTATCTTGAATCCAGTGGCCAAGTGAGCAAGGGACTCAGGTCTGAGCATACCCTGCCACACTTAGGGCGAACAAAGCGATACAAAAGGGGATGATTGACGGAGCGTTTGAGATAATCAAACACTCACCCCAATCAACTGATCTGGGCTTAATCCACCACCATTCTTTAGCTCACTCGGCCACCCCAGTTCAGACATGGCTATATGCAAATCAGTCTGACCCTGTGCCTCATGGGAACAGTCCAGCCCAAACTGCCAAGCCATGTCTTCCCTGGACCGGAAACAAGCATCCTGGGACCGGTTTTGGATTCATAATCCTCATCAGCCAGGCTATCTTGAATCCAGTGGCCAAGTGAGCAAGGGACTCAGGTCTGAGCATACCCTGCCACACTTAGGGGGAGCAAAGCGATACAAAAGGGGATGATGGACGGAGCGTTTGAGCAAATCAAACACTCACCCCCAGTCAACTGATCTGGGTTTAATCCACCACCATTCTTTAGCTCACTAGGCCACTCCAGTTCAGACATTGCTATATGCAAATCAGTCTGACTCGTGCCTCATAGGAACAGTCCAACCCGAACTGCCAAGCCATGTCTTCCCTGGACCGGAAACAAGCATCTTGGGACAGGTTTCGGATTCATAATCCTCATCAGCCAGGCTATCTTGAATCCAGTGGCCAAGTGAGCAAGGGACTCACGTCTGAGCATACCCTGCCACACTTAGGGCGAACAAAGCGATACAAAAGGGGATGATGGACGGAGAGTTTGAGCAAATCAAACACTCACCCCCAGTCAACTGATCTGGATTTAATCCACCACCATTCTTTAGCTCACTCGGCCACCCCAGTTCAGACATGGCTATATGCAAATCAGTCTGACCCTGTGCCTCATGGGAACAGTCCAGCCCTAACTGCCAAGCCATGTCTTCCCTGGACCGGAAACAAGCCTCCTGGGACCTGTTTTGGATTCATAATCCTCATCAGCCAGGCTATCTTGAATCCAGTGGCCAAGTGAGCAAGGGACTCACGTCTGAGCATACCCTGCCACACTTAGGTTGAACAAAGCGATACAAAAGGGGATGATGGACAGAGCGTTTGAGCAAATCAAACACTCACCCCCAGTCAACTGATCTGGGTCTAATCCACCACCATTCTTTAGCTCACTCGGCCACCCCAGGTCATACATGGTTATATGCAAATAAGTCTGACCCTGTGCCTCATGGGAACAGTCCAGCCCGAACTGCCAAGCCATGTCTTCCTGGACCGGAAACAAGCATCCTGGGACCGGTTTCGGATTCATAATCCTCATCAGCCAGGCTATCTTGAATCCAGTGGCCAAGTGAGCAAGGGACTCAGGTCTGAGCATACCCTGCCACACTTAGGGCGAACAAAGCGATACAAAAGGGGATGATGGACGGAGCATTTGAGATAATCAAACACTCACCCCAATCAACTGATCTGGGCTTAATCCACCACCATTCTTTAGCTCACTCGGCCACCCCAGTTCAGACATGGCTATATGCAAATCAGTCTGACCCTGTGCCTCATGGGAACAGTCCAGCCCAAACTGCCAAGCCATGTCTTCCCTGGACCGGAAACAAGCATCCTGGGACCGGTTTTGGATTCATAATCCTCATCAGCCAGGCTATCTTGAATCCAGTGGCCAAGTGAGCAAGGGACTCAGGTCTGAGCATACCCTGCCACACTTAGGGGGAGCAAAGCGATACAAAAGGGGATGATGGACGGAGCGTTTGAGCAAATCAAACACTCACCCCCAGTCAACTGATCTGGGTTTAATCCACCACCATTCTTTAGCTCACTAGGCCACTCCAGTTCAGACATTGCTATATGCAAATCAGTCTGACTCGTGCCTCATAGGAACAGTCCAGCCCGAACTGCCAAGCCATGTCTTCCCTGGACCGGAAACAAGCATCTTGGGACAGGTTTCGGATTCATAATCCTCATCAGCCAGGCTATCTTGAATCCAGTGGCCAAGTGAGCAAGGGACTCACGTCTGAGCATACCCTGCCACACTTAGGGCGAACAAAGCGATACAAAAGGGGATGATGGACGGAGCGTTTGAGCAAATCAAACACTCACCCCCAGTCAACTGATCTGGATTTAATCCACCACCATTCTTTAGCTCACTCGGCCACCCCAGTTCAGACATGGCTATATGCAAATCAGTCTGACCCTGTGCCTCATGGGAACAGTCCAGCCCTAACTGCCAAGCCATGTCTTCCCTGGACCGGAAACAAGCCTCCTGGGACCTGTTTTGGATTCATAATCCTCATCAGCCAGGCTATCTTGAATCCAGTGGCCAAGTGAGCAAGGGACTCACGTCTGAGCATACCCTGCCACCCTTAGGGCGAACAAAGCGATATAAAAGGGGATGATGGACGGAGCGTTTGAGCAAATCAAACACTCACCCCCAGTCAACTGATCTGGGTTTAATCCACCACCATTCTTTAGCTCACTCGGCCACCCCAGTTCAGACATGGCTATATGCAAATCAGTCTGACCCTGTGCCTCATGGGAACAGTCCAGCCCGAACTGCCAAGCCATGTCTTCCCTGGACCGGAAACAAGCATCCTGGGACCGGTTTTGGATTCATAATCCTCATCAGCCAGGCTATCTTGAATCCAGTGGCCAATTGAGCAAGGGACTCACGTCTGAGCATACCCTGCCACACTTAGGGCGAACAAAGCGATACAAAAGAGGATGATGGACGGAGCGTTTGAGCAAATCAAACACTCACCTCCAGTCAACTGATCTGGGTTTAATCCACCACCATTCTTTAGCTCACTCGGCCACCCCAGGTCATACATGGTTACATGCAAATCAGTCTGACCCTGTGCCTCATGGGAACAGTCCAGCCCGAACTGCCAAGCCATGTCTTCCCTGGACCGGAAACAAGCATCCTGGGACCGGTTTCGGATTCATAATCCTCATCAGCCAGGCTATCTTGAATTCAGTGGCCAAGTGAGCAAGGGACTCAGGTCTGAGCATACCCTGCCACACTTAGGGCGAACAAAGCGATACAAAAGGGGATGATTGACGGAGCGTTTGAGTAAATCAAACACTCACCCCAATCAACTGATCTGGGTTTAATCCACCACCATTCTTTAGCTCACTCGGCCACCCCAGTTCAGACATGGCTATATGCAAATCAGTCTGACCCTGTGCCTCATGGGAACAGTCCAGCCCAAACTGCCAAGCCATGTCTTCCCTGGACCGGAAACAAGCATCCTGGGACCGGTTTCGGATTCATAATCCTCATCAGCCAGGCTATCTTGAATCCAGTGGCCAAGTGAGCAAGGGACTCACGTCTGAGCATACCCTGCCACACTTAGGGCGAACAAAGCGATACAAAAGGGGATGATGGATTGAGCGTTTGAGCAAATCAAACACTCACCCCCAGTCAACTGATCTGGATTTAATCCACCACCATTCTTTAGCTCACTCGGCCACCCCAGTTCAGATATGGCTATATGCAAATCAGTCTGACCCTGTGCCTCATGGGAACAGTCCAGCCCGAACTGCCAAGCCATGTCTTCCCTGGACCGGAAACAAGCCTCCTGGGACCTGTTTTGGATTCATAATCCTCATCAGCCAGGCTATCTTGAATCCAGTGGCCAAGTGAGCAAGGGACTCACGTCTGAGCATACCCTGCCACACTTAGGGCGAACAAAGCGATACAAAAGGGGATGATTGACGGAGCGTTTGAGCAAATCAAACACCCACCCCAATCAACTGATCTGGGTTTAATCCACCACCATTCTTTAGCTCACTCGGCCACCCCAGTTCAGACATGGCTATATGCAAATCAGTCTGACCCTGTGCCTCATGGGAACAGTCCAGCCCGAACTGCCAAGCCATGTCTTCCCTGGACCGGAAACAAGCATCCTGGGACCGGTTTCGGATTCATAATCCTCATCAGCCAGGCTATCTTGAATCCAGTGGCCAAGTGAGCAAGGGACTCACGTCTGAGCATACCCGAGCATACTCTGCCACACTTGGGGTGAACAAAGCGATACAAAAGGGGATAAGGGACGGAGCGTTTGAGCAAATCAAACACTCACCCCCAGTCAACTGATCTGGGTTTAATCCACCACCATTCTTTAGCTCACTCGGCCACCCCAGTTCAGACATGGCTATATGCAAATCAGTATGACCCTGTGCCTCATAGGAACAGTCCAGCCCGAACTGCCAAGCCATGTCTTCCCTGGACCGGAAACAAGCATCCTGGGACCTGTTTCGGATTCATAATCCTCATCAGCCAGGCTATCTTGAATCCAGTGGCCAAGTGAGCAAGGGACTCACGTCTGAGCATACCCTACCACACTTAGGGCGAACAAAGCGATACAAAAGGGGATGATGGACGGAGCGTTTGAGCAAATCAAACACTCACCCCCAGTCAACTGATCTGGGTTTAATCCACCACAATTCTTTAGCTCACTCGGCCACCCCAGTTCAGACATGGCTATATGCAAATCGGTCTGACCCTGTGCCTCATGGGAACAGTCCAGCCCGAACTGCCAAGCCATGTCTTCCCTGGACCGGAAACAAGCATCCTGGGACTTGTTTCGGATTCATAATCCTCATCAGCCAGGCTATCTTGAATCCAGTGGCCAAGTGAGCAAGGGACTCACGTCTGAGCATACCCTGCCACACTTAGGGCGAACAAAGCGATACAAAAGGGGATGATGGACGGAGCGTTTGAGCAAATCAAACACTCACCCCCAGTCAACTGATCTGGGTTTAATCCACCACCATTCTTTAGCTCACTCGGCCACCCCAGTTCAGACATGGCTATATGCAAATCAGTCTGACCCTGTGCCTCATGGGAACAGTCCAGCCCGAACTGCCAAGCCATGTCTTCCCTGGACCGGAAACAAGCATCCTGGGACCGGTTTCAGATTCATAATCCTCATCAGCCAGGCTATCTTGAATCCAGTGGCCAAGTGAGCAAGGGACTCACGTCTGAGCATACCCTGCCACCCTTAGGGCGAACAAAGCGATACAAAAGGGGATGATGGACAGAGCGTTTGAGCAAATCAAACACTCACCCCCAGTCAACTGATCTGGGTTTAATCCACCACCATTCTTTAGCTCACTCGGCCACCCCAGTTCAGACATGGCTATATGCAAATCAGTCTGACCCTGTGCCTCATGGGAACAGTCCAGCCCGAACTGCCAAGCCATGTCTTCCCTGGACCGGAAACAAGCATCCTGGGACCGGTTTCGGATTCATAATCCTCATCAGCCAGGCTATCTTGAATCCAGTGGCCAAGTGAGCAAGGGACTCACGTCTGAGCATACCCTGCCACACTTAGGGCGAACAAAGCGATACAAAAGAGGATGATGGACGGAGCGTTTGAGCAAATCAAACACTCATCCCCAGTCAACTGATCTGGGTTTAATCCACCACCATTCTTTAGCTCACTCGGCCACCCCAGGTCATACATGGTTATATGCAAATCAGTCTGACCCTGTGCCTCATGGGAACAGTCCAGCCCGAACTGCCAAGCCATGTCTTCCCTGGACCGGAAACAAGCATCCCGGGTCCGGTTTCGGATTCATAATCCTCATCAGCCAGGCTATCTTGAATCCAGTGGCCAAGTGAGCAAGGGACTCAGGTCTGAGCATACCCTGCCACACTTAGGGCGAACTAAGCGATACAAAAGGGGATGATTGACGGAGCGTTTGAGCAAATCAAACACTCACCCCAATCAACTGATCTGGGTTTAATCCACCACCATTCTTTAGCTCACTCGGCCACCCCAGTTCAGACATGGCTATATGCAAATCAGTCTGACCCTGTGCCTCATGGGAACAGTCCAGCCCAAACTGCCAAGCCATGTCTTCCCTGGACCGGAAACAAGCATCCTGGGACCGGTTTCGGATTCATAATCCTCATCAGCCAGGCTATCTTGAATCCAGTGGCCAAGTGAGCAAGGGACTCACGTCTGAGCATACCCTGCCACACTTAGGGCGAACAAAGCGATACAAAAGAGGATGATGGACGGAGCGTTTGAGCAAATCAAACACTCACCCCAGTCAACTGATCTGGGTTTAATCCATCACCATTCTTTAGCTCACTCGGCCACCCCAGTTCAGACATGGCTATATGCAAATCAGTCTGACCCTGTGCCTCATGGGAACAGTCCAGCCCGAACTGCCAAGCCATGTCTTCCCTGGACCGGAAACAAGCATCCTGGGACCGGTTTTGGATTCATTATCCTCATCAGCCAGGCTATCTTGAATCCAGTGGCCAAGTGAGCAAGGGACTCAGGTCTGAGCATACCCTGCCACACTTAGGGGGAGCAAAGCGATACAAAAGGGGATGATGGACGGAGCGTTTGAGCAAATCAAACACTCACCCCCAGTCAACTGATCTGGGTTTAATCCACCACCATTCTTTAGCTCACTAGGCCACCCCAGTTCAGACATTGCTATATGCAAATCAGTCTGACCCTGTGCCTCATAGGAACAGTCCAGCCCGAACTGCCAAGCCATGTCTTCCCTGGACCGGAAACAAGCATCTTGGGACAGGTTTCGGATTCATAATCCTCATCAGCCAGGCTATCTTGAATCCAGTGGCCAAGTGAGCAAGGGACTCGGGTCTGAGCATACCCTGCCACACTTAGGGCGAACAAAGCGATACAAAAGGGGATGATTGACGGAGCGTTTGAGATAATCAAACACTCACCCCAATCAACTGATCTGGGCTTAATCCACCACCATTCTTTAGCTCACTCGGCCACCCCAGTTCAGACATGGCTATATGCAAATCAGTCTGACCCTGTGCCTCATGGGAACAGTCCAGCCCAAACTGCCAAGCCATGTCTTCCCTGGACCGGAAACAAGCATCCTGGGACCGGTTTTGGATTCATAATCCTCATCAGCCAGGCTATCTTGAATCCAGTGGCCAAGTGAGCAAGGGACTCAGGTCTGAGCATACCCTGCCACACTTAGGGGGAGCAAAGCGATACAAAAGGGGATGATGGACGGAGCGTTTGAGCAAATCAAACACTCACCCCCAGTCAACTGATCTGGGTTTAATCCACCACCATTCTTTAGCTCATTAGGCCACTCCAGTTCAGACATTGCTATATGCAAATCAGTCTGACTCGTGCCTCATAGGAACAGTCCAGCCCGAACTGCCAAGCCATGTCTTCCCTGGACCGGAAACAAGCATCTTGGGACAGGTTTCGGATTCATAATCCTCATCAGCCAGGCTATCTTGAATCCAGTGGCCAAGTGAGCAAGGGACTCACGTCTGAGCATACCCTGCCACACTTAGGGTGAACAAAGCGATACAAAAGGGGATGATGGACGGAGCGTTTGAGCAAATCAAACACTCACCCCCAGTCAACTGATCTGGGTTTAATCCACCACAATTCTTTAGCTCACTCGGCCACCCCAGTTCAGACATGGCTATATGCAAATCGGTCTGACCCTGTGCCTCATGGGAACAGTCCAGCCCGAACTGCCAAGCCATGTCTTCCCTGGACCGGAAACAAGCATCCTGGGACTTGTTTCGGATTCATAATCCTCATCAGCCAGGCTATCTTGAATCCAGTGGCCAAGTGAGCAAGGGACTCACGTCTGAGCATACCCTGCCACACTTAGGGCGAACAAAGCGATACAAAAGGGGATGATGGACAGAGCGTTTGAGCAAATCAAACACTCACCCCCAGTCAACTGATCTGGGTTTAATCCACCACCATTCTTTAGCGCACTCGGCCACCCCAGTTCAGACATGGCTATATGCAAATCAGTCTGACCCTGTGCCTCATGGGAACAGTCCAGCCCGAACTGCCAAGCCATGTCTTCCCTGGACCGGAAACAAGCATCCTGGGACTGGTTTCGGATTCATAATCCTCATCAGCCAGGCTATCTTGAATACAGTGGCCAAGTGAGCAAGGGACTCACGTCTGAGCATACCCTGCCACACTTAGGGTGAACAAAGCGATACAAAAGGGGATGATGGACGGAGCGTTTGAGCAAATCAAACACTCACCCCCAGTCAACTGATCTGGGTTTAATCCACCACCATTCTTTAGCTCACTCGGCCACCCCAGTTCAGACATGGCTATATGCAAATCAGTCTGACCCTGTGCCTCATGGGAACAGTCCAGCCCGAACTGCCAAGCCATGTCTTCCCTGGACCGGAAACAAGCATTCTGGGACCGGTTTCAGATTCATAATCCTCATCAGCCAGGCTATCTTGAATCCAGTGGCCAAGTGAGCAAGGGACTCACGTCTGAGCATACCCTGCCACCCTTAGGGCGAACAAAGCGATACAAAAAGGGATGATGGACAGAGCGTTTGAGCAAATCAAACACTCACCCCCAGTCAACTGATCTGGGTTTAATCCACCACCATTCTTTAGCTCACTCGGCCACCCCAGTTCAGACATGGCTATATGCAAATCAGTCTGACCCTGTGCCTCATCGGAACAGTCCAGCCCGAACTGCCAAGCCATGTCTTCCCTGGACCGGAAACAAGCATCCTGGGACCGGTTTCGGATTCATAATCCTCATCAGCCAGGCTATCTTGAATCCAGTGGCCAAGTGAGCAAGGGACTCACGTCTGAGCATACCCTGCCACACTTAGGGCGAACAAAGCGATACAAAAGAGGATGATGGACGGAGCGTTTGAGCAAATCAAACACTCATCCCCAGTCAACTGATCTGGGTTTAATCCACCACCATTCTTTAGCTCACTCGGCCACCCCAGGTCATACATGGTTATATGCAAATCAGTCTGACCCTGTGCCTCATGGGAACAGTCCAGCCCGAACTGCCAAGCCATGTATTCCCTGGACCGGAAACAAGCATCCCGGGTCCGGTTTCGGATTCATAATCCTCATCAGCCAGGCTATCTTGAATCCAGTGGCCAAGTGAGCAAGGGACTCAGGTCTGAGCATACCCTGCCACACTTAGGGCGAACAAAGCGATACAAAAGGGGATGATTGACGGAGCGTTTGAGCAAATCAAACACTCACCCCAATCAACTGATCTGGGTTTAATCCACCACCATTCTTTAGCTCACTCGGCCACCCCAGTTCAGACATGGCTATATGCAAATCAGTCTGACCCTGTGCCTCATGGGAACAGTCCAGCCCAAACTGCCAAGCCATGTCTTCCCTGGACCGGAAACAAGCATCCTGGGACCGGTTTGGGATTCATAATCCTCATCAGCCAGGCTATCTTGAATCCAGTGGCCAAGTGAGCAAGGGACTCACGTCTGAGCATACCCTGCCACACTTAGGGCGAACAAAGCGATACAAAAGAGGATGATGGACGGAGCGTTTGAGCAAATCAAACACTCACCCCAGTCAACTGATCTGGGTTTAATCCATCACCATTCTTTAGCTCACTCGGCCACCCCAGTTCAGACATGGCTATATGCAAATCAGTCTGACCCTGTGCCTCATGGGAACAGTCCAGCCCGAACTGCCAAGCCATGTCTTCCCTGGACCGGAAACAAGCATCCTGGGACCGGTTTTGGATTCATTATCCTCATCAGCCAGGCTATCTTGAATCCAGTGGCCAAGTGAGCAAGGGACTCAGGTCTGAGCATACCCTGCCACACTTAGGGGGAGCAAAGCGATACAAAAGGGGATGATGGACGGAGCGTTTGAGCAAATCAAACACTCACCCCCAGTCAACTGATCTGGGTTTAATCCACCACCATTCTTTAGCTCACTAGGCCACCCCAGTTCAGACATTGCTATATGCAAATCAGTCTGACCCTGTGCCTCATAGGAACAGTCCAGCCCGAACTGCCAAGCCATGTCTTCCCTGGACCGGAAACAAGCATCTTGGGACAGGTTTCGGATTCATAATCCTCATCAGCCAGGCTATCTTGAATCCAGTGGCCAAGTGAGCAAGGGACTCACGTCTGAGCATACCCTGCCACACTTAGGGTGAACAAAGCGATACAAAAGGGGATGATGGACGGAGCGTTTGAGCAAATCAAACACTCACCCCCAGTCAACTGATCTGGGTTTAATCCACCACCATTCTTTAGCTGACTCGGCCACCCCAGTTCAGACATGGCTATATGCAAATCAGTCTGACCCTGTGCCTCATGGGAACAGTCCAGCCCGAAATGCCAAGCCATGTCTTCCTGGACCGGAAACAAGCATCCTGGGACCGGTTTCGGATTCATAATCCTCATCAGCCAGGCTATCTTGAATCCAGTGGCCAAGTGAGCAAGGGACTCGGGTCTGAGCATACCCTGCCACACTTAGGGCGAACAAAGCGATACAAAAGGGGATGATTGACGGAGCGTTTGAGATAATCAAACACTCACCCCAATCAACTGATCTGGGCTTAATCCACCACCATTCTTTAGCTCACTCGGCCACCCCAGTTCAGACATGGCTATATGCAAATCAGTCTGACCCTGTGCCTCATGGGAACAGTCCAGCCCAAACTGCCAAGCCATGTCTTCCCTGGACCGGAAACAAGCATCCTGGGACCGGTTTTGGATTCATAATCCTCATCAGCCAGGCTATCTTGAATCCAGTGGCCAAGTGAGCAAGGGACTCAGGTCTGAGCATACCCTGCCACACTTAGGGGGAGCAAAGCGATACAAAAGGGGATGATGGACGGAGCGTTTGAGCAAATCAAACACTCACCCCCAGTCAACTGATCTGGGTTTAATCCACCACCATTCTTTAGCTCACTAGGCCACTCCAGTTCAGACATTGCTATATGCAAATCAGTCTGACTCGTGCCTCATAGGAACAGTCCAGCCCGAACTGCCAAGCCATGTCTTCCCTGGACCGGAAACAAGCATCTTGGGACAGGTTTCGGATTCATAATCCTCATCAGCCAGGCTATCTTGAATCCAGTGGCCAAGTGAGCAAGGGACTCACGTCTGAGCATACCCTGCCACACTTAGGGTGAACAAAGCGATACAAAAGGGGATGATGGACGGAGCGTTTGAGCAAATCAAACACTCACCCCCAGTCAACTGATCTGGGTTTAATCCACCACCATTCTTTAGCTCACTCGGCCACCCCAGTTCAGACATGGCTATATGCAAATCAGTCTGACCCTGTGCCTCATGGGAACAGTCAAGCCCGAACTGCCAAGCCATGTCTTCCCTGGACCGGAAACAAGCATCCTGGGACCGGTTTTGGATTCATAATCCTCATCAGCCAGGCTATCTTGAATCCAGTGGCCAATTGAGCAAGGGACTCACGTCTGAGCATACCCTGCCACACTTAGGGCGAACAAAGCGATACAAAAGAGGCTGATGGACGGAGCGTTTGAGCAAATCAAACACTCACCTCCAGTCAACTGATCTGGGTTTAATCCACCACCATTCTTTAGCTCACTCGGCCACCCCAGGTCATACATGGTTACATGCAAATCAGTCTGACCCTGTGCCTCATGGGAACAGTCCAGCCCGAACTGCCAAGCCATGTCTTCCCTGGACCGGAAACAAGCATCCTGGTACCGGTTTCGGATTCATAATCCTCATCAGCCAGGCTATCTTGAATCCAGTGGCCAAGTGAGCAAGGGACTCAGGTCTGAGCATACCCTGCCACACTTAGGGCGAACAAAGCGATACAAAAGGGGATGATTGACGGAGCGTTTGAGCAAATCAAACACTCACCCCAATCAACTGATCTGGGTTTAATCCACCACCATTCTTTAGCTCACTCGGCCACCCCAGTTCAGACATGGCTATATGCAAATCAGTCTGACCCTGTGCCTCATGGGAACAGTCCAGCCCAAACTGCCAAGCCATGTCTTCCCTGGACCGGAAACAAGCATCCTGGGACCGGTTTCGGATTCATAATCCTCATCAGCCAGGCTATCTTGAATCCAGTGGCCAAGTGAGCAAGGGACTCACGTCTGAGCATACCCTGCCACACTTAGGGCGAACAAAGCGATACAAAAGGGGATGATGGACGGAGCGTTTGAGCAAATCAAACACTCACCCCCAGTCAACTGATCTGGATTTAATCCACCACCATTCTTTAGCTCACTCGGCCACCCCAGTTCAGACATGGCTATATGCAAATCAGTCTGACCCTGTGCCTCATGGGAACAGTCCAGCCCGAACTGCCAAGCCATGTCTTCCCTGGACCGGAAACAAGCCTCCTGGGACCTGTTTTGGATTCATAATCCTCATCAGCCAGTCTATCTTGAATCCAGTGGCCAAGTGAGCAAGGGACTCACGTCTGAGCATACCCTGCCACACTTAGGGCGAACAAAGCGATACAAAAGGGGATGATTGACGGAGCGTTTGAGCAAATCAAACACTCACCCCAATCAACTGATCTGGGTTTAATCCACCACCATTCTTTAGCTCACTCGGCCACCCCAGTTCAGACATGGCTATATGCAAATCAGTCTGACCCTGTGCCTCATGGGAACAGTCCAGCCCAAACTGCCAAGCCATGTCTTCCCTGGACCGGAAACAAGCATCCTGGGACCGGTTTTGGATTCATAATCCTCATCAGCCAGGCTATCTTGAATCCAGTGGCCAAGTGAGCAAGGGACTCAGGTCTGAGCATACCCTGCCACACTTAGGGGGAGCAAAGCGATACAAAAGGGGATGATGGATGGAGCGTTTGAGCAAATCAAACACTCACCCCCAGTCAACTGATCTGGGTTTAATCCACCACCATTCTTTAGCTCACTAGGCCACCCCAGTTCAGACATTGCTATATGCAAATCAGTCTGACCCTGTGCCTCATAGGAACAGTCCAGCCCGAACTGCCAAGCCATGTCTTCCCTGGACCAGAAACAAGCATCTTGGGACAGGTTTCGGATTCATAATCCTCATCAGCTAGGCTATCTTGAATCCAGTGGCCAAGTGAGCAAGGGACTCACGTCTGAGCATACACTGCCACACTTAGGGTGAACAAAGCGATACAAAAGGGGATGATGGACGGAGCGTTTGAGCAAATCAAACACTCACCCCCAGTCAACTGATCTGGGTTTAATCCACGCCCATTCTTTAGCTCACTCGGCCACCCCAGTTCAGACATGGCTATATGCAAATCAGTCTGACCCTGTGCCTCATGGGAACAGTCCAGCCCGAACTGCCAAGCCATGTCTTCCCTGGACCGGAAACAAGCATCCTGGGACCGGTTTCGGATTCATAATCCTCATCAGCCAGGCTATCTTGAATCCAGTGGCCAAGTGAGCAAGGGACTCACGTCTGAGCATACCCTGCCACCCTTAGGGCGAACAAAGCGATACAAAAGGGGATGATGGACGGAGCGTTTGAGCAAATCAAACACTCACCCCCAGTCAACTGATCTGGGTTTAATCCACCACCATTCTTTAGCTCACTCGGCCACCCCAGTTCAGACATGGCTATATGCAAATCAGTCTGACCCTGTGCCTCATGGGAACAGTCCAGCCCGAACTGCCAAGCCATGTCTTCCCTGGACCGGAAACAAGCATCCTGGGACCGGTTTCGGATTCATAATCCTCATCAGCCAGGCTATCTTGAATCCAGTGGCCAAGTGAGCAAGGGACTCACGTCTGAGCATACCCTGCCACACTTAGGGCGAACAAAGCGATACAAAAGAGGATGATGGGCGGAGCGTTTGAGCAAATCAAACACTCACCCCCAGTCAACTGATCTGGGTTTAATCCACCACCATTCTTTAGCTCACTCGGCCACCCCAGGTCATACATGGTTATATGCAAATCAGTCTGACCCTGTGCCTCATGGGAACAGTCCAGCCCGAACTGCCAAGCCATGTCTTCCCTGGACCGGAAACAAGCATCCTGGGTCCGGTTTCGGCTTCATAATCCTCATCAGCCAGGCTATCTTGAATCCAGTGGCCAAGTGAGCAAGGGACTCAGGTCTGAGCATACCCTGCCACACTTAGGGCGAACAAAGCGATACAAAAGGGGATGATTGACGGAGCGTTTGAGCAAATAAAACACTCACCCCAATCAACTGATCTGGGTTTAATCCACCACCATTCTTTAGCTCACTCGGCCACCCCAGTTCAGACATGGCTATATGCAAATCAGTCTGACCCTGTGCCTCATGGGAACAGTCCAGCCCAAACTGCCAAGCCATGTCTTCCCTGGACCGGAAACAAGCATCCTGGGACCGGTTTCGGATTCATAATCCTCATCAGCCAGGCTATCTTGAAGCCAGTGGCCAAGTGAGCAAGGGACTCACGTCTGAGCATACCCTGCCACACTTAGGGCAAACAAAGCGATACAAAAGGGGATGATGGACGGAGCGTTTGAGAAAATCAAACACTCACCCCCAGTCAACTGATCTGGGTTTAATCCACCACCATTCTTTAGCTCACTCGGCCACCCCAGTTCAGACATGGCTATATGCAAATCAGTCTGACCCTGTGCCTCATGGGAACAGTCCAGCCCGAACTGCCAAGCCATGTCTTCCCTGGACCGGAAACAAGCATCCTGGGACCTGTTTCGGATTCATAATCCTCATCAGCCAGGCTATCTTGAATCCAGTGGCCAAGTGAGCAAGGGACTCACGTCTAAGCATACCCTGCCACACTTAGGGCGAACAAAGCGATACAAAAGGGGATGATTGACGGAGCGTTCGAGCAAATCAAACACTCACCCCAATCAACTGATCTGGGTTTAATCCACCACCATTCTTTAGCTCACTCGGCCACCCCAGTTCAGACATGGCTATATGCAAATCAGTCTGACCCTGTGCCTCATGGGAACAGTCCAGCCCAAACTGCCAAGCCCTGTCTTCCCTGGACCGGAAACAAGCATCCTGGGACCGGTTTCGGATTCATAATCCTCATCAGCCAGGCTATCTTGAATCCAGTGGCCAAGTGAGCAAGGGACTCACGTCTGAGCATACCCTGCCACACTTAGGGCGAACAAAGCGATACAAAAGGGGATGATGGACGGAGCGTTTGAGCAAATCAAACACTCACCCCCAGTCAACTGATCTGGGTTTAATCCACCACCATTCTTTAGCTCACTCGGCCACCCCAGTTCAGATATGGCTATATGCAAATCAGTCTGACCCTGTGCCTCATGGGAACAGTCCAGCCCGAACTGCCAAGCCATGTCTTCCCTGGACCGGAAACAAGCATCCTGGGACCTGTTTCGGATTCATAATCCTCATCAGCCAGGCTATCTTGAATCCAGTGGCCAAGTGAGCAAGGGACTCACATCTGAGCATACCCGAGCATACCCTGCCACACTTGGGGTGAACAAAGCGATACAAAAGGGGATAAGGGACAGAGCGTTTGAGCAAATCAAACACTCACCCCCAGTCAACTGATCTGGGTTTAATCCACCACCATTCTTTAGCTCACTCGGCCACCCCAGTTCAGACATGGCTATATGCAAATCAGTATGACCCTGTGCCTCATGGGAACAGTCCAGCCCGAACTGCCAAGCCATGTCTTCCCTGGACCGGAAACAAGCATCCTGGGACCTGTTTCGGATTCATAATCCTCAACAGCAAGGCTATCTTGAATCCAGTGGCCAAGTGAGCAAGGGACTCACGTCTGAGCATACCCTGCCACACTTAGGGAGAACAAAGCGATACAAAAGGGGATGATGGACAGAGCGTTTGAGCAAATCAAACACTCACCCCCAGTCAACTGATCTGGGTTTAATCCACCACAATTCTTTAGCTCACTCGGCCACCCCAGTTCAGACATGGCTATATGCAAATCAGTCTGACCCTGTGCCTCATGGGAACAGTCCAGCCCGAACTGCCAAGCCATGTCTTCCCTGGACCGGAAACAAGCATCCTGGGACTGGTTTCGGATTCATAATCCTCATCAGCCAGGCTATCTTGAATCCAGTGGCCAAGTGAGCAAGGGACTCACGTCTGAGCATACCCTGCCACACTTAGGGCGAACAAAGCGATACAAAAGGGGATGATGGACAGAGCGTTTGAGCAAATCAAACACTCACCCCCAGTCAACTGATCTGGGTTTAATCCACCACCATTCTTTAGCTCACTCGGCCACCCCAGTTCAGACATGGCTATATGCAAATCAGTCTGACCCTGTGCCTCATGGGAACAGTCCAGCCCGAACTGCCAAGCCATGTCTTCCCTGGACCGGAAACAAGCATCCTGGGACCGGTTTCGGATTCATAATCCTCATCAGCCAGGCTATCTTGAATACAGTGGCCAAGTGAGCAAGGGACTCACGTCTGAGCATACCCTGCCACACTTAGGGCGAACAAAGCGATACAAAAGGGGATGATGGACAGAGCGTTTGAGCAAATCAAACACTCACCCCAGTCAACTGATCTGGGTTTAATCCACCACCATTCTTTAGCGCACTCGGCCACCCCAGTTCAGACATGGCTATATGCAAATCAGTCTGACCCTGTGCCTCATGGGAACAGTCCAGCCCGAACTGCCAAGCCATGTCTTCCCTGGACCGGAAACAAGCATCCTGGGACTGGTTTCGGATTCATAATCCTCATCAGCCAGGCTATCTTGAATACAGTGGCCAAGTGAGCAAGGGACTCACGTCTGAGCATACCCTGCCACACTTAGGGTGAACAAAGCGATACAAAAGGGGATGATGGACGGAGCGTTTGAGCAAATCAAACACTCACCCCCAGTCAACTGATCTGGGTTTAATCCACCACCATTCTTTAGCTCACTCGGCCACCCCAGTTCAGACATGGCTATATGCAAATCAGTCTGACCCTGTGCCTCATGGGAACAGTCCAGCCCGAACTGCCAAGCCATGTCTTCCCTGGACCGGAAACAAGCATTCTGGGACCGGTTTCAGATTCATAATCCTCATCAGCCAGGCTATCTTGAATCCAGTGGCCAAGTGAGCAAGGGACTCACGTCTGAGCATACCCTGCCACCCTTAGGGCGAACAAAGCGATACAAAAGGGGATGATGGACAGAGCGTTTGAGCAAATCAAACACTCACCCCCAGTCAACTGATCTGGGTTTAATCCACCACCATTCTTTAGCTCACTCGGCCACCCCAGTTCAGACATGGCTATATGCAAATCAGTCTGACCCTGTGCCTCATGGGAACAGTCCAGCCCGAACTGCCAAGCCATGTCTTCCCTGGACCGGAAACAAGCATCCTGGGACCGGTTTCGGATTCATAATCCTCATCAGCCAGGCTATCTTGAATCCAGTGGCCAAGTGAGCAAGGGACTCACGTCTGAGCATACCCTGCCACACTTAGGGCGAACAAAGCGATACAAAAGAGGATGATGGACGGAGCGTTTGAGCAAATCAAACACTCATCCCCAGTCAACTGATCTGGGTTTAATCCACCACCATTCTTTAGCTCACTCGGCCACCCCAGGTCATACATGGTTATATGCAAATCAGTCTGACCCTGTGCCTCATGGGAACAGTCCAGCCCGAACTGCCAAGCCATGTATTCCCTGGCCCGGAAACAAGCATCCCGGGTCCGGTTTCGGATTCATAATCCTCATCAGCCAGGCTATCTTGAATCCAGTGGCCAAGTGAGCAAGGGACTCAGGTCTGAGCATACCCTGCCACACTTAGGGCGAACAAAGCGATACAAAAGGGGATGATTGACGGAGCGTTTGAGCAAATCAAACACTCACCCCAATCAACTGATCTGGGTTTAATCCACCACCATTCTTTAGCTCACTCGGCCACCCCAGTTCAGACATGGCTATATGCAAATCAGTCTGACCCTGTGCCTCATGGGAACAGTCCAGCCCAAACTGCCAAGCCATGTCTTCCCTGGACCGGAAACAAGCATCCTGGGACCGGTTTCGGATTCATAATCCTCATCAGCCAGGCTATCTTGAATCCAGTGGCCAAGTGAGCAAGGGACTCACGTCTGAGCATACCCTGCCACACTTAGGGCGAACAAAGCGATACAAAAGAGGATGATGGACGGAGCGTTTGAGCAAATCAAACACTCACCCCAGTCAACTGATCTGGGTTTAATCCATCACCATTCTTTAGCTCACTCGGCCACCCCAGTTCAGACATGGCTATATGCAAATCAGTCTGACCCTGTGCCTCATGGGAACAGTCCAGCCCGAACTGCCAAGCCATGTCTTCCCTGGACCGGAAACAAGCATCCTGGGACCGGTTTTGGATTCATTATCCTCATCAGCCAGGCTATCTTGAATCCAGTGGCCAAGTGAGCAAGGGACTCAGGTCTGAGCATACCCTGCCACACTTAGGGGGAGCAAAGCGATACAAAAGGGGATGATGGACGGAGCGTTTGAGCAAATCAAACACTCACCCCCAGTCAACTGATCTGGGTTTAATCCACCACCATTCTTTAGCTCACTAGGCCACCCCAGTTCAGACATTGCTATATGCAAATCAGTCTGACCCTGTGCCTCATAGGAACAGTCCAGCCCGAACTGCCAAGCCATGTCTTCCCTGGACCGGAAACAAGCATCTTGGGACAGGTTTCGGATTCATAATCCTCATCAGCCAGGCTATCTTGAATCCAGTGGCCAAGTGAGCAAGGGACTCACGTCTGAGCATACCCTGCCACACTTAGGGTGAACAAAGCGATACAAAAGGGGATGATGGACGGAGCGTTTGAGCAAATCAAACACTCACCCCCAGTCAACTGATCTGGGTTTAATCCACCACCATTCTTTAGCTGACTCGGCCACCCCAGTTCAGACATGGCTATATGCAAATCAGTCTGACCCTGTGCCTCATGGGAACAGTCCAGCCCGAACTGCCAAGCCATGTCTTCCTGGACCGGAAACAAGCATCCTGGGACCGGTTTCGGATTCATAATCCTCATCAGCCAGGCTATCTTGAATCCAGTGGCCAAGTGAGCAAGGGACTCGGGTCTGAGCATACCCTGCCACACTTAGGGCGAACAAAGCGATACAAAAGGGGATGATGGACGGAGCGTTTGAGCAAATCAAACACTCACCCCCAGTCAACTGATCTGGGTTTAATCCACCACCATTCTTTAGCTCACTAGGCCACTCCAGTTCAGACATTGCTATATGCAAATCAGTCTGACTCGTGCCTCATAGGAACAGTCCAGCCCGAACTGCCAAGCCATGTCTTCCCTGGACCGGAAACAAGCATCTTGGGACAGGTTTCGGATTCATAATCCTCATCAGCCAGGCTATCTTGAATCCAGTGGCCAAGTGAGCAAGGGACTCACGTCTGAGCATACCCTGCCACACTTAGGGTGAACAAAGCGATACAAAAGGGGATGATGGACGGAGCGTTTGAGCAAATCAAACACTCACCCCCAGTCAACTGATCTGGGTTTAATCCACCACCATTCTTTAGCTCACTCGGCCACCCCAGTTCAGACATGGCTATATGCAAATCAGTCTGACCCTGTGCCTCATGGGAACAGTCAAGCCCGAACTGCCAAGCCATGTCTTCCCTGGACCGGAAACAAGCATCCTGGGACCGGTTTTGGATTCATAATCCTCATCAGCCAGGCTATCTTGAATCCAGTGGCCAATTGAGCAAGGGACTCACGTCTGAGCATACCCTGCCACACTTAGGGCGAACAAAGCGATACAAAAGAGGCTGATGGACGGAGCGTTTGAGCAAATCAAACACTCACCTCCAGTCAACTGATCTGGGTTTAATCCACCACCATTCTTTAGCTCACTCGGCCACCCCAGGTCATACATGGTTACATGCAAATCAGTCTGACCCTGTGCCTCATGGGAACAGTCCAGCCCGAACTGCCAAGCCATGTCTTCCCTGGACCGGAAACAAGCATCCTGGTACCGGTTTCGGATTCATAATCCTCATCAGCCAGGCTATCTTGAATCCAGTGGCCAAGTGAGCAAGGGACTCAGGTCTGAGCATACCCTGCCACACTTAGGGCGAACAAAGCGATACAAAAGGGGATGATTGACGGAGCGTTTGAGCAAATCAAACACTCACCCCAATCAACTGATCTGGGTTTAATCCACCACCATTCTTTAGCTCACTCGGCCACCCCAGTTCAGACATGGCTATATGCAAATCAGTCTGACCCTGTGCCTCATGGGAACAGTCCAGCCCAAACTGCCAAGCCATGTCTTCCCTGGACCGGAAACAAGCATCCTGGGACCGGTTTCGGATTCATAATCCTCATCAGCCAGGCTATCTTGAATCCAGTGGCCAAGTGAGCAAGGGACTCACGTCTGAGCATACCCTGCCACACTTAGGGCGAACAAAGCGATACAAAAGGGGATGATGGACGGAGCGTTTGAGCAAATCAAACTCTCACCCCCAGTCAACTGATCTGGATTTAATCCACCACCATTCTTTAGCTCACTCGGCCACCCCAGTTCAGACATGGCTATATGCAAATCAGTCTGACCCTGTGCCTCATGGGAACAGTCCAGCCCGAACTGCCAAGCCATGTCTTCCCTGGACCGGAAACAAGCCTCCTGGGACCTGTTTTGGATTCATAATCCTCATCAGCCAGTCTATCTTGAATCCAGTGGCCAAGTGAGCAAGGGACTCACGTCTGAGCATACCCTGCCACACTTAGGGCGAACAAAGCGATACAAAAGGGGATGATTGACGGAGCGTTTGAGCAAATCAAACACTCACCCCAATCAACTGATCTGGGTTTAATCCACCACCATTCTTTAGCTCACTCGGCCACCCCAGTTCAGACATGGCTATATGCAAATCAGTCTGACCCTGTGCCTCATGGGAACAGTCCAGCCCAAACTGCCAAGCCATGTCTTCCCTGGACCGGAAACAAGCATCCTGGGACCGGTTTTGGATTCATAATCCTCATCAGCCAGGCTATCTTGAATCCAGTGGCCAAGTGAGCAAGGGACTCAGGTCTGAGCATACCCTGCCACACTTAGGGGGAGCAAAGCGATACAAAAGGGGATGATGGATGGAGCGTTTGAGCAAATCAAACACTCACCCCCAGTCAACTGATCTGGGTTTAATCCACCACCATTCTTTAGCTCACTAGGCCACCCCAGTTCAGACATTGCTATATGCAAATCAGTCTGACCCTGTGCCTCATAGGAACAGTCCAGCCCGAACTGCCAAGCCATGTCTTCCCTGGACCAGAAACAAGCATCTTGGGACAGGTTTCGGATTCATAATCCTCATCAGCCAGGCTATCTTGAATCCAGTGGCCAAGTGAGCAAGGGACTCACGTCTGAGCATACCCTGCCACACTTAGGGTGAACAAAGCGATACAAAAGGGGATGATGGACGGAGCGTTTGAGCAAATCAAACACTCACCCCCAGTCAACTGATCTGGGTTTAATCCACGCCCATTCTTTAGCTCACTCGGCCACCCCAGTTCAGACATGGCTATATGCAAATCAGTCTGACCCTGTGCCTCATGGGAACAGTCCAGCCCGAACTGCCAAGCCATGTCTTCCCTGGACCGGAAACAAGCATCCTGGGACCGGTTTCGGATTCATAATCCTCATCAGCCAGGCTATCTTGAATCCAGTGGCCAAGTGAGCAAGGGACTCACGTCTGAGCATACCCTGCCACCCTTAGGGCGAACAAAGCGATACAAAAGGGGATGATGGACGGAGCGTTTGAGCAAATCAAACACTCACCCCCAGTCAACTGATCTGGGTTTAATCCACCACCATTCTTTAGCTCACTCGGCCACCCCAGTTCAGACATGGCTATATGCAAATCAGTCTGACCCTGTGCCTCATGGGAACAGTCCAGCCCGAACTGCCAAGCCATGTCTTCCCTGGACCGGAAACAAGCATCCTGGGACCGGTTTCGGATTCATAATCCTCATCAGCCAGGCTATCTTGAATCCAGTGGCCAAGTGAGCAAGGGACTCACGTCTGAGCATACCCTGCCACACTTAGGGCGAACAAAGCGATACAAAAGAGGATGATGGGCGGAGCGTTTGAGCAAATCAAACACTCACCCCCAGTCAACTGATCTGGGTTTAATCCACCACCATTCTTTAGCTCACTCGGCCACCCCAGGTCATACATGGTTATATGCAAATCAGTCTGACCCTGTGCCTCATGGGAACAGTCCAGCCCGAACTGCCAAGCCATGTCTTCCCTGGACCGGAAACAAGCATCCTGGGTCCGGTTTCGGCTTCATAATCCTCATCAGCCAGGCTATCTTGAATCCAGTGGCCAAGTGAGCAAGGGACTCAGGTCTGAGCATACCCTGCCACACTTAGGGCGAACAAAGCGATACAAAAGGGGATGATTGACGGAGCGTTTGAGCAAATAAAACACTCACCCCAATCAACTGATCTGGGTTTAATCCACCACCATTCTTTAGCTCACTCGGCCACCCCAGTTCAGACATGGCTATATGCAAATCAGTCTGACCCTGTGCCTCATGGGAACAGTCCAGCCCAAACTGCCAAGCCATGTCTTCCCTGGACCGGAAACAAGCATCCTGGGACCGGTTTCGGATTCATAATCCTCATCAGCCAGGCTATCTTGAAGCCAGTGGCCAAGTGAGCAAGGGACTCACGTCTGAGCATACCCTGCCACACTTAGGGCAAACAAAGCGATACAAAAGGGGATGATGGACGGAGCGTTTGAGAAAATCAAACACTCACCCCCAGTCAACTGATCTGGGTTTAATCCACCACCATTCTTTAGCTCACTCGGCCACCCCAGTTCAGACATGGCTATATGCAAATCAGTCTGACCCTGTGCCTCATGGGAACAGTCCAGCCCGAACTGCCAAGCCATGTCTTCCCTGGACCGGAAACAAGCATCCTGGGACCTGTTTCGGATTCATAATCCTCATCAGCCAGGCTATCTTGAATCCAGTGGCCAAGTGAGCAAGGGACTCACGTCTAAGCATACCCTGCCACACTTAGGGCGAACAAAGCGATACAAAAGGGGATGATTGACGGAGCGTTCGAGCAAATCAAACACTCACCCCAATCAACTGATCTGGGTTTAATCCACCACCATTCTTTAGCTCACTCGGCCACCCCAGTTCAGACATGGCTATATGCAAATCAGTCTGACCCTGTGCCTCATGGGAACAGTCCAGCCCAAACTGCCAAGCCATGTCTTCCCTGGACCGGAAACAAGCATCCTGGGACCGGTTTCGGATTCATAATCCTCATCAGCCAGGCTATCTTGAATCCAGTGGCCAAGTGAGCAAGGGACTCACGTCTGAGCATACCCTGCCACACTTAGGGCGAACAAAGCGATACAAAAGGGGATGATGGACGGAGCGTTTGAGCAAATCAAACACTCACCCCCAGTCAACTGATCTGGGTTTAATCCACCACCATTCTTTAGCTCACTCGGCCACCCCAGTTCAGATATGGCTATATGCAAATCAGTCTGACCCTGTGCCTCATGGGAACAGTCCAGCCCGAACTGCCAAGCCATGTCTTCCCTGGACCGGAAACAAGCATCCTGGGACCTGTTTCGGATTCATAATCCTCATCAGCCAGGCTATCTTGAATCCAGTGGCCAAGTGAACAAGGGACTCACATCTGAGCATACCCGAGCATACCCTGCCACACTTGGGGTGAACAAAGCGATACAAAAGGGGATAAGGGACAGAGCGTTTGAGCAAATCAAACACTCACCCCCAGTCAACTGATCTGGGTTTAATCCACCACCATTCTTTAGCTCACTCGGCCACCCCAGTTCAGACATGGCTATATGCAAATCAGTATGACCCTGTGCCTCATGGGAACAGTCCAGCCCGAACTGCCAAGCCATGTCTTCCCTGGACCGGAAACAAGCATCCTGGGACCTGTTTCGGATTCATAATCCTCATCAGCAAGGCTATCTTGAATCCAGTGGCCAAGTGAGCAAGGGACTCACGTCTGAGCATACCCTGCCACACTTAGGGAGAACAAAGCGATACAAAAGGGGATGATGGACAGAGCGTTTGAGCAAATCAAACACTCACCCCCAGTCAACTGATCTGGGTTTAATCCACCACAATTCTTTAGCTCACTCGGCCACCCCAGTTCAGACATGGCTATATGCAAATCAGTCTGACCCTGTGCCTCATGGGAACAGTCCAGCCCGAACTGCCAAGCCATGTCTTCCCTGGACCGGAAACAAGCATCCTGGGACTGGTTTCGGATTCATAATCCTCATCAGCCAGGCTATCTTGAATCCAGTGGCCAAGTGAGCAAGGGACTCACGTCTGAGCATACCCTGCCACACTTAGGGCGAACAAAGCGATACAAAAGGGGATGATGGACAGAGCGTTTGAGCAAATCAAACACTCACCCCCAGTCAACTGATCTGGGTTTAATCCACCACCATTCTTTAGCTCACTCGGCCACCCCAGTTCAGACATGGCTATATGCAAATCAGTCTGACCCTGTGCCTCATGGGAACAGTCCAGCCCGAACTGCCAAGCCATGTCTTCCCTGGACCGGAAACAAGCATCCTGGGACCGGTTTCGGATTCATAATCCTCATCAGCCAGGCTATCTTGAATACAGTGGCCAAGTGAGCAAGGGACTCACGTCTGAGCATACCCTGCCACACTTAGGGCGAACAAAGCGATACAAAAGGGGATGATGGACGGAGCGTTTGAGCAAATCAAACACTCACCCCCAGTAAACTGATCTGGGTTTAATCCACCACAATTCTTTAGCTCACTCGGCCACCCCAGTTCAGACATGGCTATATGCAAATCAGTCTGACCCTGTGCCTCATGGGAACAGTCCAGCCCAAACTGCCAAGCCATGTCTTCCCTGGACCGGAAACAAGCATCCTGGGACTGGTTTCGGATTCATAATCCTCATCAGCCAGGCTATCTTGAATCCAGTGGCCAAGTGAGCAAGGGACTCATGTCTGAGCATACCCTGCCACATTTAGGGCAAACAAAGCGATACAAAAGGGGATGATGGACGGAGCGTTTTAGCAAATCAAACACTCACCCCCAGTCAACTGATCTGGGTTTAATCCACCACCATTCTTTAGTTCACTCGGCCACCCCAGTTCAGACATGGCTATATGCAAATCAGTCTGACCCTGTGCCTCATGGGAACAGTCCAGGCCGAACTGCCAAGCCATGTCTTCCCTGAACCGGAAACAAGCATCCTGGGACCGGTTTTGGATTCATAATCCTCATCAGCCAGGCTATCTTGAATCCAGTGGCCAAGCGAGCAAGGGACTCACGTCTGAGCATAGCCTGCCACACTTAGGGCGAACAAAGCGATACAAAAGGAGATGATGGACGGAGCGTTTGAGCAAATCAAACACTCACCCCCAGTCAACTGATCTGGGTTTAATCCACCACCATTCTTTAGCTCACTCGGCCACCCCAGTTCAGACATGGCTATATGCAAATCAGTCTGACCCAGTGCCTCATGGGAACAGTCCAGCCCGAACTGCCAAGCCATGTCTTCCCTGCACCGGAAACAAGCATCCTGGGACCGGTTTCGGATTCATAATCCTCATCAGCTAGGCTATCTTGTATCCAGTGGCCAAGTGAGCAAGGGACTCACGTCTGAGCATACCTTGCCACACTTAGGGCGAACAAAGCGATACAAAAGGGGATGATGGACGGAGCGTTTGAGCAAATCAAACACTCACCCCCAGTCAACTGATCTGGGTTTAATCCACCACCATTCTTTAGCTCACTCGGCCACCCCAGTTCAGACATGGCTATATGCAAATCAGTCTGACCCTGTGCCTCATGGGAACAGTCCAGCCCGAACTGCCAAGCCATGTCTTCCCTGGACCGGAAACAAGCATCCTGGGACCGGTTTCGGATTCATAATCCTCATCAGCCAGGCTATCTTGAATCCAGTGGCCAAGTGAGCAAGGGACTCAGGTCTGAGCATACCCTGCCACACTTAGGGGGAGCAAAGCGATACAAAAGGGGATGATGGACGGAGCGTTTGAGCAAATAAAACACTCACCCCCAGTCAACTGATCTGGGTTTAATCCACCACCATTCTTTAGCTCACTAGGCCACTCCAGTTCAGACATTGCTATATGCAAATCAGTCTGACTCGTGCCTCATAGGAACAGTCCAGCCCGAACTGCCAAGCCATGTCTTCCCTGGACCGGAAACAAGCATCTTGGGACAGGTTTCGGATTCATAATCCTCATCAGCCAGGCTATCTTGAATCCAGTGGCCAAGTGAGCAAGGGACTCACGTCTGAGCATACCCTGCCACACTTAGGGTGAACAAAGCGATACAAAAGGGGATGATGGACGGAGCGTTTGAGCAAATCAAACACTCACCCCCAGTCAACTGATCTGGGTTTAATCCACCACCATTCTTTAGCTCACTCGGCCACCCCAGTTCAGACATGGCTATATGCAAATCAGTCTGACCCTGTGCCTCATGGGAACAGTCAAGCCCGAACTGCCAAGCCATGTCTTCCCTGGACCGGAAACAAGCATCCTGGGACCGGTTTTGGATTCATAATCCTCATCAGCCAGGCTATCTTGAATCCAGTGGCCAATTGAGCAAGGGACTCACGTCTGAGCATACCCTGCCACACTTAGGGCGAACAAAGCGATACAAAAGAGGCTGATGGACGGAGCGTTTGAGCAAATCAAACACTCACCTACAGTCAACTGATCTGGGTTTAATCCACCACCATTCTTTAGCTCACTCGGCCACCCCAGGTCATACATGGTTACATGCAAATCAGTCTGACCCTGTGCCTCATGGGAACAGTCCAGCCCGAACTGCCAAGCCATGTCTTCCCTGGACCGGAAACAAGCATCCTGGTACCGGTTTCGGATTCATAATCCTCATCAGCCAGGCTATCTTGAATCCAGTGGCCAAGTGAGCAAGGGACTCAGGTCTGAGCATACCCTGCCACACTTAGGGCGAACAAAGCGATACAAAAGGGGATGATTGACGGAGCGTTTGAGCAAATCAAACACTCACCCCAATCAACTGATCTGGGTTTAATCCACCACCATTCTTTAGCTCACTCGGCCACCCCAGTTCAGACATGGCTATATGCAAATCAGTCTGACCCTGTGCCTCATGGGAACAGTCCAGCCCAAACTGCCAAGCCATGTCTTCCCTGGACCGGAAACAAGCATCCTGGGACCGGTTTCGGATTCATAATCCTCATCAGCCAGGCTATCTTGAATCCAGTGGCCAAGTGAGCAAGGGACTCACGTCTGAGCATACCCTGCCACACTTAGGGCGAACAAAGCGATACAAAAGGGGATGATGGACGGAGCGTTTGAGCAAATCAAACACTCACCCCCAGTCAACTGATCTGGATTTAATCCACCACCATTCTTTAGCTCACTCGGCCACCCCAGTTCAGACATGGCTATATGCAAATCAGTCTGACCCTGTGCCTCATGGGAACAGTCCAGCCCGAACTGCCAAGCCATGTCTTCCCTGGACCGGAAACAAGCCTCCTGGGACCTGTTTTGGATTCATAATCCTCATCAGCCAGTCTATCTTGAATCCAGTGGCCAAGTGAGCAAGGGACTCACGTCTGAGCATACCCTGCCACACTTAGGGCGAACAAAGCGATACAAAAGGGGATGATTGACGGAGCGTTTGAGCAAATCAAACACTCACCCCAATCAACTGATCTGGGTTTAATCCACCACCATTCTTTAGCTCACTCGGCCACCCCAGTTCAGACATGGCTATATGCAAATCAGTCTGACCCTGTGCCTCATGGGAACAGTCCAGCCCAAACTGCCAAGCCATGTCTTCCCTGGACCGGAAACAAGCATCCTGGGACCGGTTTTGGATTCATAATCCTCATCAGCCAGGCTATCTTGAATCCAGTGGCCAAGTGAGCAAGGGACTCAGGTCTGAGCATACCCTGCCACACTTAGGGGGAGCAAAGCGATACAAAAGGGGATGTTGGATGGAGCGTTTGAGCAAATCAAACACTCACCCCCAGTCAACTGATCTGGGTTTAATCCACCACAATTCTTTAGCTCACTAGGCCACCCCAGTTCAGACATTGCTATATGCAAATCAGTCTGACCCTGTGCCTCATAGGAACAGTCCAGCCCGAACTGCCAAGCCATGTCTTCCCTGGACCAGAAACAAGCATCTTGGGACAGGTTTCGGATTCATAATCCTCATCAGCCAGGCTATCTTGAATCCAGTGGCCAAGTGAGCAAGGGACTCACGTCTGAGCATACCCTGCCACACTTAGGGTGAACAAAGCGATACAAAAGGGGATGATGGACGGAGCGTTTGAGCAAATCAAACACTCACCCCCAGTCAACTGATCTGGGTTTAATCCACGCCCATTCTTTAGCTCACTCGGCCACCCCAGTTCAGACATGGCTATATGCAAATCAGTCTGACCCTGTGCCTCATGGGAACAGTCCAGCCCGAACTGCCAAGCCATGTCTTCCCTGGACCGGAAACAAGCATCCTGGGACCGGTTTCGGATTCATAATCCTCATCAGCCAGGCTATCTTGAATCCAGTGGCCAAGTGAGCAAGGGACTCACGTCTGAGCATACCCTGCCACCCTTAGGGCGAACAAAGCGATACAAAAGGGGATGATGGACGGAGCGTTTGAGCAAATCAAACACTCACCCCCAGTCAACTGATCTGGGTTTAATCCACCACCATTCTTTAGCTCACTCGGCCACCCCAGTTCAGACATGGCTATATGCAAATCAGTCTGACCCTGTGCCTCATGGGAACAGTCCAGCCCGAACTGCCAAGCCATGTCTTCCCTGGACCGGAAACAAGCATCCTGGGACCGGTTTCGGATTCATAATCCTCATCAGCCAGGCTATCTTGAATCCAGTGGCCAAGTGAGCAAGGGACTCACGTCTGAGCATACCCTGCCACACTTAGGGCGAACAAAGCGATACAAAAGAGGATGATGGGCGGAGCGTTTGAGCAAATCAAACACTCACCCCCAGTCAACTGATCTGGGTTTAATCCACCACCATTCTTTAGCTCACTCGGCCACCCCAGGTCATACATGGTTATATGCAAATCAGTCTGACCCTGTGCCTCATGGGAACAGTCCAGCCCGAACTGCCAAGCCATGTCTTCCCTGGACCGGAAACAAGCATCCTGGGTCCGGTTTCGGCTTCATAATCCTCATCAGCCAGGCTATCTTGAATCCAGTGGCCAAGTGAGCAAGGGACTCAGGTCTGAGCATACCCTGCCACACTTAGGGCGAACAAAGCGATACAAAAGGGGATGATTGACGGAGCGTTTGAGCAAATAAAACACTCACCCCAATCAACTGATCTGGGTTTAATCCACCACCATTCTTTAGCTCACTCGGCCACCCCAGTTCAGACATGGCTATATGCAAATCAGTCTGACCCTGTGCCTCATGGGAACAGTCCAGCCCAAACTGCCAAGCCATGTCTTCCCTGGACCGGAAACAAGCATCCTGGGACCGGTTTCGGATTCATAATCCTCATCAGCCAGGCTATCTTGAAGCCAGTGGCCAAGTGAGCAAGGGACTCACGTCTGAGCATACCCTGCCACACTTAGGGGAAACAAAGCGGTACAAAAGGGGATGATGGACGGAGCGTTTGAGAAAATCAAACACTCACCCCCAGTCAACTGATCTGGGTTTAATCCACCACCATTCTTTAGCTCACTCGGCCACCCCAGTTCAGACATGGCTATATGCAAATCAGTCTGACCCTGTGCCTCATGGGAACAGTCCAGCCCGAACTGCCAAGCCATGTCTTCCCTGGACCGGAAACAAGCATCCTGGGACCTGTTTCGGATTCATAATCCTCATCAGCCAGGCTATCTTGAATCCAGTGGCCAAGTGAGCAAGGGACTCACGTCTAAGCATACCCTGCCACACTTAGGGCGAACAAAGCGATACAAAAGGGGATGATTGACGGAGCGTTCGAGCAAATCAAACACTCACCCCAATCAACTGATCTGGGTTTAATCCACCACCATTCTTTAGCTCACTCGGCCACCCCAGTTCAGACATGGCTATATGCAAATCAGTCTGACCCTGTGCCTCATGGGAACAGTCCAGCCCAAACTGCCAAGCCATGTCTTCCCTGGACCGGAAACAAGCATCCTGGGACCGGTTTCGGATTCATAATCCTCATCAGCCAGGCTATCTTGAATCCAGTGGCCAAGTGAGCAAGGGACTCACGTCTGAGCATACCCTGCCACACTTAGGGCGAACAAAGCGATACAAAAGGGGATGATGGACGGAGCGTTTGAGCAAATCAAACACTCACCCCCAGTCAACTGATCTGGGTTTAATCCACCACCATTCTTTAGCTCACTCGGCCACCCCAGTTCAGATATGGCTATATGCAAATCAGTCTGACCCTGTGCCTCATGGGAACAGTCCAGCCCGAACTGCCAAGCCATGTCTTCCCTGGACCGGAAACAAGCATCCTGGGACCTGTTGCGGATTCATAATCCTCATCAGCCAGGCTATCTTGAATCCAGTGGCCAAGTGAGCAAGGGACTCACATCTGAGCATACCCGAGCATACCCTGCCACACTTGGGGTGAACAAAGCGATACAAAAGGAGATAAGGGACAGAGCGTTTGAGCAAATCAAACACTCACCCCCAGTCAACTGATCTGGGTTTAATCCACCACCATTCTTTAGCTCACTCGGCCACCCCAGTTCAGACATGGCTATATGCAAATCAGTATGACCCTGTGCCTCATGGGAACAGTCCAGCCCGAACTGCCAAGCCATGTCTTCCCTGGACCGGAAACAAGCATCCTGGGACCTGTTTCGGATTCATAATCCTCATCAGCAAGGCTATCTTGAATCCAGTGGCCAAGTGAGCAAGGGACTCACGTCTGAGCATACCCTGCCACACTTAGGGAGAACAAAGCGATACAAAAGGGGATGATGGACAGAGCGTTTGAGCAAATCAAACACTCACCCCCAGTCAACTGATCTGGGTTTAATCCACCACAATTCTTTAGCTCACTCGGCCACCCCAGTTCAGACATGGCTATATGCAAATCAGTCTGACCCTGTGCCTCATGGGAACAGTCCAGCCCGAACTGCCAAGCCATGTCTTCCCTGGACCGGAAACAAGCATCCTGGGACTGGTTTCGGATTCATAATCCTCATCAGCCAGGCTATCTTGAATCCAGTGGCCAAGTGAGCAAGGGACTCACGTCTGAGCATACCCTGCCACACTTAGGGCGAACAAAGCGATACAAAAGGGGATGATGGACAGAGCGTTTGAGCAAATCAAACACTCACCCCCAGTCAACTGATCTGGGTTTAATCCACCACCATTCTTTAGCTCACTCGGCCACCCCAGTTCAGACATGGCTATATGCAAATCAGTCTGACCCTGTGCCTCATGGGAACAGTCCAGCCCGAACTGCCAAGCCATGTCTTCCCTGGACCGGAAACAAGCATCCTGGGACCGGTTTCGGATTCATAATCCTCATCAGCCAGGCTATCTTGAATACAGTGGCCAAGTGAGCAAGGGACTCACGTCTGAGCATACCCTGCCACACTTAGGGCGAACAAAGCGATACAAAAGGGGATGATGGACGGAGCGTTTGAGCAAATCAAACACTCACCCCCAGTAAACTGATCTGGGTTTAATCCACCACAATTCTTTAGCTCACTCGGCCACCCCAGTTCAGACATGGCTATATGCAAATCAGTCTGACCCTGTGCCTCATGGGAACAGTCCAGCCCAAACTGCCAAGCCATGTCTTCCCTGGACCGGAAACAAGCATCCTGGGACTGGTTTCGGATTCATAATCCTCATCAGCCAGGCTATCTTGAATCCAGTGGCCAAGTGAGCAAGGGACTCATGTCTGAGCATACCCTGCCACATTTAGGGCAAACAAAGCGATACAAAAGGGGATGATGGACGGAGCGTTTTAGCAAATCAAACACTCACCCCCAGTCAACTGATCTGGGTTTAATCCACCACCATTCTTTAGTTCACTCGGCCACCCCAGTTCAGACATGGCTATATGCAAATCAGTCTGACCCTGTGCCTCATGGGAACAGTCCAGGCCGAACTGCCAAGCCATGTCTTCCCTGAACCGGAAACAAGCATCCTGGGACCGGTTTTGGATTCATAATCCTCATCAGCCAGGCTATCTTGAATCCAGTGGCCAAGCGAGCAAGGGACTCACGTCTGAGCATAGCCTGCCACACTTAGGGCGAACAAAGCGATACAAAAGGAGATGATGGACGGAGCGTTTGAGCAAATCAAACACTCACCCCCAGTCAACTGATCTGGGTTTAATCCACCACCATTCTTTAGCTCACTCGGCCACCCCAGTTCAGACATGGCTATATGCAAATCAGTCTGACCCAGTGCCTCATGGGAACAGTCCAGCCCGAACTGCCAAGCCATGTCTTCCCTGCACCGGAAACAAGCATCCTGGGACCGGTTTCGGATTCATAATCCTCATCAGCTAGGCTATCTTGTATCCAGTGGCCAAGTGAGCAAGGGACTCACGTCTGAGCATACCTTGCCACACTTAGGGCGAACAAAGCGATACAAAAGGGGATGATGGACGGAGCGTTTGAGCAAATCAAACACTCACCCCCAGTCAACTGATCTGGGTTTAATCCACCACCATTCTTTAGCTCACTCGGCCACCCCAGTTCAGACATGGCTATATGCAAATCAGTCTGACCCTGTGCCTCATGGGAACAGTCCAGCCCGAACTGCCAAGCCATGTCTTCCCTGGACCGGAAACAAGCATCCTGGGACCGGTTTCGGATTCATAATCCTCATCAGCCAGGCTATCTTGAATCCAGTGGCCAAGTGAGCAAGGGACTCACGTCTGAGCATACCCTGCACATTTAGGGCGAACAAAGCGATACAAAAGGGGATGATTGACGGAGCGTTTGAGCAAATCAAACACTCACCCCAATCAACTGATCTGGGTTTAATCCACCACCATTCTTTAGCTCTCTCGGCCACCCCAGTTCATACATGGCTATATGCAAATCAGTCTGACCCTGTGCCTCATGGGAACAGTCCAGCCCAAACTGCCAAGCCATGTCTTCCCTGGACCGGAAACAAGCATCCTGGGACCGGTTTCGGATTCATAATCCTCATCAGCCAGGCTATCTTGAATCCAGTGGCCAAGCGAGCAAGGGACTCACGTCTGAGCATAGCCTGCCACACTTAGGGCGAACAAAGCGATACAAAAGGAGATGATGGACGGAGCGTTTGAGCAAATCAAACACTCACCCCCAGTCAACTGATCTGGGTTTAATCCACCACCATTCTTTAGCTCACTCGGCCACCCCAGTTCAGACATGGCTATATGCAAATCAGTCTGACCCTGTGCCTCATGGGAACAGTCCAGCCCGAACTGCCAAGCCATGTCTTCCCTGCACCGGAAACAAGCATCCTGGGACCGGTTTCGGATTCATAATCCTCATCAGCTAGGTTATCTTGAATCCAGTGGCCAAGTGAGCAAGGGACTCACGTCTGAGCATACCTTGCCACACTTAGGGCGAACAAAGCGATACAAAACGGGATGATGGACGGAGCGTTTGAGCAAATCAAACACTCACCCCCAGTCAACTGGTCTGGGTTTAATCCACCACCATTCTTTAGCTCACTCGGCCACCCCAGTTCAGACATGGCTATATGCAAATCAGTCTGACCCTGTGCCTCATGGGAACAGTCCAGCCCGAACTGCCAAGCCATGTCTTCCCTGGACCGGAAACAAGCATCCTGGGAACGGTTTCGGATTCATAATCCTCATCAGCCAGGCTATCTTGAATCCAGTGGCCAAGCGAGCAAGGGACTCACGTCTGAGCATAGCCTGCCACACTTAGGGCGAACAAAGCGATACAAAAGGGGATGATGGACGGAGCGTTTGAGCAAATCAAACACTCACCCCCAGTCAACTGATCTGGGTTTAATCCACCACCATTCTTTAGCTCACTCGGCCACCCCAGTTCAGACATGGCTATATGCAAATCAGTCTGACCCTGTGCCTCATGGGAACAGTCCAGCCCGAACTGCCAAGCCATGTCTTCCCTGGACCGGAAACAAGCATCCTGGGACCGGTTTCGGATTCATAATCCTCATCAGCCAGGCTATCTTGAATCCAGTGGCCAAGTGAGCAAGGGACTCACGTCTGAGCATACCCTGCACATTTAGGGCGAACAAAGCGATACAAAAGGGGATGATGGGCGGAGCGTTTGAGCAAATCAAACACTCACCCCTAGTCAACTGATCTGGGTTTAATCCACCACCATTCTTTAGCTCACTCAGCTACCCCAGTTCAGACATGGCTATATGCAAATCAGTCTGACCCTGTGCCTCATTGGAACAGTCCAGCCCGAACTGCCAAGTCATGTCTTCCCTGGACCGGAAACAAGCATCCTGGGACCGGTTTTGGATTCATAATCCTCATCAGCCAAGCTATCTTGAATCCAGTGGCCAAGTGAGCAAGGGACTCACGTCTGAGCATACCCTGCCACACTTAGGGCGAACAAAGCGATACAAAAGGGGATGATGGACGGAGCGTTTGAGCAAATTAAACACTCACCCCCAGTCAACTGATCTGGGTTTAATCCACCACCATTCTTTAGCTCACTCGGCCACCCCAGTTCAGACATGGCTATATGCAAATTAGTCTAACCCTGTGCCTCATGGGAACAGTCCAGCCACACTCTGCCAAGCCATGTCTTCCCTGGACCAAAAACGAGAATCCTGGGACCGGTTTCGGATTCATAATACTCATCAGCCAGGCTATCTTGAATCCAGTGGCCAAGTGAGTAAGGGACTCACGTCTGAGCATACCCTGCCACACTTGGGGCGAACAAAGCGATACAAAAGGGGATGATGGACGGAGCGTTTGAGCAAATCAAACACTCACCCCCAGTCAACTGATCTGGGTTTAATCCACCACCATTCTTTAGCTCACTCGGCCACCCCAGTTCAGACATGGCTATATGCAAATCAGTCTGACCCAGTGCCTCATGGGAACAGTCCAGCCCGAACTGCCAAGCCATGTCTTCCCTGCACCGGAAACAAGCATCCTGGGACCGGTTTCGGATTCATAATCCTCATCAGCTAGGCTATCTTGTATCCAGTGGCCAAGTGAGCAAGGGACTCACGTCTGAGCATACCTTGCCACACTTAGGGCGAACAAAGCGATACAAAAGGGGATGATGGACGGAGCGTTTGAGCAAATCAAACACTCACCTCCAGTCAACTGATCTGGGTTTAATCCACCACCATTCTTTAGCTCACTCGGCCACCCCAGTTCAGACATGGCTATATGCAAATCAGTCTGACCCTGTGCCTCATGGGAACAGTCCAGCCCGAACTGCCAAGCCATGTCTTCCCTGGACCGGAAACAAGCATCCTGGGACCGGTTTCGGATTCATAATCCTCATCAGCCAGGCTATCTTGAATCCAGTGGCCAAGTGAGCAAGGGACTCAGGTCTGAGCATACCCTGCCACACTTAGGGGGAGCAAAGCGATACAAAAGGGGATGATGGACGGAGCGTTTGAGCAAATAAAACACTCACCCCCAGTCAACTGATCTGGGTTTAATCCACCACCATTCTTTAGCTCACTAGGCCACTCCAGTTCAGACATTGCTATATGCAAATCAGTCTGACTCGTGCCTCATAGGAACAGTCCAGCCCGAACTGCCAAGCCATGTCTTCCCTGGACCGGAAACAAGCATCTTGGGACAGGTTTCGGATTCATAATCCTCATCAGCCAGGCTATCTTGAATCCAGTGGCCAAGTGAGCAAGGGACTCACGTCTGAGCATACCCTGCCACACTTAGGGCGAACAAAGCGATACAAAAGAGGCTGATGGACGGAGCGTTTGAGCAAATCAAACACTCACCTCCAGTCAACTGATCTGGGTTTAATCCACCACCATTCTTTAGCTCACTCGGCCACCCCAGGTCATACATGGTTACATGCAAATCAGTCTGACCCTGTGCCTCATGGGAACAGTCCAGCCCGAACTGCCAAGCCATGTCTTCCCTGGACCGGAAACAAGCATCCTGGTACCGGTTTCGGATTCATAATCCTCATCAGCCAGGCTATCTTGAATCCAGTGGCCAAGTGAGCAAGGGACTCAGGTCTGAGCATACCCTGCCACACTTAGGGCGAACAAAGCGATACAAAAGGGGATGATTGACGGAGCGTTTGAGCAAATCAAACACTCACCCCAATCAACTGATCTGGGTTTAATCCACCACCATTCTTTAGCTCACTCGGCCACCCCAGTTCAGACATGGCTATATGCAAATCAGTCTGACCCTGTGCCTCATGGGAACAGTCCAGCCCAAACTGCCAAGCCATGTCTTCCCTGGACCGGAAACAAGCATCCTGGGACCGGTTTCGGATTCATAATCCTCATCAGCCAGGCTATCTTGAATCCAGTGGCCAAGTGAGCAAGGGACTCACGTCTGAGCATACCCTGCCACACTTAGGGCGAACAAAGCGATACAAAAGGGGATGATGGACGGAGCGTTTGAGCAAATCAAACACTCACCCCCAGTCAACTGATCTGGATTTAATCCACCACCATTCTTTAGCTCACTCGGCCACCCCAGTTCAGACATGGCTATATGCAAATCAGTCTGACCCTGTGCCTCATGGGAACAGTCCAGCCCGAACTGCCAAGCCATGTCTTCCCTGGACCGGAAACAAGCATCCTGGGACCGGTTTCGGATTCATAATCCTCATCAGCCAGGCTATCTTGAATCCAGTGGCCAAGTGAGCAAGGGACTCAGGTCTGAGCATACCCTGCCACACTTAGGGGGAGCAAAGCGATACAAAAGGGGATGATGGACGGAGCGTTTGAGCAAATAAAACACTCACCCCCAGTCAACTGATCTGGGTTTAATCCACCACCATTCTTTAGCTCACTAGGCCACTCCAGTTCAGACATTGCTATATGCAAATCAGTCTGACTCGTGCCTCATAGGAACAGTCCAGCCCGAACTGCCAAGCCATGTCTTCCCTGGACCGGAAACAAGCATCTTGGGACAGGTTTCGGATTCATAATCCTCATCAGCCAGGCTATCTTGAATCCAGTGGCCAAGTGAGCAAGGGACTCACGTCTGAGCATACCCTGCCACACTTAGGGTGAACAAAGCGATACAAAAGGGGATGATGGACGGAGCGTTTGAGCAAATCAAACACTCACCCCCAGTCAACTGATCTGGGTTTAATCCACCACCATTCTTTAGCTCACTCGGCCACCCCAGTTCAGACATGGCTATATGCAAATCAGTCCGACCCTGTGCCTCATGGGAACAGTCAAGCCCGAACTGCCAAGCCATGTCTTCCCTGGACCGGAAACAAGCATCCTGGGACCGGTTTTGGATTCATAATCCTCATCAGCCAGGCTATCTTGAATCCAGTGGCCAATTGAGCAAGGGACTCACGTCTGAGCATACCCTGCCACACTTAGGGCGAACAAAGCGATACAAAAGAGGCTGATGGACGGAGCGTTTGAGCAAATCAAACACTCACCTCCAGTCAACTGATCTGGGTTTAATCCACCACCATTCTTTAGCTCACTCGGCCACCCCAGGTCATACATGGTTACATGCAAATCAGTCTGACCCTGTGCCTCATGGGAACAGTCCAGCCCGAACTGCCAAGCCATGTCTTCCCTGGACCGGAAACAAGCATCCTGGTACCGGTTTCGGATTCATAATCCTCATCAGCCAGGCTATCTTGAATCCAGTGGCCAAGTGAGCAAGGGACTCAGGTCTGAGCATACCCTGCCACACTTAGGGCGAACAAAGCGATACAAAAGGGGATGATTGACGGAGCGTTTGAGCAAATCAAACACTCACCCCAATCAACTGATCTGGGTTTAATCCACCACCATTCTTTAGCTCACTCGGCCACCCCAGTTCAGACATGGCTATATGCAAATCAGTCTGACCCTGTGCCTCATGGGAACAGTCCAACCCAAACTGCCAAGCCATGTCTTCCCTGGACCGGAAACAAGCATCCTGGGACCGGTTTCGGATTCATAATCCTCATCAGCCAGGCTATCTTGAATCCAGTGGCCAAGTGAGCAAGGGACTCACGTCTGAGCATACCCTGCCACACTTAGGGCGAACAAAGCGATACAAAAGGGGATGATGGACGGAGCGTTTGAGCAAATCAAACACTCACCCCCAGTCAACTGATCTGGATTTAATCCACCACCATTCTTTAGCTCACTCGGCCACCCCAGTTCAGACATGGCTATATGCAAATCAGTCTGACCCTGTGCCTCATGGGAACAGTCCAGCCCGAACTGCCAAGCCATGTCTTCCCTGGACCGGAAACAAGCCTCCTGGGACCTGTTTTGGATTCATAATCCTCATCAGCCAGTCTATCTTGAATCCAGTGGCCAAGTGAGCAAGGGACTCACGTCTGAGCATACCCTGCCACACTTAGGGCGAACAAAGCGATACAAAAGGGGATGATTGACGGAGCGTTTGAGCAAATCAAACACTCACCCCAATCAACTGATCTGGGTTTAATCCACCACCATTCTTTAGCTCACTCGGCCACCCCAGTTCAGACATGGCTATATGCAAATCAGTCTGACCCTGTGCCTCATGGGAACAGTCCAGCCCAAACTGCCAAGCCATGTCTTCCCTGGACCGGAAACAAGCATCCTGGGACCGGTTTTGGATTCATAATCCTCATCAGCCAGGCTATCTTGAATCCAGTGGCCAAGTGAGCAAGGGACTCAGGTCTGAGCATACCCTGCCACACTTAGGGGGAGCAAAGCGATACAAAAGGGGATGATGGATGGAGCGTTTGAGCAAATCAAACACTCACCCCCAGTCAACTGATCTGGGTTTAATCCACCACCATTCTTTAGCTCACTAGGCCACCCCAGTTCAGACATTGCTATATGCAAATCAGTCTGACCCTGTGCCTCATAGGAACAGTCCAGCCCGAACTGCCAAGCCATGTCTTCCCTGGACCAGAAACAAGCATCTTGGGACAGGTTTCGGATTCATAATCCTCATCAGCCAGGCTATCTTGAATCCAGTGGCCAAGTGAGCAAGGGACTCACGTCTGAGCATACCCTGCCACACTTAGGGTGAACAAAGCGATACAAAAGGGGATGATGGACGGAGCGTTTGAGCAAATCAAACACTCACCCCCAGTCAACTGATCTGGGTTTAATCCACGCCCATTCTTTAGCTCACTCGGCCACCCCAGTTCAGACATGGCTATATGCAAATCAGTCTGACCCTGTGCCTCATGGGAACAGTCCAGCCCGAACTGCCAAGCCATGTCTTCCCTGGACCGGAAACAAGCATCCTGGGACCGGTTTCGGATTCATAATCCTCATCAGCCAGGCTATCTTGAATCCAGTGGCCAAGTGAGCAAGGGACTCACGTCTGAGCATACCCTGCCACCCTTAGGGCGAACAAAGCGATACAAAAGGGGATGATGGACGGAGCGTTTGAGCAAATCAAACACTCACCCCCAGTCAACTGATCTGGGTTTAATCCACCACCATTCTTTAGCTCACTCGGCCACCCCAGTTCAGACATGGCTATATGCAAATCAGTCTGACCCTGTGCCTCATGGGAACAGTCCAGCCCGAACTGCCAAGCCATGTCTTCCCTGGACCGGAAACAAGCATCCTGGGACCGGTTTCGGATTCATAATCCTCATCAGCCAGGCTATCTTGAATCCAGTGGCCAAGTGAGCAAGGGACTCACGTCTGAGCATACCCTGCCACACTTAGGGCGAACAAAGCGATACAAAAGAGGATGATGGGCGGAGCGTTTGAGCAAATCAAACACTCACCCCCAGTCAACTGATCTGGGTTTAATCCACCACCATTCTTTAGCTCACTCGGCCACCCCAGGTCATACATGGTTATATGCAAATCAGTCTGACCCTGTGCCTCATGGGAACAGTCCAGCCCGAACTGCCAAGCCATGTCTTCCCTGGACCGGAAACAAGCATCCTGGGTCCGGTTTCGGCTTCATAATCCTCATCAGCCAGGCTATCTTGAATCCAGTGGCCAAGTGAGCAAGGGACTCAGGTCTGAGCATACCCTGCCACACTTAGGGCGAACAAAGCGATACAAAAGGGGATGATTGACGGAGCGTTTGAGCAAATAAAACACTCACCCCAATCAACTGATCTGGGTTTAATCCACCACCATTCTTTAGCTCACTCGGCCACCCCAGTTCAGACATGGCTATATGCAAATCAGTCTGACCCTGTGCCTCATGGGAACAGTCCAGCCCAAACTGCCAAGCCATGTCTTCCCTGGACCGGAAACAAGCATCCTGGGACCGGTTTCGGATTCATAATCCTCATCAGCCAGGCTATCTTGAAGCCAGTGGCCAAGTGAGCAAGGGACTCACGTCTGAGCATACCCTGCCACACTTAGGGCAAACAAAGCGGTACAAAAGGGGATGATGGACGGAGCGTTTGAGAAAATCAAACACTCACCCCCAGTCAACTGATCTGGGTTTAATCCACCACCATTCTTTAGCTCACTCGGCCACCCCAGTTCAGACATGGCTATATGCAAATCAGTCTGACCCTGTGCCTCATGGGAACAGTCCAGCCCGAACTGCCAAGCCATGTCTTCCCTGGACCGGAAACAAGCATCCTGGGACCTGTTTCGGATTCATAATCCTCATCAGCCAGGCTATCTTGAATCCAGTGGCCAAGTGAGCAAGGGACTCACGTCTAAGCATACCCTGCCACACTTAGGGCGAACAAAGCGATACAAAAGGGGATGATTGACGGAGCGTTCGAGCAAATCAAACACTCACCCCAATCAACTGATCTGGGTTTAATCCACCACCATTCTTTAGCTCACTCGGCCACCCCAGTTCAGACATGGCTATATGCAAATCAGTCTGACCCTGTGCCTCATGGGAACAGTCCAGCCCAAACTGCCAAGCCATGTCTTCCCTGGACCGGAAACAAGCATCCTGGGACCGGTTTCGGATTCATAATCCTCATCAGCCAGGCTATCTTGAATCCAGTGGCCAAGTGAGCAAGGGACTCACGTCTGAGCATACCCTGCCACACTTAGGGCGAACAAAGCGATACAAAAGGGGATGATGGACGGAGCGTTTGAGCAAATCAAACACTCACCCCCAGTCAACTGATCTGGGTTTAATCCACCACCATTCTTTAGCTCACTCGGCCACCCCAGTTCAGATATGGCTATATGCAAATCAGTCTGACCCTGTGCCTCATGGGAACAGTCCAGCCCGAACTGCCAAGCCATGTCTTCCCTGGACCGGAAACAAGCATCCTGGGACCTGTTGCGGATTCATAATCCTCATCAGCCAGGCTATCTTGAATCCAGTGGCCAAGTGAGCAAGGGACTCACATCTGAGCATACCCGAGCATACCCTGCCACACTTGGGGTGAACAAAGCGATACAAAAGGAGATAAGGGACAGAGCGTTTGAGCAAATCAAACACTCACCCCCAGTCAACTGATCTGGGTTTAATCCACCACCATTCTTTAGCTCACTCGGCCACCCCAGTTCAGACATGGCTATATGCAAATCAGTATGACCCTGTGCCTCATGGGAACAGTCCAGCCCGAACTGCCAAGCCATGTCTTCCCTGGACCGGAAACAAGCATCCTGGGACCTGTTTCGGATTCATAATCCTCATCAGCAAGGCTATCTTGAATCCAGTGGCCAAGTGAGCAAGGGACTCACGTCTGAGCATACCCTGCCACACTTAGGGAGAACAAAGCGATACAAAAGGGGATGATGGACAGAGCGTTTGAGCAAATCAAACACTCACCCCCAGTCAACTGATCTGGGTTTAATCCACCACAATTCTTTAGCTCACTCGGCCACCCCAGTTCAGACATGGCTATATGCAAATCAGTCTGACCCTGTGCCTCATGGGAACAGTCCAGCCCGAACTGCCAAGCCATGTCTTCCCTGGACCGGAAACAAGCATCCTGGGACTGGTTTCGGATTCATAATCCTCATCAGCCAGGCTATCTTGAATCCAGTGGCCAAGTGAGCAAGGGACTCACGTCTGAGCATACCCTGCCACACTTAGGGCGAACAAAGCGATACAAAAGGGGATGATGGACAGAGCGTTTGAGCAAATCAAACACTCACCCCCAGTCAACTGATCTGGGTTTAATCCACCACCATTCTTTAGCTCACTCGGCCACCCCAGTTCAGACATGGCTATATGCAAATCAGTCTGACCCTGTGCCTCATGGGAACAGTCCAGCCCGAACTGCCAAGCCATGTCTTCCCTGGACCGGAAACAAGCATCCTGGGACCGGTTTCGGATTCATAATCCTCATCAGCCAGGCTATCTTGAATACAGTGGCCAAGTGAGCAAGGGACTCACGTCTGAGCATACCCTGCCACACTTAGGGCGAACAAAGCGATACAAAAGGGGATGATGGACGGAGCGTTTGAGCAAATCAAACACTCACCCCCAGTAAACTGATCTGGGTTTAATCCACCACAATTCTTTAGCTCACTCGGCCACCCCAGTTCAGACATGGCTATATGCAAATCAGTCTGACCCTGTGCCTCATGGGAACAGTCCAGCCCAAACTGCCAAGCCATGTCTTCCCTGGACCGGAAACAAGCATCCTGGGACTGGTTTCGGATTCATAATCCTCATCAGCCAGGCTATCTTGAATCCAGTGGCCAAGTGAGCAAGGGACTCATGTCTGAGCATACCCTGCCACATTTAGGGCAAACAAAGCGATACAAAAGGGGATGATGGACGGAGCGTTTTAGCAAATCAAACACTCACCCCCAGTCAACTGATCTGGGTTTAATCCACCACCATTCTTTAGTTCACTCGGCCACCCCAGTTCAGACATGGCTATATGCAAATCAGTCTGACCCTGTGCCTCATGGGAACAGTCCAGGCCGAACTGCCAAGCCATGTCTTCCCTGAACCGGAAACAAGCATCCTGGGACCGGTTTTGGATTCATAATCCTCATCAGCCAGGCTATCTTGAATCCAGTGGCCAAGCGAGCAAGGGACTCACGTCTCAGCATAGCCTGCCACACTTAGGGCGAACAAAGCGATACAAAAGGAGATGATGGACGGAGCGTTTGAGCAAATCAAACACTCACCCCCAGTCAACTGATCTGGGTTTAATCCACCACCATTCTTTAGCTCACTCGGCCACCCCAGTTCAGACATGGCTATATGCAAATCAGTCTGACCCAGTGCCTCATGGGAACAGTCCAGCCCGAACTGCCAAGCCATGTCTTCCCTGCACCGGAAACAAGCATCCTGGGACCGGTTTCGGATTCATAATCCTCATCAGCTAGGCTATCTTGTATCCAGTGGCCAAGTGAGCAAGGGACTCACGTCTGAGCATACCTTGCCACACTTAGGGCGAACAAAGCGATACAAAAGGGGATGATGGACGGAGCGTTTGAGCAAATCAAACACTCACCCCCAGTCAACTGATCTGGGTTTAATCCACCACCATTCTTTAGCTCACTCGGCCACCCCAGTTCAGACATGGCTATATGCAAATCAGTCTGACCCTGTGCCTCATGGGAACAGTCCAGCCCGAACTGCCAAGCCATGTCTTCCCTGGACCGGAAACAAGCATCCTGGGACCGGTTTCGGATTCATAATCCTCATCAGCCAGGCTATCTTGAATCCAGTGGCCAAGTGAGCAAGGGACTCACGTCTGAGCATACCCTGCACATTTAGGGCGAACAAAGCGATACAAAAGGGGATGATTGACGGAGCGTTTGAGCAAATCAAACACTCACCCCAATCAACTGATCTGGGTTTAATCCACCACCATTCTTTAGCTCTCTCGGCCACCCCAGTTCATACATGGCTATATGCAAATCAGTCTGACCCTGTGCCTCATGGGAACAGTCCAGCCCAAACTGCCAAGCCATGTCTTCCCTGGACCGGAAACAAGCATCCTGGGACCGGTTTCGGATTCATAATCCTCATCAGCCAGGCTATCTTGAATCCAGTGGCCAAGCGAGCAAGGGACTCACGTCTGAGCATAGCCTGCCACACTTAGGGCGAACAAAGCGATACAAAAGGAGATGATGGACGGAGCGTTTGAGCAAATCAAACACTCACCCCCAGTCAACTGATCTGGGTTTAATCCACCACCATTCTTTAGCTCACTCGGCCACCCCAGTTCAGACATGGCTATATGCAAATCAGTCTGACCCTGTGCCTCATGGGAACAGTCCAGCCCGAACTGCCAAGCCATGTCTTCCCTGCACCGGAAACAAGCATCCTGGGACCGGTTTCGGATTCATAATCCTCATCAGCTAGGTTATCTTGAATCCAGTGGCCAAGTGAGCAAGGGACTCACGTCTGAGCATACCTTGCCACACTTAGGGCGAACAAAGCGATACAAAACGGGATGATGGACGGAGCGTTTGAGCAAATCAAACACTCACCCCCAGTCAACTGGTCTGGGTTTAATCCACCACCATTCTTTAGCTCACTCGGCCACCCCAGTTCAGACATGGCTATATGCAAATCAGTCTGACCCTGTGCCTCATGGGAACAGTCCAGCCCGAACTGCCAAGCCATGTCTTCCCTGGACCGGAAACAAGCATCCTGGGAACGGTTTCGGATTCATAATCCTCATCAGCCAGGCTATCTTGAATCCAGTGGCCAAGCGAGCAAGGGACTCACGTCTGAGCATAGCCTGCCACACTTAGGGCGAACAAAGCGATACAAAAGGGGATGATGGACGGAGCGTTTGAGCAAATCAAACACTCACCCCCAGTCAACTGATCTGGGTTTAATCCACCACCATTCTTTAGCTCACTCGGCCACCCCAGTTCAGACATGGCTATATGCAAATCAGTCTGACCCTGTGCCTCATGGGAACAGTCCAGCCCGAACTGCCAAGCCATGTCTTCCCTGGACCGGAAACAAGCATCCTGGGACCGGTTTCGGATTCATAATCCTCATCAGCCAGGCTATCTTGAATCCAGTGGCCAAGTGAGCAAGGGACTCACGTCTGAGCATACCCTGCACATTTAGGGCGAACAAAGCGATACAAAAGGGGATGATGGGCGGAGCGTTTGAGCAAATCAAACACTCACCCCTAGTCAACTGATCTGGGTTTAATCCACCACCATTCTTTAGCTCACTCAGCTACCCCAGTTCAGACATGGCTATATGCAAATCAGTCTGACCCTGTGCCTCATTGGAACAGTCCAGCCCGAACTGCCAAGTCATGTCTTCCCTGGACCGGAAACAAGCATCCTGGGACCGGTTTTGGATTCATAATCCTCATCAGCCAAGCTATCTTGAATCCAGTGGCCAAGTGAGCAAGGGACTCACGTCTGAGCATACCCTGCCACACTTAGGGCGAACAAAGCGATACAAAAGGGGATGATGGACGGAGCGTTTGAGCAAATTAAACACTCACCCCCAGTCAACTGATCTGGGTTTAATCCACCACCATTCTTTAGCTCACTCGGCCACCCCAGTTCAGACATGGCTATATGCAAATTAGTCTAACCCTGTGCCTCATGGGAACAGTCCAGCCACACTCTGCCAAGCCATGTCTTCCCTGGACCAAAAACGAGAATCCTGGGACCGGTTTCGGATTCATAATACTCATCAGCCAGGCTATCTTGAATCCAGTGGCCAAGTGAGTAAGGGACTCACGTCTGAGCATACCCTGCCACACTTGGGGCGAACAAAGCGATACAAAAGGGGATGATGGACGGAGCGTTTGAGCAAATCAAACACTCACCCCCAGTCAACTGATCTGGGTTTAATCCACCACCATTCTTTAGCTCACTCGGCCACCCCAGTTCAGACATGGCTATATGCAAATCAGTCTGACCCAGTGCCTCATGGGAACAGTCCAGCCCGAACTGCCAAGCCATGTCTTCCCTGGACCGGAAACAAGCATCCTGGGACCGGTTTCGGATTCATAATCCTCATCAGCCAGGCTATCTTGAATCCAGTGGCCAAGTGAGCAAGGGACTCAGGTCTGAGCATACCCTACCACACTTAGGGGGAGCAAAGCGATACAAAAGGGGATGATGGACGGAGCGTTTGAGCAAATAAAACACTCACCCCCAGTCAACTGATCTGGGTTTAATCCACCACCATTCTTTAGCTCACTAGGCCACTCCAGTTCAGACATTGCTATATGCAAATCAGTCTGACTCGTGCCTCATAGGAACAGTCCAGCCCGAACTGCCAAGCCATGTCTTCCCTGGACCGGAAACAAGCATCTTGGGACAGGTTTTGGATTCATAATCCTCATCAGCCAGGCTATCTTGAATCCAGTGGCCAAGTGAGCAAGGGACTCACGTCTGAGCATACCCTGCCACACTTAGGGCGAACAAAGCGATACAAAAGAGGCTGATGGACGGAGCGTTTGAGCAAATCAAACACTCACCTCCAGTCAACTGATCTGGGTTTAATCCACCACCATTCTTTAGCTCACTCGGCCACCCCAGGTCATACATGGTTACATGCAAATCAGTCTGACCCTGTGCCTCATGGGAACAGTCCAGCCCGAACTGCCAAGCCATGTCTTCCCTGGACCGGAAACAAGCATCCTGGTACCGGTTTCGGATTCATAATCCTCATCAGCCAGGCTATCTTGAATCCAGTGGCCAAGTGAGCAAGGGACTCAGGTCTGAGCATACCCTGCCACACTTAGGGCGAACAAAGCGATACAAAAGGGGATGATTGACGGAGCGTTTGAGCAAATCAAACACTCACCCCAATCAACTGATCTGGGTTTAATCCACCACCATTCTTTAGCTCACTCGGCCACCCCAGTTCAGACATGGCTATATGCAAATCAGTCTGACCCTGTGCCTCATGGGAACAGTCCAGCCCAAACTGCCAAGCCATGTCTTCCCTGGACCGGAAACAAGCATCCTGGGACCGGTTTCGGATTCATAATCCTCATCAGCCAGGCTATCTTGAATCCAGTGGCCAAGTGAGCAAGGGACTCACGTCTGAGCATACCCTGCCACACTTAGGGCGAACAAAGCGATACAAAAGGGGATGATTGACGGAGCGTTTGAGCAAATCAAACACTCACCCCAATCAACTGATCTGGGTTTAATCCACCACCATTCTTTAGCTCACTCGGCCACCCCAGTTCAGACATGGCTATATGCAAATCAGTCTGACCCTGTGCCTCATGGGAACAGTCCAGCCCAAACTGCCAAGCCATGTCTTCCCTGGACCGGAAACAAGCATCCTGGGACCGGTTTTGGATTCATAATCCTCATCAGCCAGGCTATCTTGAATCCAGTGGCCAAGTGAGCAAGGGACTCAGGTCTGAGCATACCCTGCCACACTTAGGGGGAGCAAAGCGATACAAAAGGGGATGATGGATGGAGCGTTTGAGCAAATCAAACACTCACCCCCAGTCAACTGATCTGGGTTTAATCCACCACCATTCTTTAGCTCACTAGGCCACCCCAGTTCAGACATTGCTATATGCAAATCAGTCTGACCCTGTGCCTCATAGGAACAGTCCAGCCCGAACTGCCAAGCCATGTCTTCCCTGGACCAGAAACAAGCATCTTGGGACAGGTTTCGGATTCATAATCCTCATCAGCCAGGCTATCTTGAATCCAGTGGCCAAGTGAGCAAGGGACTCACGTCTGAGCATACCCTGCCACACTTAGGGTGAACAAAGCGATACAAAAGGGGATGATGGACGGAGCGTTTGAGCAAATCAAACACTCACCCCCAGTCAACTGATCTGGGTTTAATCCACGCCCATTCTTTAGCTCACTCGGCCACCCCAGTTCAGACATGGCTATATGCAAATCAGTCTGACCCTGTGCCTCATGGGAACAGTCCAGCCCGAACTGCCAAGCCATGTCTTCCCTGGACCGGAAACAAGCATCCTGGGACCGGTTTCGGATTCATAATCCTCATCAGCCAGGCTATCTTGAATCCAGTGGCCAAGTGAGCAAGGGACTCACGTCTGAGCATACCCTGCCACCCTTAGGGCGAACAAAGCGATACAAAAGGGGATGATGGACGGAGCGTTTGAGCAAATCAAACACTCACCCCCAGTCAACTGATCTGGGTTTAATCCACCACCATTCTTTAGCTCACTCGGCCACCCCAGTTCAGACATGGCTATATGCAAATCAGTCTGACCCTGTGCCTCATGGGAACAGTCCAGCCCGAACTGCCAAGCCATGTCTTCCCTGGACCGGAAACAAGCATCCTGGGACCGGTTTCGGATTCATAATCCTCATCAGCCAGGCTATCTTGAATCCAGTGGCCAAGTGAGCAAGGGACTCACGTCTGAGCATACCCTGCCACACTTAGGGCGAACAAAGCGATACAAAAGAGGATGATGGGCGGAGCGTTTGAGCAAATCAAACACTCACCCCCAGTCAACTGATCTGGGTTTAATCCACCACCATTCTTTAGCTCACTCGGCCACCCCAGGTCATACATGGTTATATGCAAATCAGTCTGACCCTGTGCCTCATGGGAACAGTCCAGCCCGAACTGCCAAGCCATGTCTTCCCTGGACCGGAAACAAGCATCCTGGGTCCGGTTTCGGCTTCATAATCCTCATCAGCCAGGCTATCTTGAATCCAGTGGCCAAGTGAGCAAGGGACTCAGGTCTGAGCATACCCTGCCACACTTAGGGCGAACAAAGCGATACAAAAGGGGATGATTGACGGAGCGTTTGAGCAAATAAAACACTCACCCCAATCAACTGATCTGGGTTTAATCCACCACCATTCTTTAGCTCACTCGGCCACCCCAGTTCAGACATGGCTATATGCAAATCAGTCTGACCCTGTGCCTCATGGGAACAGTCCAGCCCAAACTGCCAAGCCATGTCTTCCCTGGACCGGAAACAAGCATCCTGGGACCGGTTTCGGATTCATAATCCTCATCAGCCAGGCTATCTTGAAGCCAGTGGCCAAGTGAGCAAGGGACTCACGTCTGAGCATACCCTGCCACACTTAGGGCAAACAAAGCGGTACAAAAGGGGATGATGGACGGAGCGTTTGAGAAAATCAAACACTCACCCCCAGTCAACTGATCTGGGTTTAATCCACCACCATTCTTTAGCTCACTCGGCCACCCCAGTTCAGACATGGCTATATGCAAATCAGTCTGACCCTGTGCCTCATGGGAACAGTCCAGCCCGAACTGCCAAGCCATGTCTTCCCTGGACCGGAAACAAGCATCCTGGGACCTGTTTCGGATTCATAATCCTCATCAGCCAGGCTATCTTGAATCCAGTGGCCAAGTGAGCAAGGGACTCACGTCTAAGCATACCCTGCCACACTTAGGGCGAACAAAGCGATACAAAAGGGGATGATTGACGGAGCGTTCGAGCAAATCAAACACTCACCCCAATCAACTGATCTGGGTTTAATCCACCACCATTCTTTAGCTCACTCGGCCACCCCAGTTCAGACATGGCTATATGCAAATCAGTCTGACCCTGTGCCTCATGGGAACAGTCCAGCCCAAACTGCCAAGCCATGTCTTCCCTGGACCGGAAACAAGCATCCTGGGACCGGTTTCGGATTCATAATCCTCATCAGCCAGGCTATCTTGAATCCAGTGGCCAAGTGAGCAAGGGACTCACGTCTGAGCATACCCTGCCACACTTAGGGCGAACAAAGCGATACAAAAGGGGATGATGGACGGAGCGTTTGAGAAAATCAAACACTCACCCCCAGTCAACTGATCTGGGTTTAATCCACCACCATTCTTTAGCTCACTCGGCCACCCCAGTTCAGATATGGCTATATGCAAATCAGTCTGACCCTGTGCCTCATGGGAACAGTCCAGCCCGAACTGCCAAGCCATGTCTTCCCTGGACCGGAAACAAGCATCCTGGGACCTGTTGCGGATTCATAATCCTCATCAGCCAGGCTATCTTGAATCCAGTGGCCAAGTGAGCAAGGGACTCACATCTGAGCATACCCGAGCATACCCTGCCACACTTGGGGTGAACAAAGCGATACAAAAGGAGATAAGGGACAGAGCGTTTGAGCAAATCAAACACTCACCCCCAGTCAACTGATCTGGGTTTAATCCACCACCATTCTTTAGCTCACTCGGCCACCCCAGTTCAGACATGGCTATATGCAAATCAGTATGACCCTGTGCCTCATGGGAACAGTCCAGCCCGAACTGCCAAGCCATGTCTTCCCTGGACCGGAAACAAGCATCCTGGGACCTGTTTCGGATTCATAATCCTCATCAGCAAGGCTATCTTGAATCCAGTGGCCAAGTGAGCAAGGGACTCACGTCTGAGCATACCCTGCCACACTTAGGGAGAACAAAGCGATACAAAAGGGGATGATGGACAGAGCGTTTGAGCAAATCAAACACTCACCCCCAGTCAACTGATCTGGGTTTAATCCACCACAATTCTTTAGCTCACTCGGCCACCCCAGTTCAGACATGGCTATATGCAAATCAGTCTGACCCTGTGCCTCATGGGAACAGTCCAGCCCGAACTGCCAAGCCATGTCTTCCCTGGACCGGAAACAAGCATCCTGGGACTGGTTTCGGATTCATAATCCTCATCAGCCAGGCTATCTTGAATCCAGTGGCCAAGTGAGCAAGGGACTCACGTCTGAGCATACCCTGCCACACTTAGGGCGAACAAAGCGATACAAAAGGGGATGATGGACAGAGCGTTTGAGCAAATCAAACACTCACCCCCAGTCAACTGATCTGGGTTTAATCCACCACCATTCTTTAGCTCACTCGGCCACCCCAGTTCAGACATGGCTATATGCAAATCAGTCTGACCCTGTGCCTCATGGGAACAGTCCAGCCCGAACTGCCAAGCCATGTCTTCCCTGGACCGGAAACAAGCATCCTGGGACCGGTTTCGGATTCATAATCCTCATCAGCCAGGCTATCTTGAATACAGTGGCCAAGTGAGCAAGGGACTCACGTCTGAGCATACCCTGCCACACTTAGGGCGAACAAAGCGATACAAAAGGGGATGATGGACGGAGCGTTTGAGCAAATCAAACACTCACCCCCAGTAAACTGATCTGGGTTTAATCCACCACAATTCTTTAGCTCACTCGGCCACCCCAGTTCAGACATGGCTATATGCAAATCAGTCTGACCCTGTGCCTCATGGGAACAGTCCAGCCCAAACTGCCAAGCCATGTCTTCCCTGGACCGGAAACAAGCATCCTGGGACTGGTTTCGGATTCATAATCCTCATCAGCCAGGCTATCTTGAATCCAGTGGCCAAGTGAGCAAGGGACTCATGTCTGAGCATACCCTGCCACATTTAGGGCAAACAAAGCGATACAAAAGGGGATGATGGACGGAGCGTTTTAGCAAATCAAACACTCACCCCCAGTCAACTGATCTGGGTTTAATCCACCACCATTCTTTAGTTCACTCGGCCACCCCAGTTCAGACATGGCTATATGCAAATCAGTCTGACCCTGTGCCTCATGGGAACAGTCCAGGCCGAACTGCCAAGCCATGTCTTCCCTGAACCGGAAACAAGCATCCTAGGACCGGTTTTGGATTCATAATCCTCATCAGCCAGGCTATCTTGAATCCAGTGGCCAAGCGAGCAAGGGACTCACGTCTGAGCATAGCCTGCCACACTTAGGGCGAACAAAGCGATACAAAAGGAGATGATGGACGGAGCGTTTGAGCAAATCAAACACTCACCCCCAGTCAACTGATCTGGGTTTAATCCACCACCATTCTTTAGCTCACTCGGCCACCCCAGTTCAGACATGGCTATATGCAAATCAGTCTGACCCAGTGCCTCATGGGAACAGTCCAGCCCGAACTGCCAAGCCATGTCTTCCCTGCACCGGAAACAAGCATCCTGGGACCGGTTTCGGATTCATAATCCTCATCAGCTAGGCTATCTTGTATCCAGTGGCCAAGTGAGCAAGGGACTCACGTCTGAGCATACCTTGCCACACTTAGGGCGAACAAAGCGATACAAAAGGGGATGATGGACGGAGCGTTTGAGCAAATCAAACACTCACCCCCAGTCAACTGATCTGGGTTTAATCCACCACCATTCTTTAGCTCACTCGGCCACCCCAGTTCAGACATGGCTATATGCAAATCAGTCTGACCCTGTGCCTCATGGGAACAGTCCAGCCCGAACTGCCAAGCCATGTCTTCCCTGGACCGGAAACAAGCATCCTGGGACCGGTTTCGGATTCATAATCCTCATCAGCCAGGCTATCTTGAATCCAGTGGCCAAGTGAGCAAGGGACTCACGTCTGAGCATACCCTGCACATTTAGGGCGAACAAAGCGATACAAAAGGGGATGATTGACGGAGCGTTTGAGCAAATCAAACACTCACCCCAATCAACTGATCTGGGTTTAATCCACCACCATTCTTTAGCTCTCTCGGCCACCCCAGTTCATACATGGCTATATGCAAATCAGTCTGACCCTGTGCCTCATGGGAACAGTCCAGCCCAAACTGCCAAGCCATGTCTTCCCTGGACCGGAAACAAGCATCCTGGGACCGGTTTCGGATTCATAATCCTCATCAGCCAGGCTATCTTGAATCCAGTGGCCAAGCGAGCAAGGGACTCACGTCTGAGCATAGCCTGCCACACTTAGGGCGAACAAAGCGATACAAAAGGAGATGATGGACGGAGCGTTTGAGCAAATCAAACACTCACCCCCAGTCAACTGATCTGGGTTTAATCCACCACCATTCTTTAGCTCACTCGGCCACCCCAGTTCAGACATGGCTATATGCAAATCAGTCTGACCCTGTGCCTCATGGGAACAGTCCAGCCCGAACTGCCAAGCCATGTCTTCCCTGCACCGGAAACAAGCATCCTGGGACCGGTTTCGGATTCATAATCCTCATCAGCTAGGTTATCTTGAATCCAGTGGCCAAGTGAGCAAGGGACTCACGTCTGAGCATACCTTGCCACACTTAGGGCGAACAAAGCGATACAAAACGGGATGATGGACGGAGCGTTTGAGCAAATCAAACACTCACCCCCAGTCAACTGGTCTGGGTTTAATCCACCACCATTCTTTAGCTCACTCGGCCACCCCAGTTCAGACATGGCTATATGCAAATCAGTCTGACCCTGTGCCTCATGGGAACAGTCCAGCCCAAACTGCCAAGCCATGTCTTCCCTGGACTGGAAACAAGCATCCTGGGACCGGTTTCGGATTCATAATCCTCATCAGCCAGGCTATCTTGAATCCAGTGGCCAAGTGAGCAAGGGACTCACGTCTGTGCATACCCTGCCACCCTTAGGGCGAACAAAGCGATACAAAACGGGATGATGGACGGAGCGTTTGAGCAAATCAAACACTCACCCCCAGTCAACTGGTCTGGGTTTAATCCACCACCATTCTTTAGCTCACTCGGCCACCCCAGTTCAGACATGGCTATATGCAAATTAGTCTAACCCTGTGCCTCATGGGAACAGTCCAGCCACACTCTGCCAAGCCATGTCTTCCCTGGACCAAAAACGAGAATCCTGGGACCGGTTTCGGATTCATAATACTCATCAGCCAGGCTATCTTGAATCCAGTGGCCAAGTGAGTAAGGGACTCACGTCTGAGCATACCCTGCCACACTTGGGGCGAACAAAGCGATACAAAAGGGGATGATGGACGGAGCGTTTGAGCAAATCAAACACTCAACCCCAGTCAACTGATCTGGGTTTAATCCACCACCATTCTTTAGCTCACTCGGCCACCCCAGTTCAGACATGGCTATATGCAAATCAGTCTGACCCTGTGCCTCATGGGAACAGTCCAGCCCGAACTGCCAAGCCATGTCTTCCCTGGACCGGAAACAAGCATCCTGGGACCGGTTTTGGATTCATAATCCTCATCAGCCAGGCTATCTTGAATCCAGTGGCCAAGTGAGCAAGGGACTCATGTCTGAGCATACCCTGCCACATTTAGGGGGAGCAAAGCGATACAAAAGGGGATGATGGACGGAGCGTTTGAGCAAATCAAACACTCACCCCCAGTCAACTGATCTGGGTTTAATCCACCACCATACTTTAGCTCACTAGGCCACCCCAGTTCAGACATTGCTATATGCAAATCAGTCTGACCCTGTGCCTCATAGGAACAGTCCAGCCCGAACTGCCAAGCCATGTCTTTCCTGGACCGGAAAAAAGCATCTTGGGACAGGTTTCGGATTCATAATCCTCATCAGCCAGGCTATCTTGAATCCAGTGGCCAAGTGAGCAAGGGACTCACGTCTGAGCATACCCTGCCACACTTAGGGTGAACAAAGCGATACAAAAGGGGATGATGGACGGAGCGTTTGAGCAAATCAAACACTCACCCCCAGTCAACTGATCTGGGTTTAATCCACCACCATTCTTTAGCTCACTCGGCCACCCCAGGTCATACATGGTTATATGCAAATAAGTCTGACCCTGTGCCTCATGGGAACAGTCCAGCCCGAACTGCCAAGCCATGTCTTCCTGGACCGGAAACAAGCATCCTGGGACCGGTTTCGGATTCATAATCCTCATCAGCCAGGCTATCTTGAATCCAGTGGCCAAGTGAGCAAGGGACTCAGGTCTGAGCATACCCTGCCACACTTAGGGCGAACAAAGCGATACAAAAGGGGATGATTGACGGAGCGTTTGAGATAATCAAACACTCACCCCAATCAACTGATCTGGGCTTAATCCACCACCATTCTTTAGCTCACTCGGCCACCCCAGTTCAGACATGGCTATATGCAAATCAGTCTGACCCTGTGCCTCATGGGAACAGTCCAGCCCAAACTGCCAAGCCATGTCTTCCCTGGACCGGAAACAAGCATCCTGGGACCGGTTTTGGATTCATAATCCTCATCAGCCAGGCTATCTTGAATCCAGTGGCCAAGTGAGCAAGGGACTCAGGTCTGAGCATACCCTGCCACACTTAGGGGGAGCAAAGCGATACAAAAGGGGATGATGGACGGAGCGTTTGAGCAAATCAAACACTCACCCCCAGTCAACTGATCTGGGTTTAATCCACCACCATTCTTTAGCTCACTAGGCCACTCCAGTTCAGACATTGCTATATGCAAATCAGTCTGACTCGTGCCTCATAGGAACAGTCCAGCCCGAACTGCCAAGCCATGTCTTCCCTGGACCGGAAACAAGCATCTTGGGACAGGTTTCGGATTCATAATCCTCATCAGCCAGGCTATCTTGAATCCAGTGGCCAAGTGAGCAAGGGACTCACGTCTGAGCATACCCTGCCACACTTAGGGCGAACAAAGCGATACAAAAGGGGATGATGGACGGAGCGTTTGAGCAAATCAAACACTCACCCCCAGTCAACTGATCTGGATTTAATCCACCACCATTCTTTAGCTCACTCGGCCACCCCAGTTCAGACATGGCTATATGCAAATCAGTCTGACCCTGTGCCTCATGGGAACAGTCCAGCCCTAACTGCCAAGCCATGTCTTCCCTGGACCGGAAACAAGCCTCCTGGGACCTGTTTTGGATTCATAATCCTCATCAGCCAGGCTATCTTGAATCCAGTGGCCAAGTGAGCAAGGGACTCACGTCTGAGCATACCCTGCCACCCTAAGGGCGAACAAAGCGATACAAAAGGGGATGATGGACGGAGCGTTTGAGCAAATCAAACACTCACCTCCAGTCAACTGATCTGGGTTTAATCCACCACCATTCTTTAGCTCACTCTGCCACCCCAGGTCATACATGGTTACATGCAAATCAGTCTGACCCTGTGCCTCATGGGAACAGTCCAGCCCGAACTGCCAAGCCATGTCTTCCCTGGACCGGAAACAAGCATCCTGGGACCGGTTTCGGATTCATAATCCTCATCAGCCAGGCTATCTTGAATCCAGTGGCCAAGTGAGCAAGGGACTCAGGTCTGAGCATACCCTGCCACACTTAGGGCGAACAAAGCGATACAAAAGGGGATGATTGACGGAGCGTTTGAGCAAATCAAACACTCACCCCAATCAACTGATCTGGGTTTAATCCACCACCATTCTTTAGCTCACTCGGCCACCCCAGTTCAGACATGGCTATATGCAAATCAGTCTGACCCTGTGCCTCATGGGAACAGTCCAGCCCAAACTGCCAAGCCATGTCTTCCCTGGACTGGAAACAAGCATCCTGGGACCGGTTTCGGATTCATAATCCTCATCAGCCAGGCTATCTTGAATCCAGTGGCCAAGTGAGCAAGGGACTCACGTCTGAGCATACCCTGCCACACTTAGGGCGAACAAAGCGATACAAAAGGGGATGATGGACGGAGCGTTTGAGCAAATCAAACACTCACCCCCAGTCAACTGATCTGGATTTAATCCACGACCATTCTTTAGCTCACTCGGCCACCCCAGTTCAGATATGGCTATATGCAAATCAGTCTGACCCTGTGCCTCATGGGAACAGTCCAGCCCGAACTGCCAAGCCATGTCTTCCCTGGACCGGAAACAAGCCTCCTGGGACCTGTTTTGGATTCATAATCCTCATCAGCCAGGCTATCTTGAATCCAGTGGCCAAGTGAGCAAGGGACTCACGTCTGAGCATACCCTGCCACACTTAGGGCGAACAAAGCGATACAAAAGGGGATGATTGACGGAGCGTTTGAGCAAATCAAACACCCACCCCAATCAACTGATCTGGGTTTAATCCACCACCATTCTTTAGCTCACTCGGCCACCCCAGTTCAGACATGGCTATATGCAAATCAGTCTGACCCTGTGCCTCATGGGAACAGTCCAGCCCAAACTGAAAAGCCATGTCTTCCCTGGACCGGAAACAAGCATCCTGGGACCGGTTTCGGATTCATAATCCTCATCAGCCAGGCTATCTTGAATCCAGTGGCCAAGTGAGCAAGGGACTCACGTCTGAGCATACCCTGCCACACTTAGGGCGAAGAAAGCAATACAAAAGGGGATGATGGACGGAGCGTTTGAGCAAATTAAACACTCACCCCCAGTCAACTGATCTGGGTTTAATCCACCACCATTCTTTAGCTCACTCGGCCACCCCAGTTCAGACATGGCTATATGCAAATCAGTCTGACCCTGTGCCTCATGGGAACAGTCCAGCCCGAACTGCCAAGCCATGTCTTCCCTGGACCGGAAACAAGCATCCTGGGACCTGTTTCGGATTCATAATCCTCATCAGCCAGGCTATCTTGAATCCAGTGGCCAAGTGAGCAAGGGACTCACGTCTGAGCATACCCGAGCATACTCTGCCACACTTGGGGTGAACAAAGCGATACAAAAGGGGATAAGGGACGGAGCGTTTGAGCAAATCAAACACTCACCCCCAGTCAACTGATCTGGGTTTAATCCACCACCATTCTTTAGCTCACTCGGCCACCCCAGTTCAGACATGGCTATATGCAAATCAGTATGACCCTGTGCCTCATAGAAACAGTCCAGCCCGAACTGCCAAGCCATGTCTTCCCTGGACCGGAAACAAGCATCCTGGGACCTGTTTCGGATTCATAATCCTCATCAGCCAGGCTATCTTGAATCCAGTGGCCAAGTGAGCAAGGGACTCACGTCTGAGCATACCCTACCACACTTAGGGCGAACAAAGCGATACAAAAGGGGATGATGGACGGAGCGTTTGAGCAAATCAAACACTCACCCCCAGTCAACTGATCTGGGTTTAATCCACCACAATTCTTTAGCTCACTCGGCCACCCCAGTTCAGACATGGCTATATGCAAATCGGTCTGACCCTGTGCCTCATGGGAACAGTCCAGCCCGAACTGCCAAGCCATGTCTTCCCTGGACCGGAAACAAGCATCCTGGGACTTGTTTCGGATTCATAATCCTCATCAGCCAGGCTATCTTGAATCCAGTGGCCAAGTGAGCAAGGGACTCACGTCTGAGCATACCCTGCCACACTTAGGGCGAACAAAGCGATACAAAAGGGGATGATGGACAGAGCGTTTGAGCAAATCAAACACTCACCCCCAGTCAACTGATCTGGGTTTAATCCACCACCATTCTTTAGCGCACTCGGCCACCCCAGTGCAGACATGGCTATATGCAAATCAGTCTGACCCTGTGCCTCATGGGAACAGTCCAGCCCGAACTGCCAAGCCATGTCTTCCCTGGACCGGAAACAAGCATCCTGGGACTGGTTTCGGATTCATAATCCTCATCAGCCAGGCTATCTTGAATACAGTGGCCAAGTGAGCAAGGGACTCACGTCTGAGCATACCCTGCCACACTTAGGGTGAACAAAGCGATACAAAAGGGGATGATGGACGGAGCGTTTGAGCAAATCAAACACTCACCCCCAGTCAACTGATCTGGGTTTAATCCACCACCATTCTTTAGCTCACTCGGCCACCCCAGTTCAGACATGGCTATATGCAAATCAGTCTGACCCTGTGCCTCATGGGAACAGTCCAGCCCGAACTGCCAAGCCATGTCTTCCCTGGACCGGAAACAAGCATCCTGGGACCGGTTTCAGATTCATAATCCTCATCAGCCAGGCTATCTTGAATCCAGTGGCCAAGTGAGCAAGGGACTCACGTCTGAGCATACCCTGCCACCCTTAGGGCGAACAAAGCGATACAAAAGGGGATGATGGACAGAGCGTTTGAGCAAATCAAACACTCACCCCCAGTCAACTGATCTGGGTTTAATCCACCACCATTCTTTAGCTCACTCGGCCACCCCAGTTCAGACATGGCTATATGCAAATCAGTCTGACCCTGTGCCTCATGGGAACAGTCCAGCCCGAACTGCCAAGCCATGTCTTCCCTGGACCGGAAACAAGCATCCTGGGACCGGTTTCGGATTCATAATCCTCATCAGCCAGGCTATCTTGAATCCAGTGGCCAAGTGAGCAAGGGACTCACGTCTGAGCATACCCTGCCACACTTAGGGCGAACAAAGCGATACAAAAGAGGATGATGGACGGAGCTTTTGAGCAAATCAAACACTCATCCCCAGTCAACTGATCTGGGTTTAATCCACCACCATTCTTTAGCTCACTCGGCCACCCCAGGTCATACATGGTTATATGCAAATCAGTCTGACCCTGTGCCTCATGGGAACAGTCCAGCCCGAACTGCCAAGCCATGTCTTCCCTGGACCGGAAACAAGCATCCCGGGTCCGGTTTCGGATTCATAATCCTCATCAGCCAGGCTATCTTGAATCCAGTGGCCAAGTGAGCAAGGGACTCAGGTCTGAGCATACCCTGCCACACTTAGGGCGAACAAAGCGATACAAAAGGGGATGATTGACGGAGCGTTTGAGCAAATCAAACACTCACCCCAATCAACTGATCTGGGTTTAATCCACCACCATTCTTTAGCTCACTCGGCCACCCCAGTTCAGACATCCTATATGCAAATCAGTCTGACCCTGTGCCTCATGGGAACAGTCCAGCCCAAACTGCCAAGCCATGTCTTCCCTGGACCGGAAACAAGCATCCTGGGACCGGTTTCGGATTCATAATCCTCATCAGCCAGGCTATCTTGAATCCAGTGGCCAAGTGAGCAAGGGACTCACGTCTGAGCATACCCTGCCACACTTAGGGCGAACAAAGCGATACAAAAGAGGATGATGGACGGAGCGTTTGAGCAAATCAAACACTCACCCCAGTCAACTGATCTGGGTTTAATCCATCACCATTCTTTAGCTCACTCGGCCACCCCAGTTCAGACATGGCTATATGCAAATCAGTCTGACCCTGTGCCTCATGGGAACAGTCCAGCCCGAACTGCCAAGCCATGTCTTCCCTGGACCGGAAACAAGCATCCTGGGACCGGTTTGGGATTCATTATCCTCATCAGCCAGGCTATCTTGAATCCAGTGGCCAAGTGAGCAAGGGACTCAGGTCTGAGCATACCCTGCCACACTTAGGGGGAGCAAAGCGATACAAAAGGGGATGATGGACGGAGCGTTTGAGCAAATCAAACACTCACCCCCAGTCAACTGATCTGGGTTTAATCCACCACCATTCTTTAGCTCACTAGGCCACCCCAGTTCAGACATTGCTATATGCAAATCAGTCTGACCCTGTGCCTCATAGGAACAGTCCAGCCCGAACTGCCAAGCCATGTCTTCCCTGGACCGGAAACAAGCATCTTGGGACAGGTTTCGGATTCATAATCCTCATCAGCCAGGCTATCTTGAATCCAGTGGCCAAGTGAGCAAGGGACTCACGTCTGAGCATACCCTGCCACACTTAGGGTGAACAAAGCGATACAAAAGGGGATGATGGACGGAGCGTTTGAGCAAATCAAACACTCACCCCCAGTCAACTGATCTGGGTTTAATCCACCACCATTCTTTAGCTGACTCGGCCACCCCAGTTCAGACATGGCTATATGCAAATCAGTCTGACCCTGTGCCTCATGGGAACAGTCCAGCCCGAACTGCCAAGCCATGTCTTCCTGGACCGGAAACAAGCATCCTGGGACCGGTTTCGGATTCATAATCCTCATCGGCCAGGCTATCTTGAATCCAGTGGCCAAGTGAGCAAGGGACTCGGGTCTGAGCATACCCTGCCACACTTAGGGCGAACAAAGCGATACAAAAGGGGATGATTGACGGAGCGTTTGAGATAATCAAACACTCACCCCAATCAACTGATCTGGGCTTAATCCACCACCATTCTTTAGCTCACTCGGCCACCCCAGTTCAGACATGGCTATATGCAAATCAGTCTGACCCTGTGCCTCATCGGAACAGTCCAGCCCAAACTGCCAAGCCATGTCTTCCCTGGACCGGAAACAAGCATCCTGGGACCGGTTTTGGATTCATAATCCTCATCAGCCAGGCTATCTTGAATCCAGTGGCCAAGTGAGCAAGGGACTCAGGTCTGAGCATACCCTGCCACACTTAGGGGGAGCAAAGCGATACAAAAGGGGATGATGGACGGAGCGTTTGAGCAAATCAAACACTCACCCCCAGTCAACTGATCTGGGTTTAATCCACCACCATTCTTTAGCTCACTAGGCCACTCCAGTTCAGACATTGCTATATGCAAATCAGTCTGACTCGTGCCTCATAGGAACAGTCCAGCCCGAACTGCCAAGCCATGTCTTCCCTGGACCGGAAACAAGCATCTTGGGACAGGTTTCGGATTCATAATCCTCATCAGCCAGGCTATCTTGAATCCAGTGGCCAAGTGAGCAAGGGACTCTCGTCTGAGCATACCCTGCCACACTTAGGGTGAACAAAGCGATACAAAAGGGGATGATGGACGGAGCGTTTGAGCAAATCAAACACTCACCCCCAGTCAACTGATCTGGGTTTAATCCACCACCATTCTTTAGCTCACTCGGCCACCCCAGTTCAGACATGGCTATATGCAAATCAGTCTGACCCTGTGCCTCATGGGAACAGTCCAGCCCGAACTGCCAAGCCATGTCTTCCCTGGACCGGAAACAAGCATCCTGGTACCGGTTTCGGATTCATAATCCTCATCAGCCAGGCTATCTTGAATCCAGTGGCCAAGTGAGCAAGGGACTCAGGTCTGAGCATACCCTGCCACACTTAGGGCGAACAAAGCGATACAAAAGGGGATGATTGACGGAGCGTTTGAGCAAATCAAACACTCACCCCTGAGGTTCCGTGACGATTTTACTCGTGTTTGTAACATTGTCGTAAATACATAATTTTGGTATCAGTGAACCGCAAATGATCCACTTAGTATATCCTGGTGTTTTCGCTATGCTACGAGCAAGAGCACTCCAGTTACAAACACATTTCTGTTCTACCCATGGCATCCATCTTAGAACACAGAAGCCATTTTGTATTCCTTGCCCTCACATAGTCAATGGACACGCAATGACCTCTTTTTCATCTAAGGACACGTAGGCTTTACCCGGCGATTCACCTTGCGAGGGACACGTGCACCTTAGGCCAGCAACGCTGTGGCAGCATGACTCGGCAAGAACTGCCTCCCCAGCCTGAGGCCAGTCCTGCTATACTGGTTCTTGTGTTCGTTGGCCTGATCATGATTAGGCGGCCGAAGCTGGTAACCGTGCCCATTTACGACCCACAAACATCTCTTATCCTGTCTTTCTATCTTCTACACCTGGCTCTGCTCCTTTCCTTCTGGGCCTTTTATTAGGGGGAGGTAACGAAATTTACGATGAGGCGGTCCGGGTCTTGAATGAAAAATTGACATGAGATTATGATGGAATAGTGGGAACCCCTCATTCGTAATGTTTTGACATCAGATACTGTTGACGATTCCTGTGCAACGCCAAATATTTATTGTTTAAGACACGAATGTTTAGAACTGTGGTAACATGTAAAGAATTTGCCCCAAGCAGAATATTTAGTATATAAGGAACAACCCTCTTTGTACAAATTGAACAGGCTCCTAGATACTGCCCATGTGTAGTTTCTGTGACTTCTGTGTCCCTGCAGTAATAAACCTTTGGTCTTTGACGCCACCATCGAGAAGCCCGTGTTTCTGTTTGTTTGTGCACCGAGACAGGTAGAACTCCGGGGTCTTCGGGTGTTATCCCTGACACCTCTGGACAGAACCGAAAAGTCCAGAACTCCAATTGGCGCCCAACGTGGGGCGACGTCATTCGGTACCGGTCCAAAAGCCTGAAGAGTTCGAGGAGCTTCGTGTGAAGATTTCAGAGGGAGGCGCCCCACTTCATCGATCCCGGCATATCGCAAAAGTGGCCCGACGTTCTCTTCCACGAGGGTTCCCGTTCAGACGGCTGCAGTGGTCCGTTGCCTTGACCGTCGCCCTGTCTTGGACCCGAGGTGCAGTCCTTAGTACGGCGAGACGTGACGGGTTTCTCCTTGGTGACGTCTTCAGTACCTCAGTTAAGTATTTTGTGAGGGTTGCTCCTGTTTGGATAATCCTTTTAGTTCTCAGTTCAGTTCAGTTCTGTAAGATTATCACTGGTTATTCTGGTTACGATAATCATTCGGTTCAGTTCAGGTATCGATACATTTATCAGTTCTGGTAGGCCTAAGTTCTTGGTTCAAGTGCGCACCCTTTTGTTTGTATTTTGTCTGTTCTGTGTTCCGGATTATAAAATGGTAAGTCGGAAAAATTGTATGTTGTCTTGTTTTAGTTGCAACAGTGATTCCCAGTTAGAGGACTCGTGTTTGGTTCCTCCGATTGGAACTCCTCTTTATGATCTATATTGCAAATTTGGTGTGGGCCCTATCTCTTATAACGAGGTATGGATCCACTATACAGAGAAAGATGGTGTCCTTAGTTGGCCACTACATGGTAGTTTTGAACCTGAAGTTCTCGATAATCTAGAAAGAAGGTTGTTTAAGAAGAAAGCCCGGCCGGCAATGTTTGATTCTTTCCGTTATTGGCGAAAAGAATCTAAACAGAGAGAAATTAAAAAGTTGAAGAAAGAACAGAAAGAGCAAGAGTTGACTTTAGAACAGTCTGCTAAGCAGCTGCAACTCAACGAGTCTGAAAAAGCGATGGAGGTGGCCAATAGAGAGCGTAATTTAGCGATAGACAAGTGCTATCCTGCTTTGCCATCGAGTACGGCTAAGATAGTAGAGGACCCTGAAAAGGATCCCCTGTTGTCTTACTTGTTACGATCACCCCCACCGTATGCACAGGGTGCTACGGCTCCACCTATACCGAATGTTCAATTACCGGTTGCTGGACAACCTGGTGTCCCTGTTCCCGCTCCCCTGAATCAAGTTCCTGTACCTCCTGTGGTCAATATTAATGTTCCTTCGACAACCCCTCTTCCAGGGTTGCCGGCTTCTTTACCTATGCCTGTGTCGCTCACACCTGCTAGTTCACAAGCTATTTTGCCTGCTACTCCTACTGTTCCTAATCTATCTGTTCCAACTGCTACTCTATTTACTGCCTCTGCTAATATTATGACTCCACTTTCTGTTCGTCGGAGAATCACTGATTCTGTCTCCAATATTCTATCTCCCTTCTATAAAACTCTGATTAAGACTCCTACCTCTGACTCTGTGCAGAGGCGTAGCCAGCTTCCCAGTACTGAAGAAAGAGGAATATTAGATTCCACTGCTCTTAGATGGGTTTCAAAAGTTGGAAGATATAATGTACAAGATGTATTAGATACATTTATGCAATGGAATGAACCGACACAACGATATGTGTTCGATGAAATGTGTTTCCTTCTACGTGAGGAATTGGAAGAGGATGACCCTGAATCAAATCTAGGAGAATTAATTAATGTTCAGAAAGAGTTTGCTGCAGGTATGATAGTCGGTCAAAATATAAAAGAAGCGATGGAACTGGTTCTAAGTTATAGGACCGACTCATCCCTTCGTTCACCGAGAGAGTTAGAGAAACGTAGTACGAAACAAAATCGTCAATACCCAATGAGAGAGGTTCCACCAATTTGGCGTGAAGCTGTGCAAGCTAATGCAAACCTTGGTATTGCAGCCGCTCCGGCCCAATTCCAGAGAGTATGGATACATATTCCATGGAAGCGAGCTGAAGTATTAGCAGTGAAACAGGCCTTGCCAGATCCGCGTAAAAATCCTGCAGGGTACTACAAAGAGTTGGCTCAAACAGTTGACGCTTGTGTATTGAATCTTGCTGACATAGATCTGCTATTTGGTAATGTAGTACCGCAACCAATTTGGGCTAAAATTCGTGAAGAGAATCATCCAGTTGCCCTAGGTGGTGACTGGGCAGCTATAATTGCAGCGGATGGTCAACAAATAGGTGGTTCCAAACCAGAACTGCGCGTTAACTGGGACAAATTGTCCGCGTGCAAACAAAAGAAAGACGAAAGCGTCTCCGACTTTTTCACAAGATTCGAGGAGACTTTCGTGGATCATAGTGGTCAGGATATGAGCACAGAAGGAGGCCAGAGATTATTTGTTGATAAATTTGTGCACAATCTGTTGCCAGAACTTAGTGGTAAATTAAAGAATTCTGAAAGTGCGTGGGCTGTCTCTACGACTGCGCAAATACTTGCGACTGCCCAGTACTATGAAAATAGGGATAAAGAAGAGAAGGAAAAATCAGATAAAAAGACGAAAGATTTAAAAACTAAAGTACTTTTACAGCAAGCTTATCCGCCTCGCACGAATCAGACTAACATGCAGCAAGGGTCATATCAAAGAACGGATTATAATTTTCAAAGGCCACAATACCAATGGAATCAATGTGCTTATTGCAAAATGGAAGGTCATTACAAAAATGAGTGTCCTGTTCGAACGCAAAATAATACTGCGGCTGCTCAGAGAGGTCGTGGTAGTTCTATGCAAATTTCTAGAGGTCGAGGAAGAGGTGCTATGCCTCCGCAGACGAGTGATCGCCCTTCTAATTATTTCGATCAACGAAATGGACAATCTGCCCAACAGAATAGGTCTCCACAGTATCATGTTGAAGACTATTATGAAGCTAGTGAGGAAGTTCAGCAAAGTGAGTACTAGGACAGCCATGGACAAAGAGAGGGAGTAGTATCAGTTCCAGTAGATCAGAGTGGGCCTTATGTCGCAGTAGCAACATCAGGTATAGTCGAACCGTTTCTGTTGGATACTGGTGCAGCAAAAAGTTCTATCATACATGCGAAACTCCCTGGCGCACCTTTGTCTGGCTCAACAAACGTTTCAGTAGGTTTTTCGGGCGCCCCTGTTCATAACCCTGTTTCTGGTCCTTTGTCTATTTCTGTTGGACCCTGTCAATTGAAAGCACCCCTGATTTTGACGACAGGTTGTAACGAAAATCTGCTTGGTTTAGACTTGTTAAAACGCCTATATGCGACATTGTACTGTTCTCCAGCAGGAGTACAGCTTACGTTGGGTACAAGAATAATCTCTCCGATGTACTTGTCGATGGATGCGCTCCCACCAGAGCTGCGTTCACTCCCTGATACTCTTTGGGCGACTGGTCCTAATGATGTAGGTCTATTGGAAATTCCACCCTATATAGTAACTTTGAAAGCAAATGTCAAACTTCCACGAATTCCACAATACAGAATCTCTAGTGAAGGTGAGCGTGCGCTCCTACTGATAGTGCATGATCTGATTGAGAAAGACGTTATAGAAGAAACTAGAGGTAATGTCTGTAATAGTCCTGTACTGCCTATTTTGAAACGAACTGACCCAACAAAACCTCCAGTATATAGGTTTGTAATTGATCTTAGAGAGGTTAATAAAATTGTGATCCCACAGTTTCCTGTGGTTCCAGACATTACTGCATTGTTAACGTTGATTCCTGCTACAGCAGCATGGTTTTCGGTTGTCGACTTGAAAAATGCCTTTTTCAGCATTCCGATAGCCGAAGAAAGCAGAGATATCTTCGGTTTCTCTCTAGGAGGACGAAGCTTCAGGTTTAAACGCGCTCCACAAGGCTATTGTGAAAGCCCATCCATTTACAGTCAAGCATTAAAAAGCCAGTTAGATTCCTTCGTACTTCCTCCTGGTTCTGCTTTAATACAATATGTTGATGATCTTCTAGTGGCTGCTGATGACAAGGAAACTTGCAAAACAGCTACGATTTCTTTATTGCATCATTTGTCAAATTTGAATCACAAGGTGTCACCTTCAAAAATGCAATACTGCTGCCAAGAAGTGACCTACCTAGGTCATCTCTTGTCAAAGGAGGGAAGGAAGTTGACCCCAGAGAGAATAAAGGCAATTACACAGATGAATGTTCCTAGCACGCAGAGAGAAGTACGTGCTTTTTTAGGTATTACCTCATATTGTAGGCAATGGATCCCAAATTTTTCTCTTTTGGCAAAACCATTGGTAGCCTTGACTGGGAAAGGTGTTCCGAGTCCGGTACCTTGGTCTGCTGAATGTCAGCAGAGTTTTTCTGAATTGCGAAATGCACTGTGTTCAGCACCTCTATCGGGTACACCCGACTACAGTAAGCCATTCACGCTCTATGTCCATGAGAGAGAAGGTTGCGCGTTGAGTGTGTTGACACAGAAATTTGGTGATAAACAACGCCCTTGTGCGTATTTTTCATCAACATTAGATCCAGTAGCTAGAGCGTTGCCTAGTTGCTTGAGAGCTACAGCCGCAGCTGCAGCCTCCATTCGACAATCTGCTGGTTTAGTAATGAACAACATGCTAGTAGTTATGGTTCCTCATGCTGTAGATACACTCATGAACCGAACCAAGACGCAGCACCTTACCAGTGCTAGATTATCAGGTTATGAACTGACACTGTTAGCTAGTCATATTCAGATCAAAAGATGCAATGTATTGAATCCAGCAACATTGTTGCCGACTAGCCAAGAGTCGAGTGATTCCGAACCACACGACTGTTGTTTCAAAACTGAGGAAGAAACAAAAGGACGAATTGATCTAAAAGACACTCCGTTATCAGATCCAGATGGAACGTTGTATGTTGATGGGTCTTGCTTCAAATTAGAGAATGGTGATGTGACTGCTGCTTATGCAGTAACGACTTTGAGTACGATTGTGGAGACTGCAAGAGTGAGTCAGAATTCTGCCCAGGCTGCAGAATTGATCGCGCTAACAAGAGCGTGCGTTTTAGCTAAGGGAAAGAGAGTGAATGTGTTCACAGATAGTCAGTACGCGTTCGGCGTGGCCCATAGTTTTGGCCGTTTGTGGAAAGAGAGAGGTTTCATTACGTCCCATGGGACTAAGATTCAACATGGCCAGCTAGTTAATGACTTGTTGGAATCTCTAACCTTGCCGACTGAAGTTGCGATTGTGAAATGCAGTGCTCATAAAGCAATCACGGATGATGTTGGTCGTGGGAATGCTTTTGCCGATGAGACTGCAAAACAAACAGCTAGAAATATGATGAGTAGAATGTATGTTGCAACGTCTGCAAGATGGATTTCTGAGTCTGGAATGTGTGAAGACACAGTGGAAAGCGTGAAAGAAATTCAGAAAGAGGCGACTGAGGAGGAAAAGCTTGCATGGAAAGAGAGCACGGGTAAATTGGACTCGAGTGGGTGTTGGATTGACTTGTCGGAACAACAGCGTTGGATGTTGCCTGATGCGTATGTGCTTGCAGTAGTGACGATGGCACATGGAGCAGCGCACATCAGTTCTAAAGGGATTTGTAAGATGTTGGCTCCAGTTTGGAAGAATGATGGGATTAGTAAGTGCGCAGAGAGAGTGGTGAGGAATTGTATGGTATGCTTGATGCATAATCCTGGCAAGGGAATCCCCACACCTGCAGGTCATTTCGCTCCTCCCTCCTGCCCCTTTGAAGTGATCCAGCTAGACTTCATTCACATGGATCGTTGTAATAATCTGAAATACGTCCTAGTGGTAGTTTGTGCTTTCTCCAGATGGATCGAAGCATACCCGCTAAAGGACAATACTGCCTTATCCACTGCCAAAATTCAACTTAAAGAATACTTCCCCAGATACGGAATGCCACGGATTGTATGGTCAGATAACGGAAGTGAGTTCGTAGGGAAAGTTATGCAGAGTGTGTGTGCCGGCCTAGGGATTAGACAGAAGTTTCATAGTGCGAATCATCCCCAGTCCGCGGGTTTAGTCGAGGGTTACAATGGCACCCTTAAACTGAAACTTGCTAAGATACAAGCGTCCACGGGTTTGTCCTGGCCAGACGCATTGCCTTTGGCTTTGCTATCAACAAGAGCAACTGTACATTCTAGAGTAGGGCTTAGTCCATATGAAATAGTTTTTGGTCGTCCTGCAAATGTTTGGGGGGTACCTAGACCAAAAGAATTCAAGCAGCTGGAATACCCAATGTTAATTGATTACCTTTTCGACTTGACTGCTAAATTGAGTCTTATTCACCAACAGGTTTTCGATGCATTGCCAAAGCCACCGGAGAGTCCAGGCCATCAGCTGAAACCGGGTGACCAGGTGGTCATTAGAAATTTTGCAAGAACGAAAAATCTTCAGCCCAGATTCATTGGCCCTTTTCAAGTCCTACTAGCAACGAGAACTGCTATTCGTGTGGCCGGAAGGAAGAACTGGATCCATACGACACATGTCAAACGTGTGCCTCTGCCACTTCCTTACGACAACTGGGTAAAGAAAGGAATCGGTGCCTCTGAAACGGAACAAGTCCCCAGGTTCATACCTTTCAGCGATGCAGAACTGATCACGGATTCACCAAATTCTGACTCTCCTCCTGAAACTGCTCTTTTGAACCCTGAACATTTGCCATCTGCAAATGTAAACATTACAACGTCGGCTGAAAATACACTGTTTCCAGATCAGACAGCTCCTGCAAAACTGAGATACAACTTGCGACCTCGCAATATGGACAAATAAAGCAGGAAACTGCCTATTTTCAGATTTGAATTTTCTATACATTGCCTCCAGCCAGGAAGTTTGCTAATACTTTGTATTGTTTCTTTTTGTTTTAAAATTGCCTTGCCGTCTGGGTAGCCGTAGGGTCGTGGCTGTGTGCCTAGTTGAATCTGCGGGGGTCAGACACAAGGTCGATCTTTCTGTTAGTTCTGGGAACTCCCAGGGCTGATAGAGGCATTTTCATCTACGTACACATCATCAGTGGTCGCGAACGGTCGTAGAAGATGGAGCTTCCTGAGCTGCAAATAAAGAATGTAATTTATGTTCGCAGAAATAGACTGTACCGAATACTTCACAGCAAATGCTTTCTAATGCAATGTGCAGTTACGTTTTTAATCGTTTTGATAACGTTGGTGGGTGGAATCATCTTTGGTGTGCATTTGATTTTCATGCCGGTAACTACAGTACCTCCCCTTGATCCGACTACTTCTACGGTTTCTTCTATGCATTCTTTTCACTCATTTCCTGAACACGAACAAGCTCGACGCTCAGAATTTATTAACAATACATTTGTACAGCTCTTGCATCAACACCAACTGGTAGTTAATACTACAGACTGCTGGGTGTGTGGCTTGATACCTCCCACTATGGATAAAGGCATTCCCTATCTAGTCTTGCCTTTTAGCTACAATGGATCATTTCAGGCCTTTCAGACCATTTTTTCATATGCCCTTGAGACCTATCCTCCGCGTCCACCACGGTCCACTAAATACAACTCAGCCAACAAAGCTTTAGTCCAGGGAATTATTGACATGATTAAAGACGTCAATAATACTCCATCTTACCCTAGAGATGAATTACGGGTGTATTTGAGTTGGAACTCTACAGAGTATCGCCTTAGTTTGGGAGAAAGCAAGCGTAAAAGCTCCACTTCAGTTTGGGTCGTGCCTCACCGAGGTCAGGTCTGTTTACAAGGAAATGGGAGAAATCTGAGAGCTCAGCTAGGGAGGAGTGAGTGCGTTGAGACTTACGTATTTCCGTCTAACTCCTCCCCTGCCTTCCTGACTGCTAGGGGTACCTACTTCATCTGTCAGGACAGAGCATATACATGGCTGCCTGCTGACTTTTCAGGTTCATGTTATATTGCTCGATTGTTACCTCCGACATACACTGCTTCTTCAGATTATCACAAGACCAGAGTAGCAAGAGGTGTCTTCAGCAAGGAAGATACCGCTGGTCAGGAAGCTGGAGACTTCTTCAAAGGTTTCCTTCCGTTTTGGGGGCCTATGGCCAATAGTAGAAATCTACGTCAACTAACACGGGTAGTTGAATCTACTATTACAGAAACTGTTGGTGCCCTTAGTAACTTAACAGCTGAGCTTCAGGCGGATCGTCTCATGACGTTGCAGAACCGAATGGTTCTAGACGTAATACTTGCAGATCAAGGTGGGGTATGCAGAATGATCCAATCGAGCTGCTGTGTCTTTATTCCAAATAATGCTCCAACAGTCTATGAAGCGATCTCTAAGCTACACAAGATTTCCGACTCTATACACGTAGATAAGGGAAACTGGTCCTTCATGGAGTGGTTTTGGACTCTGGTATCAGCGTGGGGATGGAAGGTTCTGATGGTCATTGGTGCCATCCTAGTATTTCTGTTCTCGTGCTGCCTTATTATCCAATGTGGTCCCGCTTTGTGTAGTCTCTGTGCTGCAACCTGTTTCAGAAAACCACCTGCATTTGGAGAAAAGGTACGAGACAAGATGATGGTGCAACAACATGTCACTGACCTAATGAGCATAGAATTAGACTCTGACTCTGACATAGACTGAGTAATTGCCTATGTAAGGGCAAAAGGAGGGTCTGAGGTTCCGTGACGATTTTACTCGTGTTTGTAACATTGTCGTAAATACATAATTTTGGTATCAGTGAACCGCAAATGATCCACTTAGTATATCCTGGTGTTTTCGCTATGCTACGAGCAAGAGCACTCCAGTTACAAACACATTTCTGTTCTACCCATGGCATCCATCTTAGAACACAGAAGCCATTTTGTATTCCTTGCCCTCACATAGTCAATGGACACGCAATGACCTCTTTTTCATCTAAGGACACGTAGGCTTTACCCGGCGATTCACCTTGCGAGGGACACGTGCACCTTAGGCCAGCAACGCTGTGGCAGCATGACTCGGCAAGAACTGCCTCCCCAGCCTGAGGCCAGTCCTGCTATACTGGTTCTTGTGTTCGTTGGCCTGATCATGATTAGGCGGCCGAAGCTGGTAACCGTGCCCATTTACGACCCACAAACATCTCTTATCCTGTCTTTCTATCTTCTACACCTGGCTCTGCTCCTTTCCTTCTGGGCCTTTTATTAGGGGGAGGTAACGAAATTTACGATGAGGCGGTCCGGGTCTTGAATGAAAAATTGACATGAGATTATGATGGAATAGTGGGAACCCCTCATTCGTAATGTTTTGACATCAGATACTGTTGACGATTCCTGTGCAACGCCAAATATTTATTGTTTAAGACACGAATGTTTAGAACTGTGGTAACATGTAAAGAATTTGCCCCAAGCAGAATATTTAGTATATAAGGAACAACCCTCTTTGTACAAATTGAACAGGCTCCTAGATACTGCCCATGTGTAGTTTCTGTGACTTCTGTGTCCCTGCAGTAATAAACCTTTGGTCTTTGACGCCACCATCGAGAAGCCCGTGTTTCTGTTTGTTTGTGCACCGAGACAGGTAGAACTCCGGGGTCTTCGGGTGTTATCCCTGACACCTCTGGACAGAACCGAAAAGTCCAGAACTCCACCCCAATCAACTGATCTGGGTTTAATCCACCACCATTCTTTAGCTCACTCGGCCACCCCAGTTCAGACATGGCTATATGCAAATCAGTCTGACCCTGTGCCTCATGGGAAAAGGCCAGCCCAAACTGCCAAGCCATGTCTTCCCTGGACCGGAAACAAGCATCCTGGGACCGGTTTCGGATTCATAATCCTCATCAGCCAGGCTATCTTGAATCCAGTGGCCAAGTGAGCAAGGGACTCACGTCTGAGCATACCCTGCCACACTTAGGGCGAACAAAGCGATACAAAAGGGGATGATGGACGGAGCGTTTGAGCAAATCAAACACTCACCCCCAGTCAACTGATCTGGATTTAATCCACCACCATTCTTTAGCTCACTCGGCCACCCCAGTTCAGACATGGCTATATGCAAATCAGTCTGACCCTGTGCCTCATGGGAACAGTCCAGCCCGAACTGCCAAGCCATGTCTTCCCTGGACCGGAAACAAGCCTCCTGGGACCTGTTTTGGATTCATAATCCTCATCAGCCAGTCTATCTTGAATCCAGTGGCCAAGTGAGCAAGGGACTCACGTCTGAGCATACCCTGCCACACTTAGGGCGAACAAAGCGATACAAAAGGGGATGATTGACGGAGCGTTTGAGCAAATCAAACACTCACCCCAATCAACTGATCTGGGTTTAATCCACCACCATTCTTTAGCTCACTCGGCCACCCCAGTTCAGACATGGCTATATGCAAATCAGTCTGACCCTGTGCCTCATGGGAACAGTCCAGCCCAAACTGCCAAGCCATGTCTTCCCTGGACCGGAAACAAGCATCCTGGGACCGGTTTCGGATTCATAATCCTCATCAGCCAGGCTATCTTGAATCCAGTGGCCAAGTGAGCAAGGGACTCACGTCTGAGCATACCCTGCCACACTTAGGGCGAACAAAGCGATACAAAAGGGGATGATGGACGGAGCGTTTGAGCAAATTAAACACTCACCCCCAGTCAACTGATCTGGGTTTAATCCACCACCATTCTTTAGCTCACTCGGCCACCCCAGTTCAGACATGGCTATATGCAAATCAGTCTGACCCTGTGCCTCATGGGAACAGTCCAGCCCGAACTGCCAAGCCATGTCTTCCCTGGACCGGAAACAAGCATCCTGGGACCTGTTTCGGATTCATAATCCTCATCAGCCAGGCTATCTTGAATCCAGTGGCCAAGTGAGCAAGGGACTCACTTCTGAGCATACCCGAGCATACTCTGCCACACTTGGGGTGAACAAAGCGATACAAAAGGGGATAAGGGACGGAGCGTTTGAGCAAATCAAACACTCACCCCCAGTCAACTGATCTGGGTTTAATCCACCACCATTCTTTAGCTCACTCGGCCACCCCAGTTCAGACATGGCTATATGCAAATCAGTATGACCCTGTGCCTCATAGGAACAGTCCAGCCCGAACTGCCAAGCCATGTCTTCCCTGGACCGGAAACAAGCATCCTGGGACCTGTTTCGGATTCATAATCCTCATCAGCCAGGCTATCTTGAATCCAGTGGCCAAGTAAACAAGGGACTCACGTCTGAGCATACCCTGCCACACTTAGGGCGAACAAAGCGATACAAAAGGGGATGATGGACGGAGCGTTTGAGCAAATCAAACACTCACCCCCAGTCAACTGATCTGGGTTTAATCCACCACAATTCTTTAGCTCACTCGGCCACCCCAGTTCAGACATGGCTATATGCAAATCAGTCTGACCCTGTGCCTCATGGGAACAGTCCAGCCCGAACTGCCAAGCCATGTCTTCCCTGGACCGGAAACAAGCATCCTGGGACTTGTTTCGGATTCATAATCCTCATCAGCCAGGCTATCTTGAATCCAGTGGCCAAGTGAGCAAGGGACTCACGTCTGAGCATACCCTGCCACACTTAGGGCGAACAAAGCGATACAAAAGGGGATGATGGACAGAGCGTTTGAGCAAATCAAACACTCACCCCCAGTCAACTGATCTGGGTTTAATCCACCACCATTCTTTAGCGCACTCGGCCACCCCAGTTCAGACATGGCTATATGCAAATCAGTCTGACCCTGTGCCTCATGGGAACAGTCCAGCCCGAACTGCCAAGCCATGTCTTCCCTGAACCGGAAACAAGCATCCTGGGACTGGTTTCGGATTCATAATCCTCATCAGCCAGGCTATCTTGAATACAGTGGCCAAGTGAGCAAGGGACTCACGTCTGAGCATACCCTGCCACACTTAGGGTGAACAAAGCGATACAAAAGGGGATGATGGACGGAGCGTTTGAGCAAATCAAACACTCACCCCCAGTCAACTGATCTGGGTTTAATCCACCACCATTCTTTAGCTCACTCGGCCACCCCAGTTCAGACATGGCTATATGCAAATCAGTCTGACCCTGTGCCTCATGGGAACAGTCCAGCCCGAACTGCCAAGCCATGTCTTCCCTGGACCGGAAACAAGCATCCTGGGACCGGTTTCAGATTCATAATCCTCATCTGCCAGGCTATCTTGAATCCAGTGGCCAAGTGAGCAAGGGACTCACGTCTGAGCATACCCTGCCACCCTTAGGGCGAACAAAGCGATACAAAAGGGGATGATGGACGGAGCGTTTGAGCAAATCAAACACTCACCCCCAGTCAACTGATCTGGGTTTAATCCACCACCATTCTTTAGCTCACTCGGCCACCCCAGTTCAGACATGGCTTTATGCAAATCAGTCTGACCCTGTGCCTCATGGGAACAGTCCAGCCCGAACTGCCAAGCCATGTCTTCCCTGGACCGGAAACAAGCATCCTGGGACCGGTTTCGGATTCATAATCCTCATCAGCCAGGCTATCTTGAATCCAGTGGCCAAGTGAGCAAGGGACTCACGTCTGAGCATACCCTGCCACACTTAGGGCGAACAAAGCGATACAAAAGAGGATGATGGACGGAGCGTTTGAGCAAATCAAACACTCATCCCCAGTCAACTGATCTGGGTTTAATCCACCACCATTCTTTAGCTCACTCGGCCACCCCAGGTCATACATGGTTATATGCAAATCAGTCTGACCCTGTGCCTCATGGGAACAGTCCAGCCCGAACTGCCAAGCCATGTCTTCCCTGGACCGGAAACAAGCATCCTGGGTCCGGTTTCGGATTCATAATCCTCATCAGCCAGGCTATCTTGAATCCAGTGGCCAAGTGAGCAAGGGACTCAGGTCTGAGCATACCCTGCCACACTTAGGGCGAACAAAGCGATACAAAAGGGGATGATTGACGGAGCGTTTGAGCAAATCAAACACTCACCCCAATCAACTGATCTGGGTTTAATCCACCACCATTCTTTAGCTCACTCGGCCACCCCAGTTCAGACATGGCTATATGCAAATCAGTCTGACCCTGTGCCTCATGGGAACAGTCCTGCACAAACTGCCAAGCCATGTCTTCCCTGGACCGGAAACAAGCATCCTGGGACCGGTTTCGGATTCATAATCCTCATCAGCCAGGCTATCTTGAATACAGTGGCCAAGTGAGCAAGGGACTCACGTCTGAGCATACCCTGCCACACTTAGGGCGAACAAAGCGATACAAAAGGGGATGATGGACGGAGCGTTTGAGCAAATCAAACACTCACCCCCAGTCAACTGATCTGGGTTTAATCCACCACCATTCTTTAGCTCACTCGGCCACCCCAGTTCAGACATGGCTATATGCAAATCAGTCTGACCCTGTGCCTCATGGGAACAGTCCAGCCCGAACTGCCAAGCCATGTCTTCCCTGGACCGGAAACAAGCATCCTGGGACCGGTTTTGGATTCATTATCCTCATCAGCCAGGCTATCTTGAATCCAGTGGCCAAGTGAGCAAGGGACTCAGGTCTGAGCATACCCTGCCACACTTAGGGGGAGCAAAGCGATACAAAAGGGGATGATGGACGGAGCGTTTGAGCAAATCAAACACTCACCCCCAGTCAACTGATCTGGGTTTAATCCACCACCATTCTTTAGCTCACTAGGCCACCCCAGTTCAGACATTGCTATATGCAAATCAGTCTGACCCTGTGCCTCATAGGAACAGTCCAGCCCGAACTGCCAAGCCATGTCTTCCCTGGACCGGAAACAAGCATCTTGGGACAGGTTTCGGATTCATAATCCTCATCAGCCAGGCTATCTTGAATCCAGTGGCCAAGTGAGCAAGGGACTCACGTCTGAGCATACCCTGCCACACTTAGGGTGAACAAAGCGATACAAAAGGGAATGATGGACGGAGCGTTTGAGCAAATCAAACACTCACCCCCAGTCAACTGATCTGGGTTTAATCCACCACCATTCTTTAGCTCACTCGGCCACCCCAGTTCAGACATGGCTATATGCAAATCAGTCTGACCCTGTGCCTCATGGGAACAGTCCAGCCCGAACTGCCAAGCCATGTCTTCCCTGGACCGGAAACAAGCATCCTGGGACCGGTTTCGGATTCATAATCCTCATCAGCCAGGCTATCTTGAATCCAGTGGCCAAGTGAGCAAGGGACTCACGTCTGAGCATACCCTGCCACCCTTAGGGCGAACAAAGCGATACAAAAGGGGATGATGGACGGAGCGTTTGAGCAAATCAAACACTCACCCCCAGTCAACTGATCTGGGTTTAATCCACCACCATTCTTTAGCTCACTCGGCCACCCCAGTTCAGACATGGCTTAATGCAAATCAGTCTAACCCTGTGCCTCATGGGAACAGTCCAGCCCGAACTGCCAAGCCATGTCTTCCCTGGACCGGAAACAAGCATCCTGGGACCGGTTTCGGATTCATAATCCTCATCAGCCAGGCTATCTTGAATCCAGTGGCCAAGTGAGCAAGGGACTCACGTCTGAGCATACCCTGCCACACTTAGGGCGAACAAAGCGATACAAAAGAGGATGATGGACGGAGCGTTTGAGCAAATCAAACACTCACCCCCAGTCAACTGATCTGGGTTTAATCCACCACCATTCTTTAGCTCACTCGGCCACCCCAGGTCATACATGGTTATATGCAAATCAGTCTGACCCTGTGCCTCATGGGAACAGTCCAGCCCGAACTGCCAAGCCATGTCTTCCCTGGACCGGAAACAAGCATCCTGGGACCGATTTCGGATTCATAATCCTCATCAGCCAGGCTATCTTGAATCCAGTGGCCAAGTGAGCAAGGGACTCAGGTCTGAGCATACCCTGCCACACTTAGGGCGAACAAAGCGATACAAAAGGGGATGATTGACGGAGCGTTTGAGCACATCAAACACTCACCCCAATCAACTGATCTGGGTTTAATCCACCACCATTCTTTAGCTCACTCGGCCACCCCAGTTCAGACATGGCTATATGCAAATCAGTCTGACCCTGTGCCTCATGGGAACAGTCCAGCCCAAACTGCCAAGCCATGTCTTCCCTGGACCGGAAACAAGCATCCTGGGACCGGTTTTGGATTCATAATCCTCATCAGCCAGGCTATCTTGAATCCAGTGGCCAAGTGAGCAAGGGACTCAGGTCTGAGCATACCCTGCCACACTTAGGGGGAGCAAAGCGATACAAAAGGGGATGATGGACGGAGCGTTTGAGCAAATCAAACACTCACCCCCAGTCAACTGATCTGGGTTTAATCCACCACCATTCTTTAGCTCACTAGGCCACCCCAGTTCAGACATTGCTATATGCAAATCAGTCTGACCCTGTGCCTCATAGGAACAGTCCAGCCCGAACTGCCAAGCCATGTCTTCCCTGGACCGGAAACAAGCATCTTGGGACAGGTTTCGGATTCATAATCCTCATCAGCCAGGCTATTTTGAATCCAGTGGCCAAGTGAGCAAGGGACTCACGTCTGAGCATACCCTGCCACACTTAGGGTGAACAAAGCGATACAAAAGGGGATGATGGACGGAGCGTTTGAGCAAATCAAACACTCACCCCCAGTCAACTGATCTGGGTTTAATCCACCACCATTCTTTAGCTCACTCGGCCACCCCAGTTCAGACATGGCTATATGCAAATCAGTCTGACCCTGTGCCTCATGGGAACAGTCCAGCCCGAACTGCCAAGCCATGTCTTCCCTGGACCGGAAACAAGCATCCTGGGACCGGTTTCGGATTCATAATCCTCATCAGCCAGGCTATCTTGAATCCAGTGGCCAAGTGAGCAAGGGACTCACGTCTGAGCATACCCTGCCACCCTTAGGGCGAACAAAGCGATACAAAAGGGGATGATGGACGGAGCGTTTGAGCAAATCAAACACTCACCCCCAGTCAACTGATCTGGGTTTAATCCACCACCATTCTTTAGCTCACTCGGCCACCCCAGTTCAGACATGGCTATCTGCAAATCAGTCTGACCCTGTGCCTCATGGGAACAGTCCAGCCAAAACTGCCAAGCCATGTCTTCCCTGGACCGGAAACAAGCATCCTGGGACCAGTTTCGGATTCATAATCCTCATCAGCCAGGCTATCTTGAATCCAGTGGCCAAGTGAGCAAGGGACTCACGTCTGAGCATACCCTGCCACACTTAGGGCGAACAAAGCGATACAAAAGAGGATGATGGGCGGAGCGTTTGAGCAAATCAAACACTCACCCCCAGTCAACTGATTTGGGTTTAATCCACCACCATTCTTTAGCTCACTCGGCCACCCCAGGTCATACATACATGGTTATATGCAAATCAGTCTGACCCTGTGCCTCATGGGAACAGTCCAGCCCGAACTGCCAAGCCATGTCTTCCCTGGACCGGAAACAAGCATCCTGGGTCCGGTTTCGGATTCATAATCCTCATCAGCCAGGCTATCTTGAATCCAGTGGCCAAGTGAGCAAGGGACTCACGTCTGAGCATACCCTGCCACACTTAGGGCGAACAAAGCGATACAAAAGGGGATAATGGACGGAGCGTTTGAGCAAATCAAACACTCACCCCCAGTCAACTGATCTGGGTTTAATCCACCACCATTCTTTAGCTCACTCGGCCACCACAGTTCAGACATGGCTATATGCAAATCAGTCTGACCCTGTGCCTCATGGGAACAGTCCAGCCCGAACTGCCAAGCCATGTCTTCCCTGGACCGGAAACAAGCATCCTGGGACCTGTTTCGGATTCATAATCCTCATCAGCCAGGCTATCTTGAATCCAGTGGCCAAGTGAGCAAGGGACTCACGTCTAAGCATACCCTGCCACACTTAGGGCGAACAAAGCGATACAAAAGGGGATGATTGACGGAGCGTTTGAGCAAATCAAACACTCACCCCAATCAACTGATCTGGGTTTAATCCACCACCATTCTTTAGCTCACTCGGCCACCCCAGTTCAGACATGGCTATATGCAAATCAGTCTGACCCTGTGCCTCATGGGAACAGTCCAGCCCAAACTGCCAAGCCATGTCTTCCCTGGACCGGAAACAAGCATCCTGGGACCGGTTTCGGATTCATAATCCTCATCAGCCAGGCTATCTTGAATCCAGTGGCCAAGCGAGCAAGGGACTCACGTCTGAGCATAGCCTGCCACACTTAGGGCGAACAAAGCGATACAAAAGGGGATGATGGACGGAGCGTTTGAGCAAATCAAACACTCACCCCCAGTCAACTGATCTGGGTTTAATCCACCACCATTCTTTAGCTCACTCGGCCACCCCAGTTCAGACATGGCTATATGCAAATCAGTCTGACCCTGTGCCTCATGGGAACAGTCCAGCCCGAACTGCCAAGCCATGTCTTCCCTGGACCGGAAACAAGCATCCTGGGACCGGTTTCGGATTCATAATCCTCATCAGCCAGGCTATCTTGAATCCAGTGGCCAAGTGAGCAAGGGACTCATGTCTGAGCATACCCTGCACATTTAGGGCGAACAAAGCGATACAAAAGGGGATGATGCACGGAGCGTTTGAGCAAATCAAACACTCACCCCTAGTCAACTGATCTGGGTTTAATCCACCACCATTCTTTAGCTCACTCAGCCACCCCAGTTCAGACATGGCTATATGCAAATCAGTCTGACCCTGTGCCTCATTGGAACAGTCCAGCCCGAACTGCCAAGCCATGTCTTCCCTGTACCGGAAACAAGCATCCTGGGACCGGTTTTGGATTCATAATCCTCATCAGCCAAGCTATCTTGAATCCAGTGGCCAAGTGAGCAAGGGACTCACGTCTGAGCATACCCTGCCACACTTAGGGCGAACAAAGCGATACAAAAGGGGATGATGGACGGAGCGTTTGAGCAAATCAAACACTCAACCCCAGTCAACTGATCTGGGTTTAATCCACCACCATTCTTTAGCTCACTCGGCCACCCCAGTTCAGACATGGCTATATGCAAATCAGTCTGACCCTGTGCCTCATGGGAACAGTCCAGCCCGAACTGCCAAGCCATGTCTTCCCTGGACCGGAAACAAGCATCCTGGGACCGGTTTTGGATTCATAATCCTCATCAGCCAGGCTATCTTGAATCCAGTGGCCAAGTGAGAAAGGGACTCAGGTCTGAGCATACCCTGCCACACTTAGGGCGAACAAAGCGATACAAAAGGGGATGATGGACGGAGCGTTTGAGCAAATCAAACACTCACCCCCAGTCAACTGATCTGGGTTTAATCCACCACCATTCTTTAGCTCACTAGGCCACCCCAGTTCAGACATTGCTATATGCAAATCAGTCTGACCCTGTGCCTCATAGGAACAGTCCAGCCCAAACTGCCAAGCCATGTCTTCCCTGGACCGGAAACAAGCATCTTGGGACAGGTTTTGGATTCATAATCCTCATCAGCCAGGCTATCTTGAATCCAGTGGCCAAGTGAGCAAGGGACTCACGTCTGAGCATACCCTGCCACACTTAGGGCGAACAAAGCGATACAAAAGGGGATGATGGACGGAGCGTTTGAGCAAATCAAACACTCACCCCCAGTCAACTGATCTGGGTTTAATCCACCACCATTCTTTAGCTCACTCGGCCACCCCAGTTCAGACATGGCTATATGCAAATCAGTCTGACCCTGTGCCTCATGGGAACAGTCCAGCCCGAACTGCCAAGCCATGTCTTCCCTGGACCGGAAACAAGCATCCTGGGACCGGTTTCGGATTCATAATCCTCATCAGCCAGGCTATCTTGAATCCAGTGGCCAAGTGAGCAAGGGACTCACGTTTGAGCATACCCTGCCACACTTAGGGCGAACAAAGCGATACAAAAGAGGATGATGGACGGAGCGTTTGAGCAAATCAAACACTCACCCCCAGTCAACTGATCTGGGTTTAATCCACCACCATTCTTTAGCTGACTCGGCCACCCCAGTTCAGACATGGCTATATGCAAATCAGTCTGACCCTGTGCCTCATGGGAACAGTCCAGCCCGAACTGCCAAGCCATGTCTTCCCTGGACCGGAAACAAGCATCCTGGGACCGGTTTCGGATTCATAATCCTCATCAGCCAGGCTATCTTGAATCCAGTGGCCAAGTGAACAAGGGACTCACGTCTGAGCATACCCTGCCACACTTAGGGCGAACAAAGCGATACAAAAGGGGATGATGGACGGAGCGTTTGAGCAAATCAAACACTCACCCCCAGTCAACTGATCTGGGTTTAATCCACCACCATTCTTTAGCTCACTCGGCCACCCCAGTTCAGACATGGCTATATGCAAACCAGTCTGACCCTGTGCCTCATGAGAACAGTCCAGCCCGAACTGCCAAGCCATGTCTTCCCTGGACCGGAAACAAGCCTCCTGGGACCGGTTTCGGATTCATAATCCTCATAAGCCAGGCTATCTTGAATCCAGTGGCCAAGTGAGCAAGGGACTCACGTCTGAGCATACCCTGCCACACTTAGGGCGAACAAAGCGATACAAAAGGGGATGATGGACGGAGCGTTTGAGCAAATCAAACACTCACCCCCAGTCAACTGATCTGGGTTTAATCCACCACCATTCTTTAGCTCACTCGGCCACCCCAGTTCAGACATGGCTATATGCAAATCAGTCTGACCCTGTGCCTCATGGGAACAGTCCAGCCCGAACTGCCAAGCCATGTCTTCCCTGGACCGGAAACAAGCATCCTGGGACCGGTTTTGGATTCATTATCCTCATCAGCCAGGCTATCTTGAATCCAGTGGCCAAGTGAGCAAGGGACTCAGGTCTGAGCATACCCTGCCACACTTAGGGGGAGCAAAGCGATACAAAAGGGGATGATGGACGGAGCGTTTGAGCAAATCAAACACTCACCCCCAGTCAACTGATCTGGGTTTAATCCACCACCATTCTTTAGCTCACTAGGCCACCCCAGTTCAGACATTGCTATATGCAAATCAGTCTGACCCTGTGCCTCATAGGAACAGTCCAGCCCGAACTGCCAAGCCATGTCTTCCCTGGACCGGAAACAAGCATCTTGGGACAGGTTTCGGATTCATAATCCTCATCAGCCAGGCTATCTTGAATCCAGTGGCCAAGTGAGCAAGGGACTCACGTCTGAGCATACCCTGCCACACTTAGGGTGAACAAAGCGATACAAAAGGGAATGATGGACGGAGCGTTTGAGCAAATCAAACACTCACCCCCAGTCAACTGATCTGGGTTTAATCCACCACCATTCTTTAGCTCACTCGGCCACCCCAGTTCAGACATGGCTATATGCAAATCAGTCTGACCCTGTGCCTCATGGGAACAGTCCAGCCCGAACTGCCAAGCCATGTCTTCCCTGGACCGGAAACAAGCATCCTGGGACCGGTTTCGGATTCATAATCCTCATCAGCCAGGCTATCTTGAATCCAGTGGCCAAGTGAGCAAGGGACTCACGTCTGAGCATACCCTGCCACCCTTAGGGCGAACAAAGCGATACAAAAGGGGATGATGGACGGAGCGTTTGAGCAAATCAAACACTCACCCCCAGTCAACTGATCTGGGTTTAATCCACCACCATTCTTTAGCTCACTCGGCCACCCCAGTTCAGACATGGCTTAATGCAAATCAGTCTAACCCTGTGCCTCATGGGAACAGTCCAGCCCGAACTGCCAAGCCATGTCTTCCCTGGACCGGAAACAAGCATCCTGGGACCGGTTTCGGATTCATAATCCTCATCAGCCAGGCTATCTTGAATCCAGTGGCCAAGTGAGCAAGGGACTCACGTCTGAGCATACCCTGCCACACTTAGGGCGAACAAAGCGATACAAAAGAGGATGATGGACGGAGCGTTTGAGCAAATCAAACACTCACCCCCAGTCAACTGATCTGGGTTTAATCCACCACCATTCTTTAGCTCACTCGGCCACCCCAGGTCATACATGGTTATATGCAAATCAGTCTGACCCTGTGCCTCATGGGAACAGTCCAGCCCGAACTGCCAAGCCATGTCTTCCCTGGACCGGAAACAAGCATCCTGGGACCGATTTCGGATTCATAATCCTCATCAGCCAGGCTATCTTGAATCCAGTGGCCAAGTGAGCAAGGGACTCAGGTCTGAGCATACCCTGCCACACTTAGGGCGAACAAAGCGATACAAAAGGGGATGATTGACGGAGCGTTTGAGCACATCAAACACTCACCCCAATCAACTGATCTGGGTTTAATCCACCACCATTCTTTAGCTCACTCGGCCACCCCAGTTCAGACATGGCTATATGCAAATCAGTCTGACCCTGTGCCTCATGGGAACAGTCCAGCCCAAACTGCCAAGCCATGTCTTCCCTGGACCGGAAACAAGCATCCTGGGACCGGTTTTGGATTCATAATCCTCATCAGCCAGGCTATCTTGAATCCAGTGGCCAAGTGAGCAAGGGACTCAGGTCTGAGCATACCCTGCCACACTTAGGGGGAGCAAAGCGATACAAAAGGGGATGATGGACGGAGCGTTTGAGCAAATCAAACACTCACCCCCAGTCAACTGATCTGGGTTTAATCCACCACCATTCTTTAGCTCACTAGGCCACCCCAGTTCAGACATTGCTATATGCAAATCAGTCTGACCCTGTGCCTCATAGGAACAGTCCAGCCCGAACTGCCAAGCCATGTCTTCCCTGGACCGGAAACAAGCATCTTGGGACAGGTTTCGGATTCATAATCCTCATCAGCCAGGCTATTTTGAATCCAGTGGCCAAGTGAGCAAGGGACTCACGTCTGAGCATACCCTGCCACACTTAGGGTGAACAAAGCGATACAAAAGGGGATGATGGACGGAGCGTTTGAGCAAATCAAACACTCACCCCCAGTCAACTGATCTGGGTTTAATCCACCACCATTCTTTAGCTCACTCGGCCACCCCAGTTCAGACATGGCTATATGCAAATCAGTCTGACCCTGTGCCTCATGGGAACAGTCCAGCCCGAACTGCCAAGCCATGTCTTCCCTGGACCGGAAACAAGCATCCTGGGACCGGTTTCGGATTCATAATCCTCATCAGCCAGGCTATCTTGAATCCAGTGGCCAAGTGAGCAAGGGACTCACGTCTGAGCATACCCTGCCACCCTTAGGGCGAACAAAGCGATACAAAAGGGGATGATGGACGGAGCGTTTGAGCAAATCAAACACTCACCCCCAGTCAACTGATCTGGGTTTAATCCACCACCATTCTTTAGCTCACTCGGCCACCCCAGTTCAGACATGGCTATCTGCAAATCAGTCTGACCCTGTGCCTCATGGGAACAGTCCAGCCAAAACTGCCAAGCCATGTCTTCCCTGGACCGGAAACAAGCATCCTGGGACCAGTTTCGGATTCATAATCCTCATCAGCCAGGCTATCTTGAATCCAGTGGCCAAGTGAGCAAGGGACTCACGTCTGAGCATACCCTGCCACACTTAGGGCGAACAAAGCGATACAAAAGAGGATGATGGGCGGAGCGTTTGAGCAAATCAAACACTCACCCCCAGTCAACTGATCTGGGTTTAATCCACCACCATTCTTTAGCTCACTCGGCCACCCCAGGTCATACATACATGGTTATATGCAAATCAGTCTGACCCTGTGCCTCATGGGAACAGTCCAGCCCGAACTGCCAAGCCATGTCTTCCCTGGACCGGAAACAAGCATCCTGGGTCCGGTTTCGGATTCATAATCCTCATCAGCCAGGCTATCTTGAATCCAGTGGCCAAGTGAGCAAGGGACTCACGTCTGAGCATACCCTGCCACACTTAGGGCGAACAAAGCGATACAAAAGGGGATAATGGACGGAGCGTTTGAGCAAATCAAACACTCACCCCCAGTCAACTGATCTGGGTTTAATCCACCACCATTCTTTAGCTCACTCGGCCACCACAGTTCAGACATGGCTATATGCAAATCAGTCTGACCCTGTGCCTCATGGGAACAGTCCAGCCCGAACTGCCAAGCCATGTCTTCCCTGGACCGGAAACAAGCATCCTGGGACCTGTTTCGGATTCATAATCCTCATCAGCCAGGCTATCTTGAATCCAGTGGCCAAGTGAGCAAGGGACTCACGTCTAAGCATACCCTGCCACACTTAGGGCGAACAAAGCGATACAAAAGGGGATGATTGACGGAGCGTTTGAGCAAATCAAACACTCACCCCAATCAACTGATCTGGGTTTAATCCACCACCATTCTTTAGCTCACTCGGCCACCCCAGTTCAGACATGGCTATATGCAAATCAGTCTGACCCTGTGCCTCATGGGAACAGTCCAGCCCAAACTGCCAAGCCATGTCTTCCCTGGACCGGAAACAAGCATCCTGGGACCGGTTTCGGATTCATAATCCTCATCAGCCAGGCTATCTTGAATCCAGTGGCCAAGCGAGCAAGGGACTCACGTCTGAGCATAGCCTGCCACACTTAGGGCGAACAAAGCGATACAAAAGGGGATGATGGACGGAGCGTTTGAGCAAATCAAACACTCACCCCCAGTCAACTGATCTGGGTTTAATCCACCACCATTCTTTAGCTCACTCGGCCACCCCAGTTCAGACATGGCTATATGCAAATCAGTCTGACCCTGTGCCTCATGGGAACAGTCCAGCCCGAACTGCCAAGCCATGTCTTCCCTGGACCGGAAACAAGCATCCTGGGACCGGTTTCGGATTCATAATCCTCATCAGCCAGGCTATCTTGAATCCAGTGGCCAAGTGAGCAAGGGACTCATGTCTGAGCATACCCTGCACATTTAGGGCGAACAAAGCGATACAAAAGGGGATGATGCACGGAGCGTTTGAGCAAATCAAACACTCACCCCTAGTCAACTGATCTGGGTTTAATCCACCACCATTCTTTAGCTCACTCAGCCACCCCAGTTCAGACATGGCTATATGCAAATCAGTCTGACCCTGTGCCTCATTGGAACAGTCCAGCCCGAACTGCCAAGCCATGTCTTCCCTGTACCGGAAACAAGCATCCTGGGACCGGTTTTGGATTCATAATCCTCATCAGCCAAGCTATCTTGAATCCAGTGGCCAAGTGAGCAAGGGACTCACGTCTGAGCATACCCTGCCACACTTAGGGCGAACAAAGCGATACAAAAGGGGATGATGGACGGAGCGTTTGAGCAAATCAAACACTCAACCCCAGTCAACTGATCTGGGTTTAATCCACCACCATTCTTTAGCTCACTCGGCCACCCCAGTTCAGACATGGCTATATGCAAATCAGTCTGACCCTGTGCCTCATGGGAACAGTCCAGCCCGAACTGCCAAGCCATGTCTTCCCTGGACCGGAAACAAGCATCCTGGGACCGGTTTTGGATTCATAATCCTCATCAGCCAGGCTATCTTGAATCCAGTGGCCAAGTGAGAAAGGGACTCAGGTCTGAGCATACCCTGCCACACTTAGGGCGAACAAAGCGATACAAAAGGGGATGATGGACGGAGCGTTTGAGCAAATCAAACACTCACCCCCAGTCAACTGATCTGGGTTTAATCCACCACCATTCTTTAGCTCACTAGGCCACCCCAGTTCAGACATTGCTATATGCAAATCAGTCTGACCCTGTGCCTCATAGGAACAGTCCAGCCCAAACTGCCAAGCCATGTCTTCCCTGGACCGGAAACAAGCATCTTGGGACAGGTTTTGGATTCATAATCCTCATCAGCCAGGCTATCTTGAATCCAGTGGCCAAGTGAGCAAGGGACTCACGTCTGAGCATACCCTGCCACACTTAGGGCGAACAAAGCGATACAAAAGGGGATGATGGACGGAGCGTTTGAGCAAATCAAACACTCACCCCCAGTCAACTGATCTGGGTTTAATCCACCACCATTCTTTAGCTCACTCGGCCACCCCAGTTCAGACATGGCTATATGCAAATCAGTCTGACCCTGTGCCTCATGGGAACAGTCCAGCCCGAACTGCCAAGCCATGTCTTCCCTGGACCGGAAACAAGCATCCTGGGACCGGTTTCGGATTCATAATCCTCATCAGCCAGGCTATCTTGAATCCAGTGGCCAAGTGAGCAAGGGACTCACGTTTGAGCATACCCTGCCACACTTAGGGCGAACAAAGCGATACAAAAGAGGATGATGGACGGAGCGTTTGAGCAAATCAAACACTCACCCCCAGTCAACTGATCTGGGTTTAATCCACCACCATTCTTTAGCTGACTCGGCCACCCCAGTTCAGACATGGCTATATGCAAATCAGTCTGACCCTGTGCCTCATGGGAACAGTCCAGCCCGAACTGCCAAGCCATGTCTTCCCTGGACCGGAAACAAGCATCCTGGGACCGGTTTCGGATTCATAATCCTCATCAGCCAGGCTATCTTGAATCCAGTGGCCAAGTGAACAAGGGACTCACGTCTGAGCATACCCTGCCACACTTAGGGCGAACAAAGCGATACAAAAGGGGATGATGGACGGAGCGTTTGAGCAAATCAAACACTCACCCCCAGTCAACTGATCTGGGTTTAATCCACCACCATTCTTTAGCTCACTCGGCCACCCCAGTTCAGACATGGCTATATGCAAACCAGTCTGACCCTGTGCCTCATGAGAACAGTCCAGCCCGAACTGCCAAGCCATGTCTTCCCTGGACCGGAAACAAGCCTCCTGGGACCGGTTTCGGATTCATAATCCTCATAAGCCAGGCTATCTTGAATCCAGTGGCCAAGTGAGCAAGGGACTCACGTCTGAGCATACCCTGCCACACTTAGGGCGAACAAAGCGATACAAAAGGGGATGATGGACGGAGCGTTTGAGCAAATCAAACACTCACCCCCAGTCAACTGATCTGGGTTTAATCCACCACCATTCTTTAGCTCACTCGGCCACCCCAGTTCAGATATGGCTATATGCAAATCAGTCTGACCCTGTGCCTCATGGGAACAGTCCAGCCCGAACTGCCAAGCCATGTCTTCCCTGGGCCGGAAACAAGCATCCTGGGACCGGTTTCGGATTCATAATCCTCATCAGCCAGGCTATCTTGAATCCAGTAGCCAAGTGAGCAAGGGACTCAGGTCTGAGCATACCCTGCCCCACTTAGGGCAAACAAAGCGATACAAAAGGGGATGATGGACGGAGCGTTTGAGCAAATCAAACACTCACCCCCAGTCAACTGATCTGGGTTTAATCCACCACCATTCTTTAGCTCACTAGGCCACCCCAGTTCAGACATTGCTATATGCAAATCAGTCTGACCCTGTGCCTCATAGGAACAGTCCAGCCCGAACTGCCAAGCCATGTCTTCCCTGGACCGGAAACAAGCATCTTGGGACAGGTTTCGGATTCATAATCCTCATCAGCCAGGCTATCTTGAATCCAGTAGCCAAGTGAGCAAGGGACTCACGTCTGAGCATACCCTGCCACACTTAGGGCGAACAAAGCGATACAAAAGGGGATGATGGACGGAGCGTTTTAGCAAATCAAACACTCACCCCCAGTCAACTGATCTGGGTTTAATACACCACCATTCTTTAGCTCACTCGGCCACCCCAGTTCAGACATGGCTATATGCAAATCAGTCTGACCCTGTGCCTCATGGGAACAGTCCAGCCCGAACTGCCAAGCCATGTCTTCCCTGGACCGGAAACAAGCATCCTGGGACCGGTTTCGGATTCATAATCCTCATCAGCCAGGCTATCTTGAATCCCGTGGCCAAGTGAGCAAGGGACTCACGTCTGAGCATACCCTGCCACACTTAGGGCAAACAAAGCGATACAAAAGGGGATGATGGACGGAGCGTTTGAGCAAATCAAACACTCACCCCCAGTCAACTGATCTGGGTTTAATCCACCACCATTCTTTAGCTCACTCGGCCACCCCAGTTCAGACATGGCTATATGCAAATCAGTCTGACCCTGTGCCTCATGGGAACAGTCCAGCCTGAACTGCCAAGCCATGTCTTCCCTGGACCGGAAACAAGCATCCTGGGACCGGTTTCGGATTCATAATCCTCATCAGCCAGGCTATCTTGAATCCAGTGGCCAAGTGAGCAAGGGACTCACGTCTGAGCATACCCTGCCACCCTTAGGGCGAACAAAGCGATACAAAAGGGGATGATGGAGGGAGCGTTTGAGCAAATCAAACACTCACCCCCAGTCAACTGATCTGGGTTTAATCCACCACCATTCTTTAGCTCACTCGGCCACCCCAGTTCAGACATGGCTATATTCAAATCAGTCTGACCCTGTGCCTCATGGGAACAGTCCACCCCGAACTGCCAAGCCATGTCTTCCCTGGACCGGAAACAAGCATCCTGGGACCGGTTTCGGATTCATAATCCTCATCAGCCAGGCTATCTTGAATCCAGTGGCCAAGTGAGCAAGGGACTCAGGTCTGAGCATACCCTGCCACACTTAGGGCGAACAAAGTGATACAAAAGGGGATGATTGACGGAGCGTTTGAGCAAATCAAACACTCACCCCAATCAACTGATCTGGGTTTAATCCACCACCATTCTTTAGCTCACTCGGCCACCCCAGTTCAGACATGGCTATATGCAAATCAGTCTGACCCTGTGCCTCATGGGAACAGTCCAGCCCAAACTGCCAAGCTATGTCTTCCCTGGACCGGAAACAAGCATCCTGGGACCGGTTTCGGATTCATAATCCTCATCAGCCAGGCTATCTTGAATGCAGTGGGCAAGTGAGCCAGGGACTCACGTCTGAGCATACCCTGCCACACTTAGGGCGAACAAAGCGATACAAAAGGGGATGATGGAAGGAGCGTTTGAGCAAATCAAACACTCACCCCAATCAACTGATCTGGGTTTAATCCACCACCATTCTTTAGCTCACTCGGCCACCCCAGTTCAGACATGGCTATATGCAAATCAGTCTGACCCTGTGCCTCATGGGAACAGTCCAGCCTGAACTGCCAAGCCATGTCTTCCCTGGACCGGAAACAAGCATCCTGGGACCGGTTTCGGATTCATGATCCTCATCAGCCAGGCTATCTTGAATCCAGTGGCCAAGTGAGCAAGGGACTCACGTCTGAGCATACCCTGCCACATTTAGGGCGAACAAAGCGATACAAAAGTGGATGATGGACAGAGCATTTGAGCAAATCAAACACTCACCCCTAGTCAACTGATCTGGGTTTAATCCACCACCATTCTTTAGCTCACTCAGCCACCCCAGTTCAGACATGGCTATATGCAAATCAGTCTGACCCTGTGCCTCAATGGAACAGTCCAGCCCGAACTGCCAAGCCATGTCTTCCCTGGACCGGAAACAAGCATCCTGGGACCAGTTTTGGATTCATAATCCTCATCAGCCAAGCTATCTTGAATCCAGTGGCCAAGTGAGCAAGGGACTCACGTCTGAGCATACCCTGCCACACTTAGGGCGAACAAAGCGATACAAAAGGGGATGATGGACGGAGTGTTTGAGCAAATCAAACACTCACCCCCAGTCAACTGATCTGGGTTTAATCCACCACCATTCTTTAGCTCACTCGGCCACCCCAGTTCAGACATGGCTATATGCAAATCAGTCTGACCCTGTGCCTCATGGGAACAGTCCAGCCCAAACTGCCAAGCCATGTCTTCCCTGGACTGGAAACAAGCATCCTGGGACCGGTTTCGGATTCATAATCCTCATCAGCCAGGCTATCTTGAATCCAGTGGCCAAGTGAGCAAGGGACTCACGTCTGTGCATACCCTGCCACCCTTAGGGCGAACAAAGCGATACAAAAGGGGATGATGGAGGGAGCGTTTGAGCAAATCAAACACTCACCCCCAGTCAACTAATCTGGGTTTAATCCACCACCATTCTTTAGCTCACTCGGCCACCCCAGTTCAGACATGGCTATATTCAAATCAGTCTGACCCTGTGCCTCATGGGAACAGTCCAGCCCGAACTGCCAAGCCATGACTTCCCTGGACCGGAAACAAGCATCCTGGGACCGGTTTCGGATTCATAATCCTCATCAGCCAGGCTATCTTGAATCCAGTGGCCAAGTGAGCAAGGGACTCAGGTCTGAGCATACCCTGCCACACTTAGGGCGAACAAAGTGATACAAAAGGGGATGATTGACGGAGCGTTTGAGCAAATCAAACACTCACCCCAATCAACTGATCTGGGTTTAATCCACCACCATTCTTTAGCTCACTCGGCCACCCCAGTTCAGACATGGCTATATGCAAATCAGTCTGACCCTGTGCCTCATGGGAACAGTCCAGCCCAAACTGCCAAGCCATGTCTTCCCTGGACCGGAAACAAGCATCCTGGGACCGGTTTCGGATTCATAATCCTCATCAGCCAAGCTATCTTGAATCCAGTGGCCAAGTGAGCAAGGGACTCACGTCTGAGCATACCCTGCCACACTTAGGGCGAACAAAGCGATACAAAAGGGGATGATGGACGGAGCGTTTGAGCAAATCAAACACTCACCCCCAGTCAACTGATCTGGGTTTAATCCACCACCATTCTTTAGCTCACTCGGCCACCCCAGTTCAGACATGGCTATAAGCAAATCAGTCTGACCCTGTGCCTCATGGGAACAGTCCAGCCCGAACTGCCAAGCCATGTCTTCCCTGGACCGGAAACAAGCATCCTGGGACCTGTTTCGGATTCATAATCCTCATCAGCCAGGCTATCTTGAATCCAGTGGCCAAGTGAGCAAGGGACTCACGTCTGAGCATACCCTGCCACACTTAGGGCGAACAAAGCGATACAAAAGGGGATGATTGACGGAGCGTTTGAGCAAATCAAACACTCACCCCAATCAACTGATCTGGGTTTAATCCACCACCATTCTTTAGCTCACTCGGCCACCCCAGTTCAGACATGGCTATATGCAAATCAGTCTGACCCTGTGCCTCATGGGAACAGTCCAGCCCAAACTGCCAAGCCATGTCTTCCCTGGACCGGAAACAAGCATCCTGGGACCGGTTTCGGATTCATAATCCTCATCAGCCAGGCTATCTTGAATCCAGTGGCCAAGTGAGCAAGGGACTCAGGTCTGAGCATACCCTGCCACACTTAGGGCGAACAAAGCGATACAAAAGGGGATGATGGACGGAGCGTTTGAGCAAATCAAACACTCACCCCCAGCCAACTGATCTGGGTTTAATCCACCACCATTCTTTAGCTCACTCGGCCACCCCAGTTCAGACATGGCTATATGCAAATCAGTCTGACCCTGTGCCTCATGGGAACAGTCCAGCCCGAACTGCCAAGCCATGTCTTCCCTGGACCGGAAACAAGCATCCTGGGACCGGTTTTGGATTCATAATCCTCATCAGCCAGGCTATCTTGAATCCAGTGGCCAAGTGAGCAAGGGACTCAGGTCTGAGCATACCCTGCCACACTTAGGGCGAACAAAGTGATACAAAAGGGGATGATTGACGGAGCGTTTGAGCAAATCAAACACTCACCCCAATCAACTGATCTGGGTTTAATCCACCACCATTCTTTAGCTCACTCGGCCACCCCAGTTCAGACATGGCTATATGCAAATCAGTCTGACCCTGTGCCTCATGGGAACAGTCCAGCCCAAACTGCCAAGCCATGTCTTCCCTGGACCGGAAACAAGCATCCTGGGACCGGTTTCGGATTCATAATCCTCATCAGCCAAGCTATCTTGAATCCAGTGGCCAAGTGAGCAAGGGACTCACGTCTGAGCATACCCTGCCACACTTAGGGCGAACAAAGCGATACAAAAGGGGATGATGGACGGAGCGTTTGAGCAAATCAAACACTCACCCCCAGTCAACTGATCTGGGTTTAATCCACCACCATTCTTTAGCTCACTCGGCCACCCCAGTTCAGACATGGCTATAAGCAAATCAGTCTGACCCTGTGCCTCATGGGAACAGTCCAGCCCGAACTGCCAAGCCATGTCTTCCCTGGACCGGAAACAAGCATCCTGGGACCTGTTTCGGATTCATAATCCTCATCAGCCAGGCTATCTTGAATCCAGTGGCCAAGTGAGCAAGGGACTCACGTCTGAGCATACCCTGCCACACTTAGGGCGAACAAAGCGATACAAAAGGGGATGATTGACGGAGCGTTTGAGCAAATCAAACACTCACCCCAATCAACTGATCTGGGTTTAATCCACCACCATTCTTTAGCTCACTCGGCCACCCCAGTTCAGACATGGCTATATGCAAATCAGTCTGACCCTGTGCCTCATGGGAACAGTCCAGCCCAAACTGCCAAGCCATGTCTTCCCTGGACTGGAAACAAGCATCCTGGGACCGGTTTCGGATTCATAATCCTCATCAGCCAGGCTATCTTGAATCCAGTGGCCAAGTGAGCAAGGGACTCACGTCTGTGCATACCCTGCCACCCTTAGGGCGAACAAAGCGATACAAAAGGGGATGATGGAGGGAGCGTTTGAGCAAATCAAACACTCACCCCCAGTCAACTAATCTGGGTTTAATCCACCACCATTCTTTAGCTCACTCGGCCACCCCAGTTCAGACATGGCTATATTCAAATCAGTCTGACCCTGTGCCTCATGGGAACAGTCCAGCCCGAACTGCCAAGCCATGTCTTCCCTGGACCGGAAACAAGCATCCTGGGACCGGTTTCGGATTCATAATCCTCATCAGCCAGGCTATCTTGAATCCAGTGGCCAAGTGAGCAAGGGACTCAGGTCTGAGCATACCCTGCCACACTTAGGGCGAACAAAGTGATACAAAAGGGGATGATTGACGGAGCGTTTGAGCAAATCAAACACTCACCCCAATCAACTGATCTGGGTTTAATCCACCACCATTCTTTAGCTCACTCGGCCACCCCAGTTCAGACATGGCTATATGCAAATCAGTCTGACCCTGTGCCTCATGGGAACAGTCCAGCCCAAACTGCCAAGCCATGTCTTCCCTGGACCGGAAACAAGCATCCTGGGACCGGTTTCGGATTCATAATCCTCATCAGCCAAGCTATCTTGAATCCAGTGGCCAAGTGAGCAAGGGACTCACGTCTGAGCATACCCTGCCACACTTAGGGCGAACAAAGCGATACAAAAGGGGATGATGGACGGAGCGTTTGAGCAAATCAAACACTCACCCCCAGTCAACTGATCTGGGTTTAATCCACCACCATTCTTTAGCTCACTCGGCCACCCCAGTTCAGACATGGCTATAAGCAAATCAGTCTGACCCTGTGCCTCATGGGAACAGTCCAGCCCGAACTGCCAAGCCATGTCTTCCCTGGACCGGAAACAAGCATCCTGGGACCTGTTTCGGATTCATAATCCTCATCAGCCAGGCTATCTTGAATCCAGTGGCCAAGTGAGCAAGGGACTCACGTCTGAGCATACCCTGCCACACTTAGGGCGAACAAAGCGATACAAAAGGGGATGATTGACGGAGCGTTTGAGCAAATCAAACACTCACCCCAATCAACTGATCTGGGTTTAATCCACCACCATTCTTTAGCTCACTCGGCCACCCCAGTTCAGACATGGCTATATGCAAATCAGTCTGACCCTGTGCCTCATGGGAACAGTCCAGCCCAAACTGCCAAGCCATGTCTTCCCTGGACCGGAAACAAGCATCCTGGGACCGGTTTCGGATTCATAATCCTCATCAGCCAGGCTATCTTGAATCCAGTGGCCAAGTGAGCAAGGGACTCAGGTCTGAGCATACCCTGCCACACTTAGGGCGAACAAAGCGATACAAAAGGGGATGATGGACGGAGCGTTTGAGCAAATCAAACACTCACCCCCAGCCAACTGATCTGGGTTTAATCCACCACCATTCTTTAGCTCACTCGGCCACCCCAGTTCAGACATGGCTATATGCAAATCAGTCTGACCCTGTGCCTCATGGGAACAGTCCAGCCCGAACTGCCAAGCCATGTCTTCCCTGGACCGGAAACAAGCATCCTGGGACCGGTTTTGGATTCATAATCCTCATCAGCCAGGCTATCTTGAATCCAGTGGCCAAGTGAGCAAGGGACTCAGGTCTGAGCATACCCTGCCACACTTAGGGCGAACAAAGTGATACAAAAGGGGATGATTGACGGAGCGTTTGAGCAAATCAAACACTCACCCCAATCAACTGATCTGGGTTTAATCCACCACCATTCTTTAGCTCACTCGGCCACCCCAGTTCAGACATGGCTATATGCAAATCAGTCTGACCCTGTGCCTCATGGGAACAGTCCAGCCCAAACTGCCAAGCCATGTCTTCCCTGGACCGGAAACAAGCATCCTGGGACCGGTTTCGGATTCATAATCCTCATCAGCCAAGCTATCTTGAATCCAGTGGCCAAGTGAGCAAGGGACTCACGTCTGAGCATACCCTGCCACACTTAGGGCGAACAAAGCGATACAAAAGGGGATGATGGACGGAGCGTTTGAGCAAATCAAACACTCACCCCCAGTCAACTGATCTGGGTTTAATCCACCACCATTCTTTAGCTCACTCGGCCACCCCAGTTCAGACATGGCTATAAGCAAATCAGTCTGACCCTGTGCCTCATGGGAACAGTCCAGCCCGAACTGCCAAGCCATGTCTTCCCTGGACCGGAAACAAGCATCCTGGGACCTGTTTCGGATTCATAATCCTCATCAGCCAGGCTATCTTGAATCCAGTGGCCAAGTGAGCAAGGGACTCACGTCTGAGCATACCCTGCCACACTTAGGGCGAACAAAGCGATACAAAAGGGGATGATTGACGGAGCGTTTGAGCAAATCAAACACTCACCCCAATCAACTGATCTGGGTTTAATCCACCACCATTCTTTAGCTCACTCGGCCACCCCAGTTCAGACATGGCTATATGCAAATCAGTCTGACCCTGTGCCTCATGGGAACAGTCCAGCCCAAACTGCCAAGCCATGTCTTCCCTGGACCGGAAACAAGCATCCTGGGACCGGTTTCGGATTCATAATCCTCATCAGCCAGGCTATCTTGAATCGAGTGGCCAAGTGAGCAAGGGACTCAGGTCTGAGCATACCCTGCCACACTTAGGGCGAACAAAGCGATACAAAAGGGGATGATGGACGGAGCGTTTGAGCAAATCAAACACTCACCCCCAGCCAACTGATCTGGGTTTAATCCACCACCATTCTTTAGCTCACTCGGCCACCCCAGTTCAGACATGGCTATATGCAAATCAGTCTGACCCTGTGCCTCATGGGAACAGTCCAGCCCGAACTGCCAAGCCATGTCTTCCCTGGACCGGAAACAAGCATCCTGGGACCGGTTTTGGATTCATAATCCTCATCAGCCAGGCTATCTTGAATCCAGTGGCCAAGCGAGCAAGGGACTCACGTCTGAGCATAGCCTGCCACACTTAGGGCGAACAAAGCGATACAAAAGGGGATGATGGACGGAGCGTTTGAGCAAATCAAACACTCACCCCCAGTCAACTGATCTGGGTTTAATCCACCACCATTCTTTAGCTCACTCGGCCACCCCAGTTCAGACATGGCTATATGCAAATCAGTCTGACCCTGTGCCTCATGGGAACAGTCCAGCCCGAACTGCCAAGCCATGTCTTCCCTGGACCGGAAACAAGCATCCTGGGACCGGTTTCGGATTCATAATCCTCATCAGCCAGGCTATCTTGAATCCAGTGGCCAAGTGAGCAAGGGACTCATGTCTGAGCATACCCTGCACATTTAGGGCGAACAAAGCGATACAAAAGGGGATGATGCACGGAGCGTTTGAGCAAATCAAACACTCACCCCTAGTCAACTGATCTGGGTTTAATCCACCACCATTCTTTAGCTCACTCAGCCACCCCAGTTCAGACATGGCTATATGCAAATCAGTCTGACCCTGTGCCTCATTGGAACAGTCCAGCCCGAACTGCCAAGCCATGTCTTCCCTGTACCGGAAACAAGCATCCTGGGACCGGTTTTGGATTCATAATCCTCATCAGCCAAGCTATCTTGAATCCAGTGGCCAAGTGAGCAAGGGACTCACGTCTGAGCATACCCTGCCACACTTAGGGCGAACAAAGCGATACAAAAGGGGATGATGGACGGAGCGTTTGAGCAAATCAAACACTCAACCCCAGTCAACTGATCTGGGTTTAATCCACCACCATTCTTTAGCTCACTCGGCCACCCCAGTTCAGACATGGCTATATGCAAATCAGTCTGACCCTGTGCCTCATGGGAACAGTCCAGCCCGAACTGCCAAGCCATGTCTTCCCTGGACCGGAAACAAGCATCCTGGGACCGGTTTTGGATTCATAATCCTCATCAGCCAGGCTATCTTGAATCCAGTGGCCAAGTGAGAAAGGGACTCAGGTCTGAGCATACCCTGCCACACTTAGGGCGAACAAAGCGATACAAAAGGGGATGATGGACGGAGCGTTTGAGCAAATCAAACACTCACCCCCAGTCAACTGATCTGGGTTTAATCCACCACCATTCTTTAGCTCACTAGGCCACCCCAGTTCAGACATTGCTATATGCAAATCAGTCTGACCCTGTGCCTCATGGGAACAGTCCAGCCCGAACTGCCAAGCCATGTCTTCCCTGGACCGGAAACAAGCATCCTGGGACCGGTTTCGGATTCATAATCCTCATCAGCCAGGCTATCTTGAATCCAGTGGCCAAGTGAGCAAGGGACTCACGTCTGAGCATACCCTGCCACACTTAGGGCGAACAAAGCGATACAAAAGAGGATGATGGACGGAGCGTTTGAGCAAATCAAACACTCACCCCCAGTCAACTGATCTGGGTTTAATCCACCACCATTCTTTAGCTGACTCGGCCACCCCAGTTCAGACATGGCTATATGCAAATCAGTCTGACCCTGTGCCTCATGGGAACAGTCCAGCCCGAACTGCCAAGCCATGTCTTCCCTGGACCGGAAACAAGCATCCTGGGACCGGTTTCGGATTCATAATCCTCATCAGCCAGGCTATCTTGAATCCAGTGGCCAAGTGAACAAGGGACTCACGTCTGAGCATACCCTGCCACACTTAGGGCGAACAAAGCGATACAAAAGGGGATGATGGACGGAGCGTTTGAGCAAATCAAACACTCACCCCCAGTCAACTGATCTGGGTTTAATCCACCACCATTCTTTAGCTCACTCGGCCACCCCAGTTCAGACATGGCTATATGCAAACCAGTCTGACCCTGTGCCTCATGAGAACAGTCCAGCCCGAACTGCCAAGCCATGTCTTCCCTGGACCGGAAACAAGCCTCCTGGGACCGGTTTCGGATTCATAATCCTCATAAGCCAGGCTATCTTGAATCCAGTGGCCTAGTGAGCAAGGGACTCAGGTCTGAGCATACCCTGCCACACTTAGGGTGAACAAAGCGATACAAAAGGGGATGATGGACGGAGCGTTTGAGCAAATCAAACACTCACCCCCAGCCAACTGATCTGGGTTTAATCCACCACCATTCTTTAGCTGACTCGGCCACCCCAGTTCAGACATGGCTATATGCAAATCAGTCTGACCCTGTGCCTCATGGGAACAGTCCAGCCCGAACTGCCAAGCCATGTCTTCCCTGGACCGGAAACAAGCATCCTGGGACCGGTTTCGGATTCATAATCCTCATCAGCCAGGCTATCTTGAATCCAGTGGCCAAGTGAGCAAGGGACTCACGTCTGAGCATACCCTGCCACACTTAGGGCGAACAAAGCGATACAAAAGGGGATGATGGACGGAGCGTTTGAGCAAATCAAACACTCACCCCCAGTCAACTGATCTGGGTTTAATCCACCACCATTCTTTAGCTCACTCGGCCACCCCAGTTCAGATATGGCTATATGCAAATCAGTCTGACCCTGTGCCTCATGGGAACAGTCCAGCCCGAACTGCCAAGCCATGTCTTCCCTGGGCCGGAAACAAGCATCCTGGGACCGGTTTCGGATTCATAATCCTCATCAGCCAGGCTATCTTGAATCCAGTAGCCAAGTGAGCAAGGGACTCAGGTCTGAGCATACCCTGCCACACTTAGGGCAAACAAAGCGATACAAAAGGGGATGATGGACGGAGCGTTTGAGCAAATCAAACACTCACCCCCAGTCAACTGATCTGGGTTTAATCCACCACCATTCTTTAGCTCACTAGGCCACCCCAGTTCAGACATTGCTATATGCAAATCAGTCTGACCCTGTGCCTCATAGGAACAGTCCAGCCCGAACTGCCAAGCCATGTCTTCCCTGGACCGGAAACAAGCATCTTGGGACAGGTTTCGGATTCATAATCCTCATCAGCCAGGCTATCTTGAATCCAGTAGCCAAGTGAGCAAGGGACTCACGTCTGAGCATACCCTGCCACACTTAGGGCGAACAAAGCGATACAAAAGGGGATGATGGACGGAGCGTTTTAGCAAATCAAACACTCACCCCCAGTCAACTGATCTGGGTTTAATACACCACCATTCTTTAGCTCACTCGGCCACCCCAGTTCAGACATGGCTATATGCAAATCAGTCTGACCCTGTGCCTCATGGGAACAGTCCAGCCCGAACTGCCAAGCCATGTCTTCCCTGGACCGGAAACAAGCATCCTGGGACCGGTTTCGGATTCATAATCCTCATCAGCCAGGCTATCTTGAATCCCGTGGCCAAGTGAGCAAGGGACTCACGTCTGAGCATACCCTGCCACACTTAGGGTAAACAAAGCGATACAAAAGGGGATGATGGACGGAGCGTTTGAGCAAATCAAACACTCACCCCCAGTCAACTGATCTGGGTTTAATCCACCACCATTCTTTAGCTCACTCGGCCACTCCAGTTCAGACATGGCTATATGCAAATCAGTCTGACCCTGTGCCTCATGGGAACAGTCCAGCCTGAACTGCCAAGCCATGTCTTCCCTGGACCGGAAACAAGCATCCTGGGACCGGTTTCGGATTCATAATCCTCATCAGCCAGGCTATCTTGAATCCAGTGGCCAAGTGAGCAAGGGACTCACGTCTGAGCATACCCTGCCACCCTTAGGGCGAACAAAGCGATACAAAAGGGGATGATGGAGGGAGCGTTTGAGCAAATCAAACACTCACCCCCAGTCAACTGATCTGGGTTTAATCCACCACCATTCTTTAGCTCACTCGGCCACCCCAGTTCAGACATGGCTATATTCAAATCAGTCTGACCCTGTGCCTCATGGGAACAGTCCACCCTGAACTGCCAAGCCATGTCTTCCCTGGACCGGAAACAAGCATCCTGGGACCGGTTTCGGATTCATAATCCTCATCAGTCAGGCTATCTTGAATCCAGTGGCCAAGTGAGCAAGGGACTCAGGTCTGAGCATACCCTGCCACACTTAGGGCGAACAAAGTGATACAAAAGGGGATGATTGACGGAGCGTTTGAGCAAATCAAACACTCACCCCAATCAACTGATCTGGGTTTAATCCACCACCATTCTTTAGCTCACTCGGCCACCCCAGTTCAGACATGGCTATATGCAAATCAGTCTGACCCTGTGCCTCATGGGAACAGTCCAGCCCAAACTGCCAAGCTATGTCTTCCCTGGACCGGAAACAAGCATCCTGGGACCGGTTTCGGATTCATAATCCTCATCAGCCAGGCTATCTTGAATGCAGTGGGCAAGTGAGCCAGGGACTCACGTCTGAGCATACCCTGCCACACTTAGGGCGAACAAAGCGATACAAAAGGGGATGATGGAAGGAGCGTTTGAGCAAATCAAACACTCACCCCAATCAACTGATCTGGGTTTAATCCACCACCATTCTTTAGCTCACTCGGCCACCCCAGTTCAGACATGGCTATATGCAAATCAGTCTGACCCTGTGCCTCATGGGAACAGTCCAGCCCGAACTGCCAAGCCATGTCTTCCCTGGACCGGAAACAAGCATCCTGGGACCGGTTTCGGATTCATGATCCTCATCAGCCAGGCTATCTTGAATCCAGTGGCCAAGTGAGCAAGGGACTCACGTCTGAGCATACCCTGCCACATTTAGGGCGAACAAAGCGATACAAAAGTGGATGATGGACAGAGCATTTGAGCAAATCAAACACTCACCCCTAGTCAACTGATCTGGGTTTAATCCACCACCATTCTTTAGCTCACTCAGCCACCCCAGTTCAGACATGGCTATATGCAAATCAGTCTGACCCTGTGCCTCAATGGAACAGTCCAGCCTGAACTGCCAAGCCATGTCTTCCCTGGACCGGAAACAAGCATCCTGGGACCAGTTTTGGATTCATAATCCTCATCAGCCAAGCTATCTTGGATCCAGTGGCCAAGTGAGCAAGGGACTCACGTCTGAGCATACCCTGCCACACTTAGGGCGAACAAAGCGATACAAAAGGGGATGATGGACGGAGTGTTTGAGCAAATCAAACACTCACCCCCAGTCAACTGATCTGGGTTTAATCCACCACCATTCTTTAGCTCACTCGGCCACCCCAGTTCAGACATGGCTATATGCAAATCAGTCTGACCCTGTGCCTCATGGGAACAGTCCAGCCCAAACTGCCAAGCCATGTCTTCCCTGGACTGGAAACAAGCATCCTGGGACCGGTTTCGGATTCATAATCCTCATCAGCCAGGCTATCTTGAATCCAGTGGGCAAGTGAGCCAGGGACTCACGTCTGAGCATACCCTGCCACACTTAGGGCGAACAAAGCGATACAAAAGGGGATGATGGAAGGAGCGTTTGAGCAAATCAAACACTCACCCCAATCAACTGATCTGGGTTTAATCCACCACCATTCTTTAGCTCACTCGGCCACCCCAGTTCAGACATGGCTATATGCAAATCAGTCTGACCCTGTGCCTCATGGGAACAGTCCAGCCCGAACTGCCAAGCCATGTCTTCCCTGGACCGGAAACAAGCATCCTGGGACCTGTTTCGGATTCATAATCCTCATCAGCCAGGCTATCTTGAATCCAGTGGCCAAGTGAGCAAGGGACTCACATCTGAGCATACCCGAGCATACCCTGCCACACTTAGGGTGAACAAAGCGATACAAAAGGGGATAATGGACGGAGCGTTTTAGCAAATCAAACACTCACCCCCAGTCAACTGATCTGGGTTTAATCCACCACCATTCTTTAGCTCACTCGGCCACCCCAGTTCAGACATGGCTATATGCAGATCAGTATGACCCTGTGCCTCATGGGAACAGACCAGCCCGAACTGCCAAGCCATGTCTTCCCTGGACCGGAAACAAGCATCCTGGGACCTGTTTCGGATTCATAATCCTCATCAGCCACGCTATCTTGAATCCAGTGGCCAAGTGAGCAAGGGACTCACGTCTGAGCATACCCTGCCACACTTAGGGCGAACAAAGCGATACAAAAGGGGATGATGGACGGAGCGTCTGAGCAAATCAAACACTCACCCCCAGTCAACTGATCTGGGTTTAATCCACCACAATTCTTTAGCTCACTCGGCCACCCCAGTTCAGACATGGCTATATGCAAATCAGTCTGACCCTGTGCCTCATGGGAACAGTCCAGCCCGAACTGCCAAGCCATGTCTTCCCTGGACCGGAAACAAGCATCCTGGGACCGGTTTCGGATTCATAATCCTCATCAGCCAGGCTATCTTGAATCCAGTGGCCAAATGAGCAAGGGACTCACGTCTGAGCATACCCTGCCACACTTAGGGCGAACAAAGCGATACAAAAGGGGATGATGGACGGAGCGTTTGAGCAAATCAAACACTCACCCCCATTCAACTGATCTGGGTTTAATCCACCACAATTCTTTAGCTTACTCGGCCACCCCAGTTCAGACATGGCTATATGCAAATCAGTCTGACCCTGTGCCTCATGGGAACAGTCCAGCCCGAACTGCCAAGCCAAGTCTTCCCTGGACCGGAAACAAGCATCCTGGGACCGGTTTCGGATTCATAATCCTCATCAGCCAGGCTATCTTGAATCCAGTGGCCAAGTGAGCAAGGGACTCATGTCTGAGCATACCCTGCCACACTTAGGGCGAACAAAGCGATACAAAAGGGGATGATGGACGGAGCGTTTTAGCAAATCAAACACTCACCCCCAGTCAACTGATCTGGGTTTAATCCACCACCATTCTTTAGTTCACTCGGCCACCCCAGTTCAGACATGGCTATATGCAAATCAGTCTGACCCTGTGCCTCATGGGAACAGTCCAGCCCGAACTGCCAAGCCATGTCTTCCCTGGACCGGAAACAAGCATCCTGGGACCGATTTCGGATTCATAATCCTCATCAGCCAGGCTATCTTGAATCCAGTGGCCAAGTGAGCAAGGGACTCACGTCTGAGCATACCCTGCCACACTTAGGGCGAACAAAGCGATACAAAAGGGGATGATGGACGGAGCGTTTGAGCAAATCAAACACTCACCCCCAGCCAACTGATCTGGGTTTAATCCACCACCATTCTTAAGCTCACTCGGCCACCCCAGTTCAGACATGGCTATATGCAAATCAGGCTGACCCTGTGCCTCATGGGAACAGTCCAGCCCGAACTGCCAAGCCATGTCTTCCCTGGACCGGACACAAGCATCCTGGGACCGGTTTCGGATTCATAATCTTCATCAGCCAGGCTATCTTGAATCCAGTGGCCAAGTGAGCAAGGGACTCACGTCTGAGCATACCTTGCCACACTTAGGGCGAACAAAGCGATACAAAAGGGGATGATGGACGGAGCGTTTGAGCAAATCAAACACTCACCCCCAGTCAACTGATATGGGTTTAATCCACCACCATTCTTTAGCTCACTCGGCCCCCCCAGTTCAGACATGGCTATATGCAAATCAGTCTGACCCTGTGCCTCATGGGAACAGTCCAGCCCGAACTACCAAGCCATGTCTTCCCTGGACCGGAAACAAGCATCCTGGGAACGGTTTCGGATTCATAATCCTCATCAGCCAGGCTATTTTGAATCCAGTGGCCAAGCGAGCAAGGGACTCACGTCTGAGCATAGCCTGCCACACTTAGGGCGAACAAAGCGATACAAAAGGGGATGATGGACGGAGCGTTTGAGCAAATCAAACACTCACCCCCAGTCAACTGATCTGGGTTTAATCCACCACCATTCTTTAGCTCACTCGGCCACCCCAGTTCAGACATGGCTATATGCAAATCAGTCTGACCCTGTGCCTCATGGGAACAGTCCAGCCCGAACTGCCAAGCCATGTCTTCCCTGGACCGGAAACAAGCATCCTGGGACCGGTTTCGGATTCATAATCCTCATCAGCCAGGCTATCTTGAATCCAGTAGCCAAGTGAGCAAGGGACTCAGGTCTGAGCATACCCTGCCACACTTAGGGCAAACAAAGCGATACAAAAGGGGATGATGGACGGAGCGTTTGAGCAAATCAAACACTCACCCCCAGTCAACTGATCTGGGTTTAATCCACCACCATTCTTTAGCTCACTAGGCCACCCCAGTTCAGACATTGCTATATGCAAATCAGTCTGACCCTGTGCCTCATAGGAACAGTCCAGCCCGAACTGCCAAGCCATGTCTTCCCTGGACCGGAAACAAGCATCTTGGGACAGGTTTCGGATTCATAATCCTCATCAGCCAGGCTATCTTGAATCCAGTGGCCAAGTGAGCAAGGGACTCACGTCTGAGCATACCCTGCCACACTTAGGGCGAACAAAGCGATACAAAAGGGGATGATGGACGGAGCGTTTTAGCAAATCAAACACTCACCCCCAGTCAACTGATCTGGGTTTAATCCACCACCATTCTTTAGCTCACTCGGCCACCCCAGTTCAGACATGGCTATATGCAAATCAGTCTGACCCTGTGCCTCATGGGAACAGTCCAGCCCGAACTGCCAAGCCATGTCTTCCCTGGACCGGAAACAAGCATCCTGGGACCGGTCTCGGATTCATAATCCTCATCAGCCAGGCTATCTTGAATCCAGTGGCCAAGTGAGCAAGGGACTCACGTCTGAGCATACCCTGCCACACTTAGGGCGAACAAAGCGATACAAAAGGGGATGATGGACGGAGCGTTTGAGCAAATCAAACACTCACCCCCAGTCAACTGATCTGGGTTTAATCCACCACCATTCTTTAGCTCACTCGGCCACCCCAGTTCAGACATGGCTATATGCAAATCAGTCTGACCCTGTGCCTCATGGGAACAGTCCAGCCTGAACTGCCAAGCCATGTCTTCCCTGGACCGGAAACAAGCATCCTGGGACCGGTTTCGGATTCATAATCCTCATCAGCCAGGCTATCTTGAATCCAGTGGCCAAGTGAGCAAGGGACTCACGTCTGAGCATACCCTGCCACCCTTAGGGCGAACAAAGCGATACAAAAGGGGATGATGGAGGGAGCGTTTGAGCAAATCAAACACTCACCCCCAGTCAACTGATCTGGGTTTAATCCACCACCATTCTTTAGCTCACTCGGCCACCCCAGTTCAGACATGGCTATATTCAAATCAGTCTGACCCTGTGCCTCATGGGAACAGTCCAGCCCGAACTGCCAAGCCATGTCTTCCCTGGACCGGAAACAAGCCTCCTGGGACCGGTTTCGGATTCATAATCCTCATAAGCCAGGCTATCTTGAATCCAGTGGCCTAGTGAGCAAGGGACTCAGGTCTGAGCATACCCTGCCACACTTAGGGCGAACAAAGCGATACAAAAGGGGATGATGGACGGAGCGTTTGAGCAAATCAAACACTCACCCCAATCAACTGATCTGGGTTTAATCCACCACCATTCTTTAGCTCACTCGGCCACCCCAGTTCAGACATGGCTATATGCAAATCAGTCTGACCCTGTGCCTCATGGGAACAGTCCAGCCCAAACTGCCAAGCCATGTCTTCCCTGGACCGGAAACAAGCATCCTGGGACCGGTTTCGGATTCATAATCCTCATCAGCCAAGCTATCTTGAATCCAGTGGCCAAGTGAGCAAGGGACTCACGTCTGAGCATACCCTGCCACACTTAGGGCGAACAAAGCGATACAAAAGGGGATGATGGACGGAGCGTTTGAGCAAATCAAACACTCACCCCCAGTCAACTGATCTGGGTTTAATCCACCACCATTCTTTAGCTCACTCGGCCACCCCAGTTCAGACATGGCTATATGCAAATCAGTCTGACCCTGTGCCTCATGGGAACAGTCCAGCCCGAACTGCCAAGCCATGTCTTCCCTGGACCGGAAACAAGCATCCTGGGACCTGTTTCGGATTCATAATCCTCATCAGCCAGGCTATCTTGAATCCAGTGGCCAAGTGAGCAAGGGACTCACGTCTGAGCATACCCTGCCACACTTAGGGCGAACAAAGCGATACAAAAGGGGATGATTGACGGAGCGTTTGAGCAAATCAAACACTCACCCCAATCAACTGATCTGGGTTTAATCCACCACCATTCTTTAGCTCACTCTGCCACCCCAGTTCAGACATGGCTATATGCAAATCAGTCTGACCCTGTGCCTCATGGGAACAGTCCAGCCCAAACTGCCAAGCCATGTCTTCCCTGGACCGGAAACAAGCATCCTGGGACCGGTTTCGGATTCATAATCCTCATCAGCCAGGCTATCTTGAATCGAGTGGCCAAGTGAGCAAGGGACTCAGGTCTGAGCATACCCTGCCACACTTAGGGCGAACAAAGCGATGCAAAAGGGGATGATGGACGGAGCGTTTGAGCAAATCAAACACTCACCCCCAGCCAACTGATCTGGGTTTAATCCACCACCATTCTTTAGCTCACTCGGCCACCCCAGTTCAGACATGGCTATATGCAAATCAGTCTGACCCTGTGCCTCATGGGAACAGTCCAGCCCGAACTGCCAAGCCATGTCTTCCCTGGACCGGAAACAAGCATCCTGGGACCGGTTTTGGATTCATAATCCTCATCAGCCAGGCTATCTTGAATCCAGTGGCCAAGCGAGCAAGGGACTCACGTCTGAGCATAGCCTGCCACACTTAGGGCGAACAAAGCGATACAAAAGGGGATGATGGACGGAGCGTTTGAGCAAATCAAACACTCACCCCCAGTCAACTGATCTGGGTTTAATCCACCACCATTCTTTAGCTCACTCGGCCACCCCAGTTCAGACATGGCTATATGCAAATCAGTCTGACCCTGTGCCTCATGGGAACAGTCCAGCCCGAACTGCCAAGCCATGTCTTCCCTGGACCGGAAACAAGCATCCTGGGACCGGTTTCGGATTCATAATCCTCATCAGCCAGGCTATCTTGAATCCAGTGGCCAAGTGAGCAAGGGACTCATGTCTGAGCATACCCTGCACATTTAGGGCGAACAAAGCGATACAAAAGGGGATGATGGACGGAGCGTTTGAGCAAATCAAACACTCACCCCTAGTCAACTGATCTGGGTTTAATCCACCACCATTCTTTAGCTCACTCAGCCACCCCAGTTCAGACATGGCTATATGCAAATCAGTCTGACCCTGTGCCTCATTGGAACAGTCCAGCCCGAACTGCCAAGCCATGTCTTCCCTGTACCGGAAACAAGCATCCTGGGACCGGTTTTGGATTCATAATCCTCATCAGCCAAGCTATCTTGAATCCAGTGGCCAAGTGAGCAAGGGACTCACGTCTGAGCATACCCTGCCACACTTAGGGCGAACAAAGCGATACAAAAGGGGATGATGGACGGAGCGTTTGAGCAAATCAAACACTCACCCCCCAGTCAACTGATCTGGGTTTAATCCACCACCATTCTTTAGCTTACTCGGCCACCCCAGTTCAGACATGGCTATATGCAAATCAGTCTAACCCTGTGCCTCATGGGAACAGTCCAGCCCGAACTGCCAAGCCATGTCTTCCCTGGACCAGAAACGAGCATCCTGGGACCGGTTTCGGATTCATAATCCTCATCAGCCAGGCTATCTTGAATCCAGTGGCCAAGTGAGTAAGGGACTCACGTCTGAGCATACCCTGCCACACTTAGGGCGAACAAAGCGATACAAAAGGGGATGATGGACGGAGCATTTGAGCAAATCAAACACTCAACCCCAGTCAACTGATCTGGGTTTAATCCACCACCATTCTTTAGCTCACTCGGCCACCCCAGTTCAGACATGGCTATATGCAAATCAGTCTGACCCTGTGCCTCATGGGAACAGTCCAGCCCGAACTGCCAAGCCATGTCTTCCCTGGACCGGAAACAAGCATCCTGGGACCGATTTCGGATTCATAATCCTCATCAGCCAGGCTATCTTGAATCCAGTGGCCAAGTGAGCAAGGGACTCACGTCTGAGCATACCCTGCCACACTTAGGGCGAACAAAGCGATACAAACGGGGATGATGGACGGAGCGTTTGAGCAAATCAAACACTCACCCCCAGCCAACTGATCTGGGTTTAATCCACCACCATTCTTAAGCTCACTCGGCCACCCCAGTTCAGACATGGCTATATGCAAATCAGGCTGACCCTGTGCCTCATGGGAACAGTCCAGCCCGAACTGCCAAGCCATGTCTTCCCTGGACCGGACACAAGCATCCTGGGACCGGTTTCGGATTCATAATCTTCATCAGCCAGGCTATCTTGAATCCAGTGGCCAAGTGAGCAAGGGACTCACGTCTGAGCATACCTTGCCACACTTAGGGCGAACAAAGCGATACAAAAGGGGATGATGGACGGAGCGTTTGAGCAAATCAAACACTCACCCCCAGTCAACTGATATGGGTTTAATCCACCACCATTCTTTAGCTCACTCGGCCCCCCCAGTTCAGACATGGCTATATGCAAATCAGTCTGACCCTGTGCCTCATGGGAACAGTCCAGCCCGAACTACCAAGCCATGTCTTCCCTGGACCGGAAACAAGCATCCTGGGAACGGTTTCGGATTCATAATCCTCATCAGCCAGGCTATCTTGAATCCAGTGGCCAAGCGAGCAAGGGACTCACGTCTGAGCATACCCTGCCACACTTAGGGCGAACAAAGCGATACAAAAGGGGATGATGGACGGAGCGTTTGAGCAAATCAAACACTCACCCCCAGTCAACTGATCTGGGTTTAATCCACCACCATTCTTTAGCTCACTCGGCCACCCCAGTTCAGACATGGCTATATGCAAATCAGTCTGACCCTGTGCCTCATGGGAACAGTCCAGCCCGAACTGCCAAGCCATGTCTTCCCTGGACCGGAAACAAGCATCCTGGGACCGGTTTCGGATTCATAATCCTCATCAGCCAGGCTATCTTGAATCCAGTAGCCAAGTGAGCAAGGGACTCAGGTCTGAGCATACCCTGCCACACTTAGGGCAAACAAAGCGATACAAAAGGGGATGATGGACGGAGCGTTTGAGCAAATCAAACACTCACCCCCAGTCAACTGATCTGGGTTTAATCCACCACCATTCTTTAGCTCACTAGGCCACCCCAGTTCAGACATTGCTATATGCAAATCAGTCTGACCCTGTGCCTCATAGGAACAGTCCAGCCCGAACTGCCAAGCCATGTCTTCCCTGGACCGGAAACAAGCATTTTGGGACAGGTTTCGGATTCATAATCCTCATCAGCCAGGCTATCTTGAATCCAGTGGCCAAGTGAGCAAGGGACTCACGTCTGAGCATACCCTGCCACACTTAGGGCGAACAAAGCGATACAAAAGGGGATGATGGACGGAGCGTTTTAGCAAATCAAACACTCACCCCCAGTCAACTGATCTGGGTTTAATCCACCACCATTCTTTAGCTCACTCGGCCACCCCAGTTCAGACATGGCTATATGCAAATCAGTCTGACCCTGTGCCTCATGGAAACAGTCCAGCCCGAACTGCCAAGCCATGTCTTCCCTGGACCGGAAACAAGCATCCTGGGACCGGTTTCGGATTCATAATCCTCATCAGCCAGGCTATCTTGAATCCAGTGGCCAAGTGAGCAAGGGACTCACGTCTGAGCATACCCTGCCACACTTAGGGCGAACAAAGCGATACAAAAGGGGATGATGGACGGAGCGTTTGAGCAAATCAAACACTCACCCCCAGTCAACTGATCTGGGTTTAATCCACCACCATTCTTTAGCTCACTCGGCCACCCCAGTTCAGACATGGCTATATGCAAATCAGTCTGACCCTGTGCCTCATGGGAACAGTCCAGCCTGAACTGCCAAGCCATGTCTTCCCTGGACCGGAAACAAGCATCCTGGGACCGGTTTCGGATTCATAATCCTCATCAGCCAGGCTATCTTGAATCCAGTGGCCAAGTGAGCAAGGGACTCACGTCTGAGCATACCCTGCCACCCTTAGGGCGAACAAAGCGATACAAAAGGGGATGATGGAGGGAGCGTTTGAGCAAATCAAACACTCACCCCCAGTCAACTGATATGGGTTTAATCCACCACCATTCTTTAGCTCACTCGGCCACCCCAGTTCAGACATGGCTATATTCAAATCAGTCTGACCCTGTGCCTCATGGGAACAGTCCAGCCCGAACTGCCAAGCCATGTCTTCCCTGGACCGGAAACAAGCCTCCTGGGACCGGTTTCGGATTCATAATCCTCATAAGCCAGGCTATCTTGAATCCAGTGGCCTAGTGAGCAAGGGACTCAGGTCTGAGCATACCCTGCCACACTTAGGGCGAACAAAGCGATACAAAAGGGGATGATGGACGGAGCGTTTGAGCAAATCAAACACTCACCCCAATCAACTGATCTGGGTTTAATCCACCACCATTCTTTAGCTCACTCGGCCACCCCAGTTCAGACATGGCTATATGCAAATCAGTCTGACCCTGTGCCTCATGGGAACAGTCCAGCCCAAACTGCCAAGCCATGTCTTCCCTGGACCGGAAACAAGCATCCTGGGACCGGTTTCGGATTCATAATCCTCATCAGCCAAGCTATCTTGAATCCAGTGGCCAAGTGAGCAAGGGACTCACGTCTGAGCATACCCTGCCACACTTAGGGCGAACAAAGCGATACAAAAGGGGATGATGGACGGAGCGTTTGAGCAAATCAAACACTCACCCCCAGTCAACTGATCTGGGTTTAATCCACCACCATTCTTTAGCTCACTCGGCCACCCCAGTTCAGACATGGCTATATGCAAATCAGTCTGACCCTGTGCCTCATGGGAACAGTCCAGCCCGAACTGCCAAGCCATGTCTTCCCTGGACCGGAAACAAGCATCCTGGGACCTGTTTCGGATTCATAATCCTCATCAGCCAGGCTATCTTGAATCCAGTGGCCAAGTGAGCAAGGGACTCACGTCTGAGCATACCCTGCCACACTTAGGGCGAACAAAGCGATACAAAAGGGGATGATTGACGGAGCGTTTGAGCAAATCAAACACTCACCCCAATCAACTGATCTGGGTTTAATCCACCACCATTCTTTAGCTCACTCTGCCACCCCAGTTCAGACATGGCTATATGCAAATCAGTCTGACCCTGTGCCTCATGGGAACAGTCCAGCCCAAACTGCCAAGCCATGTCTTCCCTGGACCGGAAACAAGCATCCTGGGACCGGTTTCGGATTCATAATCCTCATCAGCCAGGCTATCTTGAATCGAGTGGCCAAGTGAGCAAGGGACTCAGGTCTGAGCATACCCTGCCACACTTAGGGCGAACAAAGCGATGCAAAAGGGGATGATGGACGGAGCGTTTGAGCAAATCAAACACTCACCCCCAGCCAACTGATCTGGGTTTAATCCACCACCATTCTTTAGCTCACTCGGCCACCCCAGTTCAGACATGGCTATATGCAAATCAGTCTGACCCTGTGCCTCATGGGAACAGTCCAGCCCGAACTGCCAAGCCATGTCTTCCCTGGACCGGAAACAAGCATCCTGGGACCGGTTTTGGATTCATAATCCTCATCAGCCAGGCTATCTTGAATCCAGTGGCCAAGCGAGCAAGGGACTCACGTCTGAGCATAGCCTGCCACACTTAGGGCGAACAAAGCGATACAAAAGGGGATGATGGACGGAGCGTTTGAGCAAATCAAACACTCACCCCCAGTCAACTGATCTGGGTTTAATCCACCACCATTCTTTAGCTCACTCGGCCACCCCAGTTCAGACATGGCTATATGCAAATCAGTCTGACCCTGTGCCTCATAGGAACAGTCCAGCCCGAACTGCCAAGCCATGTCTTCCCTGGACCGGAAACAAGCATCCTGGGACCGGTTTCGGATTCATAATCCTCATCAGCCAGGCTATCTTGAATCCAGTGGCCAAGTGAGCAAGGGACTCATGTCTGAGCATACCCTGCACATTTAGGGCGAACAAAGCGATACAAAAGGGGATGATGGACGGAGCGTTTGAGCAAATCAAACACTCACCCCTAGTCAACTGATCTGGGTTTAATCCACCACCATTCTTTAGCTCACTCAGCCACCCCAGTTCAGACATGGCTATATGCAAATCAGTCTGACCCTGTGCCTCATGGGAACAGTCCAGCCCGAACTGCCAAGCCATGTCTTCCCTGGACCGGACACAAGCATCCTGGGACCGGTTTCGGATTCATAATCTTCATCAGCCAGGCTATCTTGAATCCAGTGGCCAAGTGAGCAAGGGACTCACGTCTGAGCATACCTTGCCACACTTAGGGCGAACAAAGCGATACAAAAGGGGATGATGGACGGAGCGTTTGAGCAAATCAAACACTCACCCCCAGTCAACTGATATGGGTTTAATCCACCACCATTCTTTAGCTCACTCGGCCCCCCCAGTTCAGACATGGCTATATGCAAATCAGTCTGACCCTGTGCCTCATGGGAACAGTCCAGCCCGAACTACCAAGCCATGTCTTCCCTGGACCGGAAACAAGCATCCTGGGAACGGTTTCGGATTCATAATCCTCATCAGCCAGGCTATCTTGAATCCAGTGGCCAAGCGAGCAAGGGACTCACGTCTGAGCATAGCCTGCCACACTTAGGGCGAACAAAGCGATACAAAAGGGGATGATGGACGGAGCGTTTGAGCAAATCAAACACTCACCCCCAGTCAACTGATCTGGGTTTAATCCACCACCATTCTTTAGCTCACTCGGCCACCCCAGTTCAGACATGGCTATATGCAAATCAGTCTGACCCTGTGCCTCATGGGAACAGTCCAGCCCGAACTGCCAAGCCATGTCTTCCCTGGACCGGAAACAAGCATCCTGGGACCGGTTTCGGATTCATAATCCTCATCAGCCAGGCTATCTTGAATCCAGTAGCCAAGTGAGCAAGGGACTCAGGTCTGAGCATACCCTGCCACACTTAGGGCAAACAAAGCGATACAAAAGGGGATGATGGACGGAGCGTTTGAGCAAATCAAACACTCACCCCCAGTCAACTGATCTGGGTTTAATCCACCACCATTCTTTAGCTCACTAGGCCACCCCAGTTCAGACATTGCTATATGCAAATCAGTCTGACCCTGTGCCTCATAGGAACAGTCCAGCCCGAACTGCCAAGCCATGTCTTCCCTGGACCGGAAACAAGCATCTTGGGACAGGTTTCGGATTCATAATCCTCATCAGCCAGGCTATCTTGAATCCAGTGGCCAAGTGAGCAAGGGACTCACGTCTGAGCATACCCTGCCACACTTAGGGCGAACAAAGCGATACAAAAGGGGATGATGGACGGAGCGTTTTAGCAAATCAAACACTCACCCCCAGTCAACTGATCTGGGTTTAATCCACCACCATTCTTTAGCTCACTCGGCCACCCCAGTTCAGACATGGCTATATGCAAATCAGTCTGACCCTGTGCCTCATGGGAACAGTCCAGCCCGAACTGCCAAGCCATGTCTTCCCTGGACCGGAAACAAGCATCCTGGGACCGGTTTCGGATTCATAATCCTCATCAGCCAGGCTATCTTGAATCCAGTGGCCAAGTGAGCAAGGGACTCACGTCTGAGCATACCCTGCCACACTTAGGGCGAACAAAGCGATACAAAAGGGGATGATGGACGGAGCGTTTGAGCAAATCAAACACTCACCCCCAGTCAACTGATCTGGGTTTAATCCACCACCATTCTTTAGCTCACTCGGCCACCCCAGTTCAGACATGGCTATATGCAAATCAGTCTGACCCTGTGCCTCATGGGAACAGTCCAGCCTGAACTGCCAAGCCATGTCTTCCCTGGACCGGAAACAAGCATCCTGGGACCGGTTTCGGATTCATAATCCTCATCAGCCAGGCTATCTTGAATCCAGTGGCCAAGTGAGCAAGGGACTCACGTCTGAGCATACCCTGCCACCCTTAGGGCGAACAAAGCGATACAAAAGGGGATGATGGAGGGAGCGTTTGAGCAAATCAAACACTCACCCCCAGTCAACTGATATGGGTTTAATCCACCACCATTCTTTAGCTCACTCGGCCACCCCAGTTCAGACATGGCTATATTCAAATCAGTCTGACCCTGTGCCTCATGGGAACAGTCCAGCCCGAACTGCCAAGCCATGTCTTCCCTGGACCGGAAACAAGCCTCCTGGGACCGGTTTCGGATTCATAATCCTCATAAGCCAGGCTATCTTGAATCCAGTGGCCTAGTGAGCAAGGGACTCAGGTCCGAGCATACCCTGCCACACTTAGGGCGAACAAAGCGATACAAAAGGGGATGATGGACGGAGCGTTTGAGCAAATCAAACACTCACCCCAATCAACTGATCTGGGTTTAATCCACCACCATTCTTTAGCTCACTCGGCCACCCCAGTTCAGACATGGCTATATGCAAATCAGTCTGACCCTGTGCCTCATGGGAACAGTCCAGCCCAAACTGCCAAGCCATGTCTTCCCTGGACCGGAAACAAGCATCCTGGGACCGGTTTCGGATTCATAATCCTCATCAGCCAAGCTATCTTGAATCCAGTGGCCAAGTGAGCAAGGGACTCACGTCTGAGCATACCCTGCCACACTTAGGGCGAACAAAGCGATACAAAAGGGGATGATGGACGGAGCGTTTGAGCAAATCAAACACTCACCCCCAGTCAACTGATCTGGGTTTAATCCACCACCATTCTTTAGCTCACTCGGCCACCCCAGTTCAGACATGGCTATATGCAAATCAGTCTGACCCTGTGCCTCATGGGAACAGTCCAGCCCGAACTGCCAAGCCATGTCTTCCCTGGACCGGAAACAAGCATCCTGGGACCTGTTTCGGATTCATAATCCTCATCAGCCAGGCTATCTTGAATCCAGTGGCCAAGTGAGCAAGGGACTCACGTCTGAGCATACCCTGCCACACTTAGGGCGAACAAAGCGATACAAAAGGGGATGATTGACGGAGCGTTTGAGCAAATCAAACACTCACCCCAATCAACTGATCTGGGTTTAATCCACCACCATTCTTTAGCTCACTCTGCCACCCCAGTTCAGACATGGCTATATGCAAATCAGTCTGACCCTGTGCCTCATGGGAACAGTCCAGCCCAAACTGCCAAGCCATGTCTTCCCTGGACCGGAAACAAGCATCCTGGGACCGGTTTCGGATTCATAATCCTCATCAGCCAGGCTATCTTGAATCGAGTGGCCAAGTGAGCAAGGGACTCAGGTCTGAGCATACCCTGCCACACTTAGGGCGAACAAAGCGATGCAAAAGGGGATGATGGACGGAGCGTTTGAGCAAATCAAACACTCACCCCCAGCCAACTGATCTGGGTTTAATCCACCACCATTCTTTAGCTCACTCGGCCACCCCAGTTCAGACATGGCTATATGCAAATCAGTCTGACCCTGTGCCTCATGGGAACAGTCCAGCCCGAACTGCCAAGCCATGTCTTCCCTGGACCGGAAACAAGCATCCTGGGACCGGTTTTGGATTCATAATCCTCATCAGCCAGGCTATCTTGAATCCAGTGGCCAAGCGAGCAAGGGACTCACGTCTGAGCATAGCCTGCCACACTTAGGGCGAACAAAGCGATACAAAAGGGGATGATGGACGGAGCGTTTGAGCAAATCAAACACTCACCCCCAGTCAACTGATCTGGGTTTAATCCACCACCATTCTTTAGCTCACTCGGCCACCCCAGTTCAGACATGGCTATATGCAAATCAGTCTGACCCTGTGCCTCATGGGAACAGTCCAGCCCGAACTGCCAAGCCATGTCTTCCCTGGACCGGAAACAAGCATCCTGGGACCGGTTTCGGATTCATAATCCTCATCAGCCAGGCTATCTTGAATCCAGTGGCCAAGTGAGCAAGGGACTCATGTCTGAGCATACCCTGCACATTTAGGGCGAACAAAGCGATACAAAAGGGGATGATGGACGGAGCGTTTGAGCAAATCAAACACTCACCCCTAGTCAACTGATCTGGGTTTAATCCACCACCATTCTTTAGCTCACTCAGCCACCCCAGTTCAGACATGGCTATATGCAAATCAGTCTGACCCTGTGCCTCATTGGAACAGTCCAGCCCGAACTGCCAAGCCATGTCTTCCCTGTACCGGAAACAAGCATCCTGGGACCGGTTTTGGATTCATAATCCTCATCAGCCAAGCTATCTTGAATCCAGTGGCCAAGTGAGCAAGGGACTCACGTCTGAGCATACCCTGCCACACTTAGGGCGAACAAAGCGATACAAAAGGGGATGATGGACGGAGCGTTTGAGCAAATCAAACACTCACCCCCAGTCAACTGATCTGGGTTTAATCCACCACCATTCTTTAGCTTACTCGGCCACCCCAGTTCAGACATGGCTATATGCAAATCAGTCTAACCCTGTGCCTCATGGGAACAGTCCACCCCGAACTGCCAAGCCATGTCTTCCCTGGACCAGAAACGAGCATCCTGGGACCGGTTTCGGATTCATAATCCTCATCAGCCAGGCTATCTTGAATCCAGTGGCCAAGTGAGTAAGGGACTCACGTCTGAGCATACCCTGCCACACTTAGGGCGAACAAAGCGATACAAAAGGGGATGATGGACGGAGCATTTGAGCAAATCAAACACTCAACCCCAGTCAACTGATCTGGGTTTAATCCACCACCATTGTTTAGCTCACTCGGCCACCCCAGTTCAGACATGGCTATATGCAAATCAGTCTGACCCTGTGCCTCATGGGAACAGTCCAGCCCGAACTGCCAAGCCATGTCTTCCCTGGACCGGAAACAAGCATCCTGGGACCGGTTTTGGATTCATAATCCTCATCAGCCAGGCTATCTTGAATCCAGTGGCCAAGTGAGAAAGGGACTCAGGTCTGAGCATACCCTGCCACACTTAGGGCGAACAAAGCGATACAAAAGGGGATGATGGACGGAGCGTTTGAGCAAATCAAACACTCACCCCCAGTCAACTGATCTGGGTTTAATCCACCACCATTCTTTAGCTCACTAGGCCACCCCAGTTCAGACATTGCTATATGCAAATCAGTCTGACCCTGTGCCTCATAGGAACAGTCCAGCCCGAACTGCCAAGCCATGTCTTCCCTGGACCGGAAACAAGCATCTTGGGACAGGTTTCGGATTCATAATCCTCATCAGCCAGGCTATCTTGAATCCAGTGGCCAAGTGAGCAAGGGACTCACGTCTGAGCATACCCTGCCACACTTATGGCGAACAAAGCGATACAAAAGGGGATGATGGACGGAGCGTTTTAGCAAATCAAACACTCACCCCCAGTCAACTGATCTGGGTTTAATCCACCACCATTCTTTAGCTCACTCGGCCACCCCAGTTCAGACATGGCTATATGCAAATCAGTCTGACCCTGTGCCTCATGGGAACAGTCCAGCCCGAACTGTCAAGCCATGTCTTCCCTGGACCGGAAACAAGCATCCTGGGACCGGTTTCGGATTCATAATCCTCATCAGCCAGGCTATCTTGAATCCAGTGGCCAAGTGAGCAAGGGACTCACGTCTGAGCATACCCTGCCACACTTAGGGCGAACAAAGCGATACAAAAGGGGATGATGGACGGAGCGTTTGAGCAAATCAAACACTCACCCCAGTCAACTGATCTGGGTTTAATCCACCACCATTCTTTAGCTCACTAGGCCACCCCAGTTCAGACATTGCTATATGCAAATCAGTCTGACCCTGTGCCTAATAGGAACAGTCCAGCCCGAACTGCCAAGCCATGTCTTCCCTGGACCGGAAACAAGCATCTTGGGACAGGTTTCGGATTCATAATCCTCATCAGCCAGGCTATCTTGAATCCAGTGGCCAAGTGAGCAAGGGACTCACGTCTGAGCATACCCTGCCACACTTAGGGCGAACAAAGCGATACAAAAGGGGATGATGGACGGAGCGTTTTAGCAAATCAAACACTCACCCCCAGTCAACTGATCTGGGTTTAATCCACCACCATTCTTTAGCTCACTCGGCCACCCCAGTTCAGACATGGCTATATGCAAATCAGTCTGACCCTGTGCCTCATGGGAACAGTCCAGCCCGAACTGTCAAGCCATGTCTTCCCTGGACCGGAAACAAGCATCCTGGGACCGGTTTCGGATTCATAATCCTCATCAGCCAGGCTATCTTGAATCCAGTGGCCAAGTGAGCAAGGGACTCACGTCTGAGCATACCCTGCCACACTTAGGGCGAACAAAGCGATACAAAAGGGGATGATGGACGGAGCGTTTGAGCAAATCAAACACTCACCCCCAGTCAACTGATCTGGGTTTAATCCACCACCATTCTTTAGCTCACTCGGCCACCCCAGTTCAGACATGGCTATATGCAAATCAGTCTGACCCTGTGCCTCATGGGAACAGTCCAGCCTGAACTGCCAAGCCATGTCTTCCCTGGACCGGAAACAAGCATCCTGGGACCGGTTTCGGATTCATAATCCTCATCAGCCAGGCTATCTTGAATCCAGTGGCCAAGTGAGCAAGGGACTCACGTCTGAGCATACCCTGCCACCCTTAGGGCGAACAAAGCGATACAAAAGGGGATGATGGAGGGAGCGTTTGAGCAAATCAAACACTCACCCCCAGTCAACTGATCTGGGTTTAATCCACCACCATTCTTTAGCTCACTCGGCCACCCCAGTTCAGACATGGCTATATTCAAATCAGTCTGACCCTGTGCCTCATGGGAACAGTCCAGCCCGAACTGCCAAGCCATGTCTTCCCTGGACCGGAAACAAGCATCCTGGGACCGGTTTCGGATTCATAATCCTCATCAGCCAGGCTATCTTGAATCCAGTGGCCAAGTGAGCAAGGGACTCAGGTCTGAGCATACCCTGCCACACTTAGGGCGAACAAAGTGATACAAAAGGGGATGATTGACGGAGCGTTTGAGCAAATCAAACACTCACCCCAATCAACTGATCTGGGTTTAATCCACCACCATTCTTTAGCTCACTCGGCCACCCCAGTTCAGACATGGCTATATGCAAATCAGTCTGACCCTGTGCCTCATGGGAACAGTCCAGCCCAAACTGCCAAGCCATGTCTTCCCTGGACCGGAAACAAGCATCCTGGGACCGGTTTCGGATTCATAATCCTCATCAGCCAAGCTATCTTGAATCCAGTGGCCAAGTGAGCAAGGGACTCACATCTGAGCATACCCTGCCACACTTAGGGCGAACAAAGCGATACAAAAGGGGATGATGGACCGAGCGTTTGAGCAAATCAAACACTCACCCCCAGTCAACTGATCTGGGTTTAATCCACCACCATTCTTTAGCTCACTCGGCCACCCCAGTTCAGACATGGCTATATGCAAATCAGTCTGACCCTGTGCCTCATGGGAACAGTCCAGCCCGAACTGCCAAGCCATGTCTTCCCTGGACCGGAAACAAGCATCCTGGGACCTGTTTCGGATTCATAATCCTCATCAGCCAGGCTATCTTGAATCCAGTGGCCAAGTGAGCAAGGGACTCACGTCTGAGCATACCCTGCCACACTTAGGGCGAACAAAGCGATACAAAAGGGGATGATTGACGGAGCGTTTGAGCAAATCAAACACTCACCCCAATCAACTGATCTGGGTTTAATCCACCACCATTCTTTAGCTCACTCTGCCACCCCAGTTCAGACATGGCTATATGCAAATCAGTCTGACCCTGTGCCTCATGGGAACAGTCCAGCCCAAACTGCCAAGCCATGTCTTCCCTGGACCGGAAACAAGCATCCTGGGACCGGTTTCGGATTCATAATCCTCATCAGCCAGGCTATCTTGAATCGAGTGGCCAAGTGAGCAAGGGACTCAGGTCTGAGCATACCCTGCCACACTTAGGGCGAACAAAGCGATACAAAAGGGGATGATGGACGGAGCGTTTGAGCAAATCAAACACTCACCCCCAGCCAACTGATCTGGGTTTAATCCACCACCATTCTTTAGCTCACTCGGCCACCCCAGTTCAGACATGGCTATATGCAAATCAGTCTGACCCTGTGCCTCATGGGAACAGTCCAGCCCGAACTGCCAAGCCATGTCTTCCCTGGACTGGAAACAAGCATCCTGGGACCGGTTTTGGATTCATAATCCTCATCAGCCAGGCTATCTTGAATCCAGTGGCCAAGCGAGCAAGGGACTCACGTCTGAGCATAGCCTGCCACACTTAGGGCGAACAAAGCGATACAAAAGGGGATGATGGACGGAGCGTTTGAGCAAATCAAACACTCACCCCCAGTCAACTGATCTGGGTTTAATCCACCACCATTCTTTAGCTCACTCGGCCACCCCAGTTCAGACATGGCTATATGCAAATCAGTCTGACCCTGTGCCTCATGGGAACAGTCCAGCCCGAACTGCCAAGCCATGTCTTCCCTGGACCGGAAACAAGCATCCTGGGACCGGTTTCGGATTCATAATCCTCATCAGCCAGGCTATCTTGAATCCAGTGGCCAAGTGAGCAAGGGACTCATGTCTGAGCATACCCTGCACATTTAGGGCGAACAAAGCGATACAAAAGGGGATGATGGACGGAGCGTTTGAGCAAATCAAACACTCACCCCTAGTCAACTGATCTGGGTTTAATCCACCACCATTCTTTAGCTCACTCAGCCACCCCAGTTCAGACATGGCTATATGCAAATCAGTCTGACCCTGTGCCTCATTGGAACAGTCCAGCCCGAACTGCCAAGCCATGTCTTCCCTGTACCGGAAACAAGCATCCTGGGACCGGTTTTGGATTCATAATCCTCATCAGCCAAGCTATCTTGAATCCAGTGGCCAAGTGAGCAAGGGACTCACGTCTGAGCATACCCTGCCACACTTAGGGCGAACAAAGCGATACAAAAGGGGATGATGGACGGAGCGTTTGAGCAAATCAAACACTCACCCCCAGTCAACTGATCTGGGTTTAATCCACCACCATTCTTTAGCTTACTCGGCCACCCCAGTTCAGACATGGCTATATGCAAATCAGTCTGACCCTGTGCCTCATGGGAACAGTCCAGCCCGAACTGCCAAGCCATGTCTTCCCTGGACCGGAAACAAGCATCCTGGGACCGATTTCGGATTCATAATCCTCATCAGCCAGGCTATCTTGAATCCAGTGGCCAAGTGAGCAAGGGACTCACGTCTGAGCATACCCTGCCACACTTAGGGCGAACAAAGCGATACAAAAGGGGATGATGGACGGAGCGTTTGAGCAAATCAAACACTCACCCCCAGCCAACTGATCTGGGTTTAATCCACCACCATTCTTAAGCTCACTCGGCCACCCCAGTTCAGACATGGCTATATGCAAATCAGGCTGACCCTGTGCCTCATGGGAACAGTCCAGCCCGAACTGCCAAGCCATGTCTTCCCTGGACCGGACACAAGCATCCTGGGACCGGTTTCGGATTCATAATCTTCATCAGCCAGGCTATCTTGAATCCAGTGGCCAAGTGAGCAAGGGACTCACGTCTGAGCATACCTTGCCACACTTAGGGCGAACAAAGCGATACAAAAGGGGATGATGGACGGAGCGTTTGAGCAAATCAAACACTCACCCCCAGTCAACTGATATGGGTTTAATCCACCACCATTCTTTAGCTCACTCGGCCCCCCCAGTTCAGACATGGCTATATGCAAATCAGTCTGACCCTGTGCCTCATGGGAACAGTCCAGCCCGAACTACCAAGCCATGTCTTCCCTGGACCGGAAACAAGCATCCTGGGAACGGTTTCGGATTCATAATCCTCATCAGCCAGGCTATCTTGAATCCAGTGGCCAAGCGAGCAAGGGACTCACGTCTGAGCATAGCCTGCCACACTTAGGGCGAACAAAGCGATACAAAAGGGGATGATGGACGGAGCGTTTGAGCAAATCAAACACTCACCCCCAGTCAACTGATCTGGGTTTAATCCACCACCATTCTTTAGCTCACTCGGCCACCCCAGTTCAGACATGGCTATATGCAAATCAGTCTGACCCTGTGCCTCATGGGAACAGTCCAGCCCGAACTGCCAAGCCATGTCTTCCCTGGACCGGAAACAAGCATCCTGGGACCGGTTTCGGATTCATAATCCTCATCAGCCAGGCTATCTTGAATCCAGTAGCCAAGTGAGCAAGGGACTCAGGTCTGAGCATACCCTGCCACACTTAGGGCAAACAAAGCGATACAAAAGGGGATGATGGACGGAGCGTTTGAGCAAATCAAACACTCACCCCCAGTCAACTGATCTGGGTTTAATCCACCACCATTCTTTAGCTCACTAGGCCACCCCAGTTCAGACATTGCTATATGCAAATCAGTCTGACCCTGTGCCTCATAGGAACAGTCCAGCCCGAACTGCCAAGCCATGTCTTCCCTGGACCGGAAACAAGCATCTTGGGACAGGTTTCGGATTCATAATCCTCATCAGCCAGGCTATCTTGAATCCAGTGGCCAAGTGAGCAAGGGACTCACGTCTGAGCATACCCTGCCACACTTAGGGCGAACAAAGCGATACAAAAGGGGATGATGGACGGAGCGTTTTAGCAAATCAAACACTCACCCCCAGTCAACTGATCTGGGTTTAATCCACCACCATTCTTTAGCTCACTCGGCCACCCCAGTTCAGACATGGCTATATGCAAATCAGTCTGACCCTGTGCCTCATGGGAACAGTCCAGCCCGAACTGCCAAGCCATGTCTTCCCTGGACCGGAAACAAGCATCCTGGGACCGGTTTCGGATTCATAATCCTCATCAGCCAGGCTATCTTGAATCTAGTGGCCAAGTGAGCAAGGGACTCACGTCTGAGCATACCCTGCCACACTTAGGGCGAACAAAGCGATACAAAAGGGGATGATGGACGGAGCGTTTGAGCAAATCAAACACTCACCCCCAGTCAACTGATCTGGGTTTAATCCACCACCATTCTTTAGCTCACTCGGCCACCCCAGTTCAGACATGGCTATATGCAAATCAGTCTGACCCTGTGCCTCATGGGAACAGTCCAGCCTGAACTGCCAAGCCATGTCTTCCCTGGACCGGAAACAAGCATCCTGGGACCGGTTTCGGATTCATAATCCTCATCAGCCAGGCTATCTTGAATCCAGTGGCCAAGTGAGCAAGGGACTCACGTCTGAGCATACCCTGCCACCCTTAGGGCGAACAAAGCGATACAAAAGGGGATGATGGAGGGAGCGTTTGAGCAAATCAAACACTCACCCCCAGTCAACTGATATGGGTTTAATCCACCACCATTCTTTAGCTCACTCGGCCACCCCAGTTCAGACATGGCTATATTCAAATCAGTCTGACCCTGTGCCTCATGGGAACAGTCCAGCCCGAACTGCCAAGCCATGTCTTCCCTGGACCGGAAACAAGCCTCCTGGGACCGGTTTCGGATTCATAATCCTCATAAGCCAGGCTATCTTGAATCCAGTGGCCTAGTGAGCAAGGGACTCAGGTCTGAGCATACCCTGCCACACTTAGGGCGAACAAAGCGATACAAAAGGGGATGATGGACGGAGCGTTTGAGCAAATCAAACACTCACCCCAATCAACTGATCTGGGTTTAATCCACCACCATTCTTTAGCTCACTCGGCCACCCCAGTTCAGACATGGCTATATGCAAATCAGTCTGACCCTGTGCCTCATGGGAACAGTCCAGCCCAAACTGCCAAGCCATGTCTTCCCTGGACCGGAAACAAGCATCCTGGGACCGGTTTCGGATTCATAATCCTCATCAGCCAAGCTATCTTGAATCCAGTGGCCAAGTGAGCAAGGGACTCACGTCTGAGCATACCCTGCCACACTTAGGGCGAACAAAGCGATACAAAAGGGGATGATGGACGGAGCGTTTGAGCAAATCAAACACTCACCCCCAGTCAACTGATCTGGGTTTAATCCACCACCATTCTTTAGCTCACTCGGCCACCCCAGTTCAGACATGGCTATATGCAAATCAGTCTGACCCTGTGCCTCATGGGAACAGTCCAGCCCGAACTGCCAAGCCATGTCTTCCCTGGACCGGAAACAAGCATCCTGGGACCTGTTTCGGATTCATAATCCTCATCAGCCAGGCTATCTTGAATCCAGTGGCCAAGTGAGCAAGGGACTCACGTCTGAGCATACCCTGCCACACTTAGGGCGAACAAAGCGATACAAAAGGGGATGATTGACGGAGCGTTTGAGCAAATCAAACACTCACCCCAATCAACTGATCTGGGTTTAATCCACCACCATTCTTTAGCTCACTCTGCCACCCCAGTTCAGACATGGCTATATGCAAATCAGTCTGACCCTGTGCCTCATGGGAACAGTCCAGCCCAAACTGCCAAGCCATGTCTTCCCTGGACCGGAAACAAGCATCCTGGGACCGGTTTCGGATTCATAATCCTCATCAGCCAGGCTATCTTGAATCGAGTGGCCAAGTGAGCAAGGGACTCAGGTCTGAGCATACCCTGCCACACTTAGGGCGAACAAAGCGATGCAAAAGGGGATGATGGACGGAGCGTTTGAGCAAATCAAACACTCACCCCCAGCCAACTGATCTGGGTTTAATCCACCACCATTCTTTAGCTCACTCGGCCACCCCAGTTCAGACATGGCTATATGCAAATCAGTCTGACCCTGTGCCTCATGGGAACAGTCCAGCCCGAACTGCCAAGCCATGTCTTCCCTGGACCGGAAACAAGCATCCTGGGACCGGTTTTGGATTCATAATCCTCATCAGCCAGGCTATCTTGAATCCAGTGGCCAAGCGAGCAAGGGACTCACGTCTGAGCATAGCCTGCCACACTTAGGGCGAACAAAGCGATACAAAAGGGGATGATGGACGGAGCGTTTGAGCAAATCAAACACTCACCCCCAGTCAACTGATCTGGGTTTAATCCACCACCATTCTTTAGCTCACTCGGCCACCCCAGTTCAGACATGGCTATATGCAAATCAGTCTGACCCTGTGCCTCATGGGAACAGTCCAGCCCGAACTGCCAAGCCATGTCTTCCCTGGACCGGAAACAAGCATCCTGGGACCGGTTTCGGATTCATAATCCTCATCAGCCAGGCTATCTTGAATCCAGTGGCCAAGTGAGCAAGGGACTCATGTCTGAGCATACCCTGCACATTTAGGGCGAACAAAGCGATACAAAAGGGGATGATGGACGGAGCGTTTGAGCAAATCAAACACTCACCCCTAGTCAACTGATCTGGGTTTAATCCACCACCATTCTTTAGCTCACTCAGCCACCCCAGTTCAGACATGGCTATATGCAAATCAGTCTGACCCTGTGCCTCATGGGAACAGTCCAGCCCGAACTGCCAAGCCATGTCTTCCCTGGACCGGACACAAGCATCCTGGGACCGGTTTCGGATTCATAATCTTCATCAGCCAGGCTATCTTGAATCCAGTGGCCAAGTGAGCAAGGGACTCACGTCTGAGCATACCTTGCCACACTTAGGGCGAACAAAGCGATACAAAAGGGGATGATGGACGGAGCGTTTGAGCAAATCAAACACTCACCCCCAGTCAACTGATATGGGTTTAATCCACCACCATTCTTTAGCTCACTCGGCCCCCCCAGTTCAGACATGGCTATATGCAAATCAGTCTGACCCTGTGCCTCATGGGAACAGTCCAGCCCGAACTACCAAGCCATGTCTTCCCTGGACCGGAAACAAGCATCCTGGGAACGGTTTCGGATTCATAATCCTCATCAGCCAGGCTATCTTGAATCCAGTGGCCAAGCGAGCAAGGGACTCACGTCTGAGCATAGCCTGCCACACTTAGGGCGAACAAAGCGATACAAAAGGGGATGATGGACGGAGCGTTTGAGCAAATCAAACACTCACCCCCAGTCAACTGATCTGGGTTTAATCCACCACCATTCTTTAGCTCACTCGGCCACCCCAGTTCAGACATGGCTATATGCAAATCAGTCTGACCCTGTGCCTCATGGGAACAGTCCAGCCCGAACTGCCAAGCCATGTCTTCCCTGGACCGGAAACAAGCATCCTGGGACCGGTTTCGGATTCATAATCCTCATCAGCCAGGCTATCTTGAATCCAGTAGCCAAGTGAGCAAGGGACTCAGGTCTGAGCATACCCTGCCACACTTAGGGCAAACAAAGCGATACAAAAGGGGATGATGGACGGAGCGTTTGAGCAAATCAAACACTCACCCCCAGTCAACTGATCTGGGTTTAATCCACCACCATTCTTTAGCTCACTAGGCCACCCCAGTTCAGACATTGCTATATGCAAATCAGTCTGACCCTGTGCCTCATAGGAACAGTCCAGCCCGAACTGCCAAGCCATGTCTTCCCTGGACCGGAAACAAGCATCTTGGGACAGGTTTCGGATTCATAATCCTCATCAGCCAGGCTATCTTGAATCCAGTGGCCAAGTGAGCAAGGGACTCACGTCTGAGCATACCCTGCCACACTTAGGGCGAACAAAGCGATACAAAAGGGGATGATGGACGGAGCGTTTTAGCAAATCAAACACTCACCCCCAGTCAACTGATCTGGGTTTAATCCACCACCATTCTTTAGCTCACTCGGCCACCCCAGTTCAGACATGGCTATATGCAAATCAGTCTGACCCTGTGCCTCATGGGAACAGTCCAGCCCGAACTGCCAAGCCATGTCTTCCCTGGACCGGAAACAAGCATCCTGGGACCGGTTTCGGATTCATAATCCTCATCAGCCAGGCTATCTTGAATCCAGTGGCCAAGTGAGCAAGGGACTCACGTCTGAGCATACCCTGCCACACTTAGGGCGAACAAAGCGATACAAAAGGGGATGATGGACGGAGCGTTTGAGCAAATCAAACACTCACCCCCAGTCAACTGATCTGGGTTTAATCCACCACCATTCTTTAGCTCACTCGGCCACCCCAGTTCAGACATGGCTATATGCAAATCAGTCTGACCCTGTGCCTCATGGGAACAGTCCAGCCTGAACTGCCAAGCCATGTCTTCCCTGGACCGGAAACAAGCATCCTGGGACCGGTTTCGGATTCATAATCCTCATCAGCCAGGCTATCTTGAATCCAGTGGCCAAGTGAGCAAGGGACTCACGTCTGAGCATACCCTGCCACCCTTAGGGCGAACAAAGCGATACAAAAGGGGATGATGGAGGGAGCGTTTGAGCAAATCAAACACTCACCCCCAGTCAACTGATATGGGTTTAATCCACCACCATTCTTTAGCTCACTCGGCCACCCCAGTTCAGACATGGCTATATTCAAATCAGTCTGACCCTGTGCCTCATGGGAACAGTCCAGCCCGAACTGCCAAGCCATGTCTTCCCTGGACCGGAAACAAGCCTCCTGGGACCGGTTTCGGATTCATAATCCTCATAAGCCAGGCTATCTTGAATCCAGTGGCCTAGTGAGCAAGGGACTCAGGTCTGAGCATACCCTGCCACACTTAGGGCGAACAAAGCGATACAAAAGGGGATGATGGACGGAGCGTTTGAGCAAATCAAACACTCACCCCAATCAACTGATCTGGGTTTAATCCACCACCATTCTTTAGCTCACTCGGCCACCCCAGTTCAGACATGGCTATATGCAAATCAGTCTGACCCTGTGCCTCATGGGAACAGTCCAGCCCAAACTGCCAAGCCATGTCTTCCCTGGACCGGAAACAAGCATCCTGGGACCGGTTTCGGATTCATAATCCTCATCAGCCAAGCTATCTTGAATCCAGTGGCCAAGTGAGCAAGGGACTCACGTCTGAGCATACCCTGCCACACTTAGGGCGAACAAAGCGATACAAAAGGGGATGATGGACGGAGCGTTTGAGCAAATCAAACACTCACCCCCAGTCAACTGATCTGGGTTTAATCCACCACCATTCTTTAGCTCACTCGGCCACCCCAGTTCAGACATGGCTATATGCAAATCAGTCTGACCCTGTGCCTCATGGGAACAGTCCAGCCCGAACTGCCAAGCCATGTCTTCCCTGGACCGGAAACAAGCATCCTGGGACCTGTTTCGGATTCATAATCCTCATCAGCCAGGCTATCTTGAATCCAGTGGCCAAGTGAGCAAGGGACTCACGTCTGAGCATACCCTGCCACACTTAGGGCGAACAAAGCAATACAAAAGGGGATGATTGACGGAGCGTTTGAGCAAATCAAACACTCACCCCAATCAACTGATCTGGGTTTAATCCACCACCATTCTTTAGCTCACTCTGCCACCCCAGTTCAGACATGGCTATATGCAAATCAGTCTGACCCTGTGCCTCATGGGAACAGTCCAGCCCAAACTGCCAAGCCATGTCTTCCCTGGACCGGAAACAAGCATCCTGGGACCGGTTTCGGATTCATAATCCTCATCAGCCAGGCTATCTTGAATCGAGTGGCCAAGTGAGCAAGGGACTCAGGTCTGAGCATACCCTGCCACACTTAGGGCGAACAAAGCGATGCAAAAGGGGATGATGGACGGAGCGTTTGAGCAAATCAAACACTCACCCCCAGCCAACTGATCTGGGTTTAATCCACCACCATTCTTTAGCTCACTCGGCCACCCCAGTTCAGACATGGCTATATGCAAATCAGTCTGACCCTGTGCCTCATGGGAACAGTCCAGCCCGAACTGCCAAGCCATGTCTTCCCTGGACCGGAAACAAGCATCCTGGGACCGGTTTTGGATTCATAATCCTCATCAGCCAGGCTATCTTGAATCCAGTGGCCAAGCGAGCAAGGGACTCACGTCTGAGCATAGCCTGCCACACTTAGGGCGAACAAAGCGATACAAAAGGGGATGATGGACGGAGCGTTTGAGCAAATCAAACACTCACCCCCAGTCAACTGATCTGGGTTTAATCCACCACCATTCTTTAGCTCACTCGGCCACCCCAGTTCAGACATGGCTATATGCAAATCAGTCTGACCCTGTGCCTCATGGGAACAGTCCAGCCCGAACTGCCAAGCCATGTCTTCCCTGGACCGGAAACAAGCATCCTGGGACCGGTTTCGGATTCATAATCCTCATCAGCCAGGCTATCTTGAATCCAGTGGCCAAGTGAGCAAGGGACTCATGTCTGAGCATACCCTGCACATTTAGGGCGAACAAAGCGATACAAAAGGGGATGATGGACGGAGCGTTTGAGCAAATCAAACACTCACCCCTAGTCAACTGATCTGGGTTTAATCCACCACCATTCTTTAGCTCACTCAGCCACCCCAGTTCAGACATGGCTATATGCAAATCAGTCTGACCCTGTGCCTCATTGGAACAGTCCAGCCCGAACTGCCAAGCCATGTCTTCCCTGTACCGGAAACAAGCATCCTGGGACCGGTTTTGGATTCATAATCCTCATCAGCCAAGCTATCTTGAATCCAGTGGCCAAGTGAGCAAGGGACTCACGTCTGAGCATACCCTGCCACACTTAGGGCGAACAAAGCGATACAAAAGGGGATGATGGACGGAGCGTTTGAGCAAATCAAACACTCACCCCCAGTCAACTGATCTGGGTTTAATCCACCACCATTCTTTAGCTTACTCGGCCACCCCAGTTCAGACATGGCTATATGCAAATCAGTCTAACCCTGTGCCTCATGGGAACAGTCCAGCCCGAACTGCCAAGCCATGTCTTCCCTGGACCAGAAACGAGCATCCTGGGACCGGTTTCGGATTCATAATCCTCATCAGCCAGGCTATCTTGAATCCAGTGGCCAAGTGAGTAAGGGACTCACGTCTGAGCATACCCTGCCACACTTAGGGCGAACAAAGCGATACAAAAGGGGATGATGGACGGAGCATTTGAGCAAATCAAACACTCAACCCCAGTCAACTGATCTGGGTTTAATCCACCACCATTGTTTAGCTCACTCGGCCACCCCAGTTCAGACATGGCTATATGCAAATCAGTCTGACCCTGTGCCTCATGGGAACAGTCCAGCCCGAACTGCCAAGCCATGTCTTCCCTGGACCGGAAACAAGCATCCTGGGACCGGTTTTGGATTCATAATCCTCATCAGCCAGGCTATCTTGAATCCAGTGGCCAAGTGAGAAAGGGACTCAGGTCTGAGCATACCCTGCCACACTTAGGGCGAACAAAGCGATACAAAAGGGGATGATGGACGGAGCGTTTGAGCAAATCAAACACTCACCCCCAGTCAACTGATCTGGGTTTAATCCACCACCATTCTTTAGCTCACTAGGCCACCCCAGTTCAGACATTGCTATATGCAAATCAGTCTGACCCTGTGCCTCATAGGAACAGTCCAGCCCGAACTGCCAAGCCATGTCTTCCCTGGACCGGAAACAAGCATCTTGGGACAGGTTTCGGATTCATAATCCTCATCAGCCAGGCTATCTTGAATCCAGTGGCCAAGTGAGCAAGGGACTCACGTCTGAGCATACCCTGCCACACTTAGGGCGAACAAAGCGATACAAAAGGGGATGATGGACGGAGCGTTTTAGCAAATCAAACACTCACCCCCAGTCAACTGATCTGGGTTTAATCCACCACCATTCTTTAGCTCACTCGGCCACCCCAGTTCAGACATGGCTATATGCAAATCAGTCTGACCCTGTGCCTCATGGGAACAGTCCAGCCCGAACTGTCAAGCCATGTCTTCCCTGGACCGGAAACAAGCATCCTGGGACCGGTTTCGGATTCATAATCCTCATCAGCCAGGCTATCTTGAATCCAGTGGCCAAGTGAGCAAGGGACTCACGTCTGAGCATACCCTGCCACACTTAGGGCGAACAAAGCGATACAAAAGGGGATGATGGACGGAGCGTTTGAGCAAATCAAACACTCACCCCCAGTCAACTGATCTGGGTTTAATCCACCACCATTCTTTAGCTCACTCGGCCACCCCAGTTCAGACATGGCTATATGCAAATCAGTCTGACCCTGTGCCTCATGGGAACAGTCCAGCCTGAACTGCCAAGCCATGTCTTCCCTGGACCGGAAACAAGCATCCTGGGACCGGTTTCGGATTCATAATCCTCATCAGCCAGGCTATCTTGAATCCAGTGGCCAAGTGAGCAAGGGACTCACGTCTGAGCATACCCTGCCACCCTTAGGGCGAACAAAGCGATACAAAAGGGGATGATGGAGGGAGCGTTTGAGCAAATCAAACACTCACCCCCAGTCAACTGATCTGGGTTTAATCCACCACCATTCTTTAGCTCACTCGGCCACCCCAGTTCAGACATGGCTATATTCAAATCAGTCTGACCCTGTGCCTCATGGGAACAGTCCAGCCCGAACTGCCAAGCCATGTCTTCCCTGGACCGGAAACAAGCATCCTGGGACCGGTTTCGGATTCATAATCCTCATTAGCCAGGCTATCTTGAATCCAGTGGCCAAGTGAGCAAGGGACTCAGGTCTGAGCATACCCTGCCACACTTAGGGCGAACAAAGTGATACAAAAGGGGATGATTGACGGAGCGTTTGAGCAAATCAAACACTCACCCCAATCAACTGATCTGGGTTTAATCCACCACCATTCTTTAGCTCACTCGGCCACCCCAGTTCAGACATGGCTATATGCAAATCAGTCTGACCCTGTGCCTCATGGGAACAGTCCAGCCCAAACTGCCAAGCCATGTCTTCCCTGGACCGGAAACAAGCATCCTGGGACCGGTTTCGGATTCATAATCCTCATCAGCCAAGCTATCTTGAATCCAGTGGCCAAGTGAGCAAGGGACTCACATCTGAGCATACCCTGCCACACTTAGGGCGAACAAAGCGATACAAAAGGGGATGATGGACCGAGCGTTTGAGCAAATCAAACACTCACCCCCAGTCAACTGATCTGGGTTTAATCCACCACCATTCTTTAGCTCACTCGGCCACCCCAGTTCAGACATGGCTATATGCAAATCAGTCTGACCCTGTGCCTCATGGGAACAGTCCAGCCCGAACTGCCAAGCCATGTCTTCCCTGGACCGGAAACAAGCATCCTGGGACCTGTTTCGGATTCATAATCCTCATCAGCCAGGCTATCTTGAATCCAGTGGCCAAGTGAGCAAGGGACTCACGTCTGAGCATACCCTGCCACACTTAGGGCGAACAAAGCGATACAAAAGGGGATGATTGACGGAGCGTTTGAGCAAATCAAACACTCACCCCAATCAACTGATCTGGGTTTAATCCACCACCATTCTTTAGCTCACTCTGCCACCCCAGTTCAGACATGGCTATATGCAAATCAGTCTGACCCTGTGCCTCATGGGAACAGTCCAGCCCAAACTGCCAAGCCATGTCTTCCCTGGACCGGAAACAAGCATCCTGGGACCGGTTTCGGATTCATAATCCTCATCAGCCAGGCTATCTTGAATCGAGTGGCCAAGTGAGCAAGGGACTCAGGTCTGAGCATACCCTGCCACACTTAGGGCGAACAAAGCGATACAAAAGGGGATGATGGACGGAGCGTTTGAGCAAATCAAACACTCACCCCCAGCCAACTGATCTGGGTTTAATCCACCACCATTCTTTAGCTCACTCGGCCACCCCAGTTCAGACATGGCTATATGCAAATCAGTCTGACCCTGTGCCTCATGGGAACAGTCCAGCCCGAACTGCCAAGCCATGTCTTCCCTGGACCGGAAACAAGCATCCTGGGACCGGTTTTGGATTCATAATCCTCATCAGCCAGGCTATCTTGAATCCAGTGGCCAAGCGAGCAAGGGACTCACGTCTGAGCATAGCCTGCCACACTTAGGGCGAACAAAGCGATACAAAAGGGGATGATGGACGGAGCGTTTGAGCAAATCAAACACTCACCCCCAGTCAACTGATCTGGGTTTAATCCACCACCATTCTTTAGCTCACTCGGCCACCCCAGTTCAGACATGGCTATATGCAAATCAGTCTGACCCTGTGCCTCATGGGAACAGTCCAGCCCGAACTGCCAAGCCATGTCTTCCCTGGACCGGAAACAAGCATCCTGGGACCGGTTTCGGATTCATAATCCTCATCAGCCAGGCTATCTTGAATCCAGTGGCCAAGTGAGCAAGGGACTCATGTCTGAGCATACCCTGCACATTTAGGGCGAACAAAGCGATACAAAAGGGGATGATGGACGGAGCGTTTGAGCAAATCAAACACTCACCCCTAGTCAACTGATCTGGGTTTAATCCACCACCATTCTTTAGCTCACTCAGCCACCCCAGTTCAGACATGGCTATATGCAAATCAGTCTGACCCTGTGCCTCATTGGAACAGTCCAGCCCGAACTGCCAAGCCATGTCTTCCCTGTACCGGAAACAAGCATCCTGGGACCGGTTTTGGATTCATAATCCTCATCAGCCAAGCTATCTTGAATCCAGTGGCCAAGTGAGCAAGGGACTCACGTCTGAGCATACCCTGCCACACTTAGGGCGAACAAAGCGATACAAAAGGGGATGATGGACGGAGCGTTTGAGCAAATCAAACACTCACCCCCAGTCAACTGATCTGGGTTTAATCCACCACCATTCTTTAGCTTACTCGGCCACCCCAGTTCAGACATGGCTATATGCAAATCAGTCTAACCCTGTGCCTCATGGGAACAGTCCAGCCCGAACTGCCAAGCCATGTCTTCCCTGGACCAGAAACGAGCATCCTGGGACCGGTTTCGGATTCATAATCCTCATCAGCCAGGCTATCTTGAATCCAGTGGCCAAGTGAGTAAGGGACTCACGTCTGAGCATACCCTGCCACACTTAGGGCGAACAAAGCGATACAAAAGGGGATGATGGACGGAGCGTTTGAGCAAATCAAACACTCAACCCCAGTCAACTGATCTGGGTTTAATCCACCACCATTCTTTAGCTCACTCGGCCACCCCAGTTCAGACATGGCTATATGCAAATCAGTCTGACCCTGTGCCTCATGGGAACAGTCCAGCCCGAACTGCCAAGCCATGTCTTCCCTGGACCGGAAACAAGCATCCTGGGACCGGTTTTGGATTCATAATCCTCATCAGCCAGGCTATCTTGAATCCAGTGGCCAAGTGAGAAAGGGACTCAGGTCTGAGCATACCCTGCCACACTTAGGGCGAACAAAGCGATACAAAAGGGGATGATGGACGGAGCGTTTGAGCAAATCAAACACTCACCCCCAGTCAACTGATCTGGGTTTAATCCACCACCATTCTTTAGCTCACTAGGCCACCCCAGTTCAGACATTGCTATATGCAAATCAGTCTGACCCTGTGCCTCATAGGAACAGTCCAGCCCGAACTGCCAAGCCATGTCTTCCCTGGACCGGAAACAAGCATCTTGGGACAGGTTTTGGATTCATAATCCTCATCAGCCAGGCTATCTTGAATCCAGTGGCCAAGTGAGCAAGGGACTCACGTCTGAGCATAACCTGCCACACTTAGGGCGAACAAAGCGATACAAAAGGGGATGATGGACGGAGCGTTTGAGCAAATCAAACACTCACCCCCAGTCAACTGATCTGGGTTTAATCCACCACCATTCTTTAGCTCACTCGGCCACCCCAGTTCAGACATGGCTATATGCAAATCAGTCTGACCCTGTGCCTCATGGGAACAGTCCAGCCCGAACTGCCAAGCCATGTCTTCCCTGGACCGGAAACAAGCATCCTGGGACCGGTTTCGGATTCATAATCCTCATCAGCCAGGCTATCTTGAATCCAGTGGCCAAGTGAGCAAGGGACTCACGTCTGAGCATACCCTGCCACACTTAGGGCGAACAAAGCGATACAAAAGAGGATGATGGACGGAGCGTTTGAGCAAATCAAACACTCACCCCCAGTCAACTGATCTGGGTTTAATCCACCACCATTCTTTAGCTGACTCGGCCACCCCAGTTCAGACATGGCTATATGCAAATCAGTCTGACCCTGTGCCTCATGGGAACAGTCCAGCCCGAACTGCCAAGCCATGTCTTCCCTGGACCGGAAACAAGCATCCTAGGACCGGTTTCGGATTCATAATCCTCATCAGCCAGGCTATCTTGAATCCAGTGGCCAAGTGAGCAAGGGACTCACGTCTGAGCATACCCTGCCACACTTAGGGCGAACAAAGCGATACAAAAGGGGATGATGGACGGAGCGTTTGAGCAAATCAAACACTCACCCCCAGTCAACTGATCTGGGTTTAATCCACCACCATTCTTTAGCTCACTCGGCCACCCCAGTTCAGACATGGCTATATGCAAACCAGTCTGACCCTGTGCCTCATGAGAACAGTCCAGCCCGAACTGCCAAGCCATGTCTTCCCTGGACCGGAAACAAGCCTCCTGGGACCGGTTTCGGATTCATAATCCTCATAAGCCAGGCTATCTTGAATCCAGTGGCCTAGTGAGCAAGGGACTCAGGTCTGAGCATACCCTGCCACACTTAGGGCGAACAAAGCGATACAAAAGGGGATGATGGACGGAGCGTTTGAGCAAATCAAACACTCACCCCCAGCCAACTGATCTGGGTTTAATCCACCACCATTCTTTAGCTGACTCGGCCACCCCAGTTCAGACATGGCTTTATGCAAATCAGTCTGACCCTGTGCCTCATGGGAACAGTCCAGCCCGAACTGCCAAGCCATGTCTTCCCTGGACCGGAAACAAGCATCCTGGGACCGGTTTCGGATTCATAATCCTCATCAGCCAGGCTATCTTGAATCCAGTGGCCAAGTGAGCAAGGGACTCACGTCTGAGCATACCCTGCCACACTTAGGGCAAACAAAGCGATACAAAAGGGGATGATGGACGGAGCGTTTGAGCAAATCAAACACTCACCCCCAGTCAACTGATCTGGGTTTAATCCACCACCATTCTTTAGCTCACTCGGCCACCCCAGTTCAGACATGGCTATATGCAAATCAGTCTGACCCTGTGCCTCATGGGAACAGTCCAGCCTGAACTGCCAAGCCATGTCTTCCCTGGACCGGAAACAAGCATCCTGGGACCGGTTTCGGATTCATAATCCTCATCAGCCAGGCTATCTTGAATCCAGTGGCCAAGTGAGCAAGGGACTCACGTCTGAGCATACCCTGCCACCCTTAGGGTGAACAAAGCGATACAAAAGGGGATGATGGAGGGAGCGTTTGAGCAAATCAAACACTCACCCCCAGTCAACTGATCTGGGTTTAATCCACCACCATTCTTTAGCTCACTCGGCCACCCCAGTTCAGACATGGCTATATTCAAATCAGTCTGACCCTGTGCCTCATGGGAACAGTCCAGCCCGAACTGCCAAGCCATGTCTTCCCTGGACCGGAAACAAGCATCCTGGGACCGGTTTCGGATTCATAATCCTCATCAGCCAGGCTATCTTGAATCCAGTGGCCAAGTGAGCAAGGGACTCAGGTCTGAGCATACCCTGCCACACTTAGGGCGAACAAAGTGATACAAAAGGGGATGATTGACGGAGCGTTTGAGCAAATCAAACACTCACCCCAATCAACTGATCTGGGTTTAATCCACCACCATTCTTTAGCTCACTCGGCCACCCCAGTTCAGACATGGCTATATGCAAATCAGTCTGACCCTGTGCCTCATGGGAACAGTCCAGCCCAAACTGCCAAGCTATGTCTTCCCTGGACCGGAAACAAGCATCCTGGGACCGGTTTCGGATTCATAATCCTCATCAGCCAGGCTATCTTGAATCCAGTGGGCAAGTGAGCCAGGGACTCACGTCTGAGCATACCCTGCCACACTTAGGGCGAACAAAGCGATACAAAAGGGGATGATGGAAGGAGCGTTTGAGCAAATCAAACACTCACCCCAATCAACTGATCTGGGTTTAATCCACCACCATTCTTTAGCTCACTCGGCCACCCCAGTTCAGACATGGCTATATGCAAATCAGTCTGACCCTGTGCCTCATGGGAACAGTCCAGCCCGAACTGCCAAGCCATGTCTTCCCTGGACCGGAAACAAGCATCCTGGGACCTGTTTCGGATTCATAATCCTCATCAGCCAGGCTATCTTGAATCCAGTGGCCAAGTGAGCAAGGGACTCACATCTGAGCATACCCGAGCATACCCTGCCACACTTAGGGTGAACAAAGCGATACAAAAGGGGATAATGGACGGAGCGTTTTCGCAAATCAAACACTCACCCCCAGTCAACTGATCTGGGTTTAATCCACCACCATTCTTTAGCTCACTCGGCCACCCCAGTTCAGACATGGCTATATGCAGATCAGTATGACCCTGTGCCTCATGGGAACAGACCAGCCCGAACTGCCAAGCCATGTCTTCCCTGGACCGGAAACAAGCATCCTGGGACCTGTTTCGGATTCATAATCCTCATCAGCCAGGCTATCTTGAATCCAGTGGCCAAGTGAGCAAGGGACTCACGTCTGAGCATACCCTGCCACACTTAGGGCGAACAAAGCGATACAAAAGGGGATGATGGACGGAGCGTCTGAGCAAATCAAACACTCACCCCCAGTCAACTGATCTGGGTTTAATCCACCACAATTCTTTAGCTCACTCGGCCACCCCAGTTCAGACATGGCTATATGCAAATCAGTCTGACCCTGTGCCTCATGGGAACAGTCCAGCCTGAACTGCCAAGCCATGTCTTCCCTGGACCGGAAACAAGCATCCTGGGACCGGTTTCGGATTCATAATCCTCATCAGCCAGGCTATCTTGAATCCAGTGGCCAAGTGAGCAAGGGACTCACGTCTGAGCATACCCTGCCACCCTTAGGGCGAACAAAGCGATACAAAAGGGGATGATGGAGGGAGCGTTTGAGCAAATCAAACACTCACCCCCAGTCAACTGATCTGGGTTTAATCCACCACCATTCTTTAGCTCACTCGGCCACCCCAGTTCAGACATGGCTATATTCAAATCAGTCTGACCCTGTGCCTCATGGGAACAGTCCAGCCCGAACTGCCAAGCCATGTCTTCCCTGGACCGGAAACAAGCATCCTGGGACCGGTTTCGGATTCATAATCCTCATCAGCCAGGCTATCTTGAATCCAGTGGCCAAGTGAGCAAGGGACTCAGGTCTGAGCATACCCTGCCACACTTAGGGCGAACAAAGTGATACAAAAGGGGATGATTGACGGAGCGTTTGAGCAAATCAAACACTCACCCCAATCAACTGATCTGGGTTTAATCCACCACCATTCTTTAGCTCACTCGGCCACCCCAGTTCAGACATGGCTATATGCAAATCAGTCTGACCCTGTGCCTCATGGGAACAGTCCAGCCCAAACTGCCAAGCCATGTCTTCCCTGGACCGGAAACAAGCATCCTGGGACCGGTTTCGGATTCATAATCCTCATCAGCCAAGCTATCTTGAATCCAGTGGCCAAGTGAGCAAGGGACTCACATCTGAGCATACCCTGCCACACTTAGGGCGAACAAAGCGATACAAAAGGGGATGATGGACCGAGCGTTTGAGCAAATCAAACACTCACCCCCAGTCAACTGATCTGGGTTTAATCCACCACCATTCTTTAGCTCACTCGGCCACCCCAGTTCAGACATGGCTATATGCAAATCAGTCTGACCCTGTGCCTCATGGGAACAGTCCAGCCCGAACTGCCAAGCCATGTCTTCCCTGGACCGGAAACAAGCATCCTGGGACCTGTTTCGGATTCATAATCCTCATCAGCCAGGCTATCTTGAATCCAGTGGCCAAGTGAGCAAGGGACTCACGTCTGAGCATACCCTGCCACACTTAGGGCGAACAAAGCGATACAAAAGGGGATGATTGACGGAGCGTTTGAGCAAATCAAACACTCACCCCAATCAACTGATCTGGGTTTAATCCACCACCATTCTTTAGCTCACTCTGCCACCCCAGTTCAGACATGGCTATATGCAAATCAGTCTGACCCTGTGCCTCATGGGAACAGTCCAGCCCAAACTGCCAAGCCATGTCTTCCCTGGACCGGAAACAAGCATCCTGGGACCGGTTTCGGATTCATAATCCTCATCAGCCAGGCTATCTTGAATCGAGTGGCCAAGTGAGCAAGGGACTCAGGTCTGAGCATACCCTGCCACACTTAGGGCGAACAAAGCGATACAAAAGGGGATGATGGACGGAGCGTTTGAGCAAATCAAACACTCACCCCCAGCCAACTGATCTGGGTTTAATCCACCACCATTCTTTAGCTCACTCGGCCACCCCAGTTCAGACATGGCTATATGCAAATCAGTCTGACCCTGTGCCTCATGGGAACAGTCCAGCCCGAACTGCCAAGCCATGTCTTCCCTGGACCGGAAACAAGCATCCTGGGACCGGTTTTGGATTCATAATCCTCATCAGCCAGGCTATCTTGAATCCAGTGGCCAAGCGAGCAAGGGACTCACGTCTGAGCATAGCCTGCCACACTTAGGGCGAACAAAGCGATACAAAAGGGGATGATGGACGGAGCGTTTGAGCAAATCAAACACTCACCCCCAGTCAACTGATCTGGGTTTAATCCACCACCATTCTTTAGCTCACTCGGCCACCCCAGTTCAGACATGGCTATATGCAAATCAGTCTGACCCTGTGCCTCATGGGAACAGTCCAGCCCGAACTGCCAAGCCATGTCTTCCCTGGACCGGAAACAAGCATCCTGGGACCGGTTTCGGATTCATAATCCTCATCAGCCAGGCTATCTTGAATCCAGTGGCCAAGTGAGCAAGGGACTCATGTCTGAGCATACCCTGCACATTTAGGGCGAACAAAGCGATACAAAAGGGGATGATGGACGGAGCGTTTGAGCAAATCAAACACTCACCCCTAGTCAACTGATCTGGGTTTAATCCACCACCATTCTTTAGCTCACTCAGCCACCCCAGTTCAGACATGGCTATATGCAAATCAGTCTGACCCTGTGCCTCATTGGAACAGTCCAGCCCGAACTGCCAAGCCATGTCTTCCCTGTACCGGAAACAAGCATCCTGGGACCGGTTTTGGATTCATAATCCTCATCAGCCAAGCTATCTTGAATCCAGTGGCCAAGTGAGCAAGGGACTCACGTCTGAGCATACCCTGCCACACTTAGGGCGAACAAAGCGATACAAAAGGGGATGATGGACGGAGCGTTTGAGCAAATCAAACACTCACCCCCAGTCAACTGATCTGGGTTTAATCCACCACCATTCTTTAGCTTACTCGGCCACCCCAGTTCAGACATGGTTATATGCAAATCAGTCTAACCCTGTGCCTCATGGGAACAGTCCAGCCCGAACTGCCAAGCCATGTCTTCCCTGGACCAGAAACGAGCATCCTGGGACCGGTTTCGGATTCATAATCCTCATCAGCCAGGCTATCTTGAATCCAGTGGCCAAGTGAGTAAGGGACTCACGTCTGAGCATACCCTGCCACACTTAGAGCGAACAAAGCGATACAAAAGGGGATGATGGACGGAGCGTTTGAGCAAATCAAACACTCAACCCCAGTCAACTGATCTGGGTTTAATCCACCACCATTCTTTAGCTCACTCGGCCACCCCAGTTCAGACATGGCTATATGCAAATCAGTCTGACCCTGTGCCTCATGGGAACAGTCCAGCCCGAACTGCCAAGCCATGTCTTCCCTGGACCGGAAACAAGCATCCTGGGACCGGTTTTGGATTCATAATCCTCATCAGCCAGGCTATCTTGAATCCAGTGGCCAAGTGAGAAAGGGACTCAGGTCTGAGCATACCCTGCCACACTTAGGGCGAACAAAGCGATACAAAAGGGGATGATGGACGGAGCGTTTGAGCAAATCAAACACTCACCCCCAGTCAACTGATCTGGGTTTAATCCACCACCATTCTTTAGCTCACTAGGCCACCCCAGTTCAGACATTGCTATATGCAAATCAGTCTGACCCTGTGCCTCATAGGAACAGTCCAGCCCGAACTGCCAAGCCATGTCTTCCCTGGACCGGAAACAAGCATCTTGGGACAGGTTTTGGATTCATAATCCTCATCAGCCAGGCTATCTTGAATCCAGTGGCCAAGTGAGCAAGGGACTCACGTCTGAGCATACCCTGCCACACTTAGGGCGAACAAAGCGATACAAAAGGGGATGATGGACGGAGCGTTTGAGCAAATCAAACACTCACCCCCAGTCAACTGATCTGGGTTTAATCCACCACCATTCTTTAGCTCACTCGGCCACCCCAGTTCAGACATGGCTATATGCAAATCAGTCTGACCCTGTGCCTCATGGGAACAGTCCAGCCCGAACTGCCAAGCCATGTCTTCCCTGGACCGGAAACAAGCATCCTGGGACCGGTTTCGGATTCATAATCCTCATCAGCCAGGCTATCTTGAATCCAGTGGCCAAGTGAGCAAGGGACTCACGTCTGAGCATACCCTGCCACACTTAGGGCGAACAAAGCGATACAAAAGAGGATGATGGACGGAGCGTTTGAGCAAATCAAACACTCACCCCCAGTCAACTGATCTGGGTTTAATCCACCACCATTCTTTAGCTGACTCGGCCACCCCAGTTCAGACATGGCTATATGCAAATCAGTCTGACCCTGTGCCTCATGGGAACAGTCCAGCCCGAACTGCCAAGCCATGTCTTCCCTGGACCGGAAACAAGCATCCTGGGACCGGTTTCGGATTCATAATCCTCATCAGCCAGGCTATCTTGAATCCAGTGGCCAAGTGAGCAAGGGACTCACGTCTGAGCATACCCTGCCACACTTAGGGCGAACAAAGCGATACAAAAGGGGATGATGGACGGAGCGTTTGAGCAAATCAAACACTCACCCCCAGTCAACTGATCTGGGTTTAATCCACCACCATTCTTTAGCTCACTCGGCCACCCCAGTTCAGACATGGCTATATGCAAACCAGTCTGACCCTGTGCCTCATGAGAACAGTCCAGCCCGAACTGCCAAGCCATGTCTTCCCTGGACCGGAAACAAGCCTCCTGGGACCGGTTTCGGATTCATAATCCTCATAAGCCAGGCTATCTTGAATCCAGTGGCCTAGTGAGCAAGGGACTCAGGTCTGAGCATACCCTGCCACACTTAGGGCGAACAAAGCGATACAAAAGGGGATGATGGACGGAGCGTTTGAGCAAATCAAACACTCACCCCCAGCCAACTGATCTGGGTTTAATCCACCACCATTCTTTAGCTGACTCGGCCACCCCAGTTCAGACATGGCTTTATGCAAATCAGTCTGACCCTGTGCCTCATGGGAACAGTCCAGCCCGAACTGCCAAGCCATGTCTTCCCTGGACCGGAAACAAGCATCCTGGGACCGGTTTCGGATTCATAATCCTCATCAGCCAGGCTATCTTGAATCCAGTGGCCAAGTGAGCAAGGGACTCACGTCTGAGCATACCCTGCCACACTTAGGGCAAACAAAGCGATACAAAAGGGGATGATGGACGGAGCGTTTGAGCAAATCAAACACTCACCCCCAGTCAACTGATCTGGGTTTAATCCACCACCATTCTTTAGCTCACTCGGCCACCCCAGTTCAGACATGGCTATATGCAAATCAGTCTGACCCTGTGCCTCATGGGAACAGTCCAGCCTGAACTGCCAAGCCATGTCTTCCCTGGACCGGAAACAAGCATCCTGGGACCGGTTTCGGATTCATAATCCTCATCAGCCAGGCTATCTTGAATCCAGTGGCCAAGTGAGCAAGGGACTCACGTCTGAGCATACCCTGCCACCCTTAGGGCGAACAAAGCGATACAAAAGGGGATGATGGAGGGAGCGTTTGAGCAAATCAAACACTCACCCCCAGTCAACTGATCTGGGTTTAATCCACCACCATTCTTTAGCTCACTCGGCCACCCCAGTTCAGACATGGCTATATTCAAATCAGTCTGACCCTGTGCCTCATGGGAACAGTCCAGCCCGAACTGCCAAGCCATGTCTTCCCTGGACCGGAAACAAGCATCCTGGGACCGGTTTCGGATTCATAATCCTCATCAGCCAGGCTATCTTGAATCCAGTGGCCAAGTGAGCAAGGGACTCAGGTCTGAGCATACCCTGCCACACTTAGGGCGAACAAAGTGATACAAAAGGGGATGATTGACGGAGCGTTTGAGCAAATCAAACACTCACCCCAATCAACTGATCTGGGTTTAATCCACCACCATTCTTTAGCTCACTCGGCCACCCCAGTTCAGACATGGCTATATGCAAATCAGTCTGACCCTGTGCCTCATGGGAACAGTCCAGCCCAAACTGCCAAGCTATGTCTTCCCTGGACCGGAAACAAGCATCCTGGGACCGGTTTCGGATTCATAATCCTCATCAGCCAGGCTATCTTGAATCCAGTGGGCAAGTGAGCCAGGGACTCACGTCTGAGCATACCCTGCCACACTTAGGGCGAACAAAGCGATACAAAAGGGGATGATGGAAGGAGCGTTTGAGCAAATCAAACACTCACCCCAATCAACTGATCTGGGTTTAATCCACCACCATTCTTTAGCTCACTCGGCCACCCCAGTTCAGACATGGCTATATGCAAATCAGTCTGACCCTGTGCCTCATGGGAACAGTCCAGCCCGAACTGCCAAGCCATGTCTTCCCTGGACCGGAAACAAGCATCCTGGGACCTGTTTCGGATTCATAATCCTCATCAGCCAGGCTATCTTGAATCCAGTGGCCAAGTGAGCAAGGGACTCACATCTGAGCATACCCGAGCATACCCTGCCACACTTAGGGTGAACAAAGCGATACAAAAGGGGATAATGGACGGAGCGTTTTCGCAAATCAAACACTCACCCCCAGTCAACTGATCTGGGTTTAATCCACCACCATTCTTTAGCTCACTAGGCCACCCCAGTTCAGACATTGCTATATGCAAATCAGTCTGACCCTGTGCCTCATAGGAACAGTCCAGCCCGAACTGCCAAGCCATGTCTTCCCTGGACCGGAAACAAGCATCTTGGGACAGGTTTTGGATTCATAATCCTCATCAGCCAGGCTATCTTGAATCCAGTGGCCAAGTGAGCAAGGGACTCACGTCTGAGCATACCCTGCCACACTTAGGGCGAACAAAGCGATACAAAAGGGGATGATGGACGGAGCGTTTGAGCAAATCAAACACTCACCCCCAGTCAACTGATCTGGGTTTAATCCACCACCATTCTTTAGCTCACTCGGCCACCCCAGTTCAGACATGGCTATATGCAAATCAGTCTGACCCTGTGCCTCATGGGAACAGTCCAGCCCGAACTGCCAAGCCATGTCTTCCCTGGACCGGAAACAAGCATCCTGGGACCGGTTTCGGATTCATAATCCTCATCAGCCAGGCTATCTTGAATCCAGTGGCCAAGTGAGCAAGGGACTCACGTCTGAGCATACCCTGCCACACTTAGGGCGAACAAAGCGATACAAAAGAGGATGATGGACGGAGCGTTTGAGCAAATCAAACACTCACCCCCAGTCAACTGATCTGGGTTTAATCCACCACCATTCTTTAGCTGACTCGGCCACCCCAGTTCAGACATGGCTATATGCAAATCAGTCTGACCCTGTGCCTCATGGGAACAGTCCAGCCCGAACTGCCAAGCCATGTCTTCCCTGGACCGGAAACAAGCATCCTGGGACCGGTTTCGGATTCATAATCCTCATCAGCCAGGCTATCTTGAATCCAGTGGCCAAGTGAGCAAGGGACTCACGTCTGAGCATACCCTGCCACACTTAGGGCGAACAAAGCGATACAAAAGGGGATGATGGACGGAGCGTTTGAGCAAATCAAACACTCACCCCCAGTCAACTGATCTGGGTTTAATCCACCACCATTCTTTAGCTCACTCGGCCACCCCAGTTCAGACATGGCTATATGCAAACCAGTCTGACCCTGTGCCTCATGAGAACAGTCCAGCCCGAACTGCCAAGCCATGTCTTCCCTGGACCGGAAACAAGCCTCCTGGGACCGGTTTCGGATTCATAATCCTCATAAGCCAGGCTATCTTGAATCCAGTGGCCTAGTGAGCAAGGGACTCAGGTCTGAGCATACCCTGCCACACTTAGGGCGAACAAAGCGATACAAAAGGGGATGATGGACGGAGCGTTTGAGCAAATCAAACACTCACCCCCAGCCAACTGATCTGGGTTTAATCCACCACCATTCTTTAGCTGACTCGGCCACCCCAGTTCAGACATGGCTTTATGCAAATCAGTCTGACCCTGTGCCTCATGGGAACAGTCCAGCCCGAACTGCCAAGCCATGTCTTCCCTGGACCGGAAACAAGCATCCTGGGACCGGTTTCGGATTCATAATCCTCATCAGCCAGGCTATCTTGAATCCAGTGGCCAAGTGAGCAAGGGACTCACGTCTGAGCATACCCTGCCACACTTAGGGCAAACAAAGCGATACAAAAGGGGATGATGGACGGAGCGTTTGAGCAAATCAAACACTCACCCCCAGTCAACTGATCTGGGTTTAATCCACCACCATTCTTTAGCTCACTCGGCCACCCCAGTTCAGACATGGCTATATGCAAATCAGTCTGACCCTGTGCCTCATGGGAACAGTCCAGCCTGAACTGCCAAGCCATGTCTTCCCTGGACCGGAAACAAGCATCCTGGGACCGGTTTCGGATTCATAATCCTCATCAGCCAGGCTATCTTGAATCCAGTGGCCAAGTGAGCAAGGGACTCACGTCTGAGCATACCCTGCCACCCTTAGGGCGAACAAAGCGATACAAAAGGGGATGATGGAGGGAGCGTTTGAGCAAATCAAACACTCACCCCCAGTCAACTGATCTGGGTTTAATCCACCACCATTCTTTAGCTCACTCGGCCACCCCAGTTCAGACATGGCTATATTCAAATCAGTCTGACCCTGTGCCTCATGGGAACAGTCCAGCCCGAACTGCCAAGCCATGTCTTCCCTGGACCGGAAACAAGCATCCTGGGACCGGTTTCGGATTCATAATCCTCATCAGCCAGGCTATCTTGAATCCAGTGGCCAAGTGAGCAAGGGACTCAGGTCTGAGCATACCCTGCCACACTTAGGGCGAACAAAGTGATACAAAAGGGGATGATTGACGGAGCGTTTGAGCAAATCAAACACTCACCCCAATCAACTGATCTGGGTTTAATCCACCACCATTCTTTAGCTCACTCGGCCACCCCAGTTCAGACATGGCTATATGCAAATCAGTCTGACCCTGTGCCTCATGGGAACAGTCCAGCCCAAACTGCCAAGCTATGTCTTCCCTGGACCGGAAACAAGCATCCTGGGACCGGTTTCGGATTCATAATCCTCATCAGCCAGGCTATCTTGAATCCAGTGGGCAAGTGAGCCAGGGACTCACGTCTGAGCATACCCTGCCACACTTAGGGCGAACAAAGCGATACAAAAGGGGATGATGGAAGGAGCGTTTGAGCAAATCAAACACTCACCCCAATCAACTGATCTGGGTTTAATCCACCACCATTCTTTAGCTCACTCGGCCACCCCAGTTCAGACATGGCTATATGCAAATCAGTCTGACCCTGTGCCTCATGGGAACAGTCCAGCCCGAACTGCCAAGCCATGTCTTCCCTGGACCGGAAACAAGCATCCTGGGACCTGTTTCGGATTCATAATCCTCATCAGCCAGGCTATCTTGAATCCAGTGGCCAAGTGAGCAAGGGACTCACATCTGAGCATACCCGAGCATACCCTGCCACACTTAGGGTGAACAAAGCGATACAAAAGGGGATAATGGACGGAGCGTTTTCGCAAATCAAACACTCACCCCCAGTCAACTGATCTGGGTTTAATCCACCACCATTCTTTAGCTCACTCGGCCACCCCAGTTCAGACATGGCTATATGCAGATCAGTATGACCCTGTGCCTCATGGGAACAGACCAGCCCGAACTGCCAAGCCATGTCTTCCCTGGACCGGAAACAAGCATCCTGGGACCTGTTTCGGATTCATAATCCTCATCAGCCAGGCTATCTTGAATCCAGTGGCCAAGTGAGCAAGGGACTCACGTCTGAGCATACCCTGCCACACTTAGGGCGAACAAAGCGATACAAAAGGGGATGATGGACGGAGCGTCTGAGCAAATCAAACACTCACCCCCAGTCAACTGATCTGGGTTTAATCCACCACAATTCTTTAGCTCACTCGGCCACCCCAGTTCAGACATGGCTATATGCAAATCAGTCTGACCCTGTGCCTCATGGGAACAGTCCAGCCCGAACTGCCAAGCCATGTCTTCCCTGGACCGGAAACAAGCATCCTGGGACCGGTTTCGGATTCATAATCCTCATCAGCCAGGCTATCTTGAATCCAGTGGCCAAATGAGCAAGGGACTCACGTCTGAGCATACCCTGCCACACTTAGGGCGAACAAAGCGATACAAAAGGGGATGATGGACGGAGCGTTTGAGCAAATCAAACACTCACCCCCATTCAACTGATCTGGGTTTAATCCACCACAATTCTTTAGCTTACTCGGCCACCCCAGTTCAGACATGGCTATATGCAAATCAGTCTGACCCTGTGCCTCATGGGAACAGTCCAGCCCGAACTGCCAAGCCATGTCTTCCCTGGACCGGAAACAAGCATCCTGGGACCGGTTTCGGATTCATAATCCTCATCAGCCAGGCTATCTTGAATCCAGTGGCCAAGTGAGCAAGGGACTCATGTCTGAGCATACCCTGCCACACTTAGGGCGAACAAAGCGATACAAAAGGGGATGATGGACGGAGCGTTTTAGCAAATCAAACACTCACCCCCAGTCAACTGATCTGGGTTTAATCCACCACCATTCTTTAGTTCACTCGGCCACCCCAGTTCAGACATGGCTATTTGCAAATCAGTCTGACCCTGTGCCTCATGGGAACAGTCCAGCCCGAACTGCCAAGCCATGTCTTCCCTGGACCGGAAACAAGCATCCTGGGACCGATTTCGTATTCATAATCCTCATCAGCCAGGCTATCTTGAATCCAGTGGCCAAGTGAGCAAGGGACTCACGTCTGAGCATAGCCTGCCACACTTAGGGCGAACAAAGCGATACAAAAGGGGATGATGGACGGAGCGTTTGAGCAAATCAAACACTCACCCCCAGTCAACTGATCTGGGTTTAATCCACCACCATTCTTTAGCTCACTCGGCCACCCCAGTTCAGACATGGCTATATGCAAATCAGTCTGACCCTGTGCCTCATGGGAACAGTCCAGCCCGAACTGCCAAGCCATGTCTTCCCTGGACCGGAAACAAGCATCCTGGGACCGGTTTCGGATTCATAATCCTCATCAGCCAGGCTATCTTGAATCCAGTGGCCAAGTGAGCAAGGGACTCACGTCTGAGCATACCCTGCCACACTTAGGGCGAACAAAGCGATACAAAAGGGGATGATGGACGGAGCGTTTGAGCAAATCAAACACTCACCCCCAGTCAACTGATCTGGGTTTAATCCACCACCATTCTTTAGCTCACTCGGCCACCCCAGTTCAGACATGGCTATATGCAAATCAGTCTGACCCTGTGCCTCATGGGAACAGTCCAGCCTGAACTGCCAAGCCATGTCTTCCCTGGACCGGAAACAAGCATCCTCGGACCGGTTTCGGATTCATAATCCTCATCAGCCAGGCTATCTTGAATCCAGTGGCCAAGTGAGCAAGGGACTCACGTCTGAGCATACCCTGCCACCCTTAGGGCGAACAAAGCGATACAAAAGGGGATGATGGAGGGAGCGTTTGAGCAAATCAAACACTCACCCCCAGTCAACTGATCTGGGTTTAATCCACCACCATTCTTTAGCTCACTCGGCCACCCCAGTTCAGACATGGCTATATGCAAATCAATCTGACCCTGTGCCTGATGGGAACAGTCCAGCCCGAACTGCCAAGCCATGTCTTCCCTGGACCGGAAACAAGCATCCTGGGACCGGTTTCGGATTCATAATCCTCATCAGCCAGGCTATCTTGAATCCAGTGGCCAAGTGAGCAAGGGACTCACGTCTGAGCATACCCTGCCACACTTAGGGCGAACAAAGCGATACAAAAGAGGATGATGGACGGAGCGTTTGAGCAAATCAAACACTCACCCCCAGTCAACTGATCTGGGTTTAATCCACCACCATTCTTTAGCTGACTCGGCCACCCCAGTTCAGACATGGCTATATGCAAATCAGTCTGACCCTGTGCCTCATGGGAACAGTCCAGCCCGAACTGCCAAGCCATGTCTTCCCTGGACCGGAAACAAGCATCCTGGGACCGGTTTCGGATTCATAATCCTCGTCAGCCAGGCTATCTTGAATCCAGTGGCCAAGTGAGCAAGGGACTCACGTCTGAGCATACCCTGCCACACTTAGGGCGAACAAAGCGATACAAAAGGGGATGATGGACGGAGCGTTTGAGCAAATCAAACACTCACCCCCAGTCAACTGATCTGGGTTTAATCCACCACCATTCTTTAGCTCACTCGGCCACCCCAGTTCAGACATGGCTATATGCAAACCAGTCTGACCCTGTGCCTCATGAGAACAGTCCAGCCCGAACTGCCAAGCCATGTCTTCCCTGGACCGGAAACAAGCCTCCTGGGACCGGTTTCGGATTCATAATCCTCATAAGCCAGGCTATCTTGAATCCAGTGGCCTAGTGAGCAAGGGACTCAGGTCTGAGCATACCCTGCCACACTTAGGGCGAACAAAGCGATACAAAAGGGGATGATGGACGGAGCGTTTGAGCAAATCAAACACTCACCCCCAGCCAACTGATCTGGGTTTAATCCACCACCATTCTTTAGCTGACTCGGCCACCCCAGTTCAGACATGGCTATATGCAAATCAGTCTGACCCTGTGCCTCATGGGAACAGTCCAGCCCGAACTGCCAAGCCATGTCTTCCCTGGACCGGAAACAAGCATCCTGGGACCGGTTTCGGATTCATAATCCTCGTCAGCCAGGCTATCTTGAATCCAGTGGCCAAGTGAGCAAGGGACTCACGTCTGAGCATACCCTGCCACACTTAGGGCGAACAAAGCGATACAAAAGGGGATGATGGACGGAGCGTTTGAGCAAATCAAACACTCACCCCCAGTCAACTGATCTGGGTTTAATCCACCACCATTCTTTAGCTCACTCGGCCACCCCAGTTCAGACATGGCTATATGCAAACCACTCTGACCCTGTGCCTCATGAGAACAGTCCAGCCCGAACTGCCAAGCCATGTCTTCCCTGGACCGGAAACAAGCCTCCTGGGACCGGTTTCGGGTTCATAATCCTCATAAGCCAGGCTATCTTGAATCCAGTGGCCTAGTGAGCAAGGGACTCAGGTCTGAGCATACCCTGCCACACTTAGGGCGAACAAAGCGATACAAAAGGGGATGATGGACGGAGCGTTTGAGCAAATCAAACACTCACCCCCAGCCAACTGATCTGGGTTTAATCCACCACCATTCTTTAGCTGACTCGGCCACCCCAGTTCAGACATGGCTATATGCAAATCAGTCTGACCCTGTGCCTCATGGGAACAGTCCAGCCCGAACTGCCAAGCCATGTCTTCCCTGGACCGGAAACAAGCATCCTGGGACCGGTTTCGGATTCATAATCCTCATCAGCCAGGCTATCTTGAATCCAGTGGCCAAGTGAGCAAGGGACTCACGTCTGAGCATACCCTGCCACACTTAGGGCGAACAAAGCGATACAAAAGGGGATGATGGACGGAGCGTTTGAGCAAATCAAACACTCACCCCCAGTCAACTGATCTGGGTTTAATCCACCACCATTCTTTAGCTCACTCGGCCACCCCAGTTCAGATATGGCTATATGCAAATCAGTCTGACCCTGTGCCTCATGGGAACAGTCCAGCCCGAACTGCCAAGCCATGTCTTCCCTGGACCGGAAACAAGCATACTGGGACCTGTTTCGGATTCATAATCCTCATCAGCCAGGCTATCTTGAATCCAGTGGCCAAGTGAGCAAGGGACTCACGTCTGAGCATACCCTGCCACACTTAGGGCGAACAAAGCGATACAAAAGGGGATGATGGACGGAGCGTTTGAGCAAATCAAACACTCACCCCCAGCCAACTGATCTGGGTTTAATCCACCACCATTCTTAAGCTCACTCGGCCACCCCAGTTCAGACATGGCTATATGCAAATCAGGCTGACCCTGTGCCTCATGGGAACAGTCTAGCCCGAACTGCCAAGCCATGTCTTCCCTGGACCGGAAACAAGCATCCTGGGACCGGTTTCGGATTCATAATCCTCATCAGCCAGGCTATCTTGAATCCAGTGGCCAAGTGAGCAAGGGACTCAGGTCTGAGCATACCCTGTCACACTTAGGGCGAACAAAGTGATACAAAAGGGGATGATTGACGGAGCGTTTGAGCAAATCAAACACTCACCCCAATCAACTGATCTGGGTTTAATCCACCACCATTCTTTAGCTCACTCGGCCACCCCAGTTCAGACATGGCTATATGCAAATCAGTCTGACCCTGTGCCTCATGGGAACAGTCCAGCCCAAACTGCCAAGCTATGTCTTCCCTGGACCGGAAACAAGCATCCTGGGACCGGTTTCGGATTCATAATCCTCATCAGCCAGGCTATCTTGAATCCAGTGGGCAAGTGAGCCAGGGACTCACGTCTGAGCATGCCCTGCCACACTTAGGGCGAACAAAGCGATACAAAAGGGGATGATGGAAGGAGCGTTTGAGCAAATCAAACACTCACCCCAATCAACTGATCTGGGTTTAATCCACCACCATTCTTTAGCTCACTCGGCCACCCCAGTTCAGACATGGCTATATGCAAATCAGTCTGACCCTGTGCCTCATGGGAACAGTCCAGCCCGAACTGCCAAGCCATGTCTTCCCTGGACCGGAAACAAGCATCCTGGGACCTGTTTCGGATTCATAATCCTCATCAGCCAGGCTATCTTGAATCCAGTGGCCAAGTGAGCAAGGGACTCACATCTGAGCATACCCGAGCATACCCTGCCACACTTAGGGTGAACAAAGCGATACAAAAGGGGATAATGGACGGAGCGTTTTAGCAAATCAAACACTCACCCCCAGTCAACTGATCTGGGTTTAATCCACCACCATTCTTTAGCTCACTCGGCCACCCCAGTTCAGACATGGCTATATGCAGATCAGTATGACCCTGTGCCTCATGGGAACAGACCAGCCCGAACTGCCAAGCCATGTCTTCCCTGGACCGGAAACAAGCATCCTGGGACCTGTTTCGGATTCATAATCCTCATCAGCCAGGCTATCTTGAATCCAGTGGCCAAGTGAGCAAGGGACTCACGTCTGAGCATACCCTGCCACACTTAGGGCGAACAAAGCGATACAAAAGGGGATGATGGACGGAGCGTCTGAGCAAATCAAACACTCACCCCCAGTCAACTGATCTGGGTTTAATCCACCACAATTCTTTAGCTCACTCGGCCACCCCAGTTCAGACATGGCTATATGCAAATCAGTCTGACCCTGTGCCTCATGGGAACAGTCCAGCCCGAACTGCCAAGCCATGTCTTCCCTGGACCGGAAACAAGCATCCTGGGACCGGTTTCGGATTCATAATCCTCATCAGCCAGGCTATCTTGAATCCAGTGGCCAAATGAGCAAGGGACTCACGTCTGAGCATACCCTGCCACACTTAGGGCGAACAAAGCGATACAAAAGGGGATGATGGACGGAGCGTTTGAGCAAATCAAACACTCACCCCCATTCAACTGATCTGGGTTTAATCCACCACAATTCTTTAGCTTACTCGGCCACCCCAGTTCAGACATGGCTATATGCAAATCAGTCTGACCCTGTGCCTCATGGGAACAGTCCAGCCCGAACTGCCAAGCCATGTCTTCCCTGGACCGGAAACAAGCATCCTGGGACCGGTTTCGGATTCATAATCCTCATCAGCCAGGCTATCTTGAATCCAGTGGCCAAGTGAGCAAGGGACTCATGTCTGAGCATACCCTGCCACACTTAGGGCGAACAAAGCGATACAAAAGGGGATGATGGACGGAGCGTTTTAGCAAATCAAACACTCACCCCCAGTCAACTGATCTGGGTTTAATCCACCACCATTCTTTAGTTCACTCGGCCACCCCAGTTCAGACATGGCTATTTGCAAATCAGTCTGACCCTGTGCCTCATGGGAACAGTCCAGCCCGAACTGCCAAGCCATGTCTTCCCTGGACCGGAAACAAGCATCCTGGGACCGATTTCGTATTCATAATCCTCATCAGCCAGGCTATCTTGAATCCAGTGGCCAAGTGAGCAAGGGACTCACGTCTGAGCATAGCCTGCCACACTTAGGGCGAACAAAGCGATACAAATTGGGATGATGGACGGAGCGTTTGAGCAAATCAAACACTCACCCCCAGTCAACTGATCTGGGTTTAATCCACCACCATTCTTTAGCTCACTCGGCCACCCCAGTTCAGACATGGCTATATGCAAATCAGTCTGACCCTGTGCCTCATGGGAACAGTCCAGCCCGAACTGCCAAGCCATGTCTTCCCTGGACCGGAAACAAGCATCCTGGGACCGGTTTCGGATTCATAATCCTCATCAGCCAGGCTATCTTGAATCCAGTGGCCAAGTGAGCAAGGGACTCACGTCTGAGCATACCCTGCCACACTTAGGGCGAACAAAGCGATACAAAAGGGGATGATGGACGGAGCGTTTGAGCAAATCAAACACTCACCCCCAGTCAACTGATCTGGGTTTAATCCACCACCATTCTTTAGCTCACTCGGCCACCCCAGTTCAGACATGGCTATATGCAAATCAGTCTGACCCTGTGCCTCATGGGAACAGTCCAGCCCGAACTGCCAAGCCATGTCTTCCCTGGACCGGAAACAAGCATCCTCGGACCGGTTTCGGATTCATAATCCTCATCAGCCAGGCTATCTTGAATCCAGTGGCCAAGTGAGCAAGGGACTCACGTCTGAGCATACCCTGCCACCCTTAGGGCGAACAAAGCGATACAAAAGGGGATGATGGAGGGAGCGTTTGAGCAAATCAAACACTCACCCCCAGTCAACTGATCTGGGTTTAATCCACCACCATTCTTTAGCTCACTCGGCCACCCCAGTTCAGACATGGCTATATGCAAATCAATCTGACCCTGTGCCTCATGGGAACAGTCCAGCCCGAACTGCCAAGCCATGTCTTCCCTGGACCGGAAACAAGCATCCTGGGACCGGTTTCGGATTCATAATCCTCATCAGCCAGGCTATCTTGAATCCAGTGGCCAAGTGAGCAAGGGACTCACGTCTGAGCATACCCTGCCACACTTAGGGCGAACAAAGCGATACAAAAGAGGATGATGGACGGAGCGTTTGAGCAAATCAAACACTCACCCCCAGTCAACTGATCTGGGTTTAATCCACCACCATTCTTTAGCTGACTCGGCCACCCCAGTTCAGACATGGCTATATGCAAATCAGTCTGACCCTGTGCCTCATGGGAACAGTCCAGCCCGAACTGCCAAGCCATGTCTTCCCTGGACCGGAAACAAGCATCCTGGGACCGGTTTCGGATTCATAATCCTCGTCAGCCAGGCTATCTTGAATCCAGTGGCCAAGTGAGCAAGGGACTCACGTCTGAGCATACCCTGCCACACTTAGGGCGAACAAAGCGATACAAAAGGGGATGATGGACGGAGCGTTTGAGCAAATCAAACACTCACCCCCAGTCAACTGATCTGGGTTTAATCCACCACCATTCTTTAGCTCACTCGGCCACCCCAGTTCAGACATGGCTATATGCAAACCAGTCTGACCCTGTGCCTCATGAGAACAGTCCAGCCCGAACTGCCAAGCCATGTCTTCCCTGGACCGGAAACAAGCCTCCTGGGACCGGTTTCGGATTCATAATCCTCATAAGCCAGGCTATCTTGAATCCAGTGGCCTAGTGAGCAAGGGACTCAGGTCTGAGCATACCCTGCCACACTTAGGGCGAACAAAGCGATACAAAAGGGGATGATGGACGGAGCGTTTGAGCAAATCAAACACTCACCCCCAGCCAACTGATCTGGGTTTAATCCACCACCATTCTTTAGCTGACTCGGCCACCCCAGTTCAGACATGGCTATATGCAAATCAGTCTGACCCTGTGCCTCATGGGAACAGTCCAGCCCGAACTGCCAAGCCATGTCTTCCCTGGACCGGAAACAAGCATCCTGGGACCGGTTTCGGATTCATAATCCTCGTCAGCCAGGCTATCTTGAATCCAGTGGCCAAGTGAGCAAGGGACTCACGTCTGAGCATACCCTGCCACACTTAGGGCGAACAAAGCGATACAAAAGGGGATGATGGACGGAGCGTTTGAGCAAATCAAACACTCACCCCCAGTCAACTGATCTGGGTTTAATCCACCACCATTCTTTAGCTCACTCGGCCACCCCAGTTCAGACATGGCTATATGCAAACCAGTCTGACCCTGTGCCTCATGAGAACAGTCCAGCCCGAACTGCCAAGCCATGTCTTCCCTGGACCGGAAACAAGCCTCCTGGGACCGGTTTCGGGTTCATAATCCTCATAAGCCAGGCTATCTTGAATCCAGTGGCCTAGTGAGCAAGGGACTCAGGTCTGAGCATACCCTGCCACACTTAGGGCGAACAAAGCGATACAAAAGGGGATGATGGACGGAGCGTTTGAGCAAATCAAACACTCACCCCCAGCCAACTGATCTGGGTTTAATCCACCACCATTCTTTAGCTGACTCGGCCACCCCAGTTCAGACATGGCTATATGCAAATCAGTCTGACCCTGTGCCTCATGGGAACAGTCCAGCCCGAACTGCCAAGCCATGTCTTCCCTGGACCGGAAACAAGCATCCTGGGACCGGTTTCGGATTCATAATCCTCATCAGCCAGGCTATCTTGAATCCAGTGGCCAAGTGAGCAAGGGACTCACGTCTGAGCATACCCTGCCACACTTAGGGCGAACAAAGCGATACAAAAGGGGATGATGGACGGAGCGTTTGAGCAAATCAAACACTCACCCCCAGTCAACTGATCTGGGTTTAATCCACCACCATTCTTTAGCTCACTCGGCCACCCCAGTTCAGATATGGCTATATGCAAATCAGTCTGACCCTGTGCCTCATGGGAACAGTCCAGCCCGAACTGCCAAGCCATGTCTTCCCTGGACCGGAAACAAGCATCCTGGGACCTGTTTCGGATTCATAATCCTCATCAGCCAGGCTATCTTGAATCCAGTGGCCAAGTGAGCAAGGGACTCACGTCTGAGCATACCCTGCCACACTTAGGGCGAACAAAGCGATACAAAAGGGGATGATGGACGGAGCGTTTGAGCAAATCAAACACTCACCCCCAGTCAACTGATCTGGGTTTAATCCACCACCATTCTTTAGCTCACTCGGCCACCCCAGTTCAGATATGGCTATATGCAAATCAGTCTGACCCTGTGCCTCATGGGAACAGTCCAGCCCGAACTGCCAAGCCATGTCTTCCCTGGGCCGGAAACAAGCATCCTGGGACCGGTTTCGGATTCATAATCCTCATCAGCCAGGCTATCTTGTATCCAGTAGCCAAGTGAGCAAGGGACTCAGGTCTGAGCATACCCTGCCACACTTAGGGCAAACAAAGCGATACAAAAGGGGATGATGGACGGAGCGTTTGAGCAAATCAAACACTCACCCCCAGTCAACTGATCTGGGTTTAATCCACCACCATTCTTTAGCTCACTAGGCCACCCCAGTTCAGACATGGCTATATGCAAATCAGTCTGACCCTGTGCCTCATGGGAACAGTCCAGCCCGAACTGCCAAGCCATGTCTTCCCTGGACCGGAAACAAGCATCCTGGGACCGGTTTCGGATTCATAATCCTCATCAGCCAGGCTATCTTGAATCCAGTGGCCAAGTGAGCAAGGGACTCACGTCTGAGCATACCCTGCCACACTTAGGGCAAACAAAGCGATACAAAAGGGGATGATGGACGGAGCGTTTGAGCAAATCAAACACTCACCCCCAGTCAACTGATCTGGGTTTAATCCACCACCATTCTTTAGCTCACTCGGCCACCCCAGTTCAGACATGGCTATATGCAAATCAGTCTGACCCTGTGCCTCATGGGAACAGTCCAGCCTGAACTGCCAAGCCATGTCTTCCCTGGACCGGAAACAAGCATCCTGGGACCGGTTTCGGATTCATAATCCTCATCAGCCAGGCTATCTTGAATCCAGTGGCCAAGTGAGCAAGGGACTCACGTCTGAGCATACCCTGCCACCCTTAGGGCGAACAAAGCGATACAAAAGGGGATGATGGAGGGAGCGTTTGAGCAAATCAAACACTCACCCCCAGTCAACTGATCTGGGTTTAATCCACCACCATTCTTTAGCTCACTCGGCCACCCCAGTTCAGACATGGCTATATTCAAATCAGTCTGACCCTGTGCCTCATGGGAACAGTCCAGCCCGAACTGCCAAGCCATGTCTTCCCTGGACCGGAAACAAGCATCCTGGGACCGGTTTCGGATTCATAATCCTCATCAGCCAGGCTATCTTGAATCCAGTGGCCAAGTGAGCAAGGGACTCAGGTCTGAGCATACCCTGCCACACTTAGGGCGAACAAAGTGATACAAAAGGGGATGATTGACGGAGCGTTTGAGCAAATCAAACACTCACCCCAATCAACTGATCTGGGTTTAATCCACCACCATTCTTTAGCTCACTCGGCCACCCCAGTTCAGACATGGCTATATGCAAATCAGTCTGACCCTGTGCCTCATGGGAACAGTCCAGCCCAAACTGCCAAGCTATGTCTTCCCTGGACCGGAAACAAGCATCCTGGGACCGGTTTCGGATTCATAATCCTCATCAGCCAGGCTATCTTGAATCCAGTGGGCAAGTGAGCCAGGGACTCACGTCTGAGCATACCCTGCCACACTTAGGGCGAACAAAGCGATACAAAAGGGGATGATGGAAGGAGCGTTTGAGCAAATCAAACACTCACCCCAATCAACTGATCTGGGTTTAATCCACCACCATTCTTTAGCTCACTCGGCCACCCCAGTTCAGACATGGCTATATGCAAATCAGTCTGACCCTGTGCCTCATGGGAACAGTCCAGCCCGAACTGCCAAGCCATGTCTTCCCTGGACCGGAAACAAGCATCCTGGGACCTGTTTCGGATTCATAATCCTCATCAGCCAGGCTATCTTGAATCCAGTGGCCAAGTGAGCAAGGGACTCACATCTGAGCATACCCGAGCATACCCTGCCACACTTAGGGTGAACAAAGCGATACAAAAGGGGATAATGGACGGAGCGTTTTAGCAAATCAAACACTCACCCCCAGTCAACTGATCTGGGTTTAATCCACCACCATTCTTTAGCTCACTCGGCCACCCCAGTTCAGACATGGCTATATGCAGATCAGTATGACCCTGTGCCTCATGGGAACAGACCAGCCCGAACTGCCAAGCCATGTCTTCCCTGGACCGGAAACAAGCATCCTGGGACCTGTTTCGGATTCATAATCCTCATCAGCCAGGCTATCTTGAATCCAGTGGCCAAGTGAGCAAGGGACTCACGTCTGAGCATACCCTGCCACACTTAGGGCGAACAAAGCGATACAAAAGGGGATGATGGACGGAGCGTCTGAGCAAATCAAACACTCACCCCCAGTCAACTGATCTGGGTTTAATCCACCACAATTCTTTAGCTCACTCGGCCACCCCAGTTCAGACATGGCTATATGCAAATCAGTCTGACCCTGTGCCTCATGGGAACAGTCCAGCCCGAACTGCCAAGCCATGTCTTCCCTGGACCGGAAACAAGCATCCTGGGACCGGTTTCGGATTCATAATCCTCATCAGCCAGGCTATCTTGAATCCAGTGGCCAAATGAGCAAGGGACTCACGTCTGAGCATACCCTGCCACACTTAGGGTGAACAAAGCGATACAAAAGGGGATGATGGACGGAGCGTTTGAGCAAATCAAACACTCACCCCCATTCAACTGATCTGGGTTTAATCCACCACAATTCTTTAGCTTACTCGGCCACCCCAGTTCAGACATGGCTATATGCAAATCAGTCTGACCCTGTGCCTCATGGGAACAGTCCAGCCCGAACTGCCAAGCCATGTCTTCCCTGGACCGGAAACAAGCATCCTGGGACCGGTTTCGGATTCATAATCCTCATCAGCCAGGCTATCTTGAATCCAGTGGCCAAGTGAACAAGGGACTCATGTCTGAGCATACCCTGCCACACTTAGGGCGAACAAAGCGATACAAAAGGGGATGATGGACGGAGCGTTTTAGCAAATCAAACACTCACCCCCAGTCAACTGATCTGGGTTTAATCCACCACCATTCTTTAGTTCACTCGGCCACCCCAGTTCAGACATGGCTATTTGCAAATCAGTCTGACCCTGTGCCTCATGGGAACAGTCCAGCCCGAACTGCCAAGCCATGTCTTCCCTGGACCGGAAACAAGCATCCTGGGACCGATTTCGGATTCATAATCCTCATCAGCCAGGCTATCTTGAATCCAGTGGCCAAGTGAGCAAGGGACTCACGTCTGAGCATACCCTGCCACACTTAGGGCGAACAAAGCGATACAAAAGGGGATGATGGACGGAGCGTTTGAGCAAATCAAACACTCACCCCCAGCCAACTGATCTGGGTTTAATCCACCACCATTCTTAAGCTCACTCGGCCACCCCAGTTCAGACATGGCTATATGCAAATCAGGCTGACCCTGTGCCTCATGGGAACAGTCCAGCCCGAACTGCCAAGCCATGTCTTCCCTGGACCGGAAACAAGCATCCTGGGACCGGTTTCGGATTCATAATCTTCATCAGCCAGGCTATCTTGAATCCAGTGGCCAAGTGAGCAAGGGACTCACGTCTGAGCATACCTTGCCACACTTAGGGCGAACAAAGCGATACAAAAGGGGATGATGGACGGAGCGTTTGAGCAAATCAAACACTCACCCCCAGTCAACTGATCTGGGTTTAATCCACCACCATTCTTTAGCTCACTCGGCCACCCCAGTTCAGACATGGCTATATGCAAATCAGTCTGACCCTGTGCCTCATGGGAACAGTCCAGCCCGAACTACCAAGCCATGTCTTCCCTGGACCGGAAACAAGCATCCTGGGAACGGTTTCGGATTCATAATCCTCATCAGCCAGGCTATCTTGAATCCAGTGGCCAAGCGAGCAAGGGACTCACGTCTGAGCATAGCCTGCCACACTTAGGGCGAACAAAGCGATACAAAAGGGGATGATGGACGGAGCGTTTGAGCAAATCAAACACTCACCCCCAGTCAACTGATCTGGGTTTAATCCACCACCATTCTTTAGCTCACTCGGCCACCCCAGTTCAGACATGGCTATATGCAAATCAGTCTGACCCTGTGCCTCATGGGAACAGTCCAGCCCGAACTGCCAAGCCATGTCTTCCCTGGACCGGAAACAAGCATCCTGGGACCGGTTTCGGATTCATAATCCTCATCAGCCAGGCTATCTTGAATCCAGTAGCCAAGTGAGCAAGGGACTCAGGTCTGAGCATACCCTGCCACACTTAGGGCAAACAAAGCGATACAAAAGGGGATGATGGACGGAGCGTTTGAGCAAATCAAACACTCACCCCCAGTCAACTGATCTGGGTTTAATCCACCACCTTTCTTTAGCTCACTAGGCCACCCCAGTTCAGACATTGCTATATGCAAATCAGTCTGACCCTGTGCCTCATAGGAACAGTCCAGCCCGAACTGCCAAGCCATGTCTTCCCTGGACCGGAAACAAGCATCCTGGGACCGGTTTCGGATTCATAATCCTCATCAGCCAGGCTATCTTGAATCCAGTGGCCAAGTGAGCCAGGGACTCACGTCTGAGCATACCCTGCCACACTTAGGGCGAACAAAGCGATACAAAAGGGGATGATGGAAGGAGCGTTTGAGCAAATCAAACACTCACCCCAATCAACTGATCTGGGTTTAATCCACCACCATTCTTTAGCTCACTCGGCCACCCCAGTTCAGACATGGCTATATGCAAATCAGTCTGACCCTGTGCCTCATGGGAACAGTCCAGCCCAAACTGCCAAGCTATGTCTTCCCTGGACCGGAAACAAGCATCCTGGGACCGGTTTCGGATTCATAATCCTCATCAGCCAGGCTATCTTGAATCCAGTGGGCAAGTGAGCCAGGGACTCACGTCTGAGCATACCCTGCCACACTTAGAGCGAACAAAGCGATACAAAAGGGGATGATGGAAGGAGCGTTTGAGCAAATCAAACACTCACCCCAATCAACTGATCTGGGTTTAATCCACCACCATTCTTTAGCTCACTCGGCCACCCCAGTTCAGACATGGCTATATGCAAATCAGTCTGACCCTGTGCCTCATGGGAACAGTCCAGCCCGAACTGCCAAGCCATGTCTTCCCTGGACCGGAAACAAGCATCCTGGGACCTGTTTCGGATTCATAATCCTCATCAGCCAGGCTATCTTGAATCCAGTGGCCAAGTGAGCAAGGGACTCACATCTGAGCATACCCGAGCATACCCTGCCACACTTAGGGTGAACAAAGCGATACAAAAGGGGATAATGGACGGAGCGTTTTAGCAAATCAAACACTCACCCCCAGTCAACTGATCTGGGTTTAATCCACCACCATTCTTTAGCTCACTCGGCCACCCCAGTTCAGACATGGCTATATGCAGATCAGTATGACCCTGTGCCTCATGGGAACAGACCAGCCCGAACTGCCAAGCCATGTCTTCCCTGGACCGGAAACAAGCATCCTGGGACCTGTTTCGGATTCATAATCCTCATCAGCCAGGCTATCTTGAATCCAGTGGCCAAGTGAGCAAGGGACTCACGTCTGAGCATACCCTGCCACACTTAGGGCGAACAAAGCGATACAAAAGGGGATGATGGACGGAGCGTCTGAGCAAATCAAACACTCACCCCCAGTCAACTGATCTGGGTTTAATCCACCACAATTCTTTAGCTCACTCGGCCACCCCAGTTCAGACATGGCTATATGCAAATCAGTCTGACCCTGTGCCTCATGGGAACAGTCCAGCCCGAACTGCCAAGCCATGTCTTCCCTGGACCGGAAACAAGCATCCTGGGACCGGTTTCGGATTCATAATCCTCATCAGCCAGGCTATCTTGAATCCAGTGGCCAAATGAGCAAGGGACTCACGTCTGAGCATACCCTGCCACACTTAGGGCGAACAAAGCGATACAAAAGGGGATGATGGACGGAGCGTTTGAGCAAATCAAACACTCACCCCCATTCAACTGATCTGGGTTTAATCCACCACAATTCTTTAGCTTACTCGGCCACCCCAGTTCAGACATGGCTATATGCAAATCAGTCTGACCCTGTGCCTCATGGGAACAGTCCAGCCCGAACTGCCAAGCCATGTCTTCCCTGGACCGGAAACAAGCATCCTGGGACCGGTTTCGGATTCATAATCCTCATCAGCCAGGCTATCTTGAATCCAGTGGCCAAGTGAGCAAGGGACTCATGTCTGAGCATACCCTGCCACACTTAGGGCGAACAAAGCGATACAAAAGGGGATGATGGACGGAGCGTTTTAGCAAATCAAACACTCACCCCCAGTCAACTGATCTGGGTTTAATCCACCACCATTCTTTAGTTCACTCGGCCACCCCAGTTCAGACATGGCTATTTGCAAATCAGTCTGACCCTGTGCCTCATGGGAACAGTCCAGCCCGAACTGCCAAGCCATGTCTTCCCTGGACCGGAAACAAGCATCCTGGGACCGATTTCGGATTCATAATCCTCATCAGCCAGGCTATCTTGAATCCAGTGGCCAAGTGAGCAAGGGACTCACGTCTGAGCATACCCTGCCACACTTAGGGCGAACAAAGCGATACAAAAGGGGATGATGGACGGAGCGTTTGAGCAAATCAAACACTCACCCCCAGCCAACTGATCTGGGTTTAATCCACCACCATTCTTAAGCTCACTCGGCCACCCCAGTTCAGACATGGCTATATGCAAATCAGGCTGACCCTGTGCCTCATGGGAACAGTCCAGCCCGAACTGCCAAGCCATGTCTTCCCTGGACCGGAAACAAGCATCCTGGGACCGGTTTCGGATTCATAATCTTCATCAGCCAGGCTATCTTGAATCCAGTGGCCAAGTGAGCAAGGGACTCACGTCTGAGCATACCTTGCCACACTTAGGGCGAACAAAGCGATACAAAAGGGGATGATGGACGGAGCGTTTGAGCAAATCAAACACTCACCCCCAGTCAACTGATCTGGGTTTAATCCACCACCATTCTTTAGCTCACTCGGCCACCCCAGTTCAGACATGGCTATATGCAAATCAGTCTGACCCTGTGCCTCATGGGAACAGTCCAGCCCGAACTACCAAGCCATGTCTTCCCTGGACCGGAAACAAGCATCCTGGGAACGGTTTCGGATTCATAATCCTCATCAGCCAGGCTATCTTGAATCCAGTGGCCAAGCGAGCAAGGGACTCACGTCTGAGCATAGCCTGCCACACTTAGGGCGAACAAAGCGATACAAAAGGGGATGATGGACGGAGCGTTTGAGCAAATCAAACACTCACCCCCAGTCAACTGATCTGGGTTTAATCCACCACCATTCTTTAGCTCACTCGGCCACCCCAGTTCAGACATGGCTATATGCAAATCAGTCTGACCCTGTGCCTCATGGGAACAGTCCAGCCCGAACTGCCAAGCCATGTCTTCCCTGGACCGGAAACAAGCATCCTGGGACCGGTTTCGGATTCATAATCCTCATCAGCCAGGCTATCTTGAATCCAGTAGCCAAGTGAGCAAGGGACTCAGGTCTGAGCATACCCTGCCACACTTAGGGCAAACAAAGCGATACAAAAGGGGATGATGGACGGAGCGTTTGAGCAAATCAAACACTCACCCCCAGTCAACTGATCTGGGTTTAATCCACCACCTTTCTTTAGCTCACTAGGCCACCCCAGTTCAGACATTGCTATATGCAAATCAGTCTGACCCTGTGCCTCATAGGAACAGTCCAGCCCGAACTGCCAAGCCATGTCTTCCCTGGACCGGAAACAAGCATCCTGGGACCGGTTTCGGATTCATAATCCTCATCAGCCAGGCTATCTTGAATCCAGTGGCCAAGTGAGCAAGGGACTCATGTCTGAGCATACCCTGCCACACTTAGGGCGAACAAAGCGATACAAAAGGGGATGATGGACGGAGCGTTTTAGCAAATCAAACACTCACCCCCAGTCAACTGATCTGGGTTTAATCCACCACCATTCTTTAGTTCACTCGGCCACCCCAGTTCAGACATGGCTATTTGCAAATCAGTCTGACCCTGTGCCTCATGGGAACAGTCCAGCCCGAACTGCCAAGCCATGTCTTCCCTGGACCGGAAACAAGCATCCTGGGACCGATTTCGGATTCATAATCCTCATCAGCCAGGCTATCTTGAATCCAGTGGCCAAGTGAGCAAGGGACTCACGTCTGAGCATACCCTGCCACACTTAGGGCGAACAAAGCGATACAAAAGGGGATGATGGACGGAGCGTTTGAGCAAATCAAACACTCACCCCCAGCCAACTGATCTGGGTTTAATCCACCACCATTCTTAAGCTCACTCGGCCACCCCAGTTCAGACATGGCTATATGCAAATCAGGCTGACCCTGTGCCTCATGGGAACAGTCCAGCCCGAACTGCCAAGCCATGTCTTCCCTGGACCGGAAACAAGCATCCTGGGACCGGTTTCGGATTCATAATCTTCATCAGCCAGGCTATCTTGAATCCAGTGGCCAAGTGAGCAAGGGACTCACGTCTGAGCATACCTTGCCACACTTAGGGCGAACAAAGCGATACAAAAGGGGATGATGGACGGAGCGTTTGAGCAAATCAAACACTCACCCCCAGTCAACTGATCTGGGTTTAATCCACCACCATTCTTTAGCTCACTCGGCCACCCCAGTTCAGACATGGCTATATGCAAATCAGTCTGACCCTGTGCCTCATGGGAACAGTCCAGCCCGAACTACCAAGCCATGTCTTCCCTGGACCGGAAACAAGCATCCTGGGAACGGTTTCGGATTCATAATCCTCATCAGCCAGGCTATCTTGAATCCAGTGGCCAAGCGAGCAAGGGACTCACGTCTGAGCATAGCCTGCCACACTTAGGGCGAACAAAGCGATACAAAAGGGGATGATGGACGGAGCGTTTGAGCAAATCAAACACTCACCCCCAGTCAACTGATCTGGGTTTAATCCACCACCATTCTTTAGCTCACTCGGCCACCCCAGTTCAGACATGGCTATATGCAAATCAGTCTGACCCTGTGCCTCATGGGAACAGTCCAGCCCGAACTGCCAAGCCATGTCTTCCCTGGACCGGAAACAAGCATCCTGGGACCGGTTTCGGATTCATAATCCTCATCAGCCAGGCTATCTTGAATCCAGTAGCCAAGTGAGCAAGGGACTCAGGTCTGAGCATACCCTGCCACACTTAGGGCAAACAAAGCGATACAAAAGGGGATGATGGACGGAGCGTTTGAGCAAATCAAACACTCACCCCCAGTCAACTGATCTGGGTTTAATCCACCACCTTTCTTTAGCTCACTAGGCCACCCCAGTTCAGACATTGCTATATGCAAATCAGTCTGACCCTGTGCCTCATAGGAACAGTCCAGCCCGAACTGCCAAGCCATGTCTTCCCTGGACCGGAAACAAGCATCCTGGGACCGGTTTCGGATTCATAATCCTCATCAGCCAGGCTATCTTGAATCCAGTGGCCAAGTGAGCAAGGGACTCACGTCTGAGCATACCCTGCCACCCTTAGGGCGAACAAAGCGATACAAAAGGGGATGATGGAGGGAGCGTTTGAGCAAATCAAACACTCACCCCCAGTCAACTGATCTGGGTTTAATCCACCACCATTCTTTAGCTCACTCGGCCACCCCAGTTCAGACATGGCTATATTCAAATCAGTCTGACCCTGTGCCTCATGGGAACAGTCCAGCCCGAACTGCCAAGCCATGTCTTCTCTGGACCGGAAACAAGCATCCTGGGACCGGTTTCGGATTCATAATCCTCATCAGCCAGGCTATCTTGAATCCAGTGGCCAAGTGAGCAAGGGACTCAGGTCTGAGCATACCCTGCCACACTTAGGGCGAACAAAGTGATACAAAAGGGGATGATTGACGGAGCGTTTGAGCAAATCAAACACTCACCCCAATCAACTGATCTGGGTTTAATCCACCACCATTCTTTAGCTCACTCGGCCACCCCAGTTCAGACATGGCTATATGCAAATCAGTCTGACCCTGTGCCTCATGGGAACAGTCCAACCCAAACTGCCAAGCCATGTCTTCCCTGGACCGGAAACAAGCATCCTGGGACCGGTTTCGGATTCATAATCCTCATCAGCCAAGCTATCTTGAATCCAGTGGCCAAGTGAGCAAGGGACTCACGTCTGAGCATACCCTGCCACACTTAGGGCGAACAAAGCGATACAAAAGGGGATGATGGACGGAGCGTTTGAGCAAATCAAACACTCACCCCCAGTCAACTGATCTGGGTTTAATCCACCACCATTCTTTAGCTCACTCGGCCACCCCAGTTCAGACATGGCTATATGCAAATCAGTCTGACCCTGTGCCTCATGGGAACAGTCCAGCCCGAACTGCCAAGCCATGTCTTCCCTGGACCGGAAACAAGCATCCTGGGACCTGTTTCGGATTCATAATCCTCATCAGCCAGGCTATCTTGAATCCAGTGGCCAAGTGAGCAAGGGACTCACGTCTGAGCATACCCTGCCACACTTAGGGCGAACAAAGCGATACAAAAGGGGATGATTGACGAAGCGTTTGAGCAAATCAAACACTCACCCCAATCAACTGATCTGGGTTTAATCCACCACCATTCTTTAGCTCACTCGGCCACCCCAGTTCAGACATGGCTATATGCAAATCAGTCTGACCCTGTGCCTCATGGGAACAGTCCAGCCCAAACTGCCAAGCCATGTCTTCCCTGGACCGGAAACAAGCATCCTGGGACCGGTTTCGGATTCATAATCCTCATCAGCCAGGCTATCTTGAATCGAGTGGCCAAGTGAGCAAGGGACTCAGGTCTGAGCATACCCTGCCACACTTAGGGCGAACAAAGCGATACAAAAGGGGATGATGGACGGAGCGTTTGAGCAAATCAAACACTCACCCCCAGCCAACTGATCTGGGTTTAATCCACCACCATTCTTTAGCTCACTCGGCCACCCCAGTTCAGACATGGCTATATGCAAATCAGTCTGACCCTGTGCCTCATGGGAACAGTCCAGCCCGAACTGCCAAGCCATGTCTTCCCTGGACCGGAAACAAGCATCCTGGGACCGGTTTTGGATTCATAATCCTCATCAGCCAGGCTATCTTGAATCCAGTGGCCAAGCGAGCAAGGGACTCACGTCTGAGCATAGCCTGCCTCACTTAGGGCGAACAAAGCGATACAAAAGGGGATGATGGACGGAGCGTTTGAGCAAATCAAACACTCACCCCCAGTCAACTGATCTGGGTTTAATCCACCACCATTCTTTAGCTCACTCGGCCACCCCAGTTCAGACATGGCTATATGCAAATCAGTCTGACCCTGTGCCTCATGGGAACAGTCCAGCCCGAACTGCCAAGCCATGTCTTCCCTGGACCGGAAACAAGCATCCTGGGACCGGTTTCGGATTCATAATCCTCATCAGCCAGGCTATCTTGAATCCAGTGGCCAAGTGAGCAAGGGACTCATGTCTGAGCATACCCTGCACATTTAGGGCGAACAAAGCGATACAAAAGGGGATGATGGACGGAGCGTTTGAGCAAATCAAACACTCACCCCTAGTCAACTGATCTGGGTTTAATCCACCACCATTCTTTAGCTCACTCAGCCACCCCAGTTCAGACATGGCTATATGCAAATCAGTCTGACCCTGTGCCTCATTGGAACAGTCCAGCCCGAACTGCCAAGCCATGTCTTCCCTGTACCGGAAACAAGCATCCTGGGACCGGTTTTGGATTCATAATCCTCATCAGCCAAGCTATCTTGAATCCAGTGGCCAAGTGAGCAAGGGACTCACGTCTGAGCATACCCTGCCACACTTAGGGCGAACAAAGCGATACAAAAGGGGATGATGGACGGAGCGTTTGAGCAAATCAAACACTCACCCCCAGTCAACTGATCTGGGTTTAATCCACCACCATTCTTTAGCTTACTCGGCCACCCCAGTTCAGACATGGCTATATGCAAATCAGTCTAACCCTGTGCCTCATGGGAACAGTCCAGCCCGAACTGCCAAGCCATGTCTTCCCTGGACCAGAAACGAGCATCCTGGGACCGGTTTCGGATTCATAATCCTCATCAGCCAGGCTATCTTGAATCCAGTGGCCAAGTGAGTAAGGGACTCACGTCTGAGCATACCCTGCCACACTTAGGGCGAACAAAGCGATACAAAAGGGGATGATGGACGGAGCGTTTGAGCAAATCAAACACTCACCCCCAGCCAACTGATCTGGGTTTAATCCACCACCATTCTTTAGCTCACTCGGCCACCCCAGTTCAGACATGGCTATATGCAAATCAGTCTGACCCTGTGCCTCATGGGAACAGTCCAGCCCGAACTGCCAAGCCATGTCTTCCCTGGACCGGAAACAAGCATCCTGGGACCGGTTTTGGATTCATAATCCTCATCAGCCAGGCTATCTTGAATCCAGTGGCCAAGCGAGCAAGGGACTCACGTCTGAGCATAGCCTGCCACACTTAGGGCGAACAAAGCGATACAAAAGGGGATGATGGACGGAGCGTTTGAGCAAATCAAACACTCACCCCCAGTCAACTGATCTGGGTTTAATCCACCACCATTCTTTAGCTCACTCGGCCACCCCAGTTCAGACATGGCTATATGCAAATCAGTCTGACCCTGTGCCTCATGGGAACAGTCCAGCCCGAACTGCCAAGCCATGTCTTCCCTGGACCGGAAACAAGCATCCTGGGACCGGTTTCGGATTCATAATCCTCATCAGCCAGGCTATCTTGAATCCAGTGGCCAAGTGAGCAAGGGACTCATGTCTGAGCATACCCTGCACATTTAGGGCGAACAAAGGGATACAAAAGGGGATGATGGACGGAGCGTTTGAGCAAATCAAACACTCACCCCTAGTCAACTGATCTGGGTTTAATCCACCACCATTCTTTAGCTCACTCAGCCACCCCAGTTCAGACATGGCTATATGCAAATCAGTCTGACCCTGTGCCTCATTGGAACAGTCCAGCCCGAACTGCCAAGCCATGTCTTCCCTGTACCGGAAACAAGCATCCTGGGACCGGTTTTGGATTCATAATCCTCATCAGCCAAGCTATCTTGAATCCAGTGGCCAAGTGAGCAAGGGACTCACGTCTGAGCATACCCTGCCACACTTAGGGCGAACAAAGCGATACAAAAGGGGATGATGGACGGAGCGTTTGAGCAAATCAAACACTCACCCCCAGTCAACTGATCTGGGTTTAATCCACCACCATTCTTTAGCTTACTCGGCCACCCCAGTTCAGACATGGCTATATGCAAATCAGTCTAACCCTGTGCCTCATGGGAACAGTCCAGCCCGAACTGCCAAGCCATGTCTTCCCTGGACCAGAAACGAGCATCCTGGGACCGGTTTCGGATTCATAATCCTCATCAGCCAGGCTATCTTGAATCCAGTGGCCAAGTGAGTAAGGGACTCACGTCTGAGCATACCCTGCCACACTTAGGGCGAACAAAGCGATACAAAAGGGGATGATGGACGGAGCGTTTGAGCAAATCAAACACTCAACCCCAGTCAACTGATCTGGGTTTAATCCACCACCATTCTTTAGCTCACTCGGCCACCCCAGTTCAGACATGGCTATATGCAAATCAGTCTGACCCTGTGCCTCATGGGAACAGTCCAGCCCGAACTGCCAAGCCATGTCTTCCCTGGACCGGAAACAAGCATCCTGGGACCGGTTTTGGATTCATAATCCTCATCAGCCAGGCTATCTTGAATCCAGTGGCCAAGTGAGAAAGGGACTCAGGTCTGAGCATACCCTGCCACACTTAGGGCGAACAAAGCGATACAAAAGGGGATGATGGACGGAGCGTTTGAGCAAATCAAACACTCACCCCCAGTCAACTGATCTGGGTTTAATCCACCACCATTCTTTAGCTCACTAGGCCACCCCAGTTCAGACATTGCTATATGCAAATCAGTCTGACCATGTGCCTCATAGGAACAGTCCAGCCCGAACTGCTAAGCCATGTCTTCCCTGGACCGGAAACAAGCATCCTGGGACCGGTTTCGGATTCATAATCCTCATCAGCCAGGCTATCTTGAATCCAGTGGCCAAGTGAGCAAGGGACTCACGTCTGAGCATACCCTGCCACACTTAGGGCGAACAAAGCGATACAAAAGCGGATGATGGACGGAGCATTTGAGCAAATCAAACACTCACCCCCAGTCAACTGATCTGGGTTTAATCCACCACCATTCTTTAGCTGACTCGGCCACCCCAGTTCAGACATGGCTATATGCAAATCAGTCTGACCCTGTGCCTCATGGGAACAGTCCAGCCCGAACTGCCAAGCCATGTCTTCCCTGGACCGGAAACAAGCATCCTGGGACCGGTTTCGGATTCATAATCCTCATCAGCCAGGCTATCTTGAATCCAGTGGCCAAGTGAGCAAGGGACTCACGTCTGAGCATACCCTGCCACACTTAGGGCGAACAAAGCGATACAAAAGGGGATGATGGACGGAGCGTTTGAGCAAATCAAACACTCACCCCCAGTCAACTGATCTGGGTTTAATCCACCACCATTCTTTAGCTCACTCGGCCACCCCAGTTCAGACATGGCTATATGCAAACCAGTCTGACCCTGTGCCTCATGAGAACAGTCCAGCCCGAACTGCCAAGCCATGTCTTCCCTGGACCGGAAACAAGCCTCCTGGGACCGGTTTCGGATTCATAATCCTCATAAGCCAGGCTATCTTGAATCCAGTGGCCTAGTGAGCAAGGGACTCAGGTCTGAGCATACCCTGCCACACTTAGGGCGAACAAAGCGATACAAAAGGGGATGATGGACGGAGCGTTTGAGCAAATCAAACACTCACCCCCAGCCAACTGATCTGGGTTTAATCCACCACCATTCTTTAGCTGACTCGGCCACCCCAGTTCAGACATGGCTATATGCAAATCAGTCTGACCCTGTGCCTCATGGGAACAGTCCAGCCCGAACTGCCAAGCCATGTCTTCCCTGGACCGGAAACAAGCATCCTGGGACCGGTTTCGGATTCATAATCCTCATCAGCCAGGCTATCTTGAATCCAGTGGCCAAGTGAGCAAGGGACTCACGTCTGAGCATACCCTGCCACACTTAGGGCGAACAAAGCGATACAAAAGGGGATGATGGACGGAGCGTTTGAGCAAATCAAACACTCACCCCCAGTCAACTGATCTGGGTTTAATCCACCACCATTCTTTAGCTCACTCGGCCACCCCAGTTCAGATATGGCTATATGCAAATCAGTCTGACCCTGTGCCTCATGGGAACAGTCCAGCCCGAACTGGCAAGCCATGTCTTCCCTGGACCGGAAACAAGCATCCTGGGACCTGTTTCGGATTCATAATCCTCATCAGCCAGGCTATCTTGAATCCAGTGGCCAAGTGAGCAAGGGACTCACGTCTGAGCATACCCTGCCACACTTAGGGCGAACAAAGCGATACAAAAGGGGATGATGGACGGAGCGTTTGAGCAAATCAAACACTCACCCCCAGTCAACTGATCTGGGTTTAATCCACCACCATTCTTTAGCTCACTCGGCCACCCCAGTTCAGATATGGCTATATGCAAATCAATCTGACCCTGTGCCTCATGGGAACAGTCCAGCCCGAACTGCCAAGCCATGTCTTCCCTGGGCCGGAAACAAGCATCCTGGGACCGGTTTCGGATTCATAATCCTCATCAGCCAGGCTATCTTGAATCCAGTAGCCAAGTGAGCAAGGGACTCAGGTCTGAGCATACCCTGCCACACTTAGGGCAAACAAAGCGATACAAAAGGGGATGATGGACGGAGCGTTTGAGCAAATCAAACACTCACCCCCAGTCAACGGATCTGGGTTTAATCCACCACCATTCTTTAGCTCACTAGGCCACCCCAGTTCAGACATTGCTATATGCAAATCAGTCTGACCCTGTGCCTCATAGGAACAGTCCAGCCCGAACTGCCAAGCCATGTCTTCCCTGGACCGGAAACAAGCATCTTGGGACAGGTTTCGGATTCATAATCCTCATCAGCCAGGCTATCTTGAATCCAGTAGCCAAGTGAGCAAGGGACTCACGTCTGAGCATACCCTGCCACACTTAGGGCGAACAAAGCGATACAAAAGGGGATGATGGACGGAGCGTTTTAGCAAATCAAACACTCACCCCCAGTCAACTGATCTGGGTTTAATCCACCACCATTCTTTAGCTCACTCGGCCACCCCAGTTCAGACATGGCTATATGCAAATCAGTCTGACCCTGTGCCTCATGGGAACAGTCCAGCCCGAACTGCCAAGCCATGTCTTCCCTGGACCGGAAACAAGCATCCTGGGACCGGTTTCGGATTCATAATCCTCATCAGCCAGGCTATCTTGAATCCAGTGGCCAAGTGAGCAAGGGACTCACGTCTGAGCATACCCTGCCACACTTAGGGCAAACAAAGCGATACAAAAGGGGATGATGGACGGAGCGTTTGAGCAAATCAAACACTCACCCCCAGTCAACTGATCTGGGTTTAATCCACCACCATTCTTTAGCTCACTCGGCCACCCCAGTTCAGACATGGCTATATGCAAATCAGTCTGACCCTGTGCCTCATGGGAACAGTCCAGCCTGAACTGCCAAGCCATGTCTTCCCTGGACCGGAAACAAGCATCCTGGGACCGGTTTCGGATTCATAATCCTCATCAGCCAGGCTATCTTGAATCCAGTGGCCAAGTGAGCAAGGGACTCACGTCTGAGCATACCCTGCCACCCTTAGGGCGAACAAAGCGATACAAAAGGGGATGATGGAGGGAGCGTTTGAGCAAATCAAACACTCACCCCCAGTCAACTGATCTGGGTTTAATCCACCACCATTCTTTAGCTCACTCGGCCACCCCAGTTCAGACATGGCTATATTCAAATCAGTCTGACCCTGTGCCTCATGGGAACAGTCCAGCCCGAACTGCCAAGCCATGTCTTCCCTGGACCGGAATCAAGCATCCTGGGACCGGTTTCGGATTCATAATCCTCATCAGCCAGGCTATCTTGAATCCAGTGGCCAAGTGAGCAAGGGACTCAGGTCTGAGCATACCCTGCCACACTTAGGGCGAACAAAGTGATACAAAAGGGGATGATTGACGGAGCGTTTGAGCAAATCAAACACTCACCCCAATCAACTGATCTGGGTTTAATCCACCACCATTCTTTAGCTCACTCGGCCACCCCAGTTCAGACATGGCTATATGCAAATCAGTCTGACCCTGTGCCTCATGGGAACAGTCCAGCCCAAACTGCCAAGCTATGTCTTCCCTGGACCGGAAACAAGCATCCTGGGACCGGTTTCGGATTCATAATCCTCATCAGCCAGGCTATCTTGAATCCAGTGGCCAAATGAGCAAGGGACTCACGTCTGAGCATACCCTGCCACACTTAGGGCGAACAAAGCGATACAAAAGGGGATGATGGACGGAGCGTTTGAGCAAATCAAACACTCACCCCCAGTCAACTGATCTGGGTTTAATCCACCACCATTCTTTAGCTCACTCGGCCACCCCAGTTCAGACATGGCTATATGCAAATCAGTCTGACCCTGTGCCTCATGGGAACAGTCCAGCCCGAACTGCCAAGCCATGTCTTCCCTGGACCGGAAACAAGCATCCTGGGACCTGTTTCGAATTCATAATCCTCATCAGCCAGGCTATCTTGAATCCAGTGGCCAAGTGAGCAAGGGACTCACGTCTGAGCATACCCTGCCACACTTAGGGCGAACAAAGCGATACAAAAGGGGATGATTGACGGAGCGTTTGAGCAAATCAAACACTCACCCCAATCAACTGATCTGGGTTTAATCCATCACCATTCTTTAGCTCACTCGGCCACCCCAGTTCAGACATGGCTATATGCAAATCAGTCTGACCCTGTGCCTCATGGGAACAGTCCAGCCCAAACTGCCAAGCCATGTCTTCCCTGGACCGGAAACAAGCATCCTGGGACCGGTTTCGGATTCATAATCCTCATCATCCAGGCTATCTTGAATCGAGTGGCCAAGTGAGCAAGGGACTCAGGTCTGAGCATACCCTGCCACACTTAGGGTGAACAAAGCGATACAAAAGGCGATGATGGACGGAGCGTTTGAGCAAATCAAACACTCACCCCCAGCCAACTGATCTAGGTTTAATCCACCACCATTCTTTAGCTCACTCGGCCACCCCAGTTCAGACATGGCTATATGCAAATCAGTCTGACCCTGTGCCTCATGGGAACAGTCCAGCCCGAACTGCCAAGCCATGTCTTCCCTGGACCGGAAACAAGCATCCTGGGACCGGTTTTGGATTCATAATCCTCATCAGCCAGGCTATCTTGAATCCAGTGGCCAAGCGAGCAAGGGACTCACGTCTGAGCATAGCCTGCCACACTTAGGGCGAACAAAGCGATACAAAAGGGGATGATGGACGGAGCGTTTGAGCAAATCAAACACTCACCCCCAGTCAACTGATCTGGGTTTAATCCACCACCATTCTTTAGCTCACTCGGCCACCCCAGTTCAGACATGGCTATATGCAAATCAGTCTGACCCTGTGCCTCATGGGAACAGTCCAGCCCGAACTGCCAAGCCATGTCTTCCCTGGACCGGAAACAAGCATCCTGGGACCGGTTTCGGATTCTTAATCCTCATCAGCCAGGCTATCTTGAATCCAGTGGCCAAGTGAGCAAGGGACTCATGTCTGAGCATACCCTGCACATTTAGGGCGAACAAAGCGATACAAAAGGGGATGATGGACGGAGCGTTTGAGCAAATCAAACACTCACCCCTAGTCAACTGATCTGGGTTTAATCCACCACCATTCTTTAGCTCACTCAGCCACCCCAGTTCAGACATGGCTATATGCAAATCAGTCTGACCCTGTGCCTCATTGGAACAGTCCAGCCCGAACTGCCAAGCCATGTCTTCCCTGGACCGGAAACAAGCATCCTGGAACCGATTTCGGATTCATAATCCTCATCAGCCAGGCTATCTTGAATCCAGTGGCCAAGTGAGCAAGGGACTCACGTCTGAGCATACCCTGCCACACTTAGGGCGAACAAAGCGATACAAAAGGGGATGATGGACGGAGCGTTTGAGCAAATCAAACACTCACCCCCAGCCAACTGATCTGGGTTTAATCCACCACCATTCTTAAGCTCACTCGGCCACCCCAGTTCAGACATGGCTATATGCAAATCAGGCTGACCCTGTGCCTCATGGGAACAGTCCAGCCCGAACTGCCAAGCCATGTCTTCCCTGGACCGGAACCAAGCATCCTGGGACCGGTTTCGGATTCATAATCTTCATCAGCCAGGCTATCTTGAATCCAGTGGCCAAGTGAGCAAGGGACTCACGTCTGAGCATACCTTGCCACACTTAGGGCGAACAAAGCGATACAAAAGGGGATGATGGACGGAGCGTTTGAGCAAATCAAACACTCACCCCCAGTAAACTGATCTGGGTTTAATCCACCACCATTCTTTAGCTCACTCGGCCACCCCAGTTCAGACATGGCTATATGCAAATCAGTCTGACCCTGTGCCTCATGGGAACAGTCCAGCCCGAACTACCAAGCCATGTCTTCCCTGGACCGGAAACAAGCATCCTGGGAACGGTTTCGGATTCATAATCCTCATCAGCCAGGCTATCTTGAATCCAGTGGCCAAGCGAGCAAGGGACTCACGTCTGAGCATAGCCTGCCACACTTAGGGCGAACAAAGCGATACAAAAGGGGATGATGGACGGAGCGTTTGAGCAAATCAAACACTCACCCCCAGTCAACTGATCTGGGTTTAATCCACCACCATTCTTTAGCTCACTCGGCCACCCCAGTTCAGACATGGCTATATGCAAATCAGTCTGACCCTGTGCCTCATGGGAACAGTCCAGCCCGAACTGCCAAGCCATGTCTTCCCTGGACCGGAAACAAGCATCCTGGGACCGGTTTCGGATTCATAATCCTCATCAGCCAGGCTATCTTGAATCCAGTAGCCAAGTGAGCAAGGGACTCAGGTCTGAGCATACCCTGCCACATTTAGGGCAAACAAAGCGATACAAAAGGGGATGATGGACGGAGCGTTTGAGCAAATCAAACACTCACCCCCAGTCAACTGATCTGGGTTTAATCCACCACCATTCTTTAGCTCACTAGGCCACCCCAGTTCAGACATTGCTATATGCAAATCAGTCTGACCCTGTGCCTCATAGGAACAGTCCAGCCCGAACTGCCAAGCCATGTCTTCCCTGGACCGGAAACAAGCATCCTGGGACCGGTTTCGGATTCATAATCCTCATCAGCCAGGCTATCTTGAATCCAGTGGCCAAGTGAGCAAGGGACTCACGTCTGAGCATACCCTGCCACCCTTAGGGCGAACAAAGCGATACAAAAGGGGATGATGGAGGGAGCGTTTGAGCAAATCAAACACTCACCCCCAGTCAACTGATCTGGGTTTAATCCACCACCATTCTTTAGCTCACTCGGCCACCCCAGTTCAGACATGGCTATATTCAAATCAGTCTGACCCTGTGCCTCATGGGAACAGTCCAGCCCGAACTGCCAAGCCATGTCTTCCCTGGACCGGAAACAAGCCTCCTGGGACCGGTTTCGGATTCATAATCCTCATAAGCCAGGCTATCTTGAATCCAGTGGCCTAGTGAGCAAGGGACTCAGGTCTGAGCATACCCTGCCACACTTAGGGCGAACAAAGCGATACAAAAGGGGATGATGGACGGAGCGTTTGAGCAAATCAAACACTCACCCCCAGTCAACGGATCTGGGTTTAATCCACCACCATTCTTTAGCTCACTAGGCCACCCCAGTTCAGACATTGCTATATGCAAATCAGTCTGACCCTGTGCCTCATAGGAACAGTCCAGCCCGAACTGCCAAGCCATGTCTTCCCTGGACCGGAAACAAGCATCTTGGGACAGGTTTCGGATTCATAATCCTCATCAGCCAGGCTATCTTGAATCCAGTAGCCAAGTGAGCAAGGGACTCACGTCTGAGCATACCCTGCCACACTTAGGGCGAACAAAGCGATACAAAAGGGGATGATGGACGGAGCGTTTTAGCAAATCAAACACTCACCCCCAGTCAACTGATCTGGGTTTAATCCACCACCATTCTTTAGCTCACTCGGCCACCCCAGTTCAGACATGGCTATATGCAAATCAGTCTGACCCTGTGCCTCATGGGAACAGTCCAGCCCGAACTGCCAAGCCATGTCTTCCCTGGACCGGAAACAAGCATCCTGGGACCGGTTTCGGATTCATAATCCTCATCAGCCAGGCTATCTTGAATCCAGTGGCCAAGTGAGCAAGGGACTCACGTCTGAGCATACCCTGCCACACTTAGGGCAAACAAAGCGATACAAAAGGGGATGATGGACGGAGCGTTTGAGCAAATCAAACACTCACCCCCAGTCAACTGATCTGGGTTTAATCCACCACCATTCTTTAGCTCACTCGGCCACCCCAGTTCAGACATGGCTATATGCAAATCAGTCTGACCCTGTGCCTCATGGGAACAGTCCAGCCTGAACTGCCAAGCCATGTCTTCCCTGGACCGGAAACAAGCATCCTGGGACCGGTTTCGGATTCATAATCCTCATCAGCCAGGCTATCTTGAATCCAGTGGCCAAGTGAGCAAGGGACTCACGTCTGAGCATACCCTGCCACCCTTAGGGCGAACAAAGCGATACAAAAGGGGATGATGGAGGGAGCGTTTGAGCAAATCAAACACTCACCCCCAGTCAACTGATCTGGGTTTAATCCACCACCATTCTTTAGCTCACTCGGCCACCCCAGTTCAGACATGGCTATATTCAAATCAGTCTGACCCTGTGCCTCATGGGAACAGTCCAGCCCGAACTGCCAAGCCATGTCTTCCCTGGACCGGAATCAAGCATCCTGGGACCGGTTTCGGATTCATAATCCTCATCAGCCAGGCTATCTTGAATCCAGTGGCCAAGTGAGCAAGGGACTCAGGTCTGAGCATACCCTGCCACACTTAGGGCGAACAAAGTGATACAAAAGGGGATGATGGACGGAGCGTTTGAGCAAATCAAACACTCACCCCCAGTCAACTGATCTGGGTTTAATCCACCACCATTCTTTAGCTCACTCGGCGACCCCAGTTCAGACATGGCTATATGCAAATCAGTCTGACCCTGTGCCTCATGGGAACAGTCCAGCCCGAACTGCCAAGCCATGTCTTCCCTGGACCGGAAACAAGCATCCTGGGACCTGTTTCGAATTCATAATCCTCATCAGCCAGGCTATCTTGAATCCAGTGGCCAAGTGAGCAAGGGACTCACGTCTGAGCATACCCTGCCACACTTAGGGCGAACAAAGCGATACAAAAGGGGATGATTGACGGAGCGTTTGAGCAAATCAAACACTCACCCCAATCAACTGATCTGGGTTTAATCCATCACCATTCTTTAGCTCACTCGGCCACCCCAGTTCAGACATGGCTATATGCAAATCAGTCTGACCCTGTGCCTCATGGGAACAGTCCAGCCCAAACTGCCAAGCCATGTCTTCCCTGGACCGGAAACAAGCATCCTGGGACCGGTTTCGGATTCATAATCCTCATCATCCAGGCTATCTTGAATCGAGTGGCCAAGTGAGCAAGGGACTCAGGTCTGAGCATACCCTGCCACACTTAGGGTGAACAAAGCGATACAAAAGGCGATGATGGACGGAGCGTTTGAGCAAATCAAACACTCACCCCCAGCCAACTGATCTGGGTTTAATCCACCACCATTCTTTAGCTCACTCGGCCACCCCAGTTCAGACATGGCTATATGCAAATCAGTCTGACCCTGTGCCTCATGGGAACAGTCCAGCCCGAACTGCCAAGCCATGTCTTCCCTGGACCGGAAACAAGCATCCTAGGACCGGTTTTGGATTCATAATCCTCATCAGCCAGGCTATCTTGAATCCAGTGGCCAAGCGAGCAAGGGACTCACGTCTGAGCATAGCCTGCCACACTTAGGGCGAACAAAGCGATACAAAAGGGGATGATGGACGGAGCGTTTGAGCAAATCAAACACTCACCCCCAGTCAACTGATCTGGGTTTAATCCACCACCATTCTTTAGCTCACTCGGCCACCCCAGTTCAGACATGGCTATATGCAAATCAGTCTGACCCTGTGCCTCATGGGAACAGTCCAGCCCGAACTGCCAAGCCATGTCTTCCCTGGACCGGAAACAAGCATCCTGGGACCGGTTTCGGATTCTTAATCCTCATCAGCCAGGCTATCTTGAATCCAGTGGCCAAGTGAGCAAGGGACTCATGTCTGAGCATACCCTGCACATTTAGGGCGAACAAAGCGATACAAAAGGGGATGATGGACGGAGCGTTTGAGCAAATCAAACACTCACCCCTAGTCAACTGATCTGGGTTTAATCCACCACCATTCTTTAGCTCACTCAGCCACCCCAGTTCAGACATGGCTATATGCAAATCAGTCTGACCCTGTGCCTCATTGGAACAGTCCAGCCCGAACTGCCAAGCCATGTCTTCCCTGGACCGGAAACAAGCATCCTGGGACCGATTTCGGATTCATAATCCTCATCAGCCAGGCTATCTTGAATCCAGTGGCCAAGTGAGCAAGGGACTCACGTCTGAGCATACCCTGCCACACTTAGGGCGAACAAAGCGATACAAAAGGGGATGATGGACGGAGCGTTTGAGCAAATCAAACACTCACCCCCAGCCAACTGATCTGGGTTTAATCCACCACCATTCTTAAGCTCACTCGGCCACCCCAGTTCAGACATGGCTATATGCAAATCAGGCTGACCCTGTGCCTCATGGGAACAGTCCAGCCCGAACTGCCAAGCCATGTCTTCCCTGGACCGGAAACAAGCATCCTGGGACCGGTTTCGGATTCATAATCTTCATCAGCCAGGCTATCTTGAATCCAGTGGCCAAGTGAGCAAGGGACTCACGTCTGAGCATACCTTGCCACACTTAGGGCGAACAAAGCGATACAAAAGGGGATGATGGACGGAGCGTTTGAGCAAATCAAACACTCACCCCCAGTCAACTGATCTGGGTTTAATCCACCACCATTCTTTAGCTCACTCGGCCACCCCAGTTCAGACATGGCTATATGCAAATCAGTCTGACCCTGTGCCTCATGGGAACAGTCCAGCCCGAACTACCAAGCCATGTCTTCCCTGGACCGGAAACAAGCATCCTGGGAACGGTTTCGGATTCATAATCCTCATCAGCCAGGCTATCTTGAATCCAGTGGCCAAGCGAGCAAGGGACTCACGTCTGAGCATAGCCTGCCACACTTAGGGCGAACAAAGCGATACAAAAGGGGATGATGGACGGAGCGTTTGAGCAAATCAAACACTCACCCCCAGTCAACTGATCTGGGTTTAATCCACCACCATTCTTTAGCTCACTCGGCCACCCCAGTTCAGACATGGCTATATGCAAATCAGTCTGACCCTGTGCCTCATGGGAACAGTCCAGCCCGAACTGCCAAGCCATGTCTTCCCTGGACCGGAAACAAGCATCCTGGGACCGGTTTCGGATTCATAATCCTCATCAGCCAGGCTATCTTGAATCCAGTAGCCAAGTGAGCAAGGGACTCAGGTCTGAGCATACCCTGCCACATTTAGGGCAAACAAAGCGATACAAAAGGGGATGATGGACGGAGCGTTTGAGCAAATCAAACACTCACCCCCAGTCAACTGATCTGGGTTTAATCCACCACCATTCTTTAGCTCACTAGGCCACCCCAGTTCAGACATTGCTATATGCAAATCAGTCTGACCCTGTGCCTCATAGGAACAGTCCAGCCCGAACTGCCAAGCCATGTCTTCCCTGGACCGGAAACAAGCATCCTGGGACCGGTTTCGGATTCATAATCCTCATCAGCCAGGCTATCTTGAATCCAGTGGCCAAGTGAGCAAGGGACTCACGTCTGAGCATACCCTGCCACCCTTAGGGCGAACAAAGCGATACAAAAGGGGATGATGGAGGGAGCGTTTGAGCAAATCAAACACTCACCCCCAGTCAACTGATCTGGGTTTAATCCACCACCATTCTTTAGCTCACTCGGCCACCCCAGTTCAGACATGGCTATATTCAAATCAGTCTGACCCTGTGCCTCATGGGAACAGTCCAGCCCGAACTGCCAAGCCATGTCTTCCCTGGACCGGAAACAAGCATCCTGGGACCGGTTTCGGATTCATAATCCTCATCAGCCAGGCTATCTTGAATCCAGTGGCCAAGTGAGCAAGGGACTCAGGTCTGAGCATACCCTGCCACACTTAGGGCGAACAAAGTGATACAAAAGGGGATGATTGACGGAGCGTTTGAGCAAATCAAACACTCACCCCAATCAACTGATCTGGGTTTAATCCACCACCATTCTTTAGCTCACTCGGCCACCCCAGTTCAGACATGGCTATATGCAAATCAGTCTGACCCTGTGCCTCATGGGAACAGTCCAGCCCAAACTGCCAAGCCATGTCTTCCCTGGACCGGAAACAAGCATCCTGGGACCGGTTTCGGATTCATAATCCTCATCAGCCAAGCTATCTTGAATCCAGTGGCCAAGTGAGCAAGGGACTCACGTCTGAGCATACCCTGCCACACTTAGGGCGAACAAAGCGATACAAAAGGGGATGATGGACGGAGCGTTTGAGCAAATCAAACACTCACCCCCAGCCAACTGATCTGGGTTTAATCCACCACCATTCTTAAGCTCACTCGGCCACCCCAGTTCAGACATGGCTATATGCAAATCAGGCTGACCCTGTGCCTCATGGGAACAGTCCAGCCCGAACTGCCAAGCCATGTCTTCCCTGGACCGGAAACAAGCATCCTGGGACCGGTTTCGGATTCATAATCTTCATCAGCCAGGCTATCTTGAATCCAGTGGCCAAGTGAGCAAGGGACTCACGTCTGAGCATACCTTGCCACACTTAGGGCGAACAAAGCGATACAAAAGGGGATGATGGACGGAGCGTTTGAGCAAATCAAACACTCACCCCCAGTCAACTGATCTGGGTTTAATCCACCACCATTCTTTAGCTCACTCGGCCACCCCAGTTCAGACATGGCTATATGCAAATCAGTCTGACCCTGTGCCTCATGGGAACAGTCCAGCCCGAACTACCAAGCCATGTCTTCCCTGGACCGGAAACAAGCATCCTGGGAACGGTTTCGGATTCATAATCCTCATCAGCCAGGCTATCTTGAATCCAGTGGCCAAGCGAGCAAGGGACTCACGTCTGAGCATAGCCTGCCACACTTAGGGCGAACAAAGCGATACAAAAGGGGATGATGGACGGAGCGTTTGAGCAAATCAAACACTCACCCCCAGTCAACTGATCTGGGTTTAATCCACCACCATTCTTTAGCTCACTCGGCCACCCCAGTTCAGACATGGCTATATGCAAATCAGTCTGACCCTGTGCCTCATGGGAACAGTCCAGCCCGAACTGCCAAGCCATGTCTTCCCTGGACCGGAAACAAGCATCCTGGGACCGGTTTCGGATTCATAATCCTCATCAGCCAGGCTATCTTGAATCCAGTAGCCAAGTGAGCAAGGGACTCAGGTCTGAGCATACCCTGCCACATTTAGGGCAAACAAAGCGATACAAAAGGGGATGATGGACGGAGCGTTTGAGCAAATCAAACACTCACCCCCAGTCAACTGATCTGGGTTTAATCCACCACCATTCTTTAGCTCACTAGGCCACCCCAGTTCAGACATTGCTATATGCAAATCAGTCTGACCCTGTGCCTCATAGGAACAGTCCAGCCCGAACTGCCAAGCCATGTCTTCCCTGGACCGGAAACAAGCATCCTGGGACCGGTTTCGGATTCATAATCCTCATCAGCCAGGCTATCTTGAATCCAGTGGCCAAGTGAGCAAGGGACTCACGTCTGAGCATACCCTGCCACCCTTAGGGCGAACAAAGCGATACAAAAGGGGATGATGGAGGGAGCGTTTGAGCAAATCAAACACTCACCCCCAGTCAACTGATCTGGGTTTAATCCACCACCATTCTTTAGCTCACTCGGCCACCCCAGTTCAGACATGGCTATATTCAAATCAGTCTGACCCTGTGCCTCATGGGAACAGTCCAGCCCGAACTGCCAAGCCATGTCTTCCCTGGACCGGAAACAAGCATCCTGGGACCGGTTTCGGATTCATAATCCTCATCAGCCAGGCTATCTTGAATCCAGTGGCCAAGTGAGCAAGGGACTCAGGTCTGAGCATACCCTGCCACACTTAGGGCGAACAAAGTGATACAAAAGGGGATGATTGACGGAGCGTTTGAGCAAATCAAACACTCACCCCAATCAACTGATCTGGGTTTAATCCACCACCATTCTTTAGCTCACTCGGCCACCCCAGTTCAGACATGGCTATATGCAAATCAGTCTGACCCTGTGCCTCATGGGAACAGTCCAGCCCAAACTGCCAAGCCATGTCTTCCCTGGACCGGAAACAAGCATCCTGGGACCGGTTTCGGATTCATAATCCTCATCAGCCAAGCTATCTTGAATCCAGTGGCCAAGTGAGCAAGGGACTCACGTCTGAGCATACCCTGCCACACTTAGGGCGAACAAAGCGATACAAAAGGGGATGATGGACGGAGCGTTTGAGCAAATCAAACACTCACCCCCAGTCAACTGATCTGGGTTTAATCCACCACCATTCTTTAGCTCACTCGGCCACCCCAGTTCAGACATGGCTATATGCAAATCAGTCTGACCCTGTGCCTCATGGGAACAGTCCAGCCCGAACTGCCAAGCCATGTCTTCCCTGGACCGGAAACAAGCATCCTGGGACCTGTTTCGGATTCATAATCCTCATCAGCCAGGCTATCTTGAATCCAGTGGCCAAGTGAGCAAGGGACTCACGTCTGAGCATACCCTGCCACACTTAGGGCGAACAAAGCGATACAAAAGGGGATGATTGACGGAGCGTTTGAGCAAATCAAACACTCACCCCAATCAACTGATCTGGGTTTAATCCACCACCATTCTTTAGCTCACTCGGCCACCCCAGTTCAGACATGGCTATATGCAAATCAGTCTGACCCTGTGCCTCATGGGAACAGTCCAGCCCAAACTGCCAAGCCATGTCTTCCCTGGACCGGAAACAAGCATCCTGGGACCGGTTTCGGATTCTTAATCCTCATCAGCCAGGCTATCTTGAATCGAGTGGCCAAGTGAGCAAGGGACTCAGGTCTGAGCATACCCTGCCACACTTAGGGCGAACAAAGCGATACAAAAGGGGATGATGGACGGAGCGTTTGAGCAAATCAAACACTCACCCCTAGTCAACTGATCTGGGTTTAATCCACCACCATTCTTTAGCTCACTCAGCCACCCCAGTTCAGACATGGCTATATGCAAATCAGTCTGACCCTGTGCCTCATTGGAACAGTCCAGCCCGAACTGCCAAGCCATGTCTTCCCTGGACTGGAAACAAGCATCCTGGGACCGATTTCGGATTCATAATCCTCATCAGCCAGGCTATCTTGAATCCAGTGGCCAAGTGAGCAAGGGACTCACGTCTGAGCATACCCTGCCACACTTAGGGCGAACAAAGCGATACAAAAGGGGATGATGGACGGAGCGTTTGAGCAAATCAAACACTCACCCCCAGCCAACTGATCTGGGTTTAATCCACCACCATTCTTAAGCTCACTCGGCCACCCCAGTTCAGACATGGATATATGCAAATCAGGCTGACCCTGTGCCTCATGGGAACAGTCCAGCCCGAACTGCCAAGCCATGTCTTCCCTGGACCGGAAACAAGCATCCTGGGACCGGTTTCGGATTCATAATCTTCATCAGCCAGGCTATCTTGAATCCAGTGGCCAAGTGAGCAAGGGACTCACGTCTGAGCATACCTTGCCACACTTAGGGCGAACAAAGCGATACAAAAGGGGATGATGGACGGAGCGTTTGAGCAAATCAAACACTCACCCCCAGTCAACTGATCTGGGTTTAATCCACCACCATTCTTTAGCTCACTCGGCCACCCCAGTTCAGACATGGCTATATGCAAATCAGTCTGACCCTGTGCCTCATGGGAACAGTCCAGCCCGAACTACCAAGCCATGTCTTCCCTGGACCGGAAACAAGCATCCTGGGAACGGTTTCGGATTCATAATCCTCATCAGCCAGGCTATCTTGAATCCAGTGGCCAAGCGAGCAAGGGACTCACGTCTGAGCATAGCCTGCCACCCTTAGGGCGAACAAAGCGATACAAAAGGGGATGATGGAGGGAGCGTTTGAGCAAATCAAACACTCACCCCCAGTCAACTGATCTGGGTTTAATCCACCACCATTCTTTAGCTCACTCGGCCACCCCAGTTCAGACATGGCTATATTCAAATCAGTCTGACCCTGTGCCTCATGGGAACAGTCCAGCCCGAACTGCCAAGCCATGTCTTCCCTGGACCGGAAACAAGCATCCTGGGACCGGTTTCGGATTCATAATCCTCATCAGCCAGGCTATCTTGAATCCAGTGGCCAAGTGAGCAAGGGACTCAGGTCTGAGCATACCCTGCCACACTTAGGGCGAACAAAGTGATACAAAAGGGGATGATTGACGGAGCGTTTGAGCAAATCAAACACTCACCCCAATCAACTGATCTGGGTTTAATCCACCACCATTCTTTAGCTCACTCGGCCACCCCAGTTCAGACATGGCTATATGCAAATCAGTCTGACCCTGTGCCTCATGGGAACAGTCCAGCCCAAACTGCCAAGCCATGTCTTCCCTGGACCGGAAACAAGCATCCTGGGACCGGTTTCGGATTCATAATCCTCATCAGCCAAGCTATCTTGAATCCAGTGGCCAAGTGAGCAAGGGACTCACGTCTGAGCATACCCTGCCACACTTAGGGCGAACAAAGCGATACAAAAGGGGATGATGGACGGAGCGTTTGAGCAAATCAAACACTCACCCCCAGTCAACTGATCTGGGTTTAATCCACCACCATTCTTTAGCTCACTCGGCCACCCCAGTTCAGACATGGCTATATGCAAATCAGTCTGACCCTGTGCCTCATGGGAACAGTCCAGCCCGAACTGCCAAGCCATGTCTTCCCTGGACCGGAAACAAGCATCCTGGGACCTGTTTCGGATTCATAATCCTCATCAGCCAGGCTATCTTGAATCCAGTGGCCAAGTGAGCAAGGGACTCACGTCTGAGCATACCCTGCCACACTTAGGGCGAACAAAGCGATACAAAAGGGGATGATTGACGAAGCGTTTGAGCAAATCAAACACTCACCCCAATCAACTGATCTGGGTTTAATCCACCACCATTCTTTAGCTCACTCGGCCACCCCAGTTCAGACATGGCTATATGCAAATCAGTCTGACCCTGTGCCTCATGGGAACAGTCCAGCCCAAACTGCCAAGCCATGTCTTCCCTGGACCGGAAACAAGCATCCTGGGACCGGTTTCGGATTCATAATCCTCATCAGCCAGGCTATCTTGAATCGAGTGGCCAAGTGAGCAAGGGACTCAGGTCTGAGCATACCCTGCCACACTTAGGGCGAACAAAGCGATACAAAAGGGGATGATGGACGGAGCGTTTGAGCAAATCAAACACTCACCCCCAGCCAACTGATCTGGGTTTAATCCACCACCATTCTTTAGCTCACTCGGCCACCCCAGTTCAGACATGGCTATATGCAAATCAGTCTGACCCTGTGCCTCATGGGAACAGTCCAGCCCGAACTGCCAAGCCATGTCTTCCCTGGACCGGAAACAAGCATCCTGGGACCGGTTTTGGATTCATAATCCTCATCAGCCAGGCTATCTTGAATCCAGTGGCCAAGCGAGCAAGGGACTCACGTCTGAGCATAGCCTGCCACACTTAGGGCGAACAAAGCGATACAAAAGGGGATGATGGACGGAGCGTTTGAGCAAATCAAACACTCACCCCCAGTCAACTGATCTGGGTTTAATCCACCACCATTCTTTAGCTCACTCGGCCACCCCAGTTCAGACATGGCTATATGCAAATCAGTCTGACCCTGTGCCTCATGGGAACAGTCCAGCCCGAACTGCCAAGCCATGTCTTCCCTGGACCGGAAACAAGCATCCTGGGACCGGTTTCGGATTCATAATCCTCATCAGCCAGGCTATCTTGAATCCAGTGGCCAAGTGAGCAAGGGACTCATGTCTGAGCATACCCTGCACATTTAGGGCGAACAAAGCGATACAAAAGGGGATGATGGACGGAGCGTTTGAGCAAATCAAACACTCACCCCTAGTCAACTGATCTGGGTTTAATCCACCACCATTCTTTAGCTCACTCAGCCACCCCAGTTCAGACATGGCTATATGCAAATCAGTCTGACCCTGTGCCTCATTGGAACAGTCCAGCCCGAACTGCCAAGCCATGTCTTCCCTGTACCGGAAACAAGCATCCTGGGACCGGTTTTGGATTCATAATCCTCATCAGCCAAGCTATCTTGAATCCAGTGGCCAAGTGAGCAAGGGACTCACGTCTGAGCATACCCTGCCACACTTAGGGCGAACAAAGCGATACAAAAGGGGATGATGGACGGAGCGTTTGAGCAAATCAAACACTCACCCCCAGTCAACTGATCTGGGTTTAATCCACCACCATTCTTTAGCTTACTCGGCCACCCCAGTTCAGACATGGCTATATGCAAATCAGTCTAACCCTGTGCCTCATGGGAACAGTCCAGCCCGAACTGCCAAGCCATGTCTTCCCTGGACCAGAAACGAGCATCCTGGGACCGGTTTCGGATTCATAATCCTCATCAGCCAGGCTATCTTGAATCCAGTGGCCAAGTGAGTAAGGGACTCACGTCTGAGCATACCCTGCCACACTTAGGGCGAACAAAGCGATACAAAAGGGGATGATGGACGGAGCGTTTGAGCAAATCAAACACTCAACCCCAGTCAACTGATCTGGGTTTAATCCACCACCATTCTTTAGCTCACTCGGCCACCCCAGTTCAGACATGGCTATATGCAAATCAGTCTGACCCTGTGCCTCATGGGAACAGTCCAGCCCGAACTGCCAAGCCATGTCTTCCCTGGACCGGAAACAAGCATCCTGGGACCGGTTTTGGATTCATAATCCTCATCAGCCAGGCTATCTTGAATCCAGTGGCCAAGTGAGAAAGGGACTCAGGTCTGAGCATACCCTGCCACACTTAGGGCGAACAAAGCGATACAAAAGGGGATGATGGACGGAGCGTTTGAGCAAATCAAACACTCACCCCCAGTCAACTGATCTGGGTTTAATCCACCACCATTCTTTAGCTCACTAGGCCACCCCAGTTCAGACATTGCTATATGCAAATCAGTCTGACCATGTGCCTCATAGGAACAGTCCAGCCCGAACTGCTAAGCCATGTCTTCCCTGGACCGGAAACAAGCATCCTGGGACCGGTTTCGGATTCATAATCCTCATCAGCCAGGCTATCTTGAATCCAGTGGCCAAGTGAGCAAGGGACTCACGTCTGAGCATACCCTGCCACACTTAGGGCGAACAAAGCGATACAAAAGAGGATGATGGACGGAGCGTTTGAGCAAATCAAACACTCACCCCCAGTCAACTGATCTGGGTTTAATCCACCACCATTCTTTAGCTGACTCGGCCACCCCAGTTCAGACATGGCTATATGCAAATCAGTCTGACCCTGTGCCTCATGGGAACAGTCCAGCCCGAACTGCCAAGCCATGTCTTCCCTGGACCGGAAACAAGCATCCTGGGACCGGTTTCGGATTCATAATCCTCATCAGCCAGGCTATCTTGAATCCAGTGGCCAAGTGAGCAAGGGACTCACGTCTGAGCATACCCTGCCACACTTAGGGCGAACAAAGCGATACAAAAGGGGATGATGGACGGAGCGTTTGAGCAAATCAAACACTCACCCCCAGTCAACTGATCTGGGTTTAATCCACCACCATTCTTTAGCTCACTCGGCCACCCCAGTTCAGACATGGCTATATGCAAACCAGTCTGACCCTGTGCCTCATGAGAACAGTCCAGCCCGAACTGCCAAGCCATGTCTTCCCTGGACCGGAAACAAGCCTCCTGGGACCGGTTTCGGATTCATAATCCTCATAAGCCAGGCTATCTTGAATCCAGTGGCCTAGTGAGCAAGGGACTCAGGTCTGAGCATACCCTGCCACACTTAGGGCGAACAAAGCGATACAAAAGGGGATGATGGACGGAGCGTTTGAGCAAATCAAACACTCACCCCCAGCCAACTGATCTGGGTTTAATCCACCACCATTCTTTAGCTGACTCGGCCACCCCAGTTCAGACATGGCTATATGCAAATCAGTCTGACCCTGTGCCTCATGGGAACAGTCCAGCCCGAACTGCCAAGCCATGTCTTCCCTGGACCGGAAACAAGCATCCTGGGACCGGTTTCGGATTCATAATCCTCATCAGCCAGGCTATCTTGAATCCAGTGGCCAAGTGAGCAGGGGACTCACGTCTGAGCATACCCTGCCACACTTAGGGCGAACAAAGCGATACAAAAGGGGATGATGGACGGAGCGTTTGAGCAAATCAAACACTCACCCCCAGTCAACTGATCTGGGTTTAATCCACCACCATTCTTTAGCTCACTCGGCCACCCCAGTTCAGATATGGCTATATGCAAATCAGTCTGACCCTGTGCCTCATGGGAACAGTCCAGCCCGAACTGGCAAGCCATGTCTTCCCTGGACCGGAAACAAGCATCCTGGGACCTGTTTCGGATTCATAATCCTCATCAGCCAGGCTATCTTGAATCCAGTGGCCAAGTGAGCAAGGGACTCACGTCTGAGCATACCCTGCCACACTTAGGGCGAACAAAGCGATACAAAAGGGGATGATGGACGGAGCGTTTGATCAAATCAAACACTCACCCCCAGTCAACTGATCTGGGTTTAATCCACCACCATTCTTTAGCTCACTCGGCCACCCCAGTTCAGATATGGCTATATGCAAATCAATCTGACCCTGTGCCTCATGGGAACAGTCCAGCCCGAACTGCCAAGCCATGTCTTCCCTGGGCCGGAAACAAGCATCCTGGGACCGGTTTCGGATTCATAATCCTCATCAGCCAGGCTATCTTGAATCCAGTAGCCAAGTGAGCAAGGGACTCAGGTCTGAGCATACCCTGCCACACTTAGGGCAAACAAAGCGATACAAAAGGGGATGATGGACGGAGCGTTTGAGCAAATCAAACACTCACCCCCAGTCAACGGATCTGGGTTTAATCCACCACCATTCTTTAGCTCACTAGGCCACCCCAGTTCAGACATTGCTATATGCAAATCAGTCTGACCCTGTGCCTCACAGGAACAGTCCAGCCCGAACTGCCAAGCCATGTCTTCCCTGGACCGGAAACAAGCATCTTGGGACAGGTTTCGGATTCATAATCCTCATCAGCCAGGCTATCTTGAATCCAGTAGCCAAGTGAGCAAGGGACTCACGTCTGAGCATACCCTGCCACACTTAGGGCGAACAAAGCGATACAAAAGGGGATGATGGACGGAGCGTTTTAGCAAATCAAACACTCACCCCCAGTCAACTGATCTGGGTTTAATCCACCACCATTCTTTAGCTCACTCGGCCACCCCAGTTCAGACATGGCTATATGCAAATCAGTCTGACCCTGTGCCTCATGGGAACAGTCCAGCCCGAACTGCCAAGCCATGTCTTCCCTGGACCGGAAACAAGCATCCTGGGACCGGTTTCGGATTCATAATCCTCATCAGCCAGGCTATCTTGAATCCAGTGGCCAAGTGAGCAAGGGACTCACGTCTGAGCATACCCTGCCACACTTAGGGCAAACAAAGCGATACAAAAGGGGATGATGGACGGAGCGTTTGAGCAAATCAAACACTCACCCCCAGTCAACTGATCTGGGTTTAATCCACCACCATTCTTTAGCTCACTCGGCCACCCCAGTTCAGACATGGCTATATGCAAATCAGTCTGACCCTGTGCCTCATGGGAACAGTCCAGCCTGAACTGCCAAGCCATGTCTTCCCTGGACCGGAAACAAGCATCCTGGGACCGGTTTCGGATTCATAATCCTCATCAGCCAGGCTATCTTGAATCCAGTGGCCAAGTGAGCAAGGGACTCACGTCTGAGCATACCCTGCCACCCTTAGGGCGAACAAAGCGATACAAAAGGGGATGATGGAGGGAGCGTTTGAGCAAATCAAACACTCACCCCCAGTCAACTGATCTGGGTTTAATCCACCACCATTCTTTAGCTCACTCGGCCACCCCAGTTCAGACATGGCTATATTCAAATCAGTCTGACCCTGTGCCTCATGGGAACAGTCCAGCCCGAACTGCCAAGCCATGTCTTCCCTGGACCGGAATCAAGCATCCTGGGACCGGTTTCGGATTCATAATCCTCATCAGCCAGGCTATCTTGAATCCAGTGGCCAAGTGAGCAAGGGACTCAGGTCTGAGCATACCCTGCCACACTTAGGGCGAACAAAGTGATACAAAAGGGGATGATTGACGGAGCGTTTGAGCAAATCAAACACTCACCCCAATCAACTGATCTGGGTTTAATCCACCACCATTCTTTAGCTCACTCGGCCACCCCAGTTCAGACATGGCTATATGCAAATCAGTCTGACCCTGTGCCTCATGGGAACAGTCCAGCCCAAACTGCCAAGCTATGTCTTCCCTGGACCGGAAACAAGCATCCTGGGACCGGTTTCGGATTCATAATCCTCATCAGCCAGGCTATCTTGAATCCAGTGGCCAAATGAGCAAGGGACTCACGTCTGAGCATACCCTGCCACACTTAGGGCGAACAAAGCGATACAAAAGGGGATGATGGACGGAGCGTTTGAGCAAATCAAACACTCACCCCCAGTCAACTGATCTGGGTTTAATCCACCACCATTCTTTAGCTCACTCGGCCACCCCAGTTCAGACATGGCTATATGCAAATCAGTCTGACCCTGTGCCTCATGGGAACAGTCCAGCCCGAACTGCCAAGCCATGTCTTCCCTGGACCGGAAACAAGCATCCTGGGACCTGTTTCGAATTCATAATCCTCATCAGCCAGGCTATCTTGAATCCAGTGGCCAAGTGAGCAAGGGACTCACGTCTGAGCATACCCTGCCACACTTAGGGCGAACAAAGCGATACAAAAGGGGATGATTGACGGAGCGTTTGAGCAAATCAAACACTCACCCCAATCAACTGATCTGGGTTTAATCCATCACCATTCTTTAGCTCACTCGGCCACCCCAGTTCAGACATGGCTATATGCAAATCAGTCTGACCCTGTGCCTCATGGGAACAGTCCAGCCCAAACTGCCAAGCCATGTCTTCCCTGGACCGGAAACAAGCATCCTGGGACCGGTTTCGGATTCATAATCCTCATCATCCAGGCTATCTTGAATCGAGTGGCCAAGTGAGCAAGGGACTCAGGTCTGAGCATACCCTGCCACACTTAGGGTGAACAAAGCGATACAAAAGGCGATGATGGACGGAGCGTTTGAGCAAATCAAACACTCACCCCCAGCCAACTGATCTAGGTTTAATCCACCACCATTCTTTAGCTCACTCGGCCACCCCAGTTCAGACATGGCTATATGCAAATCAGTCTGACCCTGTGCCTCATGGGAACAGTCCAGCCCGAACTGCCAAGCCATGTCTTCCCTGGACCGGAAACAAGCATCCTGGGACCGGTTTTGGATTCATAATCCTCATCAGCCAGGCTATCTTGAATCCAGTGGCCAAGCGAGCAAGGGACTCACGTCTGAGAATAGCCTGCCACACTTAGGGCGAACAAAGCGATACAAAAGGGGATGATGGACGGAGCGTTTGAGCAAATCAAACACTCACCCCCAGTCAACTGATCTGGGTTTAATCCACCACCATTCTTTAGCTCACTCGGCCACCCCAGTTCAGACATGGCTATATGCAAATCAGTCTGACCCTGTGCCTCATGGGAACAGTCCAGCCCGAACTGCCAAGCCATGTCTTCCCTGGACCGGAAACAAGCATCCTGGGACCGGTTTCGGATTCTTAATCCTCATCAGCCAGGCTATCTTGAATCCAGTGGCCAAGTGAGCAAGGGACTCATGTCTGAGCATACCCTGCACATTTAGGGCGAACAAAGCGATACAAAAGGGGATGATGGACGGAGCGTTTGAGCAAATCAAACACTCACCCCTAGTCAACTGATCTGGGTTTAATCCACCACCATTCTTTAGCTCACTCAGCCACCCCAGTTCAGACATGGCTATATGCAAATCAGTCTGACCCTGTGCCTCATTGGAACAGTCCAGCCCGAACTGCCAAGCCATGTCTTCCCTGGACCGGAAACAAGCATCCTGGGACCGATTTCGGATTCATAATCCTCATCAGCCAGGCTATCTTGAATCCAGTGGCCAAGTGAGCAAGGGACTCACGTCTGAGCATACCCTGCCACACTTAGGGCGAACAAAGCGATACAAAAGGGGATGATGGACGGAGCGTTTGAGCAAATCAAACACTCACCCGCAGCCAACTGATCTGGGTTTAATCCACCACCATTCTTAAGCTCACTCGGCCACCCCAGTTCAGACATGGCTATATGCAAATCAGGCTGACCCTGTGCCTCATGGGAACAGTCCAGCCCGAACTGCCAAGCCATGTCTTCCCTGGACCGGAAACAAGCATCCTGGGACCGGTTTCGGATTCATAATCTTCATCAGCCAGGCTATCTTGAATCCAGTGGCCAAGTGAGCAAGGGACTCACGTCTGAGCATACCTTGCCACACTTAGGGCGAACAAAGCGATACAAAAGGGGATGATGGACGGAGCGTTTGAGCAAATCAAACACTCACCCCCAGTCAACTGATCTGGGTTTAATCCACCACCATTCTTTAGCTCACTCGGCCACCCCAGTTCAGACATGGCTATATGCAAATCAGTCTGACCCTGTGCCTCATGGGAACAGTCCAGCCCGAACTACCAAGCCATGTCTTCCCTGGACCGGAAACAAGCATCCTGGGAACGGTTTCGGATTCATAATCCTCATCAGCCAGGCTATCTTGAATCCAGTGGCCAAGCGAGCAAGGGACTCACGTCTGAGCATAGCCTGCCACACTTAGGGCGAACAAAGCGATACAAAAGGGGATGATGGACGGAGCGTTTGAGCAAATCAAACACTCACCCCCAGTCAACTGATCTGGGTTTAATCCACCACCATTCTTTAGCTCACTCGGCCACCCCAGTTCAGACATGGCTATATGCAAATCAGTCTGACCCTGTGCCTCATGGGAACAGTCCAGCCCGAACTGCCAAGCCATGTCTTCCCTGGACCGGAAACAAGCATCCTGGGACCGGTTTCGGATTCATAATCCTCATCAGCCAGGCTATCTTGAATCCAGTAGCCAAGTGAGCAAGGGACTCAGGTCTGAGCATACCCTGCCACATTTAGGGCAAACAAAGCGATACAAAAGGGGATGATGGACGGAGCGTTTGAGCAAATCAAACACTCACCCCCAGTCAACTGATCTGGGTTTAATCCACCACCATTCTTTAGCTCACTAGGCCACCCCAGTTCAGACATTGCTATATGCAAATCAGTCTGACCCTGTGCCTCATAGGAACAGTCCAGCCCGAACTGCCAAGCCATGTCTTCCCTGGACCGGAAACAAGCATCCTGGGACCGGTTTCGGATTCATAATCCTCATCAGCCAGGCTATCTTGAATCCAGTGGCCAAGTGAGCAAGGGACTCACGTCTGAGCATACCCTGCCACCCTTAGGGCGAACAAAGCGATACAAAAGGGGATGATGGAGGGAGCGTTTGAGCAAATCAAACACTCACCCCCAGTCAACTGATCTGGGTTTAATCCACCACCATTCTTTAGCTCACTCGGCCACCCCAGTTCAGACATGGCTATATTCAAATCAGTCTGACCCTGTGCCTCATGGGAACAGTCCAGCCCGAACTGCCAAGCCATGTCTTCCCTGGACCGGAAACAAGCCTCCTGGGACCGGTTTCGGATTCATAATCCTCATAAGCCAGGCTATCTTGAATCCAGTGGCCTAGTGAGCAAGGGACTCAGGTCTGAGCATACCCTGCCACACTTAGGGCGAACAAAGCGATACAAAAGGGGATGATGGACGGAGCGTTTGAGCAAATCAAACACTCACCCCCAGTCAACGGATCTGGGTTTAATCCACCACCATTCTTTAGCTCACTAGGCCACCCCAGTTCAGACATTGCTATATGCAAATCAGTCTGACCCTGTGCCTCATAGGAACAGTCCAGCCCGAACTGCCAAGCCATGTCTTCCCTGGACCGGAAACAAGCATCTTGGGACAGGTTTCGGATTCATAATCCTCATCAGCCAGGCTATCTTGAATCCAGTAGCCAAGTGAGCAAGGGACTCACGTCTGAGCATACCCTGCCACACTTAGGGCGAACAAAGCGATACAAAAGGGGATGATGGACGGAGCGTTTTAGCAAATCAAACACTCACCCCCAGTCAACTGATCTGGGTTTAATCCACCACCATTCTTTAGCTCACTCGGCCACCCCAGTTCAGACATGGCTATATGCAAATCAGTCTGACCCTGTGCCTCATGGGAACAGTCCAGCCCGAACTGCCAAGCCATGTCTTCCCTGGACCGGAAACAAGCATCCTGGGACCGGTTTCGGATTCATAATCCTCATCAGCCAGGCTATCTTGAATCCAGTGGCCAAGTGAGCAAGGGACTCACGTCTGAGCATACCCTGCCACACTTAGGGCAAACAAAGCGATACAAAAGGGGATGATGGACGGAGCGTTTGAGCAAATCAAACACTCACCCCCAGTCAACTGATCTGGGTTTAATCCACCACCATTCTTTAGCTCACTCGGCCACCCCAGTTCAGACATGGCTATATGCAAATCAGTCTGACCCTGTGCCTCATGGGAACAGTCCAGCCTGAACTGCCAAGCCATGTCTTCCCTGGACCGGAAACAAGCATCCTGGGACCGGTTTCGGATTCATAATCCTCATCAGCCAGGCTATCTTGAATCCAGTGGCCAAGTGAGCAAGGGACTCACGTCTGAGCATACCCTGCCACCCTTAGGGCGAACAAAGCGATACAAAAGGGGATGATGGAGGGAGCGTTTGAGCAAATCAAACACTCACCCCCAGTCAACTGATCTGGGTTTAATCCACCACCATTCTTTAGCTCACTCGGCCACCCCAGTTCAGACATGGCTATATTCAAATCAGTCTGACCCTGTGCCTCATGGGAACAGTCCAGCCCGAACTGCCAAGCCATGTCTTCCCTGGACCGGAATCAAGCATCCTGGGACCGGTTTCGGATTCATAATCCTCATCAGCCAGGCTATCTTGAATCCAGTGGCCAAGTGAGCAAGGGACTCAGGTCTGAGCATACCCTGCCACACTTAGGGCGAACAAAGTGATACAAAAGGGGATGATGGACGGAGCGTTTGAGCAAATCAAACACTCACCCCCAGTCAACTGATCTGGGTTTAATCCACCACCATTCTTTAGCTCACTCGGCCACCCCAGTTCAGACATGGCTATATGCAAATCAGTCTGACCCTGTGCCTCATGGGAACAGTCCAGCCCGAACTGCCAAGCCATGTCTTCCCTGGACCGGAAACAAGCATCCTGGGACCTGTTTCGAATTCATAATCCTCATCAGCCAGGCTATCTTGAATCCAGTGGCCAAGTGAGCAAGGGACTCACGTCTGAGCATACCCTGCCACACTTAGGGCGAACAAAGCGATACAAAAGGGGATGATTGACGGAGCGTTTGAGCAAATCAAACACTCACCCCAATCAACTGATCTGGGTTTAATCCATCACCATTCTTTAGCTCACTCGGCCACCCCAGTTCAGACATGGCTATATGCAAATCAGTCTGACCCTGTGCCTCATGGGAACAGTCCAGCCCAAACTGCCAAGCCATGTCTTCCCTGGACCGGAAACAAGCATCCTGGGACCGGTTTCGGATTCATAATCCTCATCATCCAGGCTATCTTGAATCGAGTGGCCAAGTGAGCAAGGGACTCAGGTCTGAGCATACCCTGCCACACTTAGGGTGAACAAAGCGATACAAAAGGCGATGATGGACGGAGCGTTTGAGCAAATCAAACACTCACCCCCAGCCAACTGATCTGGGTTTAATCCACCACCATTCTTTAGCTCACTCGGCCACCCCAGTTCAGACATGGCTATATGCAAATCAGTCTGACCCTGTGCCTCATGGGAACAGTCCAGCCCGAACTGCCAAGCCATGTCTTCCCTGGACCGGAAACAAGCATCCTGGGACCGGTTTTGGATTCATAATCCTCATCAGCCAGGCTATCTTGAATCCAGTGGCCAAGCGAGCAAGGGACTCACGTCTGAGCATAGCCTGCCACACTTAGGGCGAACAAAGCGATACAAAAGGGGATGATGGACGGAGCGTTTGAGCAAATCAAACACTCACCCCCAGTCAACTGATCTGGGTTTAATCCACCACCATTCTTTAGCTCACTCGGCCACCCCAGTTCAGACATGGCTATATGCAAATCAGTCTGACCCTGTGCCTCATGGGAACAGTCCAGCCCGAACTGCCAAGCCATGTCTTCCCTGGACCGGAAACAAGCATCCTGGGACCGGTTTCGGATTCTTAATCCTCATCAGCCAGGCTATCTTGAATCCAGTGGCCAAGTGAGCAAGGGACTCATGTCTGAGCATACCCTGCACATTTAGGGCGAACAAAGCGATACAAAAGGGGATGATGGACGGAGCGTTTGAGCAAATCAAACACTCACCCCTAGTCAACTGATCTGGGTTTAATCCACCACCATTCTTTAGCTCACTCAGCCACCCCAGTTCAGACATGGCTATATGCAAATCAGTCTGACCCTGTGCCTCATTGGAACAGTCCAGCCCGAACTGCCAAGCCATGTCTTCCCTGGACCGGAAACAAGCATCCTGGGACCGATTTCGGATTCATAATCCTCATCAGCCAGGCTATCTTGAATCCAGTGGCCAAGTGAGCAAGGGACTCACGTCTGAGCATACCCTGCCACACTTAGGGCGAACAAAGCGATACAAAAGGGGATGATGGACGGAGCGTTTGAGCAAATCAAACACTCACCCCCAGCCAACTGATCTGGGTTTAATCCACCACCATTCTTAAGCTCACTCGGCCACCCCAGTTCAGACATGGCTATATGCAAATCAGGCTGACCCCGTGCCTCATGGGAACAGTCCAGCCCGAACTGCCAAGCCATGTCTTCCCTGGACCGGAAACAAGCATCCTGGGACCGGTTTCGGATTCATAATCCTCATCAGCCAGGCTATCTTGAATCCAGTGGCCAAGTGAGCAAGGGACTCACGTCTGAGCATACCCTGCCACCCTTAGGGCGAACAAAGCGATACAAAAGGGGATGATGGAGGGAGCGTTTGAGCAAATCAAACACTCACCCCCAGTCAACTGATCTGGGTTTAATCCACCACCATTCTTTAGCTCACTCGGCCACCCCAGTTCAGACATGGCTATATTCAAATCAGTCTGACCCTGTGCCTCATGGGAACAGTCCAGCCCGAACTGCCAAGCCATGTCTTCCCTGGACCGGAATCAAGCATCCTGGGACCGGTTTCGGATTCATAATCCTCATCAGCCAGGCTATCTTGAATCCAGTGGCCAAGTGAGCAAGGGACTCAGGTCTGAGCATACCCTGCCACACTTAGGGCGAACAAAGTGATACAAAAGGGGATGATGGACGGAGCGTTTGAGCAAATCAAACACTCACCCCCAGTCAACTGATCTGGGTTTAATCCACCACCATTCTTTAGCTCACTCGGCCACCCCAGTTCAGACATGGCTATATGCAAATCAGTCTGACCCTGTGCCTCATGGGAACAGTCCAGCCCGAACTGCCAAGCCATGTCTTCCCTGGACCGGAAACAAGCATCCTGGGACCTGTTTCGAATTCATAATCCTCATCAGCCAGGCTATCTTGAATCCAGTGGCCAAGTGAGCAAGGGACTCACGTCTGAGCATACCCTGCCACACTTAGGGCGAACAAAGCGATACAAAAGGGGATGATTGACGGAGCGTTTGAGCAAATCAAACACTCACCCCAATCAACTGATCTGGGTTTAATCCATCACCATTCTTTAGCTCACTCGGCCACCCCAGTTCAGACATGGCTATATGCAAATCAGTCTGACCCTGTGCCTCATGGGAACAGTCCAGCCCAAACTGCCAAGCCATGTCTTCCCTGGACCGGAAACAAGCATCCTGGGACCGGTTTCGGATTCATAATCCTCATCATCCAGGCTATCTTGAATCGAGTGGCCAAGTGAGCAAGGGACTCAGGTCTGAGCATACCCTGCCACACTTAGGGTGAACAAAGCGATACAAAAGGCGATGATGGACGGAGCGTTTGAGCAAATCAAACACTCACCCCCAGCCAACTGATCTGGGTTTAATCCACCACCATTCTTTAGCTCACTCGGCCACCCCAGTTCAGACATGGCTATATGCAAATCAGTCTGACCCTGTGCCTCATGGGAACAGTCCAGCCCGAACTGCCAAGCCATGTCTTCCCTGGACCGGAAACAAGCATCCTAGGACCGGTTTTGGATTCATAATCCTCATCAGCCAGGCTATCTTGAATCCAGTGGCCAAGCGAGCAAGGGACTCACGTCTGAGCATAGCCTGCCACACTTAGGGCGAACAAAGCGATACAAAAGGGGATGATGGACGGAGCGTTTGAGCAAATCAAACACTCACCCCCAGTCAACTGATCTGGGTTTAATCCACCACCATTCTTTAGCTCACTCGGCCACCCCAGTTCAGACATGGCTATATGCAAATCAGTCTGACCCTGTGCCTCATGGGAACAGTCCAGCCCGAACTGCCAAGCCATGTCTTCCCTGGACCGGAAACAAGCATCCTGGGACCGGTTTCGGATTCTTAATCCTCATCAGCCAGGCTATCTTGAATCCAGTGGCCAAGTGAGCAAGGGACTCATGTCTGAGCATACCCTGCACATTTAGGGCGAACAAAGCGATACAAAAGGGGATGATGGACGGAGCGTTTGAGCAAATCAAACACTCACCCCTAGTCAACTGATCTGGGTTTAATCCACCACCATTCTTTAGCTCACTCAGCCACCCCAGTTCAGACATGGCTATATGCAAATCAGTCTGACCCTGTGCCTCATTGGAACAGTCCAGCCCGAACTGCCAAGCCATGTCTTCCCTGGACCGGAAACAAGCATCCTGGGACCGATTTCGGATTCATAATCCTCATCAGCCAGGCTATCTTGAATCCAGTGGCCAAGTGAGCAAGGGACTCACGTCTGAGCATACCCTGCCACACTTAGGGCGAACAAAGCGATACAAAAGGGGATGATGGACGGAGCGTTTGAGCAAATCAAACACTCACCCCCAGCCAACTGATCTGGGTTTAATCCACCACCATTCTTAAGCTCACTCGGCCACCCCAGTTCAGACATGGCTATATGCAAATCAGGCTGACCCTGTGCCTCATGGGAACAGTCCAGCCCGAACTGCCAAGCCATGTCTTCCCTGGACCGGAAACAAGCATCCTGGGACCGGTTTCGGATTCATAATCTTCATCAGCCAGGCTATCTTGAATCCAGTGGCCAAGTGAGCAAGGGACTCACGTCTGAGCATACCTTGCCACACTTAGGGCGAACAAAGCGATACAAAAGGGGATGATGGACGGAGCGTTTGAGCAAATCAAACACTCACCCCCAGTCAACTGATCTGGGTTTAATCCACCACCATTCTTTAGCTCACTCGGCCACCCCAGTTCAGACATGGCTATATGCAAATCAGTCTGACCCTGTGCCTCATGGGAACAGTCCAGCCCGAACTACCAAGCCATGTCTTCCCTGGACCGGAAACAAGCATCCTGGGAACGGTTTCGGATTCATAATCCTCATCAGCCAGGCTATCTTGAATCCAGTGGCCAAGCGAGCAAGGGACTCACGTCTGAGCATAGCCTGCCACACTTAGGGCGAACAAAGCGATACAAAAGGGGATGATGGACGGAGCGTTTGAGCAAATCAAACACTCACCCCCAGTCAACTGATCTGGGTTTAATCCACCACCATTCTTTAGCTCACTCGGCCACCCCAGTTCAGACATGGCTATATGCAAATCAGTCTGACCCTGTGCCTCATGGGAACAGTCCAGCCCGAACTGCCAAGCCATGTCTTCCCTGGACCGGAAACAAGCATCCTGGGACCGGTTTCGGATTCATAATCCTCATCAGCCAGGCTATCTTGAATCCAGTAGCCAAGTGAGCAAGGGACTCAGGTCTGAGCATACCCTGCCACATTTAGGGCAAACAAAGCGATACAAAAGGGGATGATGGACGGAGCGTTTGAGCAAATCAAACACTCACCCCCAGTCAACTGATCTGGGTTTAATCCACCACCATTCTTTAGCTCACTAGGCCACCCCAGTTCAGACATTGCTATATGCAAATCAGTCTGACCCTGTGCCTCATAGGAACAGTCCAGCCCGAACTGCCAAGCCATGTCTTCCCTGGACCGGAAACAAGCATCCTGGGACCGGTTTCGGATTCATAATCCTCATCAGCCAGGCTATCTTGAATCCAGTGGCCAAGTGAGCAAGGGACTCACGTCTGAGCATACCCTGCCACCCTTAGGGCGAACAAAGCGATACAAAAGGGGATGATGGAGGGAGCGTTTGAGCAAATCAAACACTCACCCCCAGTCAACTGATCTGGGTTTAATCCACCACCATTCTTTAGCTCACTCGGCCACCCCAGTTCAGACATGGCTATATTCAAATCAGTCTGACCCTGTGCCTCATGGGAACAGTCCAGCCCGAACTGCCAAGCCATGTCTTCCCTGGACCGGAAACAAGCATCCTGGGACCGGTTTCGGATTCATAATCCTCATCAGCCAGGCTATCTTGAATCCAGTGGCCAAGTGAGCAAGGGACTCAGGTCTGAGCATACCCTGCCACACTTAGGGCGAACAAAGTGATACAAAAGGGGATGATTGACGGAGCGTTTGAGCAAATCAAACACTCACCCCAATCAACTGATCTGGGTTTAATCCACCACCATTCTTTAGCTCACTCGGCCACCCCAGTTCAGACATGGCTATATGCAAATCAGTCTGACCCTGTGCCTCATGGGAACAGTCCAGCCCAAACTGCCAAGCCATGTCTTCCCTGGACCGGAAACAAGCATCCTGGGACCGGTTTCGGATTCATAATCCTCATCAGCCAAGCTATCTTGAATCCAGTGGCCAAGTGAGCAAGGGACTCACGTCTGAGCATACCCTGCCACACTTAGGGCGAACAAAGCGATACAAAAGGGGATGATGGACGGAGCGTTTGAGCAAATCAAACACTCACCCCCAGTCAACTGATCTGGGTTTAATCCACCACCATTCTTTAGCTCACTCGGCCACCCCAGTTCAGACATGGCTATATGCAAATCAGTCTGACCCTGTGCCTCATGGGAACAGTCCAGCCCGAACTGCCAAGCCATGTCTTCCCTGGACCGGAAACAAGCATCCTGGGACCTGTTTCGGATTCATAATCCTCATCAGCCAGGCTATCTTGAATCCAGTGGCCAAGTGAGCAAGGGACTCACGTCTGAGCATACCCTGCCACACTTAGGGCGAACAAAGCGATACAAAAGGGGATGATTGACGGAGCGTTTGAGCAAATCAAACACTCACCCCAATCAACTGATCTGGGTTTAATCCACCACCATTCTTTAGCTCACTCGGCCACCCCAGTTCAGACATGGCTATATGCAAATCAGTCTGACCCTGTGCCTCATGGGAACAGTCCAGCCCAAACTGCCAAGCCATGTCTTCCCTGGACCGGAAACAAGCATCCTGGGACCGGTTTCGGATTCTTAATCCTCATCAGCCAGGCTATCTTGAATCGAGTGGCCAAGTGAGCAAGGGACTCAGGTCTGAGCATACCCTGCCACACTTAGGGCGAACAAAGCGATACAAAAGGGGATGATGGACGGAGCGTTTGAGCAAATCAAACACTCACCCCTAGTCAACTGATCTGGGTTTAATCCACCACCATTCTTTAGCTCACTCAGCCACCCCAGTTCAGACATGGCTATATGCAAATCAGTCTGACCCTGTGCCTCATTGGAACAGTCCAGCCCGAACTGCCAAGCCATGTCTTCCCTGGACCGGAAACAAGCATCCTGGGACCGATTTCGGATTCATAATCCTCATCAGCCAGGCTATCTTGAATCCAGTGGCCAAGTGAGCAAGGGACTCACGTCTGAGCATACCCTGCCACACTTAGGGCGAACAAAGCGATACAAAAGGGGATGATGGACGGAGCGTTTGAGCAAATCAAACACTCACCCCCAGCCAACTGATCTGGGTTTAATCCACCACCATTCTTAAGCTCACTCGGCCACCCCAGTTCAGACATGGCTATATGCAAATCAGGCTGACCCTGTGCCTCATGGGAACAGTCCAGCCCGAACTGCCAAGCCATGTCTTCCCTGGACCGGAAACAAGCATCCTGGGACCGGTTTCGGATTCATAATCTTCATCAGCCAGGCTATCTTGAATCCAGTGGCCAAGTGAGCAAGGGACTCACGTCTGAGCATACCTTGCCACACTTAGGGCGAACAAAGCGATACAAAAGGGGATGATGGACGGAGCGTTTGAGCAAATCAAACACTCACCCCCAGTCAACTGATCTGGGTTTAATCCACCACCATTCTTTAGCTCACTCGGCCACCCCAGTTCAGACATGGCTATATGCAAATCAGTCTGACCCTGTGCCTCATGGGAACAGTCCAGCCCGAACTACCAAGCCATGTCTTCCCTGGACCGGAAACAAGCATCCTGGGAACGGTTTCGGATTCATAATCCTCATCAGCCAGGCTATCTTGAATCCAGTGGCCAAGCGAGCAAGGGACTCACGTCTGAGCATAGCCTGCCACCCTTAGGGCGAACAAAGCGATACAAAAGGGGATGATGGAGGGAGCGTTTGAGCAAATCAAACACTCACCCCCAGTCAACTGATCTGGGTTTAATCCACCACCATTCTTTAGCTCACTCGGCCACCCCAGTTCAGACATGGCTATATTCAAATCAGTCTGACCCTGTGCCTCATGGGAACAGTCCAGCCCGAACTGCCAAGCCATGTCTTCCCTGGACCGGAAACAAGCATCCTGGGACCGGTTTCGGATTCATAATCCTCATCAGCCAGGCTATCTTGAATCCAGTGGCCAAGTGAGCAAGGGACTCAGGTCTGAGCATACCCTGCCACACTTAGGGCGAACAAAGTGATACAAAAGGGGATGATTGACGGAGCGTTTGAGCAAATCAAACACTCACCCCAATCAACTGATCTGGGTTTAATCCACCACCATTCTTTAGCTCACTCGGCCACCCCAGTTCAGACATGGCTATATGCAAATCAGTCTGACCCTGTGCCTCATGGGAACAGTCCAGCCCAAACTGCCAAGCCATGTCTTCCCTGGACCGGAAACAAGCATCCTGGGACCGGTTTCGGATTCATAATCCTCATCAGCCAAGCTATCTTGAATCCAGTGGCCAAGTGAGCAAGGGACTCACGTCTGAGCATACCCTGCCACACTTAGGGCGAACAAAGCGATACAAAAGGGGATGATGGACGGAGCGTTTGAGCAAATCAAACACTCACCCCCAGTCAACTGATCTGGGTTTAATCCACCACCATTCTTTAGCTCACTCGGCCACCCCAGTTCAGACATGGCTATATGCAAATCAGTCTGACCCTGTGCCTCATGGGAACAGTCCAGCCCGAACTGCCAAGCCATGTCTTCCCTGGACCGGAAACAAGCATCCTGGGACCTGTTTCGGATTCATAATCCTCATCAGCCAGGCTATCTTGAATCCAGTGGCCAAGTGAGCAAGGGACTCACGTCTGAGCATACCCTGCCACACTTAGGGCGAACAAAGCGATACAAAAGGGGATGATTGACGAAGCGTTTGAGCAAATCAAACACTCACCCCAATCAACTGATCTGGGTTTAATCCACCACCATTCTTTAGCTCACTCGGCCACCCCAGTTCAGACATGGCTATATGCAAATCAGTCTGACCCTGTGCCTCATGGGAACAGTCCAGCCCAAACTGCCAAGCCATGTCTTCCCTGGACCGGAAACAAGCATCCTGGGACCGGTTTCGGATTCATAATCCTCATCAGCCAGGCTATCTTGAATCGAGTGGCCAAGTGAGCAAGGGACTCAGGTCTGAGCATACCCTGCCACACTTAGGGCGAACAAAGCGATACAAAAGGGGATGATGGACGGAGCGTTTGAGCAAATCAAACACTCACCCCCAGCCAACTGATCTGGGTTTAATCCACCACCATTCTTTAGCTCACTCGGCCACCCCAGTTCAGACATGGCTATATGCAAATCAGTCTGACCCTGTGCCTCATGGGAACAGTCCAGCCCGAACTGCCAAGCCATGTCTTCCCTGGACCGGAAACAAGCATCCTGGGACCGGTTTTGGATTCATAATCCTCATCAGCCAGGCTATCTTGAATCCAGTGGCCAAGCGAGCAAGGGACTCACGTCTGAGCATAGCCTGCCACACTTAGGGCGAACAAAGCGATACAAAAGGGGATGATGGACGGAGCGTTTGAGCAAATCAAACACTCACCCCCAGTCAACTGATCTGGGTTTAATCCACCACCATTCTTTAGCTCACTCGGCCACCCCAGTTCAGACATGGCTATATGCAAATCAGTCTGACCCTGTGCCTCATGGGAACAGTCCAGCCCGAACTGCCAAGCCATGTCTTCCCTGGACCGGAAACAAGCATCCTGGGACCGGTTTCGGATTCATAATCCTCATCAGCCAGGCTATCTTGAATCCAGTGGCCAAGTGAGCAAGGGACTCATGTCTGAGCATACCCTGCACATTTAGGGCGAACAAAGCGATACAAAAGGGGATGATGGACGGAGCGTTTGAGCAAATCAAACACTCACCCCTAGTCAACTGATCTGGGTTTAATCCACCACCATTCTTTAGCTCACTCAGCCACCCCAGTTCAGACATGGCTATATGCAAATCAGTCTGACCCTGTGCCTCATTGGAACAGTCCAGCCCGAACTGCCAAGCCATGTCTTCCCTGTACCGGAAACAAGCATCCTGGGACCGGTTTTGGATTCATAATCCTCATCAGCCAAGCTATCTTGAATCCAGTGGCCAAGTGAGCAAGGGACTCACGTCTGAGCATACCCTGCCACACTTAGGGCGAACAAAGCGATACAAAAGGGGATGATGGACGGAGCGTTTGAGCAAATCAAACACTCACCCCCAGTCAACTGATCTGGGTTTAATCCACCACCATTCTTTAGCTTACTCGGCCACCCCAGTTCAGACATGGCTATATGCAAATCAGTCTAACCCTGTGCCTCATGGGAACAGTCCAGCCCAAACTGCCAAGCCATGTCTTCCCTGGACCAGAAACGAGCATCCTGGGACCGGTTTCGGATTCATAATCCTCATCAGCCAGGCTATCTTGAATCCAGTGGCCAAGTGAGTAAGGGACTCACGTCTGAGCATACCCTGCCACACTTAGGGCGAACAAAGCGATACAAAAGGGGATGATGGACGGAGCGTTTGAGCAAATCAAACACTCAACCCCAGTCAACTGATCTGGGTTTAATCCACCACCATTCTTTAGCTCACTCGGCCACCCCAGTTCAGACATGGCTATATGCAAATCAGTCTGACCCTGTGCCTCATGGGAACAGTCCAGCCCGAACTGCCAAGCCATGTCTTCCCTGGACCGGAAACAAGCATCCTGGGACCGGTTTTGGATTCATAATCCTCATCAGCCAGGCTATCTTGAATCCAGTGGCCAAGTGAGAAAGGGACTCAGGTCTGAGCATACCCTGCCACACTTAGGGCGAACAAAGCGATACAAAAGGGGATGATGGACGGAGCGTTTGAGCAAATCAAACACTCACCCCCAGTCAACTGATCTGGGTTTAATCCACCACCATTCTTTAGCTCACTAGGCCACCCCAGTTCAGACATTGCTATATGCAAATCAGTCTGACCATGTGCCTCATAGGAACAGTCCAGCCCGAACTGCTAAGCCATGTCTTCCCTGGACCGGAAACAAGCATCCTGGGACCGGTTTCGGATTCATAATCCTCATCAGCCAGGCTATCTTGAATCCAGTGGCCAAGTGAGCAAGGGACTCACGTCTGAGCATACCCTGCCACACTTAGGGCGAACAAAGCGATACAAAAGAGGATGATGGACGGAGCGTTTGAGCAAATCAAACACTCACCCCCAGTCAACTGATCTGGGTTTAATCCACCACCATTCTTTAGCTGACTCGGCCACCCCAGTTCAGACATGGCTATATGCAAATCAGTCTGACCCTGTGCCTCATGGGAACAGTCCAGCCCGAACTGCCAAGCCATGTCTTCCCTGGACCGGAAACAAGCATCCTGGGACCGGTTTCGGATTCATAATCCTCATCAGCCAGGCTATCTTGAATCCAGTGGCCAAGTGAGCAAGGGACTCACGTCTGAGCATACCCTGCCACACTTAGGGCGAACAAAGCGATACAAAAGGGGATGATGGACGGAGCGTTTGAGCAAATCAAACACTCACCCCCAGTCAACTGATCTGGGTTTAATCCACCACCATTCTTTAGCTCACTCGGCCACCCCAGTTCAGACATGGCTATATGCAAACCAGTCTGACCCTGTGCCTCATGAGAACAGTCCAGCCCGAACTGCCAAGCCATGTCTTCCCTGGACCGGAAACAAGCCTCCTGGGACCGGTTTCGGATTCATAATCCTCATAAGCCAGGCTATCTTGAATCCAGTGGCCTAGTGAGCAAGGGACTCAGGTCTGAGCATACCCTGCCACACTTAGGGCGAACAAAGCGATACAAAAGGGGATGATGGACGGAGCGTTTGAGCAAATCAAACACTCACCCCCAGCCAACTGATCTGGGTTTAATCCACCACCATTCTTTAGCTGACTCGGCCACCCCAGTTCAGACATGGCTATATGCAAATCAGTCTGACCCTGTGCCTCATGGGAACAGTCCAGCCCGACCTGCCAAGCCATGTCTTCCCTGGACCGGAAACAAGCATCCTGGGACCGGTTTCGGATCCATAATCCTCATCAGCCAGGCTATCCTGAATCCAGTGGCCAAGTGAGCAGGGGACTCACGTCTGAGCATACCCTGCCACACTTAGGGCGAACAAAGCGATACAAAAGGGGATGATGGACGGAGCGTTTGAGCAAATCAAACACTCACCCCCAGTCAACTGATCTGGGTTTAATCCACCACCATTCTTTAGCTCACTCGGCCACCCCAGTTCAGATATGGCTATATGCAAATCAGTCTGACCCTGTGCCTCATGGGAACAGTCCAGCCCGAACTGGCAAGCCATGTCTTCCCTGGACCGGAAACAAGCATCCTGGGACCTGTTTCGGATTCATAATCCTCATCAGCCAGGCTATCTTGAATCCAGTGGCCAAGTGAGCAAGGGACTCACGTCTGAGCATACCCTGCCACACTTAGGGCGAACAAAGCGATACAAAAGGGGATGATGGACGGAGCGTTTGATCAAATCAAACACTCACCCCCAGTCAACTGATCTGGGTTTAATCCACCACCATTCTTTAGCTCACTCGGCCACCCCAGTTCAGATATGGCTATATGCAAATCAATCTGACCCTGTGCCTCATGGGAACAGTCCAGCCCGAACTGCCAAGCCATGTCTTCCCTGGGCCGGAAACAAGCATCCTGGGACCGGTTTCGGATTCATAATCCTCATCAGCCAGGCTATCTTGAATCCAGTAGCCAAGTGAGCAAGGGACTCAGGTCTGAGCATACCCTGCCACACTTAGGGCAAACAAAGCGATACAAAAGGGGATGATGGACGGAGCGTTTGAGCAAATCAAACACTCACCCCCAGTCAACGGATCTGGGTTTAATCCACCACCATTCTTTAGCTCACTAGGCCACCCCAGTTCAGACATTGCTATATGCAAATCAGTCTGACCCTGTGCCTCATAGGAACAGTCCAGCCCGAACTGCCAAGCCATGTCTTCCCTGGACCGGAAACAAGCATCTTGGGACAGGTTTCGGATTCATAATCCTCATCAGCCAGGCTATCTTGAATCCAGTAGCCAAGTGAGCAAGGGACTCACGTCTGAGCATACCCTGCCACACTTAGGGCGAACAAAGCGATACAAAAGGGGATGATGGACGGAGCGTTTTAGCAAATCAAACACTCACCCCCAGTCAACTGATCTGGGTTTAATCCACCACCATTCTTTAGCTCACTCGGCCACCCCAGTTCAGACATGGCTATATGCAAATCAGTCTGACCCTGTGCCTCATGGGAACAGTCCAGCCCGAACTGCCAAGCCATGTCTTCCCTGGACCGGAAACAAGCATCCTGGGACCGGTTTCGGATTCATAATCCTCATCAGCCAGGCTATCTTGAATCCAGTGGCCAAGTGAGCAAGGGACTCACGTCTGAGCATACCCTGCCACACTTAGGGCAAACAAAGCGATACAAAAGGGGATGATGGACGGAGCGTTTGAGCAAATCAAACACTCACCCCCAGTCAACTGATCTGGGTTTAATCCACCACCATTCTTTAGCTCACTCGGCCACCCCAGTTCAGACATGGCTATATGCAAATCAGTCTGACCCTGTGCCTCATGGGAACAGTCCAGCCTGAACTGCCAAGCCATGTCTTCCCTGGACCGGAAACAAGCATCCTGGGACCGGTTTCGGATTCATAATCCTCATCAGCCAGGCTATCTTGAATCCAGTGGCCAAGTGAGCAAGGGACTCACGTCTGAGCATACCCTGCCACCCTTAGGGCGAACAAAGCGATACAAAAGGGGATGATGGAGGGAGCGTTTGAGCAAATCAAACACTCACCCCCAGTCAACTGATCTGGGTTTAATCCACCACCATTCTTTAGCTCACTCGGCCACCCCAGTTCAGACATGGCTATATTCAAATCAGTCTGACCCTGTGCCTCATGGGAACAGTCCAGCCCGAACTGCCAAGCCATGTCTTCCCTGGACCGGAATCAAGCATCCTGGGACCGGTTTCGGATTCATAATCCTCATCAGCCAGGCTATCTTGAATCCAGTGGCCAAGTGAGCAAGGGACTCAGGTCTGAGCATACCCTGCCACACTTAGGGCGAACAAAGTGATACAAAAGGGGATGATTGACGGAGCGTTTGAGCAAATCAAACACTCACCCCAATCAACTGATCTGGGTTTAATCCACCACCATTCTTTAGCTCACTCGGCCACCCCAGTTCAGACATGGCTATATGCAAATCAGTCTGACCCTGTGCCTCATGGGAACAGTCCAGCCCAAACTGCCAAGCTATGTCTTCCCTGGACCGGAAACAAGCATCCTGGGACCGGTTTCGGATTCATAATCCTCATCAGCCAGGCTATCTTGAATCCAGTGGCCAAATGAGCAAGGGACTCACGTCTGAGCATACCCTGCCACACTTAGGGCGAACAAAGCGATACAAAAGGGGATGATGGACGGAGCGTTTGAGCAAATCAAACACTCACCCCCAGTCAACTGATCTGGGTTTAATCCACCACCATTCTTTAGCTCACTCGGCCACCCCAGTTCAGATATGGCTATATGCAAATCAGTCTGACCCTGTGCCTCATGGGAACAGTCCAGCCCGAACTGCCAAGCCATGTCTTCCCTGGACCGGAAACAAGCATCCTGGGACCTGTTTCGAATTCATAATCCTCATCAGCCAGGCTATCTTGAATCCAGTGGCCAAGTGAGCAAGGGACTCACGTCTGAGCATACCCTGCCACACTTAGGGCGAACAAAGCGATACAAAAGGGGATGATTGACGGAGCGTTTGAGCAAATCAAACACTCACCCCAATCAACTGATCTGGGTTTAATCCATCACCATTCTTTAGCTCACTCGGCCACCCCAGTTCAGACATGGCTATATGCAAATCAGTCTGACCCTGTGCCTCATGGGAACAGTCCAGCCCAAACTGCCAAGCCATGTCTTCCCTGGACCGGAAACAAGCATCCTGGGACCGGTTTCGGATTCATAATCCTCATCATCCAGGCTATCTTGAATCGAGTGGCCAAGTGAGCAAGGGACTCAGGTCTGAGCATACCCTGCCACACTTAGGGTGAACAAAGCGATACAAAAGGCGATGATGGACGGAGCGTTTGAGCAAATCAAACACTCACCCCCAGCCAACTGATCTAGGTTTAATCCACCACCATTCTTTAGCTCACTCGGCCACCCCAGTTCAGACATGGCTATATGCAAATCAGTCTGACCCTGTGCCTCATGGGAACAGTCCAGCCCGAACTGCCAAGCCATGTCTTCCCTGGACCGGAAACAAGCATCCTGGGACCGGTTTTGGATTCATAATCCTCATCAGCCAGGCTATCTTGAATCCAGTGGCCAAGCGAGCAAGGGACTCACGTCTGAGCATAGCCTGCCACACTTAGGGCGAACAAAGCGATACAAAAGGGGATGATGGACGGAGCGTTTGAGCAAATCAAACACTCACCCCCAGTCAACTGATCTGGGTTTAATCCACCACCATTCTTTAGCTCACTCGGCCACCCCAGTTCAGACATGGCTATATGCAAATCAGTCTGACCCTGTGCCTCATGGGAACAGTCCAGCCCGAACTGCCAAGCCATGTCTTCCCTGGACCGGAAACAAGCATCCTGGGACCGGTTTCGGATTCTTAATCCTCATCAGCCAGGCTATCTTGAATCCAGTGGCCAAGTGAGCAAGGGACTCATGTCTGAGCATACCCTGCACATTTAGGGCGAACAAAGCGATACAAAAGGGGATGATGGACGGAGCGTTTGAGCAAATCAAACACTCACCCCTAGTCAACTGATCTGGGTTTAATCCACCACCATTCTTTAGCTCACTCAGCCACCCCAGTTCAGACATGGCTATATGCAAATCAGTCTGACCCTGTGCCTCATTGGAACAGTCCAGCCCGAACTGCCAAGCCATGTCTTCCCTGGACCGGAAACAAGCATCCTGGGACCGATTTCGGATTCATAATCCTCATCAGCCAGGCTATCTTGAATCCAGTGGCCAAGTGAGCAAGGGACTCACGTCTGAGCATACCCTGCCACACTTAGGGCGAACAAAGCGATACAAAAGGGGATGATGGACGGAGCGTTTGAGCAAATCAAACACTCACCCCCAGCCAACTGATCTGGGTTTAATCCACCACCATTCTTAAGCTCACTCGGCCACCCCAGTTCAGACATGGCTATATGCAAATCAGGCTGACCCTGTGCCTCATGGGAACAGTCCAGCCCGAACTGCCAAGCCATGTCTTCCCTGGACCGGAAACAAGCATCCTGGGACCGGTTTCGGATTCATAATCTTCATCAGCCAGGCTATCTTGAATCCAGTGGCCAAGTGAGCAAGGGACTCACGTCTGAGCATACCTTGCCACACTTAGGGCGAACAAAGCGATACAAAAGGGGATGATGGACGGAGCGTTTGAGCAAATCAAACACTCACCCCCAGTCAACTGATCTGGGTTTAATCCACCACCATTCTTTAGCTCACTCGGCCACCCCAGTTCAGACATGGCTATATGCAAATCAGTCTGACCCTGTGCCTCATGGGAACAGTCCAGCCCGAACTACCAAGCCATGTCTTCCCTGGACCGGAAACAAGCATCCTGGGAACGGTTTCGGATTCATAATCCTCATCAGCCAGGCTATCTTGAATCCAGTGGCCAAGCGAGCAAGGGACTCACGTCTGAGCATAGCCTGCCACACTTAGGGCGAACAAAGCGATACAAAAGGGGATGATGGACGGAGCGTTTGAGCAAATCAAACACTCACCCCCAGTCAACTGATCTGGGTTTAATCCACCACCATTCTTTAGCTCACTCGGCCACCCCAGTTCAGACATGGCTATATGCAAATCAGTCTGACCCTGTGCCTCATGGGAACAGTCCAGCCCGAACTGCCAAGCCATGTCTTCCCTGGACCGGAAACAAGCATCCTGGGACCGGTTTCGGATTCATAATCCTCATCAGCCAGGCTATCTTGAATCCAGTAGCCAAGTGAGCAAGGGACTCAGGTCTGAGCATACCCTGCCACATTTAGGGCAAACAAAGCGATACAAAAGGGGATGATGGACGGAGCGTTTGAGCAAATCAAACACTCACCCCCAGTCAACTGATCTGGGTTTAATCCACCACCATTCTTTAGCTCACTAGGCCACCCCAGTTCAGACATTGCTATATGCAAATCAGTCTGACCCTGTGCCTCATAGGAACAGTCCAGCCCGAACTGCCAAGCCATGTCTTCCCTGGACCGGAAACAAGCATCCTGGGACCGGTTTCGGATTCATAATCCTCATCAGCCAGGCTATCTTGAATCCAGTGGCCAAGTGAGCAAGGGACTCACGTCTGAGCATACCCTGCCACCCTTAGGGCGAACAAAGCGATACAAAAGGGGATGATGGAGGGAGCGTTTGAGCAAATCAAACACTCACCCCCAGTCAACTGATCTGGGTTTAATCCACCACCATTCTTTAGCTCACTCGGCCACCCCAGTTCAGACATGGCTATATTCAAATCAGTCTGACCCTGTGCCTCATGGGAACAGTCCAGCCCGAACTGCCAAGCCATGTCTTCCCTGGACCGGAAACAAGCCTCCTGGGACCGGTTTCGGATTCATAATCCTCATAAGCCAGGCTATCTTGAATCCAGTGGCCTAGTGAGCAAGGGACTCAGGTCTGAGCATACCCTGCCACACTTAGGGCGAACAAAGCGATACAAAAGGGGATGATGGACGGAGCGTTTGAGCAAATCAAACACTCACCCCCAGTCAACGGATCTGGGTTTAATCCACCACCATTCTTTAGCTCACTAGGCCACCCCAGTTCAGACATTGCTATATGCAAATCAGTCTGACCCTGTGCCTCATAGGAACAGTCCAGCCCGAACTGCCAAGCCATGTCTTCCCTGGACCGGAAACAAGCATCTTGGGACAGGTTTCGGATTCATAATCCTCATCAGCCAGGCTATCTTGAATCCAGTAGCCAAGTGAGCAAGGGACTCACGTCTGAGCATACCCTGCCACACTTAGGGCGAACAAAGCGATACAAAAGGGGATGATGGACGGAGCGTTTTAGCAAATCAAACACTCACCCCCAGTCAACTGATCTGGGTTTAATCCACCACCATTCTTTAGCTCACTCGGCCACCCCAGTTCAGACATGGCTATATGCAAATCAGTCTGACCCTGTGCCTCATGGGAACAGTCCAGCCCGAACTGCCAAGCCATGTCTTCCCTGGACCGGAAACAAGCATCCTGGGACCGGTTTCGGATTCATAATCCTCATCAGCCAGGCTATCTTGAATCCAGTGGCCAAGTGAGCAAGGGACTCACGTCTGAGCATACCCTGCCACACTTAGGGCAAACAAAGCGATACAAAAGGGGATGATGGACGGAGCGTTTGAGCAAATCAAACACTCACCCCCAGTCAACTGATCTGGGTTTAATCCACCACCATTCTTTAGCTCACTCGGCCACCCCAGTTCAGACATGGCTATATGCAAATCAGTCTGACCCTGTGCCTCATGGGAACAGTCCAGCCTGAACTGCCAAGCCATGTCTTCCCTGGACCGGAAACAAGCATCCTGGGACCGGTTTCGGATTCATAATCCTCATCAGCCAGGCTATCTTGAATCCAGTGGCCAAGTGAGCAAGGGACTCACGTCTGAGCATACCCTGCCACCCTTAGGGCGAACAAAGCGATACAAAAGGGGATGATGGAGGGAGCGTTTGAGCAAATCAAACACTCACCCCCAGTCAACTGATCTGGGTTTAATCCACCACCATTCTTTAGCTCACTCGGCCACCCCAGTTCAGACATGGCTATATTCAAATCAGTCTGACCCTGTGCCTCATGGGAACAGTCCAGCCCGAACTGCCAAGCCATGTCTTCCCTGGACCGGAATCAAGCATCCTGGGACCGGTTTCGGATTCATAATCCTCATCAGCCAGGCTATCTTGAATCCAGTGGCCAAGTGAGCAAGGGACTCAGGTCTGAGCATACCCTGCCACACTTAGGGCGAACAAAGTGATACAAAAGGGGATGATGGACGGAGCGTTTGAGCAAATCAAACACTCACCCCCAGTCAACTGATCTGGGTTTAATCCACCACCATTCTTTAGCTCACTCGGCCACCCCAGTTCAGACATGGCTATATGCAAATCAGTCTGACCCTGTGCCTCATGGGAACAGTCCAGCCCGAACTGCCAAGCCATGTCTTCCCTGGACCGGAAACAAGCATCCTGGGACCTGTTTCGAATTCATAATCCTCATCAGCCAGGCTATCTTGAATCCAGTGGCCAAGTGAGCAAGGGACTCACGTCTGAGCATACCCTGCCACACTTAGGGCGAACAAAGCGATACAAAAGGGGATGATTGACGGAGCGTTTGAGCAAATCAAACACTCACCCCAATCAACTGATCTGGGTTTAATCCATCACCATTCTTTAGCTCACTCGGCCACCCCAGTTCAGACATGGCTATATGCAAATCAGTCTGACCCTGTGCCTCATGGGAACAGTCCAGCCCAAACTGCCAAGCCATGTCTTCCCTGGACCGGAAACAAGCATCCTGGGACCGGTTTCGGATTCATAATCCTCATCATCCAGGCTATCTTGAATCGAGTGGCCAAGTGAGCAAGGGACTCAGGTCTGAGCATACCCTGCCACACTTAGGGTGAACAAAGCGATACAAAAGGCGATGATGGACGGAGCGTTTGAGCAAATCAAACACTCACCCCCAGCCAACTGATCTGGGTTTAATCCACCACCATTCTTTAGCTCACTCGGCCACCCCAGTTCAGACATGGCTATATGCAAATCAGTCTGACCCTGTGCCTCATGGGAACAGTCCAGCCCGAACTGCCAAGCCATGTCTTCCCTGGACCGGAAACAAGCATCCTGGGACCGGTTTTGGATTCATAATCCTCATCAGCCAGGCTATCTTGAATCCAGTGGCCAAGCGAGCAAGGGACTCACGTCTGAGCATAGCCTGCCACACTTAGGGCGAACAAAGCGATACAAAAGGGGATGATGGACGGAGCGTTTGAGCAAATCAAACACTCACCCCCAGTCAACTGATCTGGGTTTAATCCACCACCATTCTTTAGCTCACTCGGCCACCCCAGTTCAGACATGGCTATATGCAAATCAGTCTGACCCTGTGCCTCATGGGAACAGTCCAGCCCGAACTGCCAAGCCATGTCTTCCCTGGACCGGAAACAAGCATCCTGGGACCGGTTTCGGATTCTTAATCCTCATCAGCCAGGCTATCTTGAATCCAGTGGCCAAGTGAGCAAGGGACTCATGTCTGAGCATACCCTGCACATTTAGGGCGAACAAAGCGATACAAAAGGGGATGATGGACGGAGCGTTTGAGCAAATCAAACACTCACCCCTAGTCAACTGATCTGGGTTTAATCCACCACCATTCTTTAGCTCACTCAGCCACCCCAGTTCAGACATGGCTATATGCAAATCAGTCTGACCCTGTGCCTCATTGGAACAGTCCAGCCCGAACTGCCAAGCCATGTCTTCCCTGGACCGGAAACAAGCATCCTGGGACCGATTTCGGATTCATAATCCTCATCAGCCAGGCTATCTTGAATCCAGTGGCCAAGTGAGCAAGGGACTCACGTCTGAGCATACCCTGCCACACTTAGGGCGAACAAAGCGATACAAAAGGGGATGATGGACGGAGCGTTTGAGCAAATCAAACACTCACCCCCAGCCAACTGATCTGGGTTTAATCCACCACCATTCTTAAGCTCACTCGGCCACCCCAGTTCAGACATGGCTATATGCAAATCAGGCTGACCCTGTGCCTCATGGGAACAGTCCAGCCCGAACTGCCAAGCCATGTCTTCCCTGGACCGGAAACAAGCATCCTGGGACCGGTTTCGGATTCATAATCTTCATCAGCCAGGCTATCTTGAATCCAGTGGCCAAGTGAGCAAGGGACTCACGTCTGAGCATACCTTGCCACACTTAGGGCGAACAAAGCGATACAAAAGGGGATGATGGACGGAGCGTTTGAGCAAATCAAACACTCACCCCCAGTCAACTGATCTGGGTTTAATCCACCACCATTCTTTAGCTCACTCGGCCACCCCAGTTCAGACATGGCTATATGCAAATCAGTCTGACCCTGTGCCTCATGGGAACAGTCCAGCCCGAACTACCAAGCCATGTCTTCCCTGGACCGGAAACAAGCATCCTGGGAACGGTTTCGGATTCATAATCCTCATCAGCCAGGCTATCTTGAATCCAGTGGCCAAGCGAGCAAGGGACTCACGTCTGAGCATAGCCTGCCACACTTAGGGCGAACAAAGCGATACAAAAGGGGATGATGGACGGAGCGTTTGAGCAAATCAAACACTCACCCCCAGTCAACTGATCTGGGTTTAATCCACCACCATTCTTTAGCTCACTCGGCCACCCCAGTTCAGACATGGCTATATGCAAATCAGTCTGACCCTGTGCCTCATGGGAACAGTCCAGCCCGAACTGCCAAGCCATGTCTTCCCTGGACCGGAAACAAGCATCCTGGGACCGGTTTCGGATTCATAATCCTCATCAGCCAGGCTATCTTGAATCCAGTAGCCAAGTGAGCAAGGGACTCAGGTCTGAGCATACCCTGCCACATTTAGGGCAAACAAAGCGATACAAAAGGGGATGATGGACGGAGCGTTTGAGCAAATCAAACACTCACCCCCAGTCAACTGATCTGGGTTTAATCCACCACCATTCTTTAGCTCACTAGGCCACCCCAGTTCAGACATTGCTATATGCAAATCAGTCTGACCCTGTGCCTCATAGGAACAGTCCAGCCCGAACTGCCAAGCCATGTCTTCCCTGGACCGGAAACAAGCATCCTGGGACCGGTTTCGGATTCATAATCCTCATCAGCCAGGCTATCTTGAATCCAGTGGCCAAGTGAGCAAGGGACTCACGTCTGAGCATACCCTGCCACCCTTAGGGCGAACAAAGCGATACAAAAGGGGATGATGGAGGGAGCGTTTGAGCAAATCAAACACTCACCCCCAGTCAACTGATCTGGGTTTAATCCACCACCATTCTTTAGCTCACTCGGCCACCCCAGTTCAGACATGGCTATATTCAAATCAGTCTGACCCTGTGCCTCATGGGAACAGTCCAGCCCGAACTGCCAAGCCATGTCTTCCCTGGACCGGAAACAAGCATCCTGGGACCGGTTTCGGATTCATAATCCTCATCAGCCAGGCTATCTTGAATCCAGTGGCCAAGTGAGCAAGGGACTCAGGTCTGAGCATACCCTGCCACACTTAGGGCGAACAAAGTGATACAAAAGGGGATGATTGACGGAGCGTTTGAGCAAATCAAACACTCACCCCAATCAACTGATCTGGGTTTAATCCACCACCATTCTTTAGCTCACTCGGCCACCCCAGTTCAGACATGGCTATATGCAAATCAGTCTGACCCTGTGCCTCATGGGAACAGTCCAGCCCAAACATCCAAGCCATGTCTTCCCTGGACCGGAAACAAGCATCCTGGGACCGGTTTCGGATTCATAATCCTCATCAGCCAAGCTATCTTGAATCCAGTGGCCAAGTGAGCAAGGGACTCACGTCTGAGCATACCCTGCCACACTTAGGGCGAACAAAGCGATACAAAAGGGGATGATGGACGGAGCGTTTGAGCAAATCAAACACTCACCCCCAGTCAACTGATCTGGGTTTAATCCACCACCATTCTTTAGCTCACTCGGCCACCCCAGTTCAGACATGGCTATATGCAAATCAGTCTGACCCTGTGCCTCATGGGAACAGTCCAGCCCGAACTGCCAAGCCATGTCTTCCCTGGACCGGAAACAAGCATCCTGGGACCTGTTTCGGATTCATAATCCTCATCAGCCAGGCTATCTTGAATCCAGTGGCCAAGTGAGCAAGGGACTCACGTCTGAGCATACCCTGCCACACTTAGGGCGAACAAAGCGATACAAAAGGGGATGATTGACGGAGCGTTTGAGCAAATCAAACACTCACCCCAATCAACTGATCTGGGTTTAATCCACCACCATTCTTTAGCTCACTCGGCCACCCCAGTTCAGACATGGCTATATGCAAATCAGTCTGACCCTGTGCCTCATGGGAACAGTCCAGCCCAAACTGCCAAGCCATGTCTTCCCTGGACCGGAAACAAGCATCCTGGGACCGGTTTCGGATTCTTAATCCTCATCAGCCAGGCTATCTTGAATCCAGTGGCCAAGTGAGCAAGGGACTCATGTCTGAGCATACCCTGCACATTTAGGGCGAACAAAGCGATACAAAAGGGGATGATGGACGGAGCGTTTGAGCAAATCAAACACTCACCCCTAGTCAACTGATCTGGGTTTAATCCACCACCATTCTTTAGCTCACTCAGCCACCCCAGTTCAGACATGGCTATATGCAAATCAGTCTGACCCTGTGCCTCATTGGAACAGTCCAGCCCGAACTGCCAAGCCATGTCTTCCCTGGACCGGAAACAAGCATCCTGGGACCGATTTCGGATTCATAATCCTCATCAGCCAGGCTATCTTGAATCCAGTGGCCAAGTGAGCAAGGGACTCACGTCTGAGCATACCCTGCCACACTTAGGGCGAACAAAGCGATACAAAAGGGGATGATGGACGGAGCGTTTGAGCAAATCAAACACTCACCCCCAGCCAACTGATCTGGGTTTAATCCACCACCATTCTTAAGCTCACTCGGCCACCCCAGTTCAGACATGGCTATATGCAAATCAGGCTGACCCTGTGCCTCATGGGAACAGTCCAGCCCGAACTGCCAAGCCATGTCTTCCCTGGACCGGAAACAAGCATCCTGGGACCGGTTTCGGATTCATAATCTTCATCAGCCAGGCTATCTTGAATCCAGTGGCCAAGTGAGCAAGGGACTCACGTCTGAGCATACCTTGCCACACTTAGGGCGAACAAAGCGATACAAAAGGGGATGATGGACGGAGCGTTTGAGCAAATCAAACACTCACCCCCAGTCAACTGATCTGGGTTTAATCCACCACCATTCTTTAGCTCACTCGGCCACCCCAGTTCAGACATGGCTATATGCAAATCAGTCTGACCCTGTGCCTCATGGGAACAGTCCAGCCCGAACTGCCAAGCCATGTCTTCCCTGGACCGGAAACAAGCATCCTGGGACCGGTTTCGGATTCATAATCCTCATCAGCCAGGCTATCTTGAATCCAGTAGCCAAGTGAGCAAGGGACTCAGGTCTGAGCATACCCTGCCACACTTAGGGCAAACAAAGCGATACAAAAGGGGATGATGGACGGAGCGTTTGAGCAAATCAAACACTCACCCCCAGTCAACTGATCTGGGTTTAATCCACCACCATTCTTTAGCTCACTAGGCCACCCCAGTTCAGACATTGCTATATGCAAATCAGTCTGACCCTGTGCCTCATAGGAACAGTCCAGCCCGAACTGCCAAGCCATGTCTTCCCTGGACCGGAAACAAGCATCCTGGGACCGGTTTCGGATTCATAATCCTCATCAGCCAGGCTATCTTGAATCCAGTGGCCAAGTGAGCAAGGGACTCACGTCTGAGCATACCCTGCCACCCTTAGGGCGAACAAAGCGATACAAAAGGGGATGATGGAGGGAGCGTTTGAGCAAATCAAACACTCACCCCCAGTCAACTGATCTGGGTTTAATCCACCACCATTCTTTAGCTCACTCGGCCACCCCAGTTCAGACATGGCTATATTCAAATCAGTCTGACCCTGTGCCTCATGGGAACAGTCCAGCCCGAACTGCCAAGCCATGTCTTCCCTGGACCGGAAACAAGCATCCTGGGACCGGTTTCGGATTCATAATCCTCATCAGCCAGGCTATCTTGAATCCAGTGGCCAAGTGAGCAAGGGACTCAGGTCTGAGCATACCCTGCCACACTTAGGGCGAACAAAGTGATACAAAAGGGGATGATTGACGGAGCGTTTGAGCAAATCAAACACTCACCCCAATCAACTGATCTGGGTTTAATCCACCACCATTCTTTAGCTCACTCGGCCACCCCAGTTCAGACATGGCTATATGCAAATCAGTCTGACCCTGTGCCTCATGGGAACAGTCCAGCCCAAACTGCCAAGCCATGTCTTCCCTGGACCGGAAACAAGCATCCTGGGACCGGTTTCGGATTCATAATCCTCATCAGCCAAGCTATCTTGAATCCAGTGGCCAAGTGAGCAAGGGACTCACGTCTGAGCATACCCTGCCACACTTAGGGCGAACAAAGCGATACAAAAGGGGATGATGGACGGAGCGTTTGAGCAAATCAAACACTCACCCCCAGTCAACTGATCTGGGTTTAATCCACCACCATTCTTTAGCTCACTCGGCCACCCCAGTTCAGACATGGCTATATGCAAATCAGTCTGACCCTGTGCCTCATGGGAACAGTCCAGCCCGAACTGCCAAGCCATGTCTTCCCTGGACCGGAAACAAGCATCCTGGGACCTGTTTCGGATTCATAATCCTCATCAGCCAGGCTATCTTGAATCCAGTGGCCAAGTGAGCAAGGGACTCACGTCTGAGCATACCCTGCCACACTTAGGGCGAACAAAGCGATACAAAAGGGGATGATTGACGGAGCGTTTGAGCAAATCAAACACTCACCCCAATCAACTGATCTGGGTTTAATCCACCACCATTCTTTAGCTCACTCGGCCACCCCAGTTCAGACATGGCTATATGCAAATCAGTCTGACCCTGTGCCTCATGGGAACAGTCCAGCCCAAACTGCCAAGCCATGTCTTCCCTGGACCGGAAACAAGCATCCTGGGACCGGTTTCGGATTCATAATCCTCATCAGCCAGGCTATCTTGAATCGAGTAGCCAAGTGAGCAAGGGACTCAGGTCTGAGCATACCCTGCCACACTTAGGGCGAACAAAGCGATACAAAAGGGTATGATGGACGGAGCGTTTGAGCAAATCAAACACTCACCTCCAGCCAACTGATCTGGGTTTAATCCACCACCATTCTTTAGCTCACTCGGCCACCCCAGTTCAGACATGGCTATATGCAAATCAGTCTGACCCTGTGCCTCATGGGAACAGTCCAGCCCGAACTGCCAAGCCATGTCTTCCCTGGACCGGAAACAAGCATCCTGGGACCGGTTTTGGATTCATAATCCTCATCAGCCAGGCTATCTTGAATCCAGTGGCCAAGCGAGCAAGGGACTCACGTCTGAGCATAGCCTGCCACACTTAGGGCGAACAAAGCGATACAAAAGGGGATGATGGACGGAGCGTTTGAGCAAATCAAACACTCACCCCCAGTCAACTGATCTGGGTTTAATCCACCACCATTCTTTAGCTCACTCGGCCACCCCAGTTCAGACATGGCTATATGCAAATCAGTCTGACCCTGTGCCTCATGGGAACAGTCCAGCCCGAACTGCCAAGCCATGTCTTCCCTGGACCGGAAACAAGCATCCTGGGACCGGTTTCGGATTCATAATCCTCATCAGCCAGGCTATCTTGAATCCAGTGGCCAAGTGAGCAAGGGACTCATGTCTGAGCATACCCTGCACATTTAGGGCGAACAAAGCGATACAAAAGGGGATGATGGACGGAGCGTTTGAGCAAATCAAACACTCACCCCTAGTCAACTGATCTGGGTTTAATCCACCACCATTCTTTAGCTCACTCAGCCACCCCAGTTCAGACATGGCTATATGCAAATCAGTCTGACCCTGTGCCTCATTGGAACAGTCCAGCCCGAACTGCCAAGCCATGTCTTCCCTGTACCGGAAACAAGCATCCTGGGACCGGTTTTGGATTCATAATCCTCATCAGCCAAGCTATCTTGAATCCAGTGGCCAAGTGAGCAAGGGACTCACGTCTGAGCATACCCTGCCACACTTAGGGCGAACAAAGCGATACAAAAGGGGATGATGGACGGAGCGTTTGAGCAAATCAAACACTCACCCCCAGTCAACTGATCTGGGTTTAATCCACCACCATTCTTTAGCTTACTCGGCCACCCCAGTTCAGACATGGCTATATGCAAATCAGTCTAACCCTGTGCCTCATGGGAACAGTCCAGCCCGAACTGCCAAGCCATGTCTTCCCTGGACCAGAAACGAGCATCCTGGGAACGGTTTCGGATTCATAATCCTCATCAGCCAGGCTATCTTGAATCCAGTGGCCAAGTGAGTAAGGGACTCACGTCTGAGCATACCCTGCCACACTTAGGGCGAACAAAGCGATACAAAAGGGGATGATGGACGGAGCGTTTGAGCAAATCAAACACTCAACCCCAGTCAACTGATCTGGGTTTAATCCACCACCATTCTTTAGCTCACTCGGCCACCCCAGTTCAGACATGGCTATATGCAAATCAGTCTGACCCTGTGCCTCATGGGAACAGTCCAGCCCAAACTGCCAAGCCATGTCTTCCCTGGACCGGAAACAAGCATCCTGGGACCGGTTTCGGATTCATAATCCTCATCATCCAGGCTATCTTGAATCGAGTGGCCAAGTGAGCAAGGGACTCAGGTCAGAGCATACCCTGCCACACTTAGGGTGAACAAAGCGATACAAAAGGCGATGATGGACGGAGCGTTTGAGCAAATCAAACACTCACCCCCAGCCAACTGATCTGGGTTTAATCCACCACCATTCTTTAGCTCACTCGGCCACCCCAGTTCAGACATGGCTATATGCAAATCAGTCTGACCCTGTGCCTCATGGGAACAGTCCAGCCCGAACTGCCAAGCCATGTCTTCCCTGGACCGGAAACAAGCATCCTGGGACCGGTTTTGGATTCATAATCCTCATCAGCCAGGCTATCTTGAATCCAGTGGCCAAGCGAGCAAGGGACTCACGTCTGAGCATAGCCTGCCACACTTAGGGCGAACAAAGCGATACAAAAGGGGATGATGGACGGAGCGTTTGAGCAAATCAAACACTCACCCCCAGTCAACTGATCTGGGTTTAATCCACCACCATTCTTTAGCTCACTCGGCCACCCCAGTTCAGACATGGCTATATGAAAATCAGTCTGACCCTGTGCCTCATGGGAACAGTCCAGCCCGAACTGCCAAGCCATGTCTTCCCTGGACCGGAAACAAGCATCCTGGGACCGGTTTCGGATTCTTAATCCTCATCAGCCAGGCTATCTTGAATCCAGTGGCCAAGTGAGCAAGGGACTCATGTCTGAGCATACCCTGCACATTTAGGGCGAACAAAGCGATACAAAAGGGGATGATGGACGGAGCGTTTGAGCAAATCAAACACTCACCCCTAGTCAACTGATCTGGGTTTAATCCACCACCATTCTTTAGCTCACTCAGCCACCCCAGTTCAGACATGGCTATATGCAAATCAGTCTGACCCTGTGCCTCATTGGAACAGTCCAGCCCGAACTGCCAAGCCATGTCTTCCCTGGACCGGAAACAAGCATCCTGGGACCGATTTCGGATTCATAATCCTCATCAGCCAGGCTATCTTGAATCCAGTGGCCAAGTGAGCAAGGGACTCACGTCTGAGCATACCCTGCCACACTTAGGGCGAACAAAGCGATACAAAAGGGGATGATGGACGGAGCGTTTGAGCAAATCAAACACTCACCCCCAGCCAACTGATCTGGGTTTAATCCACCACCATTCTTAAGCTCACTCGGCCACCCCAGTTCAGACATGGCTATATGCAAATCAGGCTGACCCTGTGCCTCATGGGAACAGTCCAGCCCGAACTGCCAAGCCATGTCTTCCCTGGACCGGAAACAAGCATCCTGGGACCGGTTTCGGATTCATAATCTTCATCAGCCAGGCTATCTTGAATCCAGTGGCCAAGTGAGCAAGGGACTCACGTCTGAGCATACCTTGCCACACTTAGGGCGAACAAAGCGATACAAAAGGGGATGATGGACGGAGCGTTTGAGCAAATCAAACACTCACCCCCAGTCAACTGATCTGGGTTTAATCCACCACCATTCTTTAGCTCACTCGGCCACCCCAGTTCAGACATGGCTATATGCAAATCAGTCTGACCCTGTGCCTCATGGGAACAGTCCAGCCCGAACTACCAAGCCATGTCTTCCCTGGACCGGAAACAAGCATCCTGGGAACGGTTTCGGATTCATAATCCTCATCAGCCAGGCTATCTTGAATCCAGTGGCCAAGCGAGCAAGGGACTCACGTCTGAGCATAGCCTGCCACACTTAGGGCGAACAAAGCGATACAAAAGGGGATGATGGACGGAGCGTTTGAGCAAATCAAACACTCACCCCCAGTCAACTGATCTGGGTTTAATCCACCACCATTCTTTAGCTCACTCGGCCACCCCAGTTCAGACATGGCTATATGCAAATCAGTCTGACCCTGTGCCTCATGGGAACAGTCCAGCCCGAACTGCCAAGCCATGTCTTCCCTGGACCGGAAACAAGCATCCTGGGACCGGTTTCGGATTCATAATCCTCATCAGCCAGGCTATCTTGAATCCAGTAGCCAAGTGAGCAAGGGACTCAGGTCTGAGCATACCCTGCCACATTTAGGGCAAACAAAGCGATACAAAAGGGGATGATGGACGGAGCGTTTGAGCAAATCAAACACTCACCCCCAGTCAACTGATCTGGGTTTAATCCACCACCATTCTTTAGCTCACTAGGCCACCCCAGTTCAGACATTGCTATATGCAAATCAGTCTGACCCTGTGCCTCATAGGAACAGTCCAGCCCGAACTGCCAAGCCATGTCTTCCCTGGACCGGAAACAAGCATCCTGGGACCGGTTTCGGATTCATAATCCTCATCAGCCAGGCTATCTTGAATCCAGTGGCCAAGTGAGCAAGGGACTCACGTCTGAGCATACCCTGCCACCCTTAGGGCGAACAAAGCGATACAAAAGGGGATGATGGAGGGAGCGTTTGAGCAAATCAAACACTCACCCCCAGTCAACTGATCTGGGTTTAATCCACCACCATTCTTTAGCTCACTCGGCCACCCCAGTTCAGACATGGCTATATTCAAATCAGTCTGACCCTGTGCCTCATGGGAACAGTCCAGCCCGAACTGCCAAGCCATGTCTTCCCTGGACCGGAAACAAGCATCCTGGGACCGGTTTCGGATTCATAATCCTCATCAGCCAGGCTATCTTGAATCCAGTGGCCAAGTGAGCAAGGGACTCAGGTCTGAGCATACCCTGCCACACTTAGGGCGAACAAAGTGATACAAAAGGGGATGATTGACGGAGCGTTTGAGCAAATCAAACACTCACCCCAATCAACTGATCTGGGTTTAATCCACCACCATTCTTTAGCTCACTCGGCCACCCCAGTTCAGACATGGCTATATGCAAATCAGTCTGACCCTGTGCCTCATGGGAACAGTCCAGCCCAAACTGCCAAGCCATGTCTTCCCTGGACCGGAAACAAGCATCCTGGGACCGGTTTCGGATTCATAATCCTCATCAGCCAAGCTATCTTGAATCCAGTGGCCAAGTGAGCAAGGGACTCACGTCTGAGCATACCCTGCCACACTTAGGGCGAACAAAGCGATACAAAAGGGGATGATTGACGGAGCGTTTGAGCAAATCAAACACTCACCCCAATCAACTGATCTGGGTTTAATCCACCACCATTCTTTAGCTCACTCGGCCACCCCAGTTCAGACATGGCTATATGCAAATCAGTCTGACCCTGTGCCTCATGGGAACAGTCCAGCCCAAACTGCCAAGCCATGTCTTCCCTGGACCGGAAACAAGCATCCTGGGACCGGTTTCGGATTCTTAATCCTCATCAGCCAGGCTATCTTGAATCCAGTGGCCAAGTGAGCAAGGGACTCATGTCTGAGCATACCCTGCACATTTAGGGCGAACAAAGCGATACAAAAGGGGATGATGGACGGAGCGTTTGAGCAAATCAAACACTCACCCCTAGTCAACTGATCTGGGTTTAATCCACCACCATTCTTTAGCTCACTCAGCCACCCCAGTTCAGACATGGCTATATGCAAATCAGTCTGACCCTGTGCCTCATTGGAACAGTCCAGCCCGAACTGCCAAGCCATGTCTTCCCTGGACCGGAAACAAGCATCCTGGGACCGATTTCGGATTCATAATCCTCATCAGCCAGGCTATCTTGAATCCAGTGGCCAAGTGAGCAAGGGACTCACGTCTGAGCATACCCTGCCACACTTAGGGCGAACAAAGCGATACAAAAGGGGATGATGGACGGAGCGTTTGAGCAAATCAAACACTCACCCCCAGCCAACTGATCTGGGTTTAATCCACCACCATTCTTAAGCTCACTCGGCCACCCCAGTTCAGACATGGCTATATGCAAATCAGGCTGACCCTGTGCCTCATGGGAACAGTCCAGCCCGAACTGCCAAGCCATGTCTTCCCTGGACCGGAAACAAGCATCCTGGGACCGGTTTCGGATTCATAATCTTCATCAGCCAGGCTATCTTGAATCCAGTGGCCAAGTGAGCAAGGGACTCACGTCTGAGCATACCTTGCCACACTTAGGGCGAACAAAGCGATACAAAAGGGGATGATGGACGGAGCGTTTGAGCAAATCAAACACTCACCCCCAGTCAACTGATCTGGGTTTAATCCACCACCATTCTTTAGCTCACTCGGCCACCCCAGTTCAGACATGGCTATATGCAAATCAGTCTGACCCTGTGCCTCATGGGAACAGTCCAGCCCGAACTACCAAGCCATGTCTTCCCTGGACCGGAAACAAGCATCCTGGGAACGGTTTCGGATTCATAATCCTCATCAGCCAGGCTATCTTGAATCCAGTGGCCAAGCGAGCAAGGGACTCACGTCTGAGCATAGCCTGCCACACTTAGGGCGAACAAAGCGATACAAAAGGGGATGATGGACGGAGCGTTTGAGCAAATCAAACACTCACCCCCAGTCAACTGATCTGGGTTTAATCCACCACCATTCTTTAGCTCACTCGGCCACCCCAGTTCAGACATGGCTATATGCAAATCAGTCTGACCCTGTGCCTCATGGGAACAGTCCAGCCCGAACTGCCAAGCCATGTCTTCCCTGGACCGGAAACAAGCATCCTGGGACCGGTTTCGGATTCATAATCCTCATCAGCCAGGCTATCTTGAATCCAGTAGCCAAGTGAGCAAGGGACTCAGGTCTGAGCATACCCTGCCACACTTAGGGCAAACAAAGCGATACAAAAGGGGATGATGGACGGAGCGTTTGAGCAAATCAAACACTCACCCCCAGTCAACTGATCTGGGTTTAATCCACCACCATTCTTTAGCTCACTAGGCCACCCCAGTTCAGACATTGCTATATGCAAATCAGTCTGACCCTGTGCCTCATAGGAACAGTCCAGCCCGAACTGCCAAGCCATGTCTTCCCTGGACCGGAAACAAGCATCCTGGGACCGGTTTCGGATTCATAATCCTCATCAGCCAGGCTATCTTGAATCCAGTGGCCAAGTGAGCAAGGGACTCACGTCTGAGCATACCCTGCCACCCTTAGGGCGAACAAAGCGATACAAAAGGGGATGATGGAGGGAGCGTTTGAGCAAATCAAACACTCACCCCCAGTCAACTGATCTGGGTTTAATCCACCACCATTCTTTAGCTCACTCGGCCACCCCAGTTCAGACATGGCTATATTCAAATCAGTCTGACCCTGTGCCTCATGGGAACAGTCCAGCCCGAACTGCCAAGCCATGTCTTCCCTGGACCGGAAACAAGCATCCTGGGACCGGTTTCGGATTCATAATCCTCATCAGCCAGGCTATCTTGAATCCAGTGGCCAAGTGAGCAAGGGACTCAGGTCTGAGCATACCCTGCCACACTTAGGGCGAACAAAGTGATACTAAAGGGGATGATTGACGGAGCGTTTGAGCAAATCAAACACTCACCCCAATCAACTGATCTGGGTTTAATCCACCACCATTCTTTAGCTCACTCGGCCACCCCAGTTCAGACATGGCTATATGCAAATCAGTCTGACCCTGTGCCTCATGGGAACAGTCCAGCCCAAACTGCCAAGCCATGTCTTCCCTGGACCGGAAACAAGCATCCTGGGACCGGTTTCGGATTCATAATCCTCATCAGCCAAGCTATCTTGAATCCAGTGGCCAAGTGAGCAAGGGACTCACGTCTGAGCATACCCTGCCACACTTAGGGCGAACAAAGCGATACAAAAGGGGATGATGGACGGAGCGTTTGAGCAAATCAAACACTCACCCCCAGTCAACTGATCTGGGTTTAATCCACCACCATTCTTTAGCTCACTCGGCCACCCCAGTTCAGACATGGCTATATGCAAATCAGTCTGACCCTGTGCCTCATGGGAACAGTCCAGCCCGAACTGCCAAGCCATGTCTTCCCTGGACCGGAAACAAGCATCCTGGGACCTGTTTCGGATTCATAATCCTCATCAGCCAGGCTATCTTGAATCCAGTGGCCAAGTGAGCAAGGGACTCACGTCTGAGCATACCCTGCCACACTTAGGGCGAACAAAGCGATACAAAAGGGGATGATTGACGGAGCGTTTGAGCAAATCAAACACTCACCCCAATCAACTGATCTGGGTTTAATCCACCACCATTCTTTAGCTCACTTGGCCACCCCAGTTCAGACATGGCTATATGCAAATCAGTCTGACCCTGTGCCTCATGGGAACAGTCCAGCCCAAACTGCCAAGCCATGTCTTCCCTGGACCGGAAACAAGCATCCTGGGACCGGTTTCGGATTCATAATCCTCATCAGCCAGGCTATCTTGAATCGAGTGGCCAAGTGAGCAAGGGACTCAGGTCTGAGCATACCCTGCCACACTTAGGGCGAACAAAGCGATACAAAAGGGTATGATGGACGGAGCGTTTGAGCAAATCAAACACTCACCCCCAGCCAACTGATCTGGGTTTAATCCACCACCATTCTTTAGCTCACTCGGCCACCCCAGTTCAGACATGGCTATATGCAAATCAGTCTGACCCTGTGCCTCATGGGAACAGTCCAGCCCGAACTGCCAAGCCATGTCTTCCCTGGACCGGAAACAAGCATCCTGGGACCGGTTTTGGATTCATAATCCTCATCAGCCAGGCTATCTTGAATCCAGTGACCAAGCGAGCAAGGGACTCACGTCTGAGCATAGCCTGCCACACTTAGGGCGAACAAAGCGATACAAAAGGGGATGATGGACGGAGCGTTTGAGCAAATCAAACACTCACCCCCAGTCAACTGATCTGGGTTTAATCCACCACCATTCTTTAGCTCACTCGGCCACCCCAGTTCAGACATGGCTATATGCAAATCAGTCTGACCCTGTGCCTCATGGGAACAGTCCAGCCCGAACTGCCAAGCCATGTCTTCCCTGGACCGGAAACAAGCATCCTGGGACCGGTTTCGGATTCATAATCCTCATCAGCCAGGCTATCTTGAATCCAGTGGCCAAGTGAGCAAGGGACTCATGTCTGAGCATACCCTGCACATTTAGGGCGAACAAAGCGATACAAAAGGGGATGATGGACGGAGCGTTTGAGCAAATCAAACACTCACCCCTAGTCAACTGATCTGGGTTTAATCCACCACCATTCTTTAGCTCACTCAGCCACCCCAGTTCAGACATGGCAATATTCAAATCAGTCTGACCCTGTGCCTCATTGGAACAGTCCAGCCCGAACTGCCAAGCCATGTCTTCCCTGTACCGGAAACAAGCATCCTGGGACCGGTTTTGGATTCATAATCCTCATCAGCCAGGCTATCTTGAATCCAGTGGCCAAGTGAGCAAGGGACTCATGTCTGAGCATACCCTGCACATTTAGGGCGAACAAAGCGATACAAAAGGGGATGATGGACGGAGCGTTTGAGCAAATCAAACACTCACCCCTAGTCAACTGATCTGGGTTTAATCCACCACCATTCTTTAGCTCACTCAGCCACCCCAGTTCAGACATGGCTATATGCAAATCAGTCTGACCCTGTGCCTCATTGGAACAGTCCAGCCCGAACTGCCAAGCCATGTCTTCCCTGTACCGGAAACAAGCATCCTGGGACCGGTTTTGGATTCATAATCCTCATCAGCCAAGCTATCTTGAATCCAGTGGCCAAGTGAGCAAGGGACTCACGTCTGAGCATACCCTGCCACACTTAGGGCGAACAAAGCGATACAAAAGGGGATGATGGACGGAGCGTTTGAGCAAATCAAACACTCACCCCCAGTCAACTGATCTGGGTTTAATCCACCACCATTCTTTAGCTTACTCGGCCACCCCAGTTCAGACATGGCTATATGCAAATCAGTCTAACCCTGTGCCTCATGGGAACAGTCCAGCCCGAACTGCCAAGCCATGTCTTCCCTGGACCAGAAACGAGCATCCTGGGACCGGTTTCGGATTCATAATCCTCATCAGCCAGGCTATCTTGAATCCAGTGGCCAAGTGAGTAAGGGACTCACGTCTGAGCATACCCTGCCACACTTAGGGCGAACAAAGCGATACAAAAGGGGATGATGGACGGAGCGTTTGAGCAAATCAAACACTCAACCCCAGTCAACTGATCTGGGTTTAATCCACCACCATTCTTTAGCTCACTCGGCCACCCCAGTTCAGACATGGCTATATGCAAATCAATCTGACCCTGTGCCTCATGGGAACAGTCCAGCCCGAACTGCCAAGCCATGTCTTCCCTGGACCGGAAACAAGCATCCTGGGACCGGTTTTGGATTCATAATCCTCATCAGCCAGGCTATCTTGAATCCAGTGGCCAAGTGAGAAAGGGACTCAGGTCTGAGCATACCCTGCCACACTTAGGGCGAACAAAGCGATACAAAAGGGGATGATGGACGGAGCGTTTGAGCAAATCAAACACTCACCCCCAGTCAACTGATCTGGGTTTAATCCACCACCATTCTTTAGCTCACTAGGCCACCCCAGTTCAGACATTGCTATATGCAAATCAGACTGACCCTGTGCCTCATAGGAACAGTCCAGCCCGAACTGCCAAGCCATGTCTTCCCTGGACCGGAAACAAGCATCTTGGGACAGGTTTTGGATTCATAATCCTCATCAGCCAGGCTATCTTGAATCCAGTGGCCAAGTGAGCAAGGGACTCACGTCTGAGCATACCCTGCCACACTTAGGGCGAACAAAGCGATACAAAAGGGGATGATGGACGGAGCGTTTGAGCAAATCAAACACTCACCCCCAGTCAACTGATCTGGGTTTAATCCACCACCATTCTTTAGCTCACTCGGCCACCCCAGTTCAGACATGGCTATATGCAAATCAGTCTGACCCTGTGCCTCATGGGAACAGTCCAGCCCGAACTGCCAAGCCATGTCTTCCCTGGACCGGAAACAAGCATCCTGGGACCGGTTTCGGATACATAATCCTCATCAGCCAGGCTATCTTGAATCCAGTGGCCAAGTGAGCAAGGGACTCAGGTCTGAGCATACCCTGCCACACTTAGGGCGAACAAAGAGATACAAAAGAGGATGATGGACGGAGCGTTTGAGCAAATCAAACACTCACCCCCAGTCAACTGATCTGGGTTTAATCCACCACCATTCTTTAGCTGACTCGGCCACACCAGTTCAGACATGGCTATATGCAAATCAGTCTGACCCTGTGCCTCATGGGAACAGTCCAGCCCGAACTGCCAAGCCATGTCTTCCCTGGACCGGAAACAAGCATCCTGGGACCGGTTTCGGATTCATAATCCTCATCAGCCAGGCTATCTTGAATCCAGTGGCCAAGTGAGCAAGGGACTCACGTCTGAGCATACCCTGCCACACTTAGGGCGAACAAAGCGATACAAAAGGGGATGATGGACGGAGCGTTTGAGCAAATCAAACACTCACCCCCAGTCAACTGATCTGGGTTTAATCCACCACCATTCTTTAGCTCACTCAGCCACCCCAGTTCAGACATGGCTAGATGCAAACCAGTCTGACCCTGTGCCTCATGAGAACAGTCCAGCCCGAACTGCCAAGCCATGTCTTCCCTGGACCGGAAACAAGCCTCCTGGGACCGGTTTCGGATTCATAATCCTCATAAGCCAGGCTATCTTGAATCCAGTGGCCAAGTGAGCAAGGGACTCACGTCTGAGCATACCCTGCCACACTTAGTGCGAACAAAGCGATACAAAAGGGGATGATGGACGGAGCGTTTGAGCAAATCAAACACTCACCCCCAGTCAACTGATCTGGGTTTAATCCACCACCATTCTTTAGCTCACTCGGCCACCCCAGTTCAGACATGGCTATATGCAAATCAGTCTGACCCTGTGGCTCATGGGAACAGTCCAGCCCGAACTGCCAAGCCATGTCTTCCCTGGACCGGAAACAAGCATCCTGGGACCTGTTTCGGATTCATAATCCTCATCAGCCAGGCTATCTTGAATCCAGTGGCCAAGTGAGCAAGGGACTCACGTCTGAGCATACCCTGCCACACTTAGGGCGAACAAAGCGATACAAAAGGGGATGATTGACGGAGCGTTTGAGCAAATCAAACACTCACCCCAATCAACTGATCTGGGTTTAATCCACCACCATTCTTTAGCTCACTCGGCCACCCCAGTTCAGACATGGCTATATGCAAATCAGTCTGACCCTGTGCCTCATGGGAACAGTCCAGCCCAAACTACCAAGCCATGTCTTCCCTGGACCGGAAACAAGCATCCTGGGACCGGTTTCGGATTCATAATCCTCATCAGCCAGGCTATCTTGAATCGAGTGGCCTAGTGAGCAAGGGACTCAGGTCTGAGCATACCCTGCCACACTTAGGGCAAACAAAGCGATACAAAAGGGGATGATGGACGGAGCGTTTGAGCAAATCAAACACTCACCCCCAGCCAACTGATCTGGGTTTAATCCACCACCATTCTTTCGCTGACTCGGCCACCCCAGTTCAGACATGGCTATATGCAAATCAGTCTGACCCTGTGCCTCATGGGAACAGTCCAGCCCGAACTGCCAAGCCATGTCTTCCCTGGACCGGAAACAAGCATCCTGGGACCGGTTTCGGATTCATAATCCTCATCAGCCAGGCTATCTTGAATCCAGTGGGCAAGTGAGCAAGGGACTCACGTCTGAGCATACCCTGTCACACTTAGGGCGAACAAAGCGATACAAAAGGGGATGATGGACGGAGCGTTTGAGCAAATCAAGCACTCACCCCCAGTCAACTGATCTGGGTTTAATCCACCACCATTCTTTAGCTCACTCGGCCCCCCCAGTTCAGACATGGCTATGTGCAAATCAGTCTGACCCTGTGCCTCATGGGAACAGTCCAGCCCGAACTGCCAAGCCATGTCTTCCCTGGACCGGAAACAAGCATCCTGGGACCGGTTTCGGATTCATAATCCTCATCAGCCAGGCTATCTTGAATCCAGTGGCCAAGTGAGCAAGGGACTCACGTCTGAGCATACCCTGCCACACTTAGGGCGAACAAAGCGATACAAAAGGGGATGATGGACGGAGCGTTTGAGCAAATCAAACACTCACCCCCAGTCAACTGATCTGGGTTTAATCCACCACCATTCTTTAGCTCACTCGGCCACCCCAGTTCAGACATGGCTATATGCAAACCAGTCTGACCCTGTGCCTCATGAGAACAGTCCAGCCCGAACTGCCAAGCCATGTCTTCCCTGGACCGTAAACAAGCCTCCTGGGACCGGTTTCGGATTCATAATCCTCATCAGCCAGGCTATCTTGAATCCAGTGGCCAAGTGAGCAAGGGACTCACGTCTGAGCATACCCTGCCACACTTAGGGCGAACAAAGCGATACAAAAGGGGATGATGGACGGAGCGTTTGAGCAAATCAAACACTCACCCCCAGTCAACTGATCTGGGTTTAATCCACCACCATTCTTTAGCTCACTCGGCCACCCCAGTTCAGACATGGCTATATGCAAATCAGTCTGACCCTGTGCCTCATGGGAACAGTCTAGCCCGAACTGCCAAGCCATGTCTTCCCTGGACCGGAAACAAGCATCCTGGGACCGGTTTCGGATTCATAATCCTCATCAGCAGGCTATCTTGAATCCAGTGGCCAAGTGAGCAAGGGACTCAAGTCTGAGCATACCCTGCCACACTTAGGGCGAACAAAGCGATACAAAAGGGGATGATGGACGGAGCGTTTGAGCAAATCAAACTCTCAACCCCAGTCAACTGATCTGGATTTAATCCACCACCATTCTTTAGCTCACTCGGCCACCCCAGTTCAGACATGGCTATATGCAAATCAGTCTGACCCTGTGCCTCATGGGAACAGTCCAGCCCGAACTGCCAAGCCATGTCTTCCCTGGACCGGAAACAAGCCTCCTGGGACCGGTTTCGGATTCATAATCCTCATCAGCCAGGCTATCTTGAATCCAGTGGCCAAGTGAGCAAGGGACTCACGTCTGAGCATACCCTGCCACACTTAGGGCGAACAAAGCGATACAAAAGGGGATGATGGACGGAGCGTTTGAGCAAATCAAACACTCACCCCCAGTCAACTGATCTGGGTTTAATCCACCACCATTCTTTAGCTCACTCGGCCACCCCAGTTCAGACATGGCTATATGCAAATCAGTCTGACCCTGTGCCTCATGGGAACAGTCTAGCCCGAACTGCCAAGCCATGTCTTCCCTGGACCGGAAACAAGCATCCTGGGACCGGTTTCGGATTCATAATCCTCATCAGCCAGGCTATCTTGAATCCAGTGGCCAAGTGAGCAAGGGACTCAAGTCTGAGCATACCCTGCCACACTTAGGGCGAACAAAGCGATACAAAAGTTGATGATGGACGGAGCGTTTGAGCAAATCAAACTCTCAACCCCAGTCAACTGATCTGGATTTAATCCACCACCATTCTTTAGCTCACTCGGCCACCCCAGGTCATACATGGTTACATGCAAATCAGTCTGACCCTGTGCCTCATGGGAACAGTCCAGCCCAAACTGCCAAGCCATGTCTTCCCTGGACCGGAAACAAGCATCCTGGGACCGGTTTCGGATTCATAATCCTCATCAGCCAGGCTATCTTGAATCCAGTGGCCAAGTGAGCAAGGGACTCAGGTCTGAGCATACCCTGCCACACTTAGGGCGAACAAAGCGATACAAAAGGGGATGATGGACGGAGCGTTTGAGCAAATCAAACACTCACCCCAATCAACTGATCTGGGTTTAATCCACCACCATTCTTTAGCTCACTCGGCCACCCCAGTTCAGACATGGCTATATGCAAATCAGTCTGACCCTGTGCCTCATGGGAACAGTCTAGCCCGAACTGCCAAGCCATGTCTTCCCTGGACCGGAAACAAGCATCCTGGGACCGGTTTCGGATTCATAATCCTCATCAGCCAGGCTATCTTGAATCCAGTGGCCAAGTGAGCAAGGGACTCAAGTCTGAGCATACCCTGCCACACTTAGGGCGAACAAAGCGATACAAAAGGGGATGATGGACGGAGCGTTTGAGCAAATCAAACTCTCAACCCCAGTCAACTGATCTGGATTTAATCCACCACCATTCTTTAGCTCACTCGGCCACCCCAGGTCATACATGGTTACATGCAAATCAGTCTGACCCTGTGCCTCATGGGAACAGTCCAGCCCAAACTGCCAAGCCATGTCTTCCCTGGACCGGAAACAAGCATCCTGGGACCGGTTTCGGATTCATAATCCTCATCAGCCAGGCTATCTTGAATCCAGTGGCCAAGTGAGCAAGGGACTCAGGTCTGAGCATACCCTGCCACACTTAGGGCGAACAAAGCGATACAAAAGGGGATGATTGACGGAGCGTTTGAGCAAATCAAACACTCACCCCAATCAACTGATCTGGGTTTAATCCACCACCATTCTTTAGCTCACTCTGTGGAAAAGTAAATTTTGCCATGTTCTGTGTCCCTACGCGTCCTCCATCATATGTTATGTGTGCATGATTAATATGCATATGTATTCCCCATGTTCGATTAATGACGCAATTACAGTTGTATCCGCCTCTAGTATGTCAGTTTCCAGTTCTCGTGAATACTACGAATATCAGGCCTATGTAAAGTTACGTTGCCACGTTTCTCAGTGTGCACGTTATTCCATTGTAAAGTCCCCGTTTCTAGGCCTCAAAAGGGCCTGGACACCAGATTCAGCTCCTGTCTCCTGAGCCTCGCTGAGGAGCGATACAGCCCCCACCTGTATCCTCGACCCTTCACTTACTTCCTGCCTCGCAGTGCCCGGTTCAGCCTGGCTCTGCCTCTGAGTCTGCCAAGAGTATGTTATGATTCCAGTTATCAGTTCAGTCCTCCTTCTCTGCATTCCTAAGCTACTGAATCGCATCAATAGTTTCCGTCATTGTCTAGCCTTTACGTCTCCACGTTAGAGAAATACTGCATTTAATGATCATTTAATATTCTTCATCACGCACTACATGTAGAATAATGCATGCTCCAGTCTTAGAGTCTGTTCGCCTTTACCCCGATAACTTTTGGATTCTATCAACATGTTCTCTAAACATCAGATACTAGATACTGCTTAGGTACATGTCGCCCTGACTCTCCAGACTTCAGTCTCTGCTCCTAGCACAGAGTTCGTAGCCCCCAGCTTCTCCTAGTAACACGTCATTGTCAGTTTGCGCGCACCATTAGGTCAGAGGTCCCGGCTCCTTAGGTAGCCCCCTCCATGTTTCCACCCCATTCATGACATATTCTGTTACGTTTGCATCACATGTCTATGTATACGCCCCTGTTACACCTACTTTCACCCTTATCTTTCGCGACTGCTATTGACCACACCCACTGCTCCGCCTATCGTATGTATTGTAATGCAACTGTTTTAGTATATATGAGCGTGCACTGTTATTAAATGTTACGCCGATTCCGATCCTGCCCCCGGCAGCGCTGCCATCCTATTCCTGTGCAGGTTGTCCTGTTCCTGTCCTTTATGCTGTAATAAACCTGCAAACTCCTACTACCTCGAATCTTGACTCTTATTTATTGAGCTATCTGTTATTGCTAAGTCCAGACAAACCTAGATCCGGTATTATTTATATATATACCACATAATGGCGCCCGAATAGGGACTTGCCCTTTCCCCACGCGTTGGTGAAGCCACGCCGACCCCCTGACCCTCTGCAGTCGTGACGGAACTCTTCTGCGCACCGGCAGATATTTCTGCTTCAAGTATGCCTCAGGCCCACGGAGGAGACGGAGGAGGCGGTCCAGCATCCAGACGAGACGGTGGAGGAACGCGGCGAGTCCCGACCAGAGCCCAAGCCGAGAGTCCAAGGTCCGAGGTATCCGGAGGCCCACCCGTAACAGAAGTCCGAAGTTCGTCCGTCCGGCGTCGAAGCAGTCCAGTCCAGTCCGAGGCCTTCCGTTCTTGCTGCCCGGTGAGTACCGTTGCTGGGGTAGTATCTAGACAGGGTCAATCTAAATTGTCTCTGGTCCGATGGGTCTGGGTACGCAGATCTGAAACGAAGTGTTCACCTAGGTGGATACGGGTCTTGATGCGTCCCTTTATGGGACCGGTATGTTCCGTGCTGTTTCAGCAGCGCATCCAGTAATTCTAGTCTGTTCCGTTCTCGAGAAATTCATGTGTTTCTGTTCTCAGTGTTCCAGGTAGTATTCTGTTCGAACTGTTATTCTGAATGTTATTCATGTATTTTAATGTCGTGGTATGAGTGTGAAGTAATTATCGTGTTTATTGTGTATTGTGTTGTGTCCAGATTATAGTTCAGTCATGCCGCTATTTTCGAGATTACGTCAGTTAAAAACTAGAAAGGGTCTGCTAGAAGCAGCAGTTCCTGTTCCGCCTAGGGACAGTCCAGGTCATTTCATGTATCAGAAGCATGGCATAAGCGCCATATTGTATCTAGATTTATGGGTAGAGTATACCAAACAGTTAGAGGAAAAGTATAGATGGCCCGTATCGGGTACATGGGATGCCGAGTGCATCATGAGAGTGGAAGAAGCATTATGGAAAAAGAAAGCCAGACAGTCACAGAAAGATGCCATCGAGTTATGGCGCAAGGAATCTCATAAAAGAACCGAAAAAGAAATCAGAAAGTCAGAATTAAGTAGAGAATCCTTAGAACGAGCCCAAGAAAGGGAATTAATCGAGATAGGTGAACGAGTTAAAACAGAACAGTCAGACAGACAGAGGCATGCTCTTATTAAGGGTATGTATCCTCTTCTTGCCGAGGGCTTGCCAAAAGCGACCCCAGAGGCATCCAGTAATTTCCCGCCACCATTAGTTCCGACCAAGCTACGTCACAAACCGACCGCAGCTGATATTTTCATTTCGTCCTATTTGGACGACACAGTCCCAGAATATGCAAATCCTGTTCCTACTCCGCCAGTTCCTGTAAATCAGGCACTTCCCGCTCCTCCAGACACCGGAGTACCTGTTACGGTACCCCCGGTCCAGCCCGCCATACAAGTCCAGCCTGCATTTCCATTTCCCACTTTGCCAGCACGAAGAGCATCAGTTGACGACTCTAGTTTAGGGGCCGCAGGGGGAGGTCCTCCTGGAACCCCGCCGCCACACAAGCGTTTAACGTTAGTCGAATTACATGCACAAGCGTCACAGCGTACGCCCAGACATCAGTCTGTTGCAGAAATAAGAAAAGCCCTTACCGAATGTGGCTATGATCCAGTCCCAGGCGAGGATAATATGGTTTTATATTCATTACGCGTGAGAAAGGTGACCGAGTATCTAGTCACCCTACCAGATATGAAAGGAGATCTAGACAGACTATATCGTTTCATCCGTACAGGGGATGATCCAGAAAGTATTAGTGAGGTCATGTCTCAAAGGAAAGCTGAGATCCAGCTCATGCTATTAAAGTTCCTGATTAATTGTCTAATAAGAGAACAAGATTCCCCGACTAAAGATCTGGCCGAAATGAAAATCCTGACAAGGTGGAGTGATAATATAGCCGAGGGTAAGCATAAGAACATCAGTAGTATAGAGAGTATGTACAAGAAAATCCGTAAGGAAATAATAAGGTTACACGATCAACGTAAGGCAGCACAAGTAAGCGAGAAAGAAAATGACTCTTCTACAGAAGAGGTAGAGGATGAGAATCCCGCCAGAATAGCGTATGTAGGAAAATCTAGATTTCCAGATCGCCATTTACGCCTAGAACACAAGTCAGTTTTACATCATCCAGCACCAGAACCAGGTTCCCTAGAACAAGTATTTCAAGCTACCGATCACATTCTGAAATCACGAATCGGTTATAGCGAGTTAAGTACCATGCATGAACAAGAACTAGCCCGATCAGCAGTCCGATGGATTACTGATTCTACCACTTTTCCAGACGAAATAGTGGCACAAATGTTCCTGAAATTGCCCCCAGCCGAGCAGCGACTGGTGGGTATGTATATGATCCAGCACCTCATTACTTTGTATGAGGGTCAACATTCTGATCCAGGCCCGTTACACGATGTCCTGAACGAGTTACTCCAGTATAGATGGAAAGGTTTAGGTACCGATTTAATTAGTGTCATTCTAGAACAGCGCCACAAATATAGTATGTTTCTGAACCCGCATTTTGTTCATGTCTCACCCCCAGAAAGTAAACCCTTTTACATAGACAGACAGAATCCGTTACGAGAGGTGCATCCAGTTAAGACAGACGGTGGTGAAATGCAACGAGTGTTTGTTTACACCCCGATCACAAAGATGGAACTCTTAGAGATGAAAAAGTTAATTCCCTGTCATGATAAAGATCCAGCAGGGTTCCACCGAGAATTAAAAGACATGCTCCGTATGGGAGAATACACGTATCCAGATATCATTAAAATGTTAAAGGTCCTGTTGCCCGCAGGGGTATATGAGAAACTCAAGGAAAAGGAATGGGAGGTGGGAGAGAAAAAGATCGATTGGGCAGCTCTAGAAGCTGAAGATAAGGCACGAGTACCAGGTACCGGTCTTGGAGATAAATGTAAAGAATTACCTGAACTGTTAATACAAGTTTTGCCCAGACTATTAGCAACTAAAAAGGAAGACTGGGATGCAATCTCAGCATGTAAACAGAAACAAGACGAAGATATTAGTGATTTTTACTCTAGATTTGAAAAATGTTTTACCATAAACAGTGGCCTCAAAACGAGTAGTGAATCATACCCTCATCTTTTTGTTACTAAACTAGTCGAGAATTCAAGTCCACAAGTTAAGAATCGAGTTTTGAAAGTCGAAAGTACCTGGCAAGCTAATACCCCGTCCCAGATGTTACAGATGCTTCAATATCACCAGAATAGAATCAGAGAAGAACAAGATCACGAGAGAAAACGTATGAAAGACACGAAAATGAAAGTACTAGTTGCACAATCTGTTCCTCAAGACAGTCAGAAGAGGGGTCCGAATCAAGCCAGTCATCCTGCAGCTCCCGTTAAAGGAAACTGCAATTATTGTAAACAGCCAGGTCATTTTATAAACAAGTGTGCAGTTCTGAAACACAACATAGCTACCGGTAAGACTAAAGAAAGACCACGTCCGCCGAGACAAGAACAAGTTACACAGACTCCGCAGTCACAGAATGCACCACAGACAGTTCCAGCACCGCAGCCCATCGCTGCAACACAGCATGTTACACAGCAGATGTACCAGTATGCACAGTCTGAGTATCCAGAGTATCAGCCATATTCATGAAACAGCCTAGAGAGGGAGGTAGGCTTGCCTCTCATCGAGATACCTGTAGATCAAGAAGGTCCCTATGTTCATAGTCAAGTACTAGGGAAAGACAGAAAGTTTTTGATTGATACAGGGGCAAGTAGGACCACTATAAGTCACGCCGAAGTTCCAGGGGCTCCGCTCTCAGGCTCAAGAAATGTTTCCCTTGGATTTTCAGGAAAACCTATTGTAAATGAAATATCAAAGCCCGTTACTCTAGAAGTAGGTCCATTGTCCCGCACTACTGATCTGTTACTTACTAAGTCATGTCCAGAAAATCTATTAGGCATTAAAACACTGAAAGAGTTAGGTGCAGTTATATGCTGTTCCCCAGAGGGAATACGATTGTTCCTACGTGACTTCAAGGGTCACTATGTATTACGAGATTTTGATCCCAGATTGTCTAATGTTCCGCAGCATCTATGGGCGCAAGGTCCAACTGATGTTGGCTTTATGCAAATCACACCCCATCGTGTGACTCTCAAGCCAGGTGTAGTGTTACCACGAATCAGACAGTACAGATTGCCACCTGAGGCTGTAGCAGCCTTATCCAAAATTATTGACGAGCTCATCGCTCAAGGAGTAGTTGTAGAAACTGACTCCAATGTATGTAATTCTCCGATCATTCCTGTCATGAAACGTACTGATCCGAATGCACCCCCAGTATATCGATTAGTGATTGACCTACGAGAACTCAATAAATGTATTATTCCCCAGTACCCAGTTGTCCCAGATATCTCTTCCCTATTGACAGCCATAGATTCAGAAGCCTCATTTTTTACTGTCATAGACCTCAAGAACGCGTTTTTCAGTGTCCCCATTCATCCAGACAGCCAGTTTCTTTTCGGATTTTGTTTAAATGGAAGGAGCTATATGTTCACACGCGCTCCTCAAGGTTTCACAGAAAGTCCTAGTATTTACAGTCAAGCACTCAAGAGACAACTAGACAACATTCATATGCCAACTGACACTGCCCTGCTCCAGTATGTCGATGATCTCCTGATCACAGCCCGTTCTGAATGTGCTTGCGAGCGAGCATCACTTACAGTCTTGTATTTCCTAGCCGAGATGGGACACAAGGTGTCCCCTTCGAAGCTTCAATTCTGTGTCCAGCAAGTGGTCTACTTAGGACACTTACTGTCCAAGAGGGGTAGGCAGTTGACACCAGACCGTATCCAGTTAATAGCGAGTCTTCCTCAGCCCAAGACCCAGAAGGAGGTACGTGCTTTTATCGGCCTTACTTCTTATTGTAGACAATGGATTCCTCAGTATGCATTTCTAGCTAAACCACTGATACAGTTAACGACACAGGAGGCAGCCGTATCGACTGTCCTCCCTTGGACATCTGAACATACACTTAGTTTCAATGAGTTAAAGAAAGCCCTATGTCAAGCTCCAGTTCTAGCAACACCGAACTACAGTAAGCCTTTTACACTTTTCGTCACAGAACGCGAAGGTACAGCATTATCTGTTCTCACACAAGATCAAGCAGGACAATACAAGCCTTGTGCTTATTTTTCGAGCACATTAGATCCTGTAGCCCAGGCTCTGCCTGCGTGCCTCAAGTCAGTTGCAGCCACAGCTCTTGCTATCAGACAAAGTGATTCCATAGTATTAGGACACTCCCTGACAGTACAAGTTCCACACTCCGTGGAAGTTCTTTTGAACCGAACACAAACTCAGCACTTGACAATTGCACGTTTAACAGGTTATGAATTGACACTGTTCCAGCCACACATAGAAATCAGACGCTGCAACGTTTTAAATCCTGCTACATTGTTACCATCAGTTACTTCGAATTCTGCCACACACGACTGTGTGGAAGTAGTTAACATCATGACAAAGCCAAGACAAGATCTGACAGATATTCCATTACCAGATTCAGACCTGACACTTTATGTGGATGGTTCATGTATGAGAACAAGTACAGGAGAACTAGTCGCCGCGTATGCAGTGACTACCGACACCGACGTTATAGAGACACACCGTATTGACACCCTGTCTGCTCAAGCAGCAGAGCTAGTTGCTCTGACTCAAGCCTGCATACACGCCAAGAACCTGAAAGTTAATGTTTACACGGATTCACGTTACGCATTTGGAGTTGTACACGACTTCGGAGTGCTCTGGCAGGAGAGAGGTTTCATGACTTCTCATGGAACCAAGATTCAGCATGGTCTCCTCATTCAAGCTCTGTTAGATGCAATACATTTACCGACATCCATTGCTATCATGAAGTGCAAAGCACATACGAAAGTTACTGACACTATTTCTCAAGGTAATGATCTAGCAGATCGCACAGCCAAGCTCACAGCTCAGACTCCAGACATTCCAGTTAATAAGACACCGACACACACTCCAGATCCGACTACTTGTATGACAGTTAAGGACCCTACACAAGATGTCATAGACATACAGTTACATGCTACTCCTGAAGAAATCAAGAAATGGTCCGAACAAGGAGGGGTACAGACAGATCAAGGATGGTTAACGAAGGGTAGAGCCACATGGTTTCTCCCCGACTCTATGGTTCAAGTCATTATTAATACCGCACATAGTCCAGCGCATTTAGGAGAAAAAGCTATGTTAGACAGTATCCAGAATATTTGGTTCAACAAGCATTTACGAGCTGCAGCCAAGCAGAAAGTCCGTACCTGTATGATATGTTGTCAGTTTAATCCAGGTAAAAGTGTCCCGGTGGAACAAGGTGGATTCCAGCCCCCTGACCACCCTTTTGAAGTCCTCCAGATGGATTATATTCAGATGGAGCGATGTCGAGGTTTCAAGTATGTCCTCGTAGTTGTATGCGCTTTGTCCAGGTGGACGGAGGCATATCCAGTTCCAGATTACACAGCCGCGACCACTGCCAAGCAGTTGGTTCGTGAGTTCTTCCCCCGTTACGGACTCCCTAGAGTCGTATATTCTGACAACGGCCAGCCATTCTCATCTGAACTCATGAAGCACGTTTCCCTTTTGTTAGGGTACCAGTGGAAGTTCCATTGTGTACGCCATCCTGAAGCAGCCGGTCTTGTAGAGAGACATAATCAGACCCTGAAAATTCGAATTGCAAAAGTTTGTCAAGAGAAAGGTGTGGACTGGCTAATAGCTCTACCAGTTGCCCTGTTCTATATGCGCATGGTCGCACATTCCAGATCAGGTCTGTCCCCGTATGAGGTCGTTTTCGGCCGCCCCCCTAACATGTGGGGTACTCCTAGACCCCGAAGTATTACCGATGTTTCAAGTAATATGCTGACAGATTACCTAGCTTCCTTGATGTCTGCCCTCAACTCTTGTCGTTCACAGGTTGCCGCCGCATTTCCAGACAATACCGAGGTGGCACCGCATGAAATCGTTCCCGGATCCATGGTCCTAGTGCGAAATTTCGATCGTTCAAGTCCGCTGGAGCCTCGCTGGAAGGAGCCCCGACAGGTCCTCCTGGCCACCCGTACAGCCGTGAAGTTGGAGGGACGCAAAGGCTGGGTGCATCTTTCGCATATCAAAAGGTTTCATGGATTGAAACCAGTTTCAAAGAACATTTCCGAACATTTAAAAGACTGCCAAAGTACTATTCTTAAGGACTGTCCCGCAAAAGACAATGATACTGCACCCTCCCTGTTAGAGAAAACTCCGCAACAGGAGTATAAACTCAAGTTAAGGTCTAGTAAAATAAGTCAGCCAGTTTGATTGTCTAAGTCCTCCCCTAGGTGAAACGGTTAGACCGGTTTCTGACATGTATAAAATAGACCCCCATAGTGAGAGAGTTAGTCAAAACTCAATCCGATGTATCGTTTTTCTATGTTTCATATTATTTCTCAGTATTATGATTTCCTGCACCAGTTATGCATTTTACCTGTATTTTCCAGTTTCTCATGTAAATAAGTCCTCTAATGCTACAGTAGAGCACACGTTTAGTGATCTGCCTCCTCATGAACTCTCTTACCGCCTCGCTATGCGTAACAATTCTTTCATCCGCATGTTACATTATTCACACCAGACCAGCAATGCCACTAATTGTTGGGTGTGTGGTCGACTCCCCCCTTTCCAGACCCCGAAGGGAATTCTGCCACTCTTTCCTTATCCATTTTCACATAATGGTTCGTGTGGAGCATGGTCCACGTTAACGTCATCCTCAACAGATATGTCTTTCCTTAACAGTACATGTTTCCCAGACAAGCCAGGTCTTCCCCACAGGACAGGGTTAGATCTAGAAAATGAAGTTTACAACTTAGGTAATTATTCTTCGAATTTCATGGTCCTGAATGTTCAGTCTGATTCCACTCCAGACTTACCTGCTATTTCAGTACTACCAGTCAAAGGCGAATTATGTGTTAGAAATAATGGTTCCGTACATGTAGGACATAGTGATTGTACTACTATTGTCAAATATAGTGACAGTGGGAAATCTATTTTCAAAGCTTCACGTCATTCTTATTTTATTTGTGGTCAGACCGCATATGTTCGTCTGCCCCTCGATTGGGAGGGAACCTGTTACATTGCCTTCCTACTGCCACCAGTTTTCCTAGCCCCATCTGATTATCATAGAAACACACATCTAGTACACATTAGACATAGAAGGGAGTCCCCCATTGTCGATTATACTGAAACTGCCCTAGAACAGTATACAGATTTCAATAGAGGTTTCTTCTTCTTTATAGGACCTATCCAGAATAGTAAGCTAATTCGTAGGTTAACCAGAACCCTTGAATCTGTAGTAAATGAGACTGCCTCTGCTCTAGGTAACTTAACTGAAGAGCAATCTGCTATGAGATTTGTCGTTTTACAGAATCGTCTCGTCCTTGACGTCATATTGGCCGATAGGGGCGGGGCCTGTAGAGTCATCGGATCTAGTTGCTGCATTTTCATTCCAAATAACGCGCCGTCTGTTTATTCAGCTATAACCAGACTCCATAAAATTGCCCATCTGTTACACCAAGATCCAGGCACCTGGACATGGTCCGGTTGGTTCTGGAATATAATTTCCGCTTGGGGATGGAAAGTCTTGTCCTTTCTAGGTATTGCAGTAGCGATCATATTCAGCTGCTGCCTCTGTATACAATGTGGCCCTGCGATTTGCGGCATTTGTGCTACCTCTTGTATTCCTAGTCCCAAGTCCCGTTCTAAGTCCCGTTCCAAGGCAATTCGAGACGAGCAAATGATACTGTATGAAATGATAGATGGTATCATGAATATTGATGTTTCCTGATGGAAACGTAGTGACAAGGAGGGAATGTGGAAAAGTAAATTTTGCCATGTTCTGTGTCCCTACGCGTCCTCCATCATATGTTATGTGTGCATGATTAATATGCATATGTATTCCCCATGTTCGATTAATGACGCAATTACAGTTGTATCCGCCTCTAGTATGTCAGTTTCCAGTTCTCGTGAATACTACGAATATCAGGCCTATGTAAAGTTACGTTGCCACGTTTCTCAGTGTGCACGTTATTCCATTGTAAAGTCCCCGTTTCTAGGCCTCAAAAGGGCCTGGACACCAGATTCAGCTCCTGTCTCCTGAGCCTCGCTGAGGAGCGATACAGCCCCCACCTGTATCCTCGACCCTTCACTTACTTCCTGCCTCGCAGTGCCCGGTTCAGCCTGGCTCTGCCTCTGAGTCTGCCAAGAGTATGTTATGATTCCAGTTATCAGTTCAGTCCTCCTTCTCTGCATTCCTAAGCTACTGAATCGCATCAATAGTTTCCGTCATTGTCTAGCCTTTACGTCTCCACGTTAGAGAAATACTGCATTTAATGATCATTTAATATTCTTCATCACGCACTACATGTAGAATAATGCATGCTCCAGTCTTAGAGTCTGTTCGCCTTTACCCCGATAACTTTTGGATTCTATCAACATGTTCTCTAAACATCAGATACTAGATACTGCTTAGGTACATGTCGCCCTGACTCTCCAGACTTCAGTCTCTGCTCCTAGCACAGAGTTCGTAGCCCCCAGCTTCTCCTAGTAACACGTCATTGTCAGTTTGCGCGCACCATTAGGTCAGAGGTCCCGGCTCCTTAGGTAGCCCCCTCCATGTTTCCACCCCATTCATGACATATTCTGTTACGTTTGCATCACATGTCTATGTATACGCCCCTGTTACACCTACTTTCACCCTTATCTTTCGCGACTGCTATTGACCACACCCACTGCTCCGCCTATCGTATGTATTGTAATGCAACTGTTTTAGTATATATGAGCGTGCACTGTTATTAAATGTTACGCCGATTCCGATCCTGCCCCCGGCAGCGCTGCCATCCTATTCCTGTGCAGGTTGTCCTGTTCCTGTCCTTTATGCTGTAATAAACCTGCAAACTCCTACTACCTCGAATCTTGACTCTTATTTATTGAGCTATCTGTTATTGCTAAGTCCAGACAAACCTAGATCCGGTATTATTTATATATATACCACAACTCGGCCACCCCAGTTCAGACATGGCTATATGCAAACCAGTCTGACCCTGTGCCTCATGAGAACAGTCCAGCCCGAACTGCCAAGCCATGTCTTCCCTGGACCGGAAACAAGCCTCCTGGGACCGGTTTCGGATTCATAATCCTCATAAGCCAGGCTATCTTGAATCCAGTGGCCAAGTGAGCAAGGGACTCACGTCTGAGCATACCCTGCCACACTTAGGGCGAACAAAGCGATACAAAAGGGGATGATGGACGGAGCGTTTGAGCAAATCAAACACTCACCCCCAGTCAACTGATCTGGGTTTAATCCACCACCATTCTTTAGCTCACTCGGCCACCCCAGTTCAGACATGGCTATATGCAAATCAGTCTGACCCTGTGGCTCATGGGAACAGTCCAGCCCGAACTGCCAAGCCATGTCTTCCCTGGACCGGAAACAAGCATCCTGGGACCTGTTTCGGATTCATAATCCTCATCAGCCAGGCTATCTTGAATCCAGTGGCCAAGTGAGCAAGGGACTCACGTCTGAGCATACCCTGCCACACTTAGGGCGAACAAAGCGATACAAAAGGGGATGATTAACGGAGCGTTTGAGCAAATCAAACACTCACCCCAATCAACTGATCTGGGTTTAATCCACCACCATTCTTTAGCTCACTCGGCCACCCCAGTTCAGACATTGCTATATGCAAATCAGTCTGACCCTGTGCCTCATGGGAACAGTCCAGCCCAAACTGCCAAGCCATGTCTTCCCTGGACCGGAAACAAGCATCCTGGGACCGGTTTCGGATTCATAATCCTCATCAGCCAGGCTATCTTGAATCGAGTGGCCTAGTGAGCAAGGGACTCAGGTCTGAGCATACCCTGCCACACTTAGGGCGAACAAAGCGATACAAAAGGGGATGATGGACGGAGCGTTTGAGCAAATCAAACACTCACCCCCAGCCAACTGATCTGGGTTTAATCCACCACCATTCTTTAGCTGACTCGGCCACCCCAGTTCAGACATGGCTATATGCAAATCAGTCTGACCCTGTGCCTCATGGGAACAGTCCAGCCCGAACTGCCAAGCCATGTCTTCCCTGGACCGGAAACAAGCATCCTGGGACCGGTTTCGGATTCATAATCCTCATCAGCCAGGCTATCTTGAATCCAGTGGGCAAGTGAGCAAGGGACTCACGTCTGAGCATACCCTGTCACACTTAGGGCGAACAAAGCGATACAAAAGGGGATGATGGACGGAGCGTTTGAGCAAATCAAGCACTCACCCCCAGTCAACTGATCTGGGTTTAATCCACCACCATTCTTTAGCTCACTCGGCCCCCCCAGTTCAGACATGGCTATGTGCAAATCAGTCTGACCCTGTGCCTCATGGGAACAGTCCAGCCCGAACTGCCAAGCCATGTCTTCCCTGGACCGGAAACAAGCATCCTGGGACCGGTTTCGGATTCATAATCCTCATCAGCCAGGCTATCTTGAATCCAGTGGCCAAGTGAGCAAGGGACTCACGTCTGAGCATACCCTGCCACACTTAGGGCGAACAAAGCGATACAAAAGGGGATGATGGACGGAGCGTTTGAACAAATCAAACACTCACCCCCAGTCAACTGATCTGGGTTTAATCCACCACCATTCTTTAGCTCACTCGGCCACCCCAGTTCAGACATGGCTATATGCAAACCAGTCTGACCCTGTGCCTCATGAGAACAGTCCAGCCCGAACTGCCAAGCCATGTCTTCCCTGGACCGGAAACAAGCCTCCTGGGACCGGTTTCGGATTCATAATCCTCATCAGCCAGGCTATCTTGAATCCAGTGGCCAAGTGAGCAAGGGACTCACGTCTGAGCATACCCTGCCACACTTAGGGCGAACAAAGCGATACAAAAGGGGATGATGGACGGAGCGTTTGAGCAAATCAAACACTCACCCCCAGTCAACTGATCTGGGTTTAATCCACCACCATTCTTTAGCTCACTCGGCCACCCCAGTTCAGACATGGCTATATGCAAATCAGTCTGACCCTGTGCCTCATGGGAACAGTCTAGCCCGAACTGCCAAGCCATGTCTTCCCTGGACCGGAAACAAGCATCCTGGGACCGGTTTCGGATTCATAATCCTCATCAGCCAGGCTATCTTGAATCCAGTGGCCAAGTGAGCAAGGGACTCAAGTCTGAGCATACCCTGCCACACTTAGGGCGAACAAAGCGATACAAAAGGGGATGATGGACGGAGCGTTTGAGCAAATCAAACTCTCAACCCCAGTCAACTGATCTGGATTTAATCCACCACCATTCTTTAGCTCACTCGGCCACCCCAGTTCAGACATGGCTATATGCAAATCAGTCTGACCCTGTGCCTCATGGGAACAGTCCAGCCTGAACTGTCAAGCCATGTCTTCCCTGGACCGGAAATAAGCATCCTGGGACCGGTTTCGGATTCATAATCCTCATCAGCCAGGCTATCTTGAATCCAGTGGCCAAGTGAGCAAGGGACTCACGTCTGAGCATACCCTGCCACACTTAGGGCGAACAAAGCGATACAAAAGGGGATGATGGACGGAGCGTTTGAGCAAATCAAACACTCACCCCCAGTCAACTGATCTGGGTTTAATCCACCTCCATTCTTTAGCTCACTCGGCCACCCCAGTTCAGACATGGCTATATGCAAATCAGTCTGACCCTGTGCCTCATGGGAACAGTCCAGCCCGAACTGCCAAGCCATGTCTTCCTTGGACCGGAAACAAGCATCCTGGGACCGGTTTCGGATTCATAATCCTCATCAGCCAGGCTATCTTGAATCCAGTGGCCAAGTGAGCAAGGGACTCACGTCTGAGCATACCCTGCCACACTTAGGGCGAACAAACCGATACAAAAGGGGATGATGGACGGAGCGTTTGAGCAAATCAAACACTCACCCCCAGTCAACTGATCTGGGTTTAATCCACCACCATTCTTTAGCTCACTCGGCCTCCCCAGTTCAGACATGGCTATATGCAAATCAGTCTGACCCTGTGCCTCATGGGAACAGTCCAGCCCAAACTGCCAAGCCATGTCTTCCCTGGACCGGAAACAAGCATCCTGGGACCGGTTTCGGATTCATAATCCTCATCAGCCAGGCTATCTTGAATCCAGTGGCCAAGTGAGCAAGGGACTCACGTCTGAGCATACCCTGCCACACTTAGGGCGAACAAAGCGATACAAAAGGGGATGATGGACTGAGCGTTTGAGCAAATCAAACACTCACCCCCAGTCAACTGATCTGGGTTTAATCCACCACCATTCTTTAGCTCACTCGGCCACCCCATTTCAGACATGGCTATATGCAAATCAGTCTGACCCTGTGCCTCATGGGAACAGTCCAGCCCGAACTGCCAAGCCATGTCTTCCCTGGACAGGAAACAAGCATCCTGGGACCGGTTTCGGATTCATAATCTTCATCAGCCAGGCTATCTTGAATCCAGTGGCCAAGTGAGCAAGGGACTCACGTCTGAGCATACCCTGCCACACTTAGGGCGAACAAAGCGATACAAAAGGGGATGATGGACGGATCGTTTGAGCAAATCAAACACTCACCCCCAGTCAACTGATCTGGGTTTAATCCACCACCATTCTTTAGCTCACTCGGCCACCCCAGTTCAGACATGGCTATATGCAAATCAGTCTGACCCTGTGCCTCATGGGAACAGTCCAGCCCGAACTGCCAAGCCATGTCTTCCCTGGACCGGAAACAAGCATCCTGGGACCGGTTTCAGATTCATAATCCTCATCAGCCAGGCTATCTTGAATCCAGTGGCCAAGTGAGCAAGGGACTCACGTCTGAGCATACCCTGCCACACTTAGGGCGAACAAAGCGATACAAAAGGGGATGATGGACGGAGCGTTTGAGCAAATCAAACACTCACCCCCAGTCAACTGATCAGGGTTTAATCCACCACCATTCTTTAGCCCACTCGGCCACCCCAGTTCAGACATGGCTATATGCAAATCAGCCTGACCCTGTGCCTCATGGGAACAGTCCAGCCCGAACTGCCAAGCCATGTCTTCCCTGGACCGGAAACAAGCATCCTGGGACCGGTTTCGGATTCATAATCCTCATCAGCCAGGCTATCTTGAATCCAGTGGCCAAGTGAACAAGGGACTCACGTCTGAGCATACCCTGCCACACTTAGGGCGAACAAAGCGATACAAAAGGGGATGATGGACGGAGCGTTTGAGCAAATCAAACACTCACCCCCAGTCAACTGATCTGGGTTTAATCCACCACCATTCTTTAGCTCACTCGGCCACCCCAGTACAGACATGGCTATATGCAAATCAGTCTGACCCTGTGCCTCATGCGAACAGTCCAGCCCGAACTGCCAAGCCATGTCTTCCCTGGCCCGGAAACAAGCATCCTGGGACCGGTTTCGGATTCATAATTCTCATCAGCCAGGCTATCTTGAATCCAGTGGCCAAGTGAGCAAGGGACTCACGTCTGAGCATACCCTGCCACACTTAGGGCGAACAAAGCGATACAAAAGGGGATGATGGACAGAGCATTTGAGCAAATCAAACACTCACCCCCAGTCAACTGATCTGGGTTTAATCACCACCATTCTTTAGCTCACTCGGCCACCCCAGTTCAGACATGGCTATATGCAAATCAGTCTGACCCTGTGCCTCATGGGAAGCCATGTCTTACCCTGGACCGGAAACAAGCATCCTGGGACCGGTTTCGGAAGTACAAATACACCTTTTCAATGCTACTTCCTTCATACTATTGCATTCTGAGAATACTTCCCCGAGCATAATGATACGTACCAGGATGCGAGGCGTCTGTGGAAACAACGCTCCTAATCTGCCATGCGTTTCAGCTAGAAAGGTCCCTGCTACAACTACTATTCCTAAACAAAACGAGAGTTCTGGAATCATGGGTGATATCATTCATGCTCGGTGCACATAGCGAGACGTTTAAAGATGCAAGGCCTTTGACAGTGCTAAAATAAAGTTCCTTATCCAGTACGTCTTTCCTTCAACTGGAACTAATGCACCTAAAGTAAGCTGTCTTGGCACCTGCAGAGTTACAGTGTTGGCCAAGTAGAGCAGATCAGGGGTATAATGAGGCTTGGGCGTAATTTTAATTACTCTGGCATAATTGACATAATTTGGTTATTACTCGTTACTCTTGTGACCAATGGTCCCTCTAACTTTTTTTCCTCTGTGTGCGGCAGTGTAAGGTCTCTGTGCGCTGCAGCCAAGATTATGTGAGCCAGAACCCAGACCGTGAGTGTGGGTGCAGGGTCTAAAAAAGGGGCGTGGCCAACATTCAAGTGAAAGTGCCAATGGGGCGCTTTTACACAAAGTGTAATAAAAAGAAAGCTTTTGTAGCGCAGTCACTAAAGTGAAAGCGGTGGAAATTAAATAAATAAATACGTTCAGCTGCTCAAGTGAAAGCGTACCGCACCGTAAAATAAATAAATAAGTACGGCCACTGTAGTTAAAGCGGACTGCGCTAGAAATGAAAAAATACATGAGTAAATGACATGATATAAAAGGTGGCGGGGTGCTGTGACATCGTGGGTGGAGTAGGGAAGATCATTAAAGAAAACAGTGCTCACCCACTAGATAAAGCAGACCGTGTAACAACACAAGTAAAAAGTCTAGTCGTTATGAGAGGATACAAATGCAGACAAGGCGGTACCAAGGAGGGACTACTAAGCCTATTCACAAATAAAAATCAACAATTACGAAAGGACAGTAACAAGAGCCAATTAAAAAGATGGGTGGGAAATTGGCAGAGCTTATATGCCATACCTCAATATAGCATGCCTTACAGAGCAGTACATGCGCTGCCTAGGCTCGAACTGAAAACAGTGTGTGAGGGGACCTAAAAACAAGAAAGGTGTTCCCCCACTGTGGAGGATACACCAACATTTTCAAGAAGTGGATTCTATTTGTTTAATTATCTATGCCCAGGGAGAATGAATCCATTCTAATTTTCTTTTCTCTTTCTCCCCCTCTGTTTGTTAAAAATAATCGAACTGAAAATAAACAGTAATTTGGCCTAAAATGATACGGCGCTGTGTGAAGAAAATGTGCACAAGCGCCAGTTGGGCCCCAGGGCACTGTATCTAATATGACTTCTGGGGGGTTCCTTTATAAGGGCGGATCAGCGTCGCCCCACCTGCGGTGACTCTCCCCCACCCTCTAGACCCTACCATTGTTACTACTTTATAATTATCACAGGCAGTCAGGCACTTGCGCACTGTTCTAGTGAAGAGTGTCAGAGTTTCAGGGCGGTCAGACTGGCAGCAGCAGGAGCGGGGTGATTTCTGAAGCTGGCTGCCCAGTGCGCATGTCGGAATGGGTGGCCGTCTTGCAACGGCCAGCTAGACATGCGCACTTCACACTGCACAATGCACAGCTGGTGTTAACCTGAAGGGTATTGCAGGCACAGGGACCCAAGCTCAAAAGGAGCACTAGGTTAGCCTGCTCAAACCAATCCTGGGGCTTCTTTCATGCTGAGAGCAGCTGCAGGATTGGTTAGGTTCACGTTGGCACAAAGTCAACGTGAACCTCTTTCCGTTTCTTTCCTACCCTGAGAGTGTGCACTATACACCACCTGAGCCTTCGAGTAAAGCAGAGGAGCTGGGGTGAGGAGGAGAACTACTATGAGTGACACTTCCTCGTCAGCAAAAATCAAGCAATGAAGACACTAGAAACATATAAATATCAGAAATTACACTCATTGAGCAACAAGAACTCTAAGAACTTGCACAACCTACTCACATCCTACATGACTTACAAGTCTGGGGCTCAGGGGATAATCAGGCGGGCAAGCAGCTTAGATCCTACCATCACCAGCTACCCTTGGATTGCTGGCAAGATAACACATTACTTGTGCCTAAGTTTAAATACAATTATGCCAGTGTTTCTCCAACAACAAGGTGTTGTCTCTGTTTGTGCTCTTGTGTTAGTTAATATGGGTTTGTGTATACATCTGACTGGGACTACAAGTGTGGCCCTGGCTATGGGGTAATAGTTTTATGATGGCAGAGCGGGAGTCTCCACTGGCAGATATCTGCATTTGGAGTGTCGGCATGTCAGAGGAGAGAGAATGTTACATTTTTTACAGATTCTTGCTGTTCCCTCTTAAGTCATGTATAAACAATTAAATCTAAAAATCATAAGTAACTGGGACAGCTCAGCTTGTTTTACATATGCAAAGTGAACATCCTAGCTATAGGGTACTCTAACACCCAGGCTCCTACCAGAGTAAACATCTTTTCTTGATGTGCTGTAACCTTCCTTTCCACACCTTGGGTGATGTGCTGCAAGCTTCCTTTCCACACCTTGGGCAGCTGTCTGTAATTTCCTTGTTCCAAAGCGCACGCTCCGCTCTACAAGCCTCATAGAAACAGCTGGCCCAGACACAGTGAACAGGGTCTTATCTCCTGCCTTCACACTGTGGGTCGTGCATGGCTATCTTCAGACGGACCTGGTGTGGCCCCCTCTTCCATCATAGACCAGTCTTGAACAACAGCTGACCACTCAGGCCAGACTTTTATCACCTCTGATTGATAGGCTCATCCAATCAGAGGGTCTGCTACTTTTGCCTCCTGAATAACCTCCAATCACAAACCATTCAGGCGTGTTCAATGCATGGGTAAAATGCATGCCCCAGTCCCCCCCCATGTTCTCCTGGTATCAGGCTGTGCAACTCCCTAGAGAGGAATTTTAATTAACTCCAGCCCAGGAGGCCATGACCAGTGGGGGAGGGTCCTCTTCGCAGAGTTAGTGCAGCTAAGCCCAGATAAGAGCTGAGTGTCTACCCCAGCCCACCAGGCATTTCCAAGGAAATAGGGAGGGGCACGGGGAACTGGGATGTCCAGCAGAACAGCTTGCATTCCTCACACTGGCTCAAATCACCATTCTTCCCCTGTACACCCACGGGCTCTCAAACATACATCAGGCAGACAAAGGCAACGGGCCCACAGGCATGCCAGACTGCACAGACTTGGTCAGGAGGGAGCCTAGGGACTCACCGCTCCTGACTATAGATTTATTGCTGTCACCACTGTCAGTCTACCACAGCCTTAATAGAGAGGGCAGTAGCCACTCTCTGAAAAATAGGGGTGCACTAGGCATGCCCCCTCGACCTCAGAGCCAAGCTCTAGGGTCTCAACCCATTTAAACAGGTAGAACCTCAGTGGACATGTATGACTGTCATGCTCACTGAGGTAGGGATCTAGAAACTATACAGTAGCTTTTGAGTAACTTGCCTGGAGATCAGCATAAGGCAGGGGAAGCACTCTCTCCACAGACATGCAGGAGACTTCCCGTCCCAACATATGCCCTTCCCAGATCAGAATGGCCGGTACTTACTTCCCAGTGGGAGAAGACCGATCATCTGATTGGATAAACCAGCGGTAAAGTCCATCTACATTACCATGCTGTAAGCCTGCTTTATGTTCCACAGTAAAATCTAGTCCCTGCAGAGATATGGACCACCTGAGCAACTTTGGGTTCTCCCCTTTCATTGCCATGAGCCACTTGAGGGACGTGTGATCTGTTTGAACCACAAACCTTGCACCAAAAAAGTAAGGCCTGAATCTTCTAAGGGCCCACACTATGGCAAAGCATTCTTTTTCAACTGCAGACCAGTTCTGCTCCCTGGGGAGTAGTCGGCGGCTGATAAAGGCCACCGGATGCTCCCTTCTCTTTTCATTGAGCTGGGCAAGAACTGCCCCAACTCCCTTGTCTGAAGCATCTGTCTACAAAATGAAGGTCTGACTGTAATCAGGGGCCTTCAATACAGGTGCATTGCATAGTGCAGTCTTCAATTCATCAAATGCCTTCTGACACTCTTCAGTCCAGATCACCTTCCTGGGCTGCTTCTTAGAGGTCAGGGCTGTCAATGGAGCAACAATGGTCCCATAGTTTGCTACAAGGTTCCGATAGTAACCAGGAAGGCCCAGAAAGGCCCTTACCTGGATCTGAGTAGTGGGAGTCTCCCAGTCCAGCACCGCCTGGACTTTAGCCTCCAGGGGGCGAACCTTCCCATTACTCACCTGATGTCCAAGATAAACAACAGAGGTCTGACCAACTTGACACTTGATTGCCTTGATGGTCAGCTTGGCCCCCTGCATCCTCACCAACACCTGCTCCAGGTGTCCCATGTGGTCCTCCCAGGAGGAGCTGTAGACAGTCATCCAGGTACGCCACACAGAACTCTTCCAGGCCTGCCAATACATGATTGACTAGGCGCTGGAAAGTGGCGGGAGCATTCTTCAATCCAAAAGGCATAACTTTAAATTGGTAGAGGCCCCCTGGGGTTGAAAATGCTGTTTTCTCATTGGCACCAGGTGTGAATGCAATCTGCCAGTAACCGCTGGTTAGATCAAAAGTACTAAGGTACTTTGCGGCACCCAACCTATCCACCAGCTCATCAGCTCGGGGAATAGAATGGGCATCAGTTTTTGTCACAGTATTTAAACCCCGATAGTCCACACAAAAGTGCAGGTCAGCTGACCCCTGCTTAGGCACCAACACCACTGGACTGGCCCAGGGACTACGGGAATGTTCGACAACCCCCAGGTGAAGCATCTTGGCCACCTCAGTCTTGATGCACTCTTGAACCCGGTCTGACATCCTATATGTCTTGCTCCTAACAGGAAGGGTGTCCCTGTGTCTATGTCAAGCACACAGACAGGCATCAGCCCAGGGGTAAGTGAAAGGAGATGGGAAAATCTCCCCAGCAGCTCTTTACACTCCACCTGCTGTTCAGGTGTCAGTTCAGAGGCAAGCTTAACTCCCTCAACTGAACCATCCTTCTCATCACCTTGCAATAAGTCAGGGAGGGCCTCACTCTCTTCTTCCACCTCTTCAGCCATTGCAAGTAAAGAAACAGTGTACTCCCTGCGAAGACACAGCTTCAGACGATTGACATGGAATATCCTTTTGGGCTCCCGTGCAGCACCTGTGTCAACTAAATAGTTGACATCAGAAATCTTAATAACAACTTTGTGGGGGCCACACCACTTGTCCTCCAGAGCCCAGGGACAAATCGGCTTCAGGACCCACACTTCCTGGTTCTCAATTGTACCCAGTCAGCATAGCCTTCTGGTCATAGCACTCCTTCATGAGCTGTTGGCTGGCTTGAAGATTATTCTTTGCTTTACTCATGGGCTGGGCCATCAGCCTACGGAGGCCCAAGACATAGTCCACCACATCATGGGTAGGGGTCTTAGGGTTGCCTTCCAAGCCCTCCTTGACCAGTGTGAAGCGACCTCGGACAGGATGCCCAAAAAGTAGTTCAAAGGTACTGAACCCTACTCCTTTTTGTGGTATCTCCCTATAAGCAAACAACAGGCATGGCAAGAGGAGATCCCACTTCCTCTTGAGGGGATCAGACAGAGTCCCCATCATGCTCTTTAGGGTCTTATTGAAGCGCTCCACCAAACCGTTGGCTGTGGGATGGTAAGCGGTGGAGAAGTGGTAAGTCACTCCTACCTCTTCCCACATTGCCTTCATATAAGATGAGATGAAGTTGGTTCCCCTATCAGTAACCACCGTCTGTGGAAATCAAACCCTGGAAAAGATCCCTAGAAGAGCCCTAGCTACCACCTTAGCAGTAGTGCTCCTCAAAGCCACTGCCTCAGGGTACCTGGTGGCATGATCCACCACAACAAGAATGTATTTGTTGCCTGAGGATGAACATGGAGGGTCAAACGGACCAACCACATTGTCTGACCACCAGAGTTGCCACTGGCCTGACAGACCAGACAGGTTCGGCAAAATGTCTCCACATCCTGACCAACTCCTGGCCAGTAAAACAGAGGTGCTAACCTGACCTTTGTCTTTTTGATGCCCAAGTACCCAGCTAGGGGTACTTCATGGGCTATCTGTAGCAGGAAATTCCTGTGCACCTGAGGAACCACCAACCTTTAGCTGGCTCCTGGCTCTGGGTCAGCAGGCTCACTGTAAAGGAGTCCATCTTCCCAAGCCACCTTGTGCTTTCCGACTACTCCAGTAGAGACCTGTTCCTGAGCAGCTTTACGCAGGCCAACAACTGTAGGACACTCAGCCTGCGCCTTACAAAACTCCTCACGGGACGGTCCTCCTGCCACACGCAGCTCCTGCAGCTCTGGCAGGGACCCAGACTCCAACACCTTATCCGCCTCTGGATGCTCACCCTCCTCTCCAACTGGAGCAGGAGGTGCAGACACCAGGACAGGTGCCTTCTCAGAATCTGCCCTTGGTCCTTGTTCTGGCCTGTTCCCCTCTAGTGTCTCTTCCACTAGAGTGGTCCTCCCTTCACTAGGAAGCAGTTTTTCAATCTGTGCCCTAGTGAGCACAGCTGATGAAATCCAGGCCATATAGGCCTCAGGGCCTGGTACTAACCCGGGTTCAACAAGATAATTCCCCAGAAAGCACCCAGCACCCTGCTTCTCTCGCACCCCCACGTTGACCATGGCCTTCTTACCATTCACCTCTACCTCCACTCTATGAAGAGGGTACTCCATGTCATCACCACTAGCTACAAGTCCATACCCCATGGAACCAGGAATGATGTCTTCTGGTTTGAGATATTTGCGTTCAACCATAGTCCTGTGGGCACCAGTATCCCTCATGGCAGGAACCTTCCTTCCATTGATACTTGCCACACTCATATACCCCGTTGAGTTAGCATATTCACGCATAAGGGCTTCTGGGTCAAGTTCCCAGATGTCCCTGGTGACTAAGTTAAACACACTTGGGTCTCCCTTCATGTCTGCCCCCAATGAAAGCACACTTGCTATCACGGGTGCCACTGGCACCACGTCTGGCTTTAGGTGTCCCTCTCGGTGACACTTAGAGCATTTAATCTCCTTCGGAGTGAAAGGACCCTTTTCTCCTTTCCCCTTCTGGTACTGACTAGAGGCCTCGTTCCCCTTAGACTCTTGTCCTGACTGAGAGCCTTGTAAACCGTTCTGGCCCTTCCCCTCTGATTTAGGGCCAGCCTGCTGGGAGTTCTTCTCCCCCTTGGGCTTGGAAAGGGGTTGCCCCTGCCCCCTGTTCACTCTGTTGGCAACCCACTTATCTGCCACCACTGCAAGTTTCTCAGGATCTCTCTCAGGAAGGTCAGACAAATACTGTCTGAGTGGGACAGAGCACTCCTCCCGGAGGCGCTCTGCAATCATCACCTGATTTAGGGACTGGTAATCATTTGCTTCCATCCCTCTCACCCACTCATTCCAGTCTCTCACTATGTCATGGACCCAATTCTCAAAAGGAACCCCCTCTGCCTTCTTGTTCTCACAGAACCTCTGCAAGTACTGGGCTGGTTTCAACCCAAACCGCCTAATCAAAGCATCCTTCATGCACTCATATGTCAGACTGTCTTTCTCAGACATCCTTTCAATCACTTCAGTCCCTTCCTGAGGGAGGCGACTCAGTAAAGTTGCTGCTTTGGACTGACCATTAGGACCTTGAGCCTTACATGCTAGATGAAAGACACGGATCCAACTGAGAACATCAGTGCCAGGGACATATATGTGTATCAATTATTTTGGTTTGGTTCCTTGGTGGTATTTTCCTTTCCCTGGGATTTTGAAGTGCACTCACCATCCACAGAGCTAAGCCCTCTATCAGCTGCTAACTTGAGCTTCTCTTTCTCCAGGGCTATCCACTCTTTCTCCAATTCCCTATCCTTCTCTTTCTCCTGTCTCTCCCTTTCTTTCTCCAACATCTCCCTTTCCCTCTCCTTCTCTTTCTCCTGTCTCTCCCTTTCCCTCTCATTCTCCTTCCAAGACCACTCTTCCTGTCTGATCCTTCGCTGCACCTCTTCTGCCTGGCGGGCCATCCTTAGCTTCTCCCTCTCAAACTCTCTTACTTTCTCCTCTGCTAAATCCTTAGCTTCCTGGAGTTTCAGCTGAAGTTTAAGGGTCTCTGCTAGCTCAGTCCCTCCTAAGGAGGCGAATCCTGGGGCAGGGATAAAGGTAGCTCTGGAGATAGGGAGAGGTGAAAGTCTAGGGGCAGGTCTAGGGGAAAACCTAGGGAAAGCTTTGGGGCTGGTACAGGAGAAGCCTGCACTGACTGACTTGAAAGGCTTGTGGTAACAGTGCTCTCCAACTGTTGCACAACAGTGACCTCTTGCTCAAAGCATTGTGTCATGTGGCTAATCAAGTGCTCCCTGTCCTTCGAACTTGGGACTTTTCTCCCCCTGTCAGCACACATTTGCTTTAATTGCTCCACAGTCAAGTTCTGCAGTTCCAATTCCTCTCCAATGTTATCTGCCATTTTACATATAGCTTATTATTATCTGCTGGAATTATCAACTGGCCTCAGTGTCCACTGAGCCTGAAGTCTAGTGATCCCTCACCGCTTGCCACCAATGTTAGACCCGGCTTCCTGGGCACCAGGGCACTCAGGGGTAACTGCGCTCCAATTGCATCAACTGGAGTGTTCCCTCACTGGTGTCCTGGGGCCTCAGTACTAGTGGACCCAAAACTGGATAACCAAGTACTCCTTTCCAGCACTTGACTTGTACCGCCAGCTGATAAACTCAATGTCCAGTCAGTGCTTTACTTTTTATAAAAGAAAAGTACTTTAATACACCCAAGATAATTATACTACACATAAAACTAGGATAAACAGTGAAAACCAGATGTCTCTACAGCCCTCTGGGACAGAGTTCTGACCCCAAACAGTATTATAGCGCCTAGACGCCAAGCACTTTAAAAACACAGTTAACATGAAAACACACAGTAAGCATTGCATATTACAGATCATGTTACACAGGGCTACTATCATTCACTAGTGCCTTGATACCAATCTTTGGAATGACAGGAAATAGTTTCAGCATATGATGTGAAGTCAAATGTTCTTGATCGGCCCCATAACCCCCCACCCAAAGCAACAGAAGTACCCTCCCGTCGTGAGTGTGGACACCACTCTAGTGGTGTCAGGGATCTGGTCACAGGTGCCTGATGTCTTGGCCCAGTTTACTGGAGTCCCACTAGTCCAGTAGCCACTGGCTAGCTGTAGGAGGGTAGTGGCTGGACAGAGTGCTGCTGCATCCTTATACCCTCAAAGATCACAAAATGAAAGGTGGGTGCCTGTTTCACTGGCCTCTATTCCCAGCTACTGCTTGTACAGGCTCCCACAGTGCAAGGTAGGAGCTTCAAAGACTAGAATCAAGCTATCTCCTCTCTGGCTCTCTTCATGTGCTGCAAGCTTCTTTCCACCAGCTTTTCTTGATGTGCCACAAGCTTTTTTCCACCAGCTTTTCTTGATGTGCTGTAAGCTTCCTTTCCACACCTTGGGTGATGTGCCGCAAGCTTCCTTTCTACACCTTGGGCAGCTGTCTGTAATTTCCTTGTTCCAAAGCGCACGCTCCGCTCTACAAGCCTCACAGAAACAGCTGGCTCAGACGCAGTGAACAGGGACTTATCTCCTGTCTTCATACTGCGGGTCGTGCCTGGCTATCTTCAGACGGACCTGGTGTGGCCGCCTCTTCCGTCATAGACCAGTCTTGAACAACAGCTGACCACTCAGGCCAGACTTTTATCACCTCTGATTGATAGGCTGATCCAACAAGAGGGTCTGCTACTTTTGCATCCTGAATACACCTCCAATCACAAACCATTCATGGTGTGTTCAATGCAGGGGTAAAGCATGCTCCAGTCCACCCCCATGTTCTACTGGTATCAGGCTGTGCAACTTCCTAGAGAGGAATTTTATTTAACTCCAGCCCAAGAGGCCCTGACCAGTGGGAGAGGGTCCTCTTCGCAGAGTTAGTGCAGCTAAACCCAGATAAGAGCTGAGTGTCTACCCCAACCCACCAGGCCTTTCCAAGGAAATAGGGAGGGGCACTGGGGAGCTAGGATGTCCAGCAGAACAGCTTGCATCCCTCACACTGGCTCAAATCACCATTCTTCCCCTGTACACCCACGGGCTCTCAAGCATACATCAGGCCGACAAAGGCAACAGGCCCACAGGCATGGCAAACTGCACAGACTTGGTCAGGAGGGTGCCTAGGGACTCACTCCTCCTGACTATAGATTTATTGCTGCCACAACTGTCAGTCTACCACAGCCTTAATAGAGAGGGCAGTAGCCACTCTCTGAAAAATAGGGGCGCACTAGGCATGCTACCTCGATCTCAGAGCCAAGCTCTAGGGTCTCAATCCATGTATAACATGGAGAAATTCAGTGGACATGTATGACTGTCATGCTCACTGAGGTAGGGATCTAGAAACTATACAGTAGCTTTTGAGTGACTTGCCTGGAGATTAGCATAAGGCAGGGGAAGGACTCTCTCCAAAGACATGCAGGAGACTTCCCGTCCCAACACCCTGTTAAACCCCAGTACAAACAGGTACAGAGGGAAAGGAAAGAGTTTTTCCTTTCCCCCTCTGTTTGCATTTGATTCCTGCTCCTCAATTGCAGGCGAGGCCATGATCATGGAGCAGGAATTCACTATCCGAAAACACCACAACATATTTCGTTGTTTGGGGAGCAGCTCCTTAAGCAAGGGTCGCACCCTTTGGGAAGCACTTATGGATTCATGTTTCGGGCCCCCGGGAGGCTAGTTTTGCCGTTGTTTTTGACCGATCAGCCCCTTGGGGGAGTCGAAACCCACTATATGTCATGGATGATATTAAACTAATTGTTGGGAGCGACTCCTTGGGCATGGGTCACTCCCCTTGGGGTTAATTTGTTTTTTGGAATGCCGCCCTCCAGGAGGGCATATCGGCCATTTGTAGACCGTTCTGCCCTTGGTGGAGGGGGGCAGAAGCCAATAGACACCAGGTAAAAGTGTTTTTAAAGGGAGTGACCCCTTGGGCAAGATTCCCGGCACACAGGTGTGCAGATCGGCCGTAATTAGACCGATCTGCCCTCTCAGGGGGGAGGGGAGGGATGGAAACCATCAGACACCAGGCAAATTAATTTTGATGGTGATGTATTCTGCACCTCCTCAGAGGGCATATTGGACATTTTTAGGGGGTGGGTAGACGGAAGCCATAAGACAACAGGGGTTTTGTATGGGAGCATCCACTTGAGGTCCATATAACATTTTGAGTGGATTGGGCCTCAGGGTGGGTGGTAACACTTGAGTCACCTGGTAATGACATAATGTATGTGGTGGGGAGCTGCTTATGGGGTAAGGTTTGCTTCCATCTGGTGGTGTCGTTTTTGCCTTTGTCACAGCTCTTTTCGGGGGAATATCACTGTTTTTTGATTGATATTTTATTATTATTTTTATTGGTGTTGCAGTTTTCTCTTTTTTATTGTAGAGCCAATTGTTTCCTTTGTCTTCGTGGTGAATTATGTTTGAGGGTGCAGCTTTAGCAGATCTGTAGTTTGTGGAGTTGTGGTTGGTGACAACTCATTTTGTAAACTTTTCATCTAATCTGTATCCTTTGCTGGTTCGTATAATTCCTTTGACTGCTATACTAATGTTTCAATATTTTTCTTTTTAATGTGATTGTCTTTCAAAGTAACGTATTGATTTGTGCACGTTCTATACTACCTTGTGATATGTGTAATATTTTTTTCCCATTCCAGTGGAACGTTTCTGGTGCTTGCTTTGTCTGTACAGAGTAGGTGCAGTGATTCTCAGTCTTACTGTCTCAGGCAAGTGAGTGGTATCATTTTTGAGCAATTAGGTCTTTTTGTGCTTTTTATCGATTGACTTTCCTATGCCACTAGCTTTACTTTCTGGTTGATAAACCCAGTTTGTTTATCACTTGACCTACCCACACAAGTGAGGCACCGTTCAGGAGACTTGAGGGAATGATGAGTGGTAGGACATTTGTTGGTCAAAGCAGATTCCAAGAGTTTTTCTCTTATAAATGCAAGAAAACATTTTTTAGGCAAGAGATTTGCAAGAGGTTCTGGGTAAAGAAAACTGGTGAGAGCCATACAATTCAGCCCACCCTGTCCTCCCACAGGTGTATAGTTTTCAAAGATCTGCTGGTTCCATAGGTTTACAGTAGGAAAGTAGCCCTTTGTGACATGGTTACCCCCACTTTTTGCCTTGTAACTAATGTGATTTCAAATGGAAGTGCACTAGCTTCTTGCTAGCCAGGTTCCCAGTGCCAGAGCTCTTTCCCAAAACTGTACAATTGTTTCCCCAATCGACAAACCCTTTAGCACCCTTTGTAAGTCTCTAGTAAATGGTGCCCCTGGGACCTAGGGATTAAGGTACTAAAGAGGGTCCTTAAGGGCAGCAGCACATATTGTGCCACCCTAAGGGATCCCTCACCAAGCACATGCAAGGCTGCCATTGCAGGCTGCGTGTCTTGGTGCAGACAAAAGTGATAGCATGAGATGTCACACATATTCCTGTGTGCCATGTCCCCTAACACTGCATGTGATATTTGCAAAGTCACCCCTGTGGCAGGCCTGAAAGCCTTAACGCCCGGTGCTGAATATTACATGTGAGGGTATGCGTGCATGAGCAGATATGTCCCTGTGCTGATCAGTCTTATTACTGCCAGTGCAAGTGGACAGGGGAGCTATTTTAAAACATGTGCTGCACACTGATGAAAACGAGTTCCCCAGCTACATGAGGGCTTCATTGAAAGTAGGGATGTTTAGTATCAAACATCTTAGATTGATAAACCCACACTAATTCCAGTGATGGACTTACCAATACATTCACCCAGAGGGCACCTAAGAGGTACCCTCTAAAAACCTACCAGCCTCTGCTGTGATAGTTAACTGGTTTCTGCCAGCCTGCTACCGAGACACTGTTTACCTCCTAGGATGAAAGACTCTGGGGCATATTATCAAGACAGGCGATAAAATTATTGCCATTTTAGCGGCAGAAAACTGCAGCTAAAAAACTGCTGCTAAAACGGCGATAATGGGCTTGATAATATGCTCTATGGAATTCCAATTGAAGCCCATGTTAAATGTGAAGGACATTTAACATGGACTTCAATTGGAATTCCATAGAGCAGCGTTTCCCAAAGGGGTCCCTGAGACATTCCCAGGGCGTCCGCAGGACTCGAGTGCCTGTCGTCGTAGTGAAAAATGAAACGCCTATGCGTCCTCACAGCACACAAGAGCTGTGAATGTTGGCGCAGGGGCAGCGAGACCACAACAATACAATTGTGAGGCAGGGGCAGCGATTGGGCAGTGGGCAGTCAGGGGGCGGGGCCGCAGGGGCCACAGCGGGTGGGGAAACAAGTGCAACAGAAGGCAAAAGGGGCACAAAAAACGAGTGGAACAGAGGGCAGAAAGGCACTAAAAACGAGGGGCAAACAAGTGGAACAGAGGGCAGAAAGGCACAAAAAAAGAGTGGAACAGAGGGCAGAAGGGCACAAAAACGACGGAAAAGCGAGTGAACAGAGGGCAGAAAGGCACAAAAAACGATTGAGACAGAGGGCAGAAGGGCACAAAAAATGAGGGGAAAACTAGTGGAACAGAGGGTAGAAAGGCACAAATAACGAGTGGAACAGAGGGTAGAAGGGCACAAAAACGAGGGAAAAACGAGTGGCACAGAGGGCAGAAAGGCACAAAAACGAGTGGAACAGAGGGCAGAAAGGCACAAAAAACGAGTAGAACAGAGGGCAGAAGGGTACAAAAAACGAGGGAAAACAAGTGGAACAGAGGGCAGAAAGGCACAAAAAACGAGGGAAAAACAAGTGGCACAGAGGGCAGATAGGCACAAAAACGAGGGAAAAAATGAGTGGAACAGAGGGCAGAAAGGCACAAAAAACGAGGGGAAAACGAGTGGAACAGAGGGCAGAAAGGCACAAAAAACGAGTGGAACAGAGGGCAGAAATGCACAAAAAATGAGTGGAACAGAGGGCAGAAGGGCACAAAAAACGAGGGAAAAACGAGTGGATCAGAGGGCAGAAAGGAAGAAATAACGAGTGGAACAGAGGCACAAGGGCACAAAAAACGAAGGAAAAATGAGTGGAACAGAGGGTAAAAAGGCACAAAAAACGAGTGAAACAGAGGGCAGAAAGGCCAAAAAACAAGTGGAACAGAGGGCAGAAAAGCACAAAAAACGAGTGGAACAGAGGGCAGAAGGGTACAAAAACGAGGGAAAACAAGTGGAACAGAGGGCAGAAAGGCACAAAAAACGAAGGGAAAACAAGTGGCACAGAGGGCAGAAGGGCACAAAAAAAGAGGGAAAAAACGAGTGGAACAGAGGGCAGAAAGGCACAAAAAACGAGGAAAAAATGAGTGGCACAGAGGGCAAAAAGGCACAAAAAAATGAGGGAAAAACGAGTGGAACAGAGGGCAGAAAGGCACAAAAAATGAGGGAAAAACGATTGGAACAGCGGGTAGAAAGGCCCAAAAAACGAGTGGGACTGAGGGCAGAAAGGCACAAAAAACGAGTGGAACATTTATTGATCATTGTGTGTAGCTGAAGATGTCTTGCACTCCACTTGGTTACGCCTAAGGCTGCTCAGCCACACTACCCCTAATAGAACACCTTGGGATTGTATCAAGTAAGCCCCTGTCCACTTATAAGGGAACCCTTTTGACTCTTTCATGGTATATCAGATTATTGATATACCACATAAAGAGCCAGCTTCCTACATTTCCCTAGATTTCAACTGAGCATGGAAGCCTGGCAGCGAAAGGATTAACTGCAGTTCTTCAGGCTTTGACACAATAAGAAACCTATCCTTCCCAGTGTGGGACGTTTTAACACTTAGCCCACATAAGGAAAACTTTGCAATATGCTCTGTTTGCCACAAGAAAAGTTTGTTGTGCTAACCTAGGGGGGAACTATGGTACCGGAGGCCAACTGTCCCATTTAACTCAGTATGTTTTGCTCACCTTGGTGGCTGTCCCAGCAAGGGCAGCTCTAGCAGAGCAACCTCATTTGCCTGCAATACCAACAATAAGTCCTATAATTATACATTCAACTATTGATACAATTTCCGCAAATCGTGAGGAAATTCCTTTTTGGATTGCCCAAAAAATCTAGCATAAAGCTGTGTTTCCTCTTACAGGACTATAAGACAAGCACAGAATATTGACTATGTGCTTACTCCATCGGATGGTTGCCATAATAGGTGACTGTGCCACTTGAGGCACAGTCTTTGCTGCAGTCTATGCCATCATACCTGCATTCCGTCTATGTCAGTCTTGTCAGAGGTGTTAAAACAAATAAAGAATTAACATGGGACAGCTGTTGCACTGGATTTGGTGATGAAACTAATGGGAAATGTTGCCGTAGTCTGCCCAATGATTCTGTCTAACGTTAAAGGTGAAGCTGCTTCTCTGGCTATATGCCAGTGGCTCGCGCAGGTTGCACTGCTCAACCAGGAACTCGAGCTACCTATAATTGTTGCTGTAGTATATACTTATATTGGTCACAATAATTTGGGAACCAGAGCCAGTAAACCTCAACTTGCCAACCCTAGTTCAAACAAGGATAATGCCAAACAGAACCCGGAGTTAGTTAAAAAACGATGGGTCAAAACCAAACCTAAACAAAAAGCTAAATCTTGAGGAGGATCTCCATCACCGGAGTCCTCTGACAGATGCTATAATTTGCTTGACCGCACACAGATGAAAGCACCGGATAAGTATCAGCTTTCTGATACTCTTCCTTCTCGTTCCTTTCAGGACCCATCTGAAAAACAATACGAGATTCTGAACGCAAACAAGAAGAGTATGTGAAACCAAAGAAGAATTCACAACACTCGTCTGACGTGAAGATTAAGAAGGAGGAGAAACCTCCTCAATTTAGGCCTCAATTTCAGAAACAGAAAGTTGCGGCCATAACCACAAAATATGTCACAAATACTGAGAAGTCTCGTCCTGAACAGGCAGAGGCTGATGACTCTCCTTGACAGCGCAGCAAAAGTCACTATAGTGCACTGGAATGTCAAGGAATTTCTGGCAGCAACTAATAACTTAATTACAGTTGAAACCCCAGAAAGGCACTTAGGGCCAGATGTAGGTACATCTATTTTACCGACTCATAAATACCGAATTTTACCGATTCGGTATTTATGAATCGGTAAAATAGAAGGAGGGAGATGTAGGTAAATCCAGATGTGCATTTACCGAATCGGTAATATTCGGTATTTACCGATTCGGTAAATACTGACCGGTAATGCCCATTCTAGGAATGAATGGGCATTACCGAATCGGTATTTACCGAATCGGTAAATACCGAATTTCACAAGGGTGCAGGGGGTGTCACTTTGACATCCTCCAGCACCCCCATAACAGGGTCGGGTGTCATGTGGCAGGCATACATCCCCTAAGGGCAGGTCTGCCTGTCATATGGCAAAGGTGTGCATGCACAAATGTGCATGCACACCGGAATCGGTATTTTACCATCAAATTGAATTTGATGGTAAAATACCGATTCAGTAAGGCTTGTGGGACTCAGAAGAGTCCCACCTACATATCAAATTTACCGAATCGGTAAAAATACCGATTCGGTATTTTACAGAATCGGTAAATTTACTGATCGGTAAATTTACCGATTCTGTAAAATGACTGGCCCTACATCTCAAAATCCAATTACCGGTCGGTAACGGCCGAATTCGGCCGTTACCGACCTGTAATTGGCCACCTACATCTAGCCCTTAGCCCCTCCAGACTGATTATATGATTTGAATATACAAATTTAGGGTCACATACAGCGCACCATTAGAGTGATATTCTGAGAAAATGTAACATTATCATACGAGATTCTCTTAGGAGAGGTTGATTGGCCCTTGCACTTTGTCTAAACATCCCCAGGGTGAGGATGTAATATTCCCATCTGTTTCTGCGCTTGTTCCTGACAAAGTCAAACAAGCCTATGCAGTAGACACTATTAACAAGATTTTTAACTGTGCTGTGCAGACCCCTAAGGACTGTGTGCAAGTTTTTTGTGGTTGATATTTTCTGTACAACATAACACCAATAACAGTGGCACATGCCACTGAATATTGGTTCTTTGTACCTGTAGCAGGTTGGGCTGAACCATTAGTTCAAATAATATATTTATACTGCTCTAGATGCCAAACATTGCTGGGCATGGGATAAACATGCTCATATTGAAGAAATACTTGTGTCTGAAAAGATGTGTTAAAGACGAAGTCTACATCAACAGCTGATAAGGATGTCTCCCATTATATCCATCTAGGATGGAGGGCCTTAGTGGTAGAAATGCTAGCTTTCAGAACCACCTCTAAGGCTGCAATGGGTGTAATAAAAATAATGTGTTTCCCCTGTGCAATTAGCAGCTCTTTAAATGTAGCCACCTGTTGTGGGTTCCATCAGTTCTTTAACTGCACCTATGGCTCCTGTTTTTCAATGAACTACTTCTGGTTATTTTGTGGGCACAGAGGATTTTTCATCTGACTCTTTTGACATTTTCTCCATTTTAGACATTCAACCTCCATGAGCCTGGGTTTTCTTTTCATGGTTGAAACACACTTATCTGGTCCCTCCTTGGATATAAATTTGGATAACATTTTCCTTGGTTTTTCTATTCCTTTGTATTGGATTTGTGACTGTTTTCTTCTTGGTGATAAATGGCCATTACTTTCTAGAATGCTCTGCCACAGAACTGGTCGACAAGGTGTTACGCCTCACTCATGTTCACATAAGCTAAAAAAAGACTTGTCCCTTGTGAACATTTTAGCTGTTCCAGTAATTGATGGAATTGTTTGGGATAAAGTACCTTATGACATCTTCAGCCCTACAGAAATACTGCAGGTTCCTTAAGTTTTTAGGGTTATTATGGGTGATGTTATTGTACCTGGGTCACATTCTGATGATTGGGATATTGAGACTATAAACTCTATGCTCTCGGAGCTGGAATACTACACTGTTTTAAAATCCGAGAACCTGCATCTAAATTCTGTTAATTATGGTGAAATGTACTAACTTGGTCTCAACCGCAGAGAAGATACTGGAACTGATGCTGGACCTCCTATCCCTGCAGGGCCTAATCTGTTCAAGAAAAAAACATCTGCCTACACAAAGTGAGGCCCATGGGGGAGAAGGGCTGGACAAAATAAGAAAAGAGAGACTTGCAGTACTCGTTCCAGTCAGCAACTGTGCTGTTCGGCATTAACTCTAGGCCCTCTGAGTCTGCTAGGTAGATGTACACAGGACCGTGACCTCTGATTTTGCGAAGACCCAATGCACTATAAATAACAAGAAGAGGCAATTACCATCAATACAATAGAGGCCACTCAAACGACGGACTAGCAACAACTTCAGTAACATACCCTTACAGTCTTTTTCAGAAACATTGCAAAGAACCAGAATAGCCGGAACCACTGATTGGAGCTACACTACCAAAGAATAACTCAAAATACATATTGGTGTTACTGGCACTCCCAAAGAAAAATTCAGAACATAGATGGAAGTTAATGACACCCCCCAGGATAAACTCAAAACATAGCTCTTGGCACATGGATAATACATGAATCCAGCGCTTGAAGAAAAGTTCTTTAGGCACTACTGTTCAATAGCGAAACACATAGCAAAATGGAACACCCCCTAATTATTTCTCAGAGTTTTGTCATTGTGGCTCCAGTCCGCCTAGCGATGATCAGGTGAGTTTTTTATTTTTTTAAAACTGCACTCTGTTGCCATGGGCATTTGCCTGTCACTCACACACTTTCTGCCAAGATGACCCCAGTAGTACTTCACTTTATCCCCACAGCAGCAGACTTTCTCCTGCCTAAGAGCCACTACATCTGTTCGGGACACAGTCCATCGCCTTTACCAAGATCAAGTCATGTCATCTTATGTATGACTCCAAGCAGGCCTATAGGTGGGGCTGCAGGTCTCGGATGCTGCAGTATGTAAAAACTGGTTCTTAAATGGGTCCTACTAAACCCTGTAATCATGTCCGTAGCTTTACAGGCAACAATAACTGTAAAAATCCTTTTGGCAATCAATGTCATGGATGCTGTCCTTATTTATTATGTGCTTTTTTTAATGTCATCCTGCAATCCCTATGAGTATTTGCTTTTTCCTGATATGCTGCTTCTAGTTTTTTGTCATGCTACATAGGACACTTGTATTATTTGTAACGTGAAATACGTTACTTCTGGGTACTTAGGTGAGTTCAAGTTGTGGGTGGATGTTTATGACGGGGCACAATTGAGAATTATGGGAATGAGGCAGAAGGCAGTGCAAGATTTTCACTGTGTAATCAGCGGCCCATAGAGGTGTTGAGACGACATGCACATTTAACCCTTGAGTTCTCTGTCAAACGTCCAGAGCAAGGACGTTTGAAGTGGTAGAAATGCTAGCTTTCAGAACCACCTCTAAGGCTGCAATGGGTGTAATAAAAATAATGTGTTTCCCCTGTGCAATTAGCAGCTCTTTAAATGTAGCCACCTGTTGTGGGTTCCATCAGTTCTTTAACTGCACCTATGGCTCCTGTTTTTCAATTAACTACTTCTGGTTATTTTGTGGGCACAGAGGATTTTTCATCTGACTCTTTTGACATTTTCTCCATTTTAGACATTCAACATCCATGAGCCTGGGTTTTCTTTTCATGATTGAAACACACTTATCTGGTCCCTCCTTGGATATACATTTGGATAACATTTTCCTTGGTTTTTCTATTCCTTTGTATTGGATTTGTGACTGTTTTCTTCTTGGTGATAAATGGCCATTACTTTCTAGAATGCTCTGCCACAGAACTGGTCGACAAGGTGTTACGCCTCACTCATGTTCACATAAGCTAAAAAAAGACTTGTCCCTTGTGAACATTTTAGCTGTTCCAGTAATTGATGGAATTGTTTGGGATAAAGTACCTTATGACATCTTCAGCCCTACAGAAATACTGCAGGTTCCTTAAGTTTTTAGGGTTATTATGGGTGATGTTATTGTACCTGGGTCACATTCTGATGATTGGGATATTGAGACTATAAACTCTATGCTCTCGGAGCTGGAATACTACACTGTTTTAAAATCCGAGGACCTGCATCTAAATTCTGTTAATTATGGTGAAATGTACTAACTTGGTCTCAACCGCAGAGAAGAAACTGGAACTGATGCTGGACCTCCTATCCCTGCAGGGCCTAATCTGTTCAAGAAAAAAACATCTGCCTACACAAAGTGAGGCCCATGGGGGAGAAGGGCTGGACAAAATAAGAAAAGAGAGACTTGCAGTACTGGTTCCAGTCAGCAACTGTGCTGTTCGGCATTAACTCTAGGCCCTCTGAGTCTGCTAGGTAGATGTACACAGGACCGTGACCTCTGATTTTGCGAAGACCCAATGCACTATAAATAACAAGAAGAGGCAATTACCATCAATACACTAGAGGCCACTCAAACGACGGACTAGCAACAACTTCAGTAACATACCCTTACAGTCTTTTTCAGAAACATTGCAAAGAACCAAAATAGCCGGAACCACTGATTGGAGCTACACTACCAAAGAATAACTCAAAATACATATTGGTGTTACTGGCACTCCCAAAGAAAAATTCAGAACATAGATGGAAGTTAATGACACCCCCCAGGATAAACTCAAAACATAGCTCTTGGCACATGGATAATACATGAATCCAGCGCTTGAAGAAAAGTTCTTTAGGCACTACTGTTCAATAGCGAAACACATAGCAAAATGGAACACCCCCTAATTATTTCTCAGAGTTTTGTCATTGTGGCTCCAGTCGGCCTAGCGATGATCAGGTGAGTTTTTTATTTTTTTAAAACTGCACTCTGTTGCCATGGGCATTTGCCTGTCACTCACACACTTTCTGCCACGATGACCCCAGTAGTACTTCACTTTATCCCCACAACAGCAGACTTTCTCCTGCCTAAGAGCCACTACATCTGTTCGGGACACAGTCCATCGCCTTTACCAAGATCAAGTCATGTCATCTTATGTATGACTCCAAGCAGGCCTATAGGTGGGGCTGCAGGTCTCGGATGCTGCAGTAAGTAAAAACTGGTTCTTAAATGGGTCCTACTAAACCCTGTAATCATGTCCGTAGCTTTACAGGCAACAATAACTGTAAAAATCCTTTTGGCAATCAATGTCATGGATGCTGTCCTTATTTATTATGTGCTTTTTTTAATGTCATCCTGCAATCCCTATGAGTATTTGCTTTTTCCTGATATGCTGCTTCTAGTTTTTTGTCATGCTACATAGGACCCTTGTATTATTTGTAACGTGAAATACGTTACTTCTGGGTACTTAGGTGAGTTCAAGTTGTGGGTGGATGTTTATGACGGGGCACAATTGAGAATTATGGGAATGAGGCAGAAGGCAGTGCAAGATTTTCACTGTGTAATCAGCGGCCCATAGAGGTGTTGAGACGACATGCACATTTAACCCTTGAGTTCTCTGTCAAACGTCCAGAGCAAGGACGTTTGAAGTGGTAGAAATGCTAGCTTTCAGAACCACCTCTAAGGCTGCAATGGGTGTAATAAAAATAATGTGTTTCCCCTGTGCAATTAGCAGCTCTTTAAATGTAGCCACCTGTTGTGGGTTCCATCAGTTCTTTAACTGCACCTATGGCTCCTGTTTTTCAATTAACTACTTCTGGTTATTTTGTGGGCACAGAGGATTTTTCATCTGACTCTTTTGACATTTTCTCCATTTTAGACATTCAACATCCATGAGCCTGGGTTTTCTTTTCATGATTGAAACACACTTATCTGGTCCCTCCTTGGATATACATTTGGATAACATTTTCCTTGGTTTTTCTATTCCTTTGTATTGGATTTGTGACTGTTTTCTTCTTGGTGATAAATGGCCATTACTTTCTAGAATGCTCTGCCACAGAACTGGTCGACAAGGTGTTACGCCTCACTCATGTTCACATAAGCTAAAAAAAGACTTGTCCCTTGTGAACATTTTAGCTGTTCCAGTAATTGATGGAATTGTTTGGGATAAAGTACCTTATGACATCTTCAGCCCTACAGAAATACTGCAGGTTCCTTAAGTTTTTAGGGTTATTATGGGTGATGTTATTGTACCTGGGTCACATTCTGATGATTGGGATATTGAGACTATAAACTCTATGCTCTCGGAGCTGGAATACTACACTGTTTTAAAATCCGAGGACCTGCATCTAAATTCTGTTAATTATGGTGAAATGTACTAACTTGGTCTCAACCGCAGAGAAGAAACTGGAACTGATGCTGGACCTCCTATCCCTGCAGGGCCTAATCTGTTCAAGAAAAAAACATCTGCCTACACAAAGTGAGGCCCATGGGGGAGAAGGGCTGGACAAAATAAGAAAAGAGAGACTTGCAGTACTGGTTCCAGTCAGCAACTGTGCTGTTCGGCATTAACTCTAGGCCCTCTGAGTCTGCTAGGTAGATGTACACAGGACCGTGACCTCTGATTTTGCGAAGACCCAATGCACTATAAATAACAAGAAGAGGCAATTACCATCAATACACTAGAGGCCACTCAAACGACGGACTAGCAACAACTTCAGTAACATACCCTTACAGTCTTTTTCAGAAACATTGCAAAGAACCAGAATAGCCGGAACCACTGATTGGAGCTACACTACCAAAGAATAACTCAAAATACATATTGGTGTTACTGGCACTCCCAAAGAAAAATTCAGAACATAGATGGAAGTTAATGACACCCCCCAGGATAAACTCAAAACATAGCTCTTGGCACATGGATAATACATGAATCCAGCGCTTGAAGAAAAGTTCTTTAGGCACTACTGTTCAATAGCGAAACACATAGCAAAATGGAACACCCCCTAATTATTTCTCAGAGTTTTGTCATTGTGGCTCCAGTCGGCCTAGCGATGATCAGGTGAGTTTTTTATTTTTTTAAAACTGCACTCTGTTGCCATGGGCATTTGCCTGTCACTCACACACTTTCTGCCACGATGACCCCAGTAGTACTTCACTTTATCCCCACAACAGCAGACTTTCTCCTGCCTAAGAGCCACTACATCTGTTCGGGACACAGTCCATCGCCTTTACCAAGATCAAGTCATGTCATCTTATGTATGACTCCAAGCAGGCCTATAGGTGGGGCTGCAGGTCTCGGATGCTGCAGTAAGTAAAAACTGGTTCTTAAATGGGTCCTACTAAACCCTGTAATCATGTCCGTAGCTTTACAGGCAACAATAACTGTAAAAATCCTTTTGGCAATCAATGTCATGGATGCTGTCCTTATTTATTATGTGCTTTTTTTAATGTCATCCTGCAATCCCTATGAGTATTTGCTTTTTCCTGATATGCTGCTTCTAGTTTTTTGTCATGCTACATAGGACCCTTGTATTATTTGTAACGTGAAATACGTTACTTCTGGGTACTTAGGTGAGTTCAAGTTGTGGGTGGATGTTTATGACGGGGCACAATTGAGAATTATGGGAATGAGGCAGAAGGCAGTGCAAGATTTTCACTGTGTAATCAGCGGCCCATAGAGGTGTTGAGACGACATGCACATTCAACCCTTGAGTTCTCTGTCAAACGTCCAGAGCAAGGATCACATATGTGCCCAGGGACATAGCTCTCGGGGGAGTCATATTTGTGGGGGGGGACCCCCTTAATAATTATTTAGTTGGTCTCGCCCTGTCAGTGTCAGTCGATTTGCCTGTCTGCAGCAACAGTGACTTAAAGTCACTGTTGCTGCAGACTGGGTAGCGGTGTGCAAGTCAACAGATTAACAGGGAGAGTGGCACCAGAACTGAGCAAAGGGTCGGGATTGACTCTACAATCCTGTGCACATGCTGAATCATGAAAATATTTGGCATGTAAGTAATGCTACAAACATCATGTGAAATTATGATTAAGTTACTTTAAAAAAGTGTATTCCTTTAACATGCAGATGTATTTCCCCATAGTACTTCAGATTATATCACTGCACTAAGAGGAATATATTAAAAGCTTTGGTTTTGAAACATAAACTTAAAAATATTCATGGTTCCTCCCGCCCTGACGACAATGTCACTACTGAAATCAGAGACAAGCCAGTTGTTATGTATTCCCCTTATGTGGTCTAATTTCATATGTTGTGATAGAGCAATATTATAGTCTGTTAAACATAAGAGGTTTTTGTACAGCGCCCTTCCTAAACACCTATGCTAGCCTGCTCTACTGGGTCTTAATAGCGCTGTGGATGAGCTGGACTAAAGTCCAAACACAGAGATCTTACACTGGCTGGCCTTACCTTTCCCAGTAACTGAAAATGAATGCCCCTAACATTGTCCAATTCCAGCTCACCCTATTGTTTTTAGTTCTGTACACTTCCCTTCTTGTTGGGATATCGCAGCTTCACACCCCCTAATATTTTTGGCTAAGCTATGACCCTGTGGACTCTGTGGTTCCCCCCACTTATTCTTGAACAGAAATCCCCTCCCAAACCTCACTTATTGGGAAAAAGGAATATATATTTTCCAATTGTATGTGGTGCAAAACTTGAATCCTCGCTATTGTTGGTGACTTTTTGGACAAATATCAAAAACTATGGGGCATATTACCAACAACTAGCGATAATTTTTGTCTTGAACTTGTTTAGAGACAAAAATTATCGCCGCAAATCGGCGATTTTTATCGCAGATAAACCTTGCTATTAGCAAGGTTTATCGCAAATGCGATAAAAAACGGCCGCAATGCATGAATATCGCTGAAAAGTCCGCGATATTCATGCATTATCGAGCAAATGCTCTTAGCCATGTTATCCACCTCCCATTGGATAACATGGCTAAGAACTGCTCCTGGGCAGGTGTTAGCTTTTGGAGATATTCGCGCTTAGCGCGACTATCTCCAAAAGTTGGTAATAGGAGATAGCGATGTTAGAGACTGTTTCCAGTCGCTAACATCTTGGCACGCCCACTTTGCATGTCATTAGTGATAAATATCACTGACATGCAAAGCGGGGCCCAAGATGGTCGCTATCTCCTATTAGCTGTCGCTAACTGGTGTTAGCGACAGCTTGGTAATAGGGAGATAATTTTATCTCCGCTTTCTTGGCTTTTAAAGCCAAAAAAGCGGAGATAAACCCCCTTGATAATATGCCCCTATATTACTATGCAACGAGCAGAGTCTGGCGGACGTAAAAGCACACTTGCGAACTGTACATTTGTAGTTGATAGGATGCTAGTTTAATGATTCCTTCTGACCGCCGATTTTGCAACACATTTCTAAAGCCACTTAATGCCTCCTTTTACATCGGAGCATGTTCTGTGAACTCCTTACAGTTGCAGAGCAAAGACAAGCTTTTTCTTTAAAGTAGTTCTCTTTTATGCCATATTATAATTGGATTTTTTTGTAGTTTTGAAAGTTTCCTATTACTAGCGTTTGAAAAAGAGAATCGAAAAACATGTTTCAGCTTTCCAAACCAAGGGGCATATTATCAAGAACGGCGATAAAATGATCGCCCCTTTAGCGGCAGGAAAATGCCGCTAAAGCGGCGATAATAGGCTTGATAATATGCCCTTGTGAATTCCCATAGCAGCCCAGGTTAACACCAGAACCTGGGCTGCTATGGGAATTCACAAGGACATATTATCAAGCCCATTATCGCCGCTTTAGCGGCAGTTTCCTGCCGCTAAAGGGGCGATCATTTTATCGCCGTTCTTGATAATATGCCCCCAAATCCTTGAGGATTTATACTCTAGACTTTATTAAGAATTCAAGACAGATTTCAAAGTATTGCAGCTGCTCCTGGAGTTACTAACTGTTACTGAACTGGTATTAGGGAGACTATGGCCACCATCCAAGCCTCACTCACGAATGACATGTGTAGTGATACCATCTCGGTCAGAAGCCACATAATTAGGCCCTCTGCTCGAGATTTGATTTCATGTCACGTGATTCCCTCTGATGTCGTTGCTGGCACATTCGCCTTTCGAACTAATTTCTGGAGATGTAATTAATATGCTAATTAGACATTTTGATATCTGGAAAGTTTACCTTTTCTTGGTTACAGAATGTTGGCTACAGTAGACTGGCCTTCAGTTAAAAAAGTCAGTCATTTCTAACCCACCTCCAAAATTACGTGAACTTTTTTTTATTTAAACAATTAGTTTTTTGTGGAAACTGTAAGCAGTTTATCTAATCGTCCCGTGACAATCCGTAAACTGCTGTTTTTCTACATTCTTTTAAACTGTTCCACAGCCAACCACTAGATGGCAATATAACGCAAAGCACGGCAATCTGTAGTAGATATCAGAGTTCTGTAATGTCTTTAAGGGGGCGAGACACTGTGTGGATCTGAGCAAGCATTACAACCTATGGACTGGAGGCGGTGAAAGCAAATGACCAATTCAAAAGGGATTTAATTCAAGGTGTATAATGTGCCAGGAACGTAATGCACCCGCCTAAAAAAAACTTCCAAAAACAGTGAAAATCAAAGAAGACGTTAGAGGAGCTTTCTGCGCCCGTCATCCACAAAGCCGGACTGGGAACCCAAAGCAACCCTGGCAGGTTGTGTCATTCCAACCCCCATCCATCCGATGCATAGCGAGTGCAACGAACGAGCCTAACCATTACAAGGGGAGGGGTCGGGGCTTCTCAGCCCCCCAAGAACATTTGGGGGAAATGGCGCATTCTACACATTTGTCTATATATTTTCAATTGTCTCAGCTTTTAAAGCATAGTAAATTATGTCCTGACTGTGCAGCAGTATACGCTAATCTTTGTTGGGGCCCTCCAACAGTGCCTCTCATCTCTCCATTGCCCCTCTCTCACATGTATTATACATATTTTTTAGCACCTCTCATACCAGTGTAGGGTGTCAGAGCATTTTACATAACACATACATACAGGACAATGAATCATTCATGTGTAAATCAGTGTACAGAAAATGTTACATAAGGCAAAGGGAACTACAATTTGTAGCATTCACATTTCACCCATACTGGTAGGCACTTTTTAGGAGTGCTTGGTCTGGGGAAACACAAACTCAGGATTCAAAACATAACACTGTGGCTAGGGTTAACTTTAATAATAAGAATGTATTTCTACCCAAACAAACCTTTTTAGCAACATCAGGATAATGAAGGACAGTGTTGACGGGAGAGAGGTCTGATGCGACCATTCAGCACAACCCGTCCGCGGCCCTCTTGCCGTCTGCCTCAGAGATGCTGTGTCCTTCTTAAAATGCTAACGACCCCCGATGGCCCCTGAGTGGTGGTGGCATGCCCGACTAATAACCTATGCCTCGGGAACCCTCGTCAGCACAGTGCTTAAAAGTAGTTTATCAGCGGAACTCCTCTGGCTAAAGGAAAAGCTCAGGAACTTTATGAGCTCTTTCGGATTTAAGGGAGTACAACATCAGCAGCCGTCAAAAATGCCCCCGTGCCCTGCTAAGACATATCAGGAAGAGGATTCGGCTGGGTCTTCAAAGCACAGTGCTTCATTTGAGACTTTGTTTAATATGTTAAAGCAAATGCAGGCCGAGGCTAGGTCAGTGAGCCGGAAAGCCGGAATTCCAAAGGAAGGGTAGTTTAATGAATCCACAACCAGCCGACACGTGTTTCGTCGTGTGAGAACACCTCACAACGACTCTTCAGGGCTGGCAAAAAACACAAAGGGAATGCGTATAGAGTATTAATATATACGCGCATATTAAGAAAGACAATTGTCTAATCGCTAACATGCACTGGTGACTCAGGGTGGAGCCCTGAAGAGTCGTTGTGAGGTGTTCTCACACGACGAAATACGTGTCGGCTGGTTGTGGATTCATTAAACTACCCTTCCTTTGGAATTTACACAAGATTCTGCATCTGTCAACTTCATTGGCCACATGTTTACAAATTGAACTGTTACTTAATGATTAATAACTATACCATGCTTGTTGTGTGCGAGAGCATTGCTGTTTTATTGCTATGAAGGTCTGTCTCAGATTTCATTACAAGACCGGAGGCTACCATTATGCATACAACTTTTAATGCAGTCCAAGCATAGCCGCATATGTCACAAAGCAAAGGTTCCAACTTAGAATACTTATGAATCAACAATAGCATGAATCACTAGGCAATCAGCCTCTTTTAAATGCGGCTCCAAGCAAGATAAGTCACCTCCTTACTTAGCTCTTTATAATATTGTAATTTCATGTTTAAGACTTGTATTTTATTATTAATCTATATTTGCTACTATATACTGATTAACCCCTTAATCCCTACAGGAGTAATATTTATATATATATACAATGTACCTGTTTTATATACCATCTTATAAGGTAGAGTAACACTTTTTTACTCCTTATACCCAGACCCCCAACCTCCAATTTACGGAGGTTGGCTTCCGCTTTCCTTTCCTGTAGTTGTCTTTATTTTAAAGTTATAATTCTTTCCTCTCGCGCGCGAATTATTCAAAAAACACAGTGACCCGCTTTTATTTTCAGAACAATCTCCCAGACGTTCATAATTGTGCCCAATACCTTAGACTTTGTCAAAACCTTGTGAGGTACGACGCTTTGTGAATTTATCTAATTATTTATCCGTGTTACCCTCGCCTCCCTCCCATAATCAGTCTATTAGGATTGTGATTTACAAAGTAATTTGAAGGTAATATTAAAAAATAAAAAAAAATTTAAAAAAAAGGGAGAGGATATATATATATATATATATATTGAAAAGATTACTATAAACATATAAAAAAAAAGGCTGTACATATATAGAAAGTTTATAGAGAAAGGTTAAGAATTCTATATAAGCTTCAGACATTCTTATATATTTATTTTTTCAATTCAAAATATGTCTGAGTCAGATTCTGATTCCATTCACAGTATTACTGTTGAATCTGATTTTAATAATGATGCCATCAAAAAACTTATCCACAAGGAGATGAGATCATGTATGTTTTCTACTCTCTCCCAAGTTATGTCATCTAAGAGACCCTTGATCCATGATAATGATGACCTATCTGACTTGGACATAGCTGAGATTAATGATCTCACCGAAAAAAGGGGTAAGAGGCATAAAAAAAAGTAATAATATTGATTATACCCCAGAGAGCACGGGAGGTCGTAGCACCTCAAATTTTACAGGAGGTCCTCGCACCTCATTTGCCTCAGGTGTCCCTCGCGGCACAAATCTGAAAGGTGTCCTTAGCGGCACAAATCTGAAAGGTGTCCTTAGCGGCACAAATCTGAAAGGTGTCCTTAGCGGCACAAATTTGATGGGTGTCCCTCGCGGCACAATTCACCAAAGTGCTCTAGATAATGATCCAAGTGATATTGATGGCTCAGAATTTCCTGACAAATATATTCTTGACCTAGATGAGGACGATCAAGATATTGATTCCTTTCTCTTGAATGACGACAATGGTCCTTCATCTTCTAAAGATAGTATCTTGGACCGTTTAGGGGAAGAAATGTTCTCCCCTTTTAACATTAAACATCCTAGAAGCTCAGAGTGGACTCCACATGAGCACGTTTCTAAATTCATATCTAAATGGATTAGGAACCCTTTAGAAAGGGAAACTTGCAATCTTTTGAGGGCAGAATGCACCAGACCTTCAATTGAAGGTAAAGTCTGTCAAACTCCTAACTTTGATCCGGAACTAATTACTTATCTTTTTAAATTAAGAAGAGACCCACGCAAAGGCTTGGAAAGGTCGCTTAAGCTCTGCCAAGATAAAGTTCTCGACATCCTAGGTCCACTTACTAAAATAATCGACGCAGCTGAGGAGAGTTACCTTAATGGTTCCCCTCTTGACACACACTCCATTCGAGGATGGAGCCAAAGAGCACTTGTCCTCTTAGGAAATGCCAACGCAGGACTTAATTGTGAAAGAAGAAGAGTAGTCCTCAATAAAATTAGTCCAAAATTAATCGATATGGCTGAAAAAGAAACCTCCATTAATCCAAAAGGTTTACTTTTTGGAGAAGTTTTAATATGTATCAACCTTTACCGCTTTAGATAGAGCGCATCAAAACATGAAAAAAGTTTTTAACTACAACAGCAACCTTTTTGGAAGGGCTGGAAGAAGGGGGCAATCTTCCGGCCGCTTTAATCGACGCCCCTTCCCAAGAAACAGAGGCAATTTTGGTACAGGGTACCAACCACCCAACTAACCACAGTTTTATCCACCCAGAGGAAGAGGTTTCCGCTCCAGAGAATTCCGAGCACAAGGAGCACCTGCTGACTCCACCCCTCAAGTGAGTACTCCTTCCCCTTCCCTTTCTTTGAATCCAAAAGTATGTGGCAGACTAAGATTCTTTTACCACAATTGGAAAATTATCACACAAGATCCCTGGGTTCTGAACACCGTTCAAGGTTTTTGTATAGATTTCACCAAGACTCCAATACAGTACTCTCTTCCAAGACCGACACCCCTTACACTAGATCAAGAAAAAATCATAGAAGAAGAAATTTCCTCAATGCTAAAAAAAAAGGAGCAATTCTAGAGGTACCCAAGGAATTTATGATATTCATAAGTACTCTCTTCCTTGTGGAAAAGAAAGACAAGGGTTGGAGACCGGTTATAAATCTCATGGAACTCAACAAATTCCTTGTCTACCGTCATTTCAAGATGGAGGGCATCCATCTTCTCAGAGACCTCTTACTAGAAGGAGACTGGCTAGTCAAATTAGATCTGACGGACGCCTACTTTACAATTCCCATGACAAAGGAACACCAACCCTTGCTTCAGTTCATTTGGAAAAACCATCTCTTTCAATTTCAGGCTCTCCCCTTCGGCCTCTCTTCAGCCCCAGGGTGTTTCACCAAGGTAATGAGAGCAGTTGCCTCATGTCTAAGAGAAAAAGGGATTTGTCTCATCATTTACTTAGACGACATCCTGATTCTTTCTCAAGACTATGCTCAAATCATCAAAGATCTGAAGACAGTTATAGACCTCTTAGAAAGTCTGGGTTTTATCATAAACTGGGAAAAATCCATTCTAGTCCCCTCAAAGAAGATGGAGTGCCTGGGCTTCACAGTAGACACAACAGAATGTCTTCTCCTTCTCCCTCCCAAGAAGATTGCCAAAATAATAAAGGAGATAAGACATGTATTGAAACAAGAAAATCTCTCCCTAAGAGAACTAGCAAGACTTCTAGGCCTTCTATCTTCCTCCATTCAGGCCATTTTTCCGGGACCACTGAATTATCGAGCCCTTCAGAGAATAAAAGCAAGAGCTCTCAGGTCAGGTCTTTGGTACGGAGATCGAATTTCCTTAAACCCAGATGCAATCTTAGAACTTAACATGGTGTTTAGACAATCTAGATGCATGGAATGGGAGAGCGATCTTTGGTTCAGCACCAGATTTTATTCTAGAATCGGATGCCAGCCTTCATGGCTGGGGTGCTTGTCTACAGAACCAGAACACTGGAGGAATTTGGTCCCAACAAGAGTCCCTGCACCACATCAATTATCTAGAATTAACTGCAGGACTGTATGCTCTAATGAGCTTCAAACGCTTTCTTCAAGGAAGATCAGTCATATTGAAAATGGACAATATGTCTGCCGTTGCTTACATAAACCGTCTAGGAGGGACCAAGTCAGAAGACCTCTCCATTCTAGCAAAGAAGCTTTGGTTTTTCTGCCTAGAACACAAAATCTCTCTGAGAGCAGAATACATTCCAGGGAAATCCAATCTTTGCGCAGATTGGAATTCAAGATTCATCTTGGATTACAGCGACTGAAAGCTCAACACTTCTGTTTTCAACTCCCTCAATCATTTCTGGGGCCCATCCCAAATAGATTTATTTGCGAGCAGATGGACTACCCAATTGATATCTTATTTCAGCTGGATGCCCGATCCTGGTGCTCTAGCAGTGAATGCCTTTCTCCAACCTTGGGTAGGGATCAACGCTTATGCCTTCCCTCCATTTGCAATGATCCAGAGACTCCTTCAGAAAGTGAGACAAGAACGATCCTCAATTGTCCTAGTAACTCCTTTTTGGCCATCCCAAGTCTAACGATCTCGCTAGACTTTCGTCAACAGCTTCAACTCTCCTTGGAGAGTCATGGGCCCCTGGAACACATTACGGGTACAACAACATTTGGAAAGTCTGGTCACGTTGGTGCTTGGAAAGGGACTTGGATCCCGTGGAGGCACCTATTGTTGATATAGTTCATTTTCTCTTGGAGAACAATTCGATAGAGGTTCAAGTTGCAGATCTCTCAATTGTTTTAGATCTGCTATTTCTGCAGGACATTCTCTAATTAACAATAAAACGGTAGGTAAAAATCCTAATATTTGTAGAATACTTAAAAGTATCAGACTTAGAAGACCTCCTCAACCTAGCTATCAATCTCTTCGGGATGTTAATTTAATTCTTGACCTTTTTTGTTCTTGGCCAGTTAATTCTCTTCTCAGCAGGAAGAATCTTTCTATCAAATTAGCTACTCTTCTTTGCTTAATTTCATGCATTAGAGTCTCTGATGTTAAAGCTCTAGATATTTCTTTTAGATCTTACGATATGTTTGGAGTCAAATTTGAAATACATAGAAGAACTAAAACCATGTCAGATTCTATTTTCTATCCCCGTTTTGATACTTGCACTAAACTCTGTGTTGTTCAATGTATAAAAGAATATGATGTGAGAATGAACTCTCTTCGTCCTTTGAATGTATCTCAGTTACTCCTCTCTTTTGTTAAACCCCATAAAGGAATTTCTTCTAGCTCTATTGCTGGATGGGTTAAAACAGTCATGAAACTTCCTGGAACCAATCTGAATATTTTTAAACCACATTCTATTAGAGGCGCAATGGCCAGTAAGTCATTCTGCTCAGGTGGTAAGTTAGATGATATTCTAAAGGCTGCTGATTGGTCTAATTCTAGAACCTTTGCTCATCATTATTGCAAACCTGTTTCTCACATGTCTGATGTTGATTTACATGGCTACCAACATGCATAATGGTAGCCTCCGGTCTTGTAATGAAATTGCGATTCTCCTATTTACATGACCAGAGAATCTGGATTTCATTAAAGACACGGAGGCTAACATTATCCCTCCCACCCTTCCCTGGGTGGTTGATTAAATGATATAATATATATATAATATATGTTATGATATGCTTATTTGAATTTTTTACTTACAAACAAACATTATTTTCCTTTGCAGGATTACTTACATCCTTTCCTTTGTCAGGAATTGTTATTTAGATGATTGTTTATTATTCTTGTCCTTAATACTTTTATTGGGATTTATTAACAACCTTTCTTTGCCTTGCAGATAACTTGTCTTCTTGATTTCACACCTGTGGATCAATCGTGGATGGTGTTTTCTTCCGTCATCCTTCTTCAAGTTTGATGTTTCATTGGATTTGTTTGGACTTTTCCTTTTTCATTGTCACCACATTTAAAAGAGGCTGATTGCCTAGTGATTCATGCTATTGTTGATTCATAAGTATTCTAAGTTGGAACTTTTGCTTTGTGACATATGCGGCTATGCTTGGACTGCATTAAAAGTTGTATGCATAATGTTAGCCTCCGTGTCTTTAATGAAATCCAGATTCTCTGGTCATGTAAATAGGAGAATCGCAATTTTCTACTTGAACGGTTAAGGGGCCATTCCGTTCGCTCTGACACACCACCCCGATTCTAGCTATTATTGAACACTGAACGTCCAACCTAGGCAGAGCGCCTTCTCACTGAGTACTCTAAAAACTCCATCAGCTGTACCTACCTGGCTCATATAGACCCATCACTCTGATGAACTCAAATGTAAAAATGTATTCTAAAATGCTGGCAAAAATGCTTGCAGGGAGTATTGTGCATCTGGTAAGCCCATCACAACACGGTTTTATACCTGGCAAGGGCACTACTCAGCATGTCAGATTGGTGGTCACTATGTTTGACGCCGCAGGGGTCCTGGGCGATCCTATCGCGGCACTTTTTTTAGACGCCGAAAAGGCCTTTGATAGGGTCACCAGGGAATACCTTTGGGCGGTCTTGAGGTGGAGTGGCATAGGTAAAGGCTTTATAACAGCTATACAAGCCCTGTATAACGATCCAACCGCGAAGATCAGAGTGAATAGGGGGCATTCAGATGCAGTCAAAATTCAAAGGGGTACGAGGCAAGGGTGCCCGTCATCCCCACTGCTTTTTGCATTGTACCTTGAGCCGTTGCTACGAAAATTAGCAACAAATGAAGGGATTTCACCAATGATATTGAATGGCTGCATAGTTAAATATCTAGCTTATGCCGACGATGTGGCTATACTGACCCCTGATCCAGACACAGCTATCATGGGGATTGAAGCGGAGGCTTATTTGTTTGGATAAGTATCGGGTTATAGTTTAAATAAGTCCAAGACTCAGATAGTTAGGACTGGTTACACTAGGAGTATCGATACCAGGGTGGTTAGTTCAGCAACATATCTGGGGATATTAATTTCTGCGAACTTGGATACTGTGGTCGAGATTAACATGGCTCCATTACTGGCCAAAGTTAAAAAAGATTTAGAAAGAATGAATAACCTACATCTTTCTTTGGTAGGCTGCACTAATGTTGTGAAAATGGTGATCTTACCAAAGCTGCTTTACTTATTCAGATCGATTCCCCTATTCTTTGAAGCCAAATGGTTCAACACGCTTGAAGGTATTTTAAATAGGTTTATATGGGCTCATGGAAGAACTCGGAGGGCCTATAGATTTATGTCTTTACCAAGAGAAAGAGGGGGCTGGGGCGCTCCAGATTTTAGATTATACTATCTTGCGGCAGCTCTGCAATATATGCAGGGATTGATTGTAGGGGGTGGTATCCTACAGAAAATAACAACTATGTCCACGGAAGTATATGCAGTAGTGTTAGGGCACGAGGCAGAAAATTGTTTCTTATACCATACTGAGTTAGGATATTTTAGAAGGAAACCGTTTAAGACTCTTAGGGCCAGATGTAGGTAGCCAAATACCGGTCGGTAACGGCCGATTTCGGCCATTACCGACCGGTATTTGGTTTTTGAGATGTAGGTGGGTAGTTATTTACAGAATCGGTATATTTACCGTTTTGGTAAATTTACCACTTCGGTAATTTACCGAGTCGGTAAACATACCGAATCTGTAAATCCATATGTAGCTCACACTCCTAAGAGTGCCACAGGCCCTTAAGAGTCGGTATTTTACCACCCAATCCTATTGGGTGGTAAAATACCGAATTTAGGTGTGCATGCACATCTGTGCATGCACACCTGTGCAATGTGACACACAGACATGCCCTTAGGGCATGTATGTGTGCCACATGTTACACAAGCCTGTACTTGGGGTGCTAGAGGGTGTCAAAGTGACACCCCCTGCACCCTTGCAGGATTCGGTATTTACCAATTCTGTAAATACCGAATCGGTATTTCACATTGATTCCTATGGGCTTCAAGGCCCATAGGAATCAATGTGAAATACCGATTCGGTATTTACAGAATCGGTAAATACCGACTGTTACAGAATCGGTAAATTAGAAATGAGATTTACCTACATATGCCTCCTTCCTATTCACCTACACTTGAATACCGAATCGGTATGATTCGGTATTTAAGAGTCGGTAAATAGGAATTACCTACATCTGGCCCTTAGTGCGGCCCTTAAAATTTGGAACGCCTTTTTGAAAAAGACGGGCCTGGGTAGATACAATAGATATATTAAACTATATAATAATAAATCCTTTCCTCCAGATATATTTTCTGATTCAGTAATGGCTGCCTGGGAGGATAAAGGAATTACGCAGATTGGTGATCTAAGGAATTCTGAGGGAGTAGTACAGTTTGGAAACCTTGTAAGTAGATATAACGTAGATAGAAGGGATTTTTTAAGTATCTACAGGCCTGGAGCTTTCTGAGTAATAAACAGGGGGGCCCGGCAGGGTACAATTGCAATGATTTTATGGAGAGTGTAATTACTGGTGGGGAGCCTACTATTAGGTCAGCATATGCGTTTTTAGCAAGAGGCAAACCGGATGATATGGATAAATATAGGAGTAAGTGGGCAGAGAAATTAGGGATAGAACCTGAAGCTTCCCAGGAATCATTGGACTTGGGCCGCACTATTCTGTGTTCAGCTCCCCTGCAATCCCAGCACTATAAAACCTTATATTCACTCTACCATACGCCAGCTAGGATCGCTAAATGGGGGGGTACTATGGGGACGACTTGCCCTAGATGTAATTCCCCTGAAGCAGATATTGTTCACATTTTCGCTACCTGTCCACAATTATACACTTTAATTAAAGATATAGAGGGCTTTTTGGATAGGTCATTAGGGATACAGATAATTTTAACTCCCAGTTGGATTTTGCTGGGAATTGGACCAGATGGATGTAATATTACACAGAATGAATTCATGTTTATGGTAATGGCAGTCTATAGATTAACTTTAGCCAGGGCCTGGCTTGATAAGATTCCCCCGCTTATGCAAATTTGGTTGGCGAATTTAATAGCTACATATAATTTGGAGAAGCCCATATATGCTAGGAAGGGTAGGGTACGGAGACTGCGGGGTGTAAGAATATGGGAGCCTTTAGCTCAATGGAGGGATGGGATAGGGTAATAGGAGAGTCTGATTGTGATTTTGATTTTGTTTAATTTTGATTTTGGTTTAATATTTAATTTAATTTAATTTAATTGTGGGTTTATATAGCGCTAGGAATCGACTCCCGGAGGAGTATCTCCACGCTTCGACCGCTGGGGAAACCGTCCTGGCTCACCCTGAGAGATGGTCCCTGATGGGTATCTCTAAGGTGCGACCAAGCATCCCCAGCGGTCTGGGGGGGCCGTTGTGAAGATGAGGCAAGCTGATGCCCAGAGTTGCCGAGTGTGGTTTCTGACTAGAGTAGGCACCGAGGCGAGAATTATCGAGTCCGCTGACCCTGGTCCACGACCCTGCCGCGTTGGGAATCGAACCCTGGTCCCGGGCCGTTCTCTGCTTACGGGTCTGCCGCCTCTAACCAGTGAGCCACACTTCACCTGTTTAAAGCTGGAAAATGCATGTACTGTACTGTATTGTTATAAGGATGTGTGTGGATCAAACAAACTATTGAATGTATAATGTGCTCGATGAAAAGTATAATAAAAACAGATTAAAAAAAAAGGATAATGAAGGACAGGAGAAAAAACCAGGGATGGCTCCTCTGCAATGGCGGAGAAGCGTCACCCCCACTGGCTCAGAGCCAGCAGCAAAACAACCCCACGATATTTCAGTATTGTTTTATTTCTCTGGCTGAGCCAGTGTGTGCGGGGAGGGGCAGGGCTGAGGCAAGGGAGGGGAAACGAGGAGTGCTACTGCACTCCCTAAGTGCTCATGTGTGTTTGGATGCCCGTCTCAGGCAGAGGAGCTCAATGAAGTCAAAGAAGACCCTCAAGAGGACCCACAGGCCGAAGGTACAGGAGTCGCAAGATGACCTCAAGCAGCTCGCCAATGATGCAGGCCCATGGTGCAGAGGATGTGGTGAGGATGAAGGTCTTGGTAACAAGAGATGCTGGGGTCTGAAGGTTCTTGGAGCCCAAAGATCTCTGGAGAAGAGTCAACAAGCCTTGGCAACGGCAAGTTGACGCAGTGTACAGGGGTTCAGTTCCAGTGATTCTGACGAGGGATACTGGCCGAAAAATCGGTGAGAAGACAGTGCAGGCCTCAAGGAAGTTGCAGAACCACCACCTGTGTTGTTGAACCTTATGGAGTCTGTGAGACCTCAGGAACAGTAGATCAGTCAGCTTAGTTTCGGTACCCGCAGATGCAGGATAGTGACTCCTTTACTCCAAAGGAGATTTCTTCAGGTGTCTGATGCCCACAGACCTGCAGATGAACCTGTATGGAGCACAGGCACAGATGACGCAGAAGACTGGCAGGATGACGAGATCAGTAGCAGCAGGATTCTTCCAGATGCAGTCTCGGTTCCCAAAGCAAAGTCCAACGAAGTCCAACATGCCCAGATGCTTAAAGATGAAGGGGTTTTGGATCTGAATCTTGTCCAAGGACGAATTTGAAGAGCCACCCATAGGTAAGCCATTAAGTACCTTAAGGAGAGGGTTTGGACGATTCAGGGGACCCTACCAGAGGAGGGGCTGGACAGTGGGGAGGATACTCCTGTGTCCCTTGTCCATTATTGCGCCAGAGCAAAACCCAACGGCTCGCTGAACTGGTTGCAACTTGAGTATGCAAGGAGCGCACCAAATGTGCCCTTCAAAGCAGTCTAATGATGCTGGCAAGTGCCCCCACCGTAGCCCAATTCACTATGTCCTGTCTGGGAGGTGGTCACACCTTCCTGTGACAGGAAACCTATTGTCATACCTTCCCCTGCTTGAGCTTGGTTCAGCCGGAGGAGTGCAGAATTGTGTCTGTGGTCGGCAGCTGCTATAGCTTGCTGTCAGACTCTGGAAGACTGGTACCGGGAGAACTGAGGGATTCCTGGAGGAGCCCAACACTCAATCAATCAATCAGGGGTTTAAAAAGCGCGCTACTCACCCATGAGGGTCTCAAGGCGCTGGGGGGGAGGTGCAGCTCCGGGTCAGTCGAAGAGCACAGTTTACGGTGTTGGAGGTATGATTTCAACATATTTGATATCAAACATGACAGGATTCTTTACAGCCAGTTTATAGTTAGCCATCACGTAATAACGCATGGCCACTATATGAATCATAATGGCTGATGTACTTACTACGCATGGAGAATGGTCTCTGTCATTTGTAGGGGTGTCCTGCTCAGGCAGGGGCACACTCACACTTATAACCAAGCACCCTGCATTCAGAATTGAAAGGCCTGTCTTAGGGGTGACTTATAGGTTTTAAGTGTTGTGACCTCAGATATAAGAACACTTATATCTGTTGTAAGTGGTGCTAGCACCAGCTTACACAGGCTGCAATGGCAGGCCTGTAGTCACAATTTGAGTAGTCTCCCATGGGTGGCACAATACATGCTTCAGCCCATGGGGGACCCATGGTGTACCTATGCTCTGGGTACCTTTAGAACCATATTCTAGGGACGTACAAGGGTACACCAGTAGCCAATTTGGGGGGTACCTAAGTACTCATCATGGTCCAATTTAGGGAGGAAGTGCAGAGGCTGGGGTCCTGATTAGCAGGATCCCAGTCAGACTAGTTAGAAAACAGAATGACAAACGCAGAAAGTGGGGGTAACCATGTAAGCAGATCCTACTTTCTTACACAACCCCCCGCCCAGTGTAAGGAGATTAGACTAAGCTTGCCCAGTTGATTCTTCATTGTCTAAGTGGAAATATCTGGAGAGTCCACCTGCCTTGGCATGGTTTCTTCCAGGCTTATGTTCCACTGAAAAGTCCATCCCCTTTAGGGAAATGGACCACCTCAAAAGTTTAGTATTTTCACCTTTCATTTGTTTAAGCCATAAGAGGGGCTTATGTTCTATCTGAACAAGGAAGTGAGTACCAAACAGGTATGGCCTCAAATTCTTCAAGGCCCAGACCACAGCGGAGTCCTCCCTCTCTATAGCTGACCAGCGTTTCTCCCTGGGGGGTCAACATTCTGCTAATAAAAGCTATTGGTTGGTCCTGGCCATCTGCATTACGTTCTGACATAATGCAGCTCCTCCCCTTATCTCAGAAGCATCTGTCTGGACAATGAAGGTTTTGGAGTAATCAGGACTTTGCAGAATGGGAGCAGTGCACATGGCCTGCTGTAGGTCATCAAATGCCTGCCTTTTGACAGCTAACCACTGAACTTTCTTTGGCATTCTCTTGAGGTGGGATCATTAAGGGGAGTCACAATGGACCTGATGAAGCAAGATTTCGCACATTATGCGACTTGCTGAAATCAAGAACCTCGATTCATTTATAACTCTGTAATCCAATTTGTATGTCTTACTAATTTCCTTTATACATGTATCTTAGTGATGCTTGCTTATGTGTTTTACTAATACGAATAATCCTTGTCTTAAAATGGCCGTCGCTTGGGAATTTACTACTGCGCATGCGTTAGTCACACTCACGTGACATGACGTAGTTGTAGTTCTGGTGGGAAACTGTGCGCATGCGTATTTGCCTCTAATATGGCTGGCTGAATACTCACATGGTGAAGCTTGCGCAGATGCTCTCGTGTTATTGTCTGTTGTACTAATTCATAATGGCATAGTGTATTTTTTATAAAGTAACTACTCATGGTATATTGTGAAATCATTTATTTCTATGTTTTAATTTGTTCTCGCTTACCTTTCATGTACCGCGATAATTGGGGGGTCTGGATGAGACGAGAACCATCTTGAAGGTCCCTTCTGCGCATGTCACGCAGCCTGGGAGAAGGTAGCCTTGAGCAGTGGAACCCAGCCAGTTGGCAGCCACAGTCAAGATGCTCCTGTGAAAGCAACCTCTGACCCAGCAAGATGGATTCGAATGTACTGAAATTGTTACAATTATATTTTCCTATTGTATTCTGTAGAATAGGTCATGGGAACCCCAAATCTGCTAGGCGGTTCCTTAAAATGCAAATACGAGCTTGTAGAAGTTTGTTCTGATTGGTGTGTTGACCTATCCTACGTGGGGATCGAAATTGGGGATTCTGACACTTTGCAACATTGGGGGGTGGTGCACTGACCCGAAAACAGTATATCTAGCCTAGGTTCAGCTAGAGAAATTGTCCGTCTTGTCTGAAAAGCTGACCTGTCACTGACCCAACGCACTCAATAGGTGACTGAATACAGAGCGCTGCGGAGCACTCTGTCCGAATTTGACCATAGACTCTAAAGGTTTTACTAAACCTTAAGTGCTGGCGGATCACTTTGCTGGGGAGTTCGCTAACCCAATTGGGGTTCTGACTGATAGCTGCAGAGAGGGTGGAGCGCAGGCGTTGCTTCCAAACTGCGGGTGCTGGTCGTTCCTTGGTGGTCCTGTCCTGATCCTAATCTGGTTTTCCTGTCCTGTCCTGGGGTGTCCAATCTGCACCTGCTGTCCCATAAATGACTGTCCTTCCTTGGGGTATTTCCTGTCCTTGACTGATCCGTGGCCAGGGTTGATCTGCACACCTTTCTAGGTAAATATAATGCGAAAAAAAACTCTTCTCTGCATCTTCTATTTTTCTGTCTTTGCTTAAATAAAGACATTTTTTGCATATGTTAATTTCCATGCTTTCCGCAACCTATTATAGAGGTCATTCAGTATATTTTCCTTAGCATGTTCCTATGTTCCCCTCCCTTTTTAGAACACATTCTCTCCATACTGTTTATGAAACATAACTGTGGTATATAAATTTCTCCTGAAATCTGATTTTGCGTAAAGATACTAGAACTGTAGCGTGTTCCATTTTTCCCCCTCCTATAGATGTATAGGATTTCCAGTCCATACCTTGCAGTATTTTTCCCAACAGTAAAGTCTAGTTCGTGATCCACGTTTAAAAAAATCTACTAGTAGATCGCATTGCTATAACTTTCTTAAAGACTCATAAATGGTTGCCCTGACGCTGTTCCTCTATGGTTATGTTCTTTTTGTTATCTTGATTATTGATTGCCTTTTAACTGTAAACTTGATTATTTCCAAATCTGATTTCTAGATAAACTTTTAAAACTTCCCAGTTGTCTGTGATCATTTAATGCGAAATAGAAATAAGTTGGGTTTTGTATTTTGCCTGCCTTTCTTTTACAGCTAGCTCCCTGATCCATTGTGGATTTTAGGTACCTGTAACGGTGGATTGGTAAGTCAGGTACAATAGAAATAAATAGGAAGGAACCAGGGTTACTGGAAGTAGGATTGGTAGGTCTCCCGATTAATGTAGGTGATGAATTGGAAAAATATGGGCCTGGTACGTGTATGGTGAAAATGTATTGGCCGGGTGACCTGCGATTTCTATCAGTAATTTTCGGGTAGCAGAGGTATGGTTAGGGACTAGTTAAAGTTAGGTAGGACTAGTTAAACTAGATAAGTTGGATGCTGTTAGAAATTATTGCTGCTAGTCGAGAACATCATTGCTGCTAAAAAGATAGACTTTTTTCGTGAACTGATCACTCACGTGAAATGTTTTGCTTTAAAAAAAAAAAATTATGAAATGTTTTAAATTGTTTTTCTTATTATTATACTGATATATGTATTAACCCACTCGTTAGTGAAGTGTTTATATGTTTGTTGGGAATCCCCGGGGAATTGAATCGCGAGTGGTGAAGAGAATCCACTTCGCGTTGAGGTCACTGGCCTAAGGAAGGTTAGTGCAGGTTAGGCAGAACTGAAAGCACTAACTAGGGCTTTCTTAATGTATGTTTAAATAAATGATGGCAACGAGATCACTGGCAAAACTTCTATTGTGAGAAAAACCTAGTGAGGATCACACCGGAAGGAGTAGCAGGTTTATCGGAGCTTGGGTAATAGCAAAGGGGTTCGCTGGTGAAACTTTAGACTTAGTATATATCCCGGAAAGAAGTGGATAAGATAAGTCAAAAGAAGTAGTAGGTTCCCTAATGCTTGCGTGAAGGGTAGGCGGAAGAGATCTATCCGTAGTGAATGAAAAGTAAATGGAAGTAGTTTATTTTCAGTGAAACAAATCTTTGCTGTCTAGACACTTGGGTACAGTGGCGAATGTGTATTCGTTTGTAAAATAACAAGCACTTGCACTTTTAGAGAGAAATTAAGTTTCCGTTACCTTGTGAGGGAGGGATTCAGTTGCGGAGCTGCTCTGACGTCACTCTGAGCCACGCTGGGATTGGTAGACGCAGCGGGTGTGTAGCGGAGCTGGAATTGTAAAGGAGGGGTGAGTGCCGAAGCGTGAGAACCTGGTCGAGATTATTTGAACCCGTGCACTTTATTGGTTGCACGAAAATAAGAAACGCACTTGGATTGGAAGTGAATTTGTCAACAGAGTCACTAGCAGAATTCGTATGTGGCACTCGTATAGACCGCATACTAGACCTGATCCACGATATTTAGGGTTTGAGAACGATCAGTGGAAAGGGCATAAAACCGACATTATGTACGGAAATAAAAGAAAAATATCCCTTGTAAATAAGGTGAAGAATTATTTCAAAAAAGACAAGCCGATTAAAACCAGAGAAGGTGTTGTCATTCTGCCACCTAATACTCCCGCATCTTTCATGATGTTTGATAAAGGGTACCACTCGTGTGTATGGTTAGAAAACTGGGCGGAGTACACCAAGGATGACGGAATTTTGGCTTTTCCGTTAGAGGGTACATTCAATGGCAGAATTCTATTTAATTTGAGAACCCGAATGAATGGCTTACATCCCAGACCTAGATTAACGCAGTACGAAGCTTTAGAGGAATGGGGGATCGAAGCCTTCGAGAGAGACAAGCCCCGAATGGATAAAGGGTTGACAACATTTTATCCAAAGTTGAAGCAGGAGACCCGAGACAAAAAGATGAAACAGTGGAGACAGAATATGATTGTAGAAGGGTTGTTTCCAATGATGTCTATGGGTGGTCCTCCCGCAAGAGAGAAGAGAACAGAAAAATGCAAACATTGGGTGCCCATGGGGGAGTCGGATGATGAATTATTAGATGACATGTTTTTGAGAAGTCCGCCTCCTTATAATGAAGGACACCGACCCTCTAGTGAAGGGGATAGTTCACGGAGACCTCCTCCCCAGGAAGAGGCCAGGTCAGCAAGTGTAGGAGAGGGTCGTCAAATACCTCCATATAATGAGGGTTTGGGACCTCTAGGTGCTAGAGATAGCTGTCAAAGAACACCATTTTGTGGGGAGTCAAGATATTCGAGAGAAACAGACTTCTGCTCTAGACTTCCCTACGAGGGTGAGGCAAGGCCTTCCACGTCAGGACTTCCGTTCTCAAGGCCCCCGTCTGAGGAAGAACCAAGATCCCTAGGTACAGGAAGTCTGTTCCCAAACCCTAATTACGGTGAAGGACCAAGTGATACACATCCCACTGCCCCAACTTTGACCCCGCAGGTATTACACGACAATTCATTAGACAGGATACTGGAGGACAGGGAACGAGAGGCATTAGCTAAGCAGAGAGCCGAGATAATTCAGAAGATTTCCCAGTTAAACACAAGTCCTGAAGCATTGACAAACCCGGTAACTATTGGACCAGTGGTTCCGCTGTATGGGGATAGACAGGGAAGTCCGAAGACTCCAGTTATTACTCCAGTGGTAGCACAGCAAAGACCGGAGCCCTTAATTGTGGATGACCAGACCAGTGAATGCGAGTCCGAGGTCTCGCTAATGGATCTGCCCATTAGAGGGGCAGGGAAAAGGTTACAGAAAAGACACAATCCTTTTAACACGAGGGAGATTCAAATGGAATCGACTTCGGGTACCAAGAGTGTCACCCTGGTGACTCCTGAAGAAATTGAAAGGTGGAGTCGAGAATTAAAAAACAAACTCCTCAGTCGAAACCTTTAGATATTTTCAAACTCAGAATAGAAATGGAAGAGCTAATGGCAGGAAATGTAGGTTTGGACAGATTAAATACCTATTCTGAAGAAGAGTTGTTGTTTATTGGCAAAAGTTTTACCCGAAACACCAGAGTGCTCCATGAAAAATTAACAGACACTGCAGCTAGTATGGGAATCGATATTTCAAAATCAAAGCCACTGCAGAAACCCTATAGAGCTGATTTTTCAGACAAAGATCTGGAAAATATGAATGTATCAGGGAAAAAGGCGCAGGTTAAAGAATTATTGACTGTGTTGCAAAAATGGGGAGACGTAGAATAGTGGAAAGCCAGGTGGGCAAAGAAGAAAGATGAGGCCAGATCTAAACAGACGTCTTCCGAGTTCGTTCTAAAAGAGGCTAACAAACCTGAGCAGTTATACCCTCTGCGTGAAGTGCCAGGTGGAAAATATGTGCACGTTCCATGGTCCCGACAGGATATTGTGTCCTTTAAAAATGATTTGCCAAAACTACGAGAAAAGCCTGTGGACTGGTACAGGCAGGTGGAAAGGTTTGTAAAGGTGCAAAAGTGCTTGTGGAAAGACCTGGATGGGTTTTTCGACATTGTGGTCCATGTGGATTTATGGACCGAATGCAAGGTTGCCATTGATTGGCCCAACAAGGAGTATGATAGGGACCCTGTAACAGGTGCTCCCTCTGATGAGGTAATGAGAAAATATGACCAGGTCATGTTACATCTGAAAATGAAGGTGCCTGCAAAAGAAACTGATTGGACTAAAATAGATAGAACTCGCAGGAAAGGGATGAGTCTATGCACTCCTTTTATGAGAGACTGTTGCAGGTGTTCAAAACTTACAGTGGAATAGATAACATCGAGATGAAGGACATGACCCACTTCATTTACAGGTTTGTAAACGGTTTAAGACCCGAAATTTGCCAGTGGATCAAAGACAATAAGACAATAAGATTCGTAGGCAGTCTAAGAAAATGGATGAGGTCCTACGGTATGCAAAGTACTGTGAGGACGAGATGGCAGATAAGAAAAAGGCACTCAAGGAGAAGGTCATGTGGGCACAAGTAAAGTTAGCAGAACAACAGGAAAAGCAGTTGAATAAGATGAATAAGGGTGTGGAGGAAAGCCCAAGGTAAAAATGAGCAGAGAAGAAGCTAAAAAGAAATTTCCCTGCCACCAGTGCGGAGAAATCGGACACTGGAGAGACGAGTGTCCATATTTACAGCATGATAATACCCAAACACCTGATTTAATTCCACAGACGCAGAATGAAAAACCAAGAAAGACCCAGCATCAGGTAAAGGCAAGTCAATTGCCACGAGCGCCAAAACCAAATTATAAGGGAAAATCACCACAGGGTGATGACATAGAGATCTGGGGAGGCGATGAAAATAGAAATGCAGCAACTTCGCAGTTTTTTTTGAATGATACCTTTTTCTGTGACGACCAATACTGACGGGGCCTGAGAGGGGAGTACAAGGAGTGTGTTCTTGGCGCCTCCTTGCCGGTAGACCAGTCAGGGCCATACATTGAAGGAAAGGTTGATGGAAATTATGTCACCTTTCTATTGGACACTGGTGCTACCCGTTCTAATGTGAGAACAGCGGACGTTCCAAACCTACCCCTCTCGGGAGAAGCAATCCAAGTAGTGGGCGTATCTAATCAACTGATTAGTACCCCAGTTACTGAGCCCATGGAGATCACAATAGGGAACTTTAAAGAAATGCACAGATTTGTCGTTTGTGATACCAGTCCAGTAAACTTACTGGGACGCGATTTGTTGTGCAAAATGAATTGCACCATCTTTTGCACACCAAAGGGCGTTGAAATTCAGACCCCAAACGAAGATGGCATCTATAAATTAATGTTAATAAGACCTGACTCAGAAATTAAACGAATGGCTATACAAGACTTACCCGAAGAACTCCAAAAGACAGTGAAACCAGAAGTATGGGACTTTACAGGAAAGGATGTAGGATTAATGGCAAATGTAGACCCTATACAAATAGCCATGAAAGAAAATGCAGTTTACCCCAATACCAAGCCATACAAAATGAGTGCCGAAGTAAGAGCAGGAGTTGCGATTGAAATACAAAAGTTGCTAGATGCAAACATCATACAAGAAGTGATGAGTAGTCCGTCTAACTCACCCATAATTGGAATCAAGAAACCTAGTGGCAAATACAGAGTAGTGCAGGACCTGAGAAAGGTAAACAAAATAGTGGTTCCTTGTTGTCCTATTGTTCCAAACCCAGCAGTGATCCTATATCAGATTCCCTGGGATGCTGAGTGGTTTACCGTGATAGACCTATGTCATGCATTCTTTTCGATCCCATTGCATCCAGATAGCAAATTTCTTTTCTCATTTGCTTTCGACAGTCACGTGTACGTTTGGAATAGGGTTCCCCAAGGGTACACCGAAAGTCCCTCCATCTTTAATCAGATCCTGAAAAAGTGCCTTGAATCTTTAGTCTTACCTGGAAAGTCTGTATTGGTGCAATATATCGACGACCTCTTGGTGGCGTCCAAGAGTCATAGAGATTGTGTGATTGACACCATTGCTTTACTGAATCACCTAGGTGAAAAAGGACATAAAGTGGCCCCTGAAAAATTGCAGTTCTGTTCAAAATCAGTGAAATATCTGGGGCACCAGATCGAAAAAGGCATCAGAAAAGTCACCTCAGAGAGAGTCAGGATAATTCAAAAGATGAAGTTACCCCATACTCAGAAAGAAGTCAGAATGTTTCTTGGAGTGGTAGGTTATTGCAGGCAATGGATTGTGGGATTCGCAGTCCTGGCAAAGCCTTTGATAAAAATGACAAAGAAAGGAGCAAAGGACCCAGTTGAATGGGATGATGAAAGCTTAACAGCATTCACTAAATTACGAGACTGCCTGTGTACAGCCCCTGCTTTAGGGATGCCTGACTATTCTAAGGAGTTTGCACTGTTCTGTGACACACGTGACAATTGTGCATTGTCAGTCTTAACACAGGAGCATGGTCTGACTAGACGTCCAGTGGCATATTTTTCTGCCACTTTGGATCCAGTGGCTGCTGGATTACCTGGATGTCTGAAAGCAGTAGCTGCAACTTGCACAAGTTTAGAGCAGAGTGAATCCATTGTAATGGGACATCCTGTCACTGTGTATGTTCCTCATGCAGTTGTAATTTTACTAACCCGAACTAAGACCCAGTATCTCACCCCTAGTCGGCTGACTAAATACGAGAGGATTCTCGTGGGTGCTGCAAATGTGTTTTTACTCGGTGTAATATCCTGAATCCAGCTACCCTGCTCCCTGACTCAATGATTATGGAAGCCAAGGGAGAGGATGAACATGACTGCATAGATTTGACAGAATTCAGTACTAAACCACGCCCAGATATTAGAGAAGTACCTTTGCCTGTAGAAGATGAGGAGTTGTTCGTGGATGGCTCATGTATGAGACACGAACTTGTAGGCCTAAGCGCTGCTTATGCTGTAGTCTCTATAAACGCCATTAAAGAAGCTTCCTGTTTATATGGGGTGAAGTCTGCACAAGTAGCCGAATTGATTGCATTGATAAGAGCTTGTAAAATTGGGAAAAACAAAAGAATAACAGTATATACTGACAGTCAGTACTGTTATGGGGTCGTGCATGACTTCGGCCAATTGTGGCTACAAAGGGAGTTTCTGACTTCATCAGGTATTCCTATTCGAAATGGGAAAGTTGTACAGGATTTACTGGAAGCAATCCAATTACCAAAAGAATTGGCAGTGGTCAAATGTGCTGCTCATAAATCGGGCCTTGACCATGTATCTTTGGGAAATAACTTTGCTGATGAAGTGGCCAAACATTGTGCCAGAAATCGCATGTCTGTAAATGTTAAGCTGGGGGGACCTGGAAACAGCTGCCAACTTATGGTGTTTGAAGAGGTGCCTACCTGGGAGGAGGTGAGAGATTGGCAGCATGCGGTGCCAGATAAAGAGAAAGAAAAATGGAAGAAACTTGGTTGTCGACCGAGAAGTGAGGATGGTGTCATTGTGGGCCCAAATGTTATGCCTGTGTTGCCTAGACATCTGCTTGCTTCTATGGCCAGACTGATACATGGAAATTCACACACTGGTAGGGATGCCATGGTTCTGGTTTTCCAACAAACATGGTACAATCAGAAGTTCAGGAAGGTAGCAGAGTCACTCTGCCAGAGATTTCATCACCATGCCTCGCTGTGAGGGAATGAGATATGTCCTTGTCATTGTCTGCCTGTTTTCAAAATGGGTGGAGGCCTACCCTGCTAAAAAGAGTGACGCCATAACTGTAGCTAATTTGTTACTACGAGAATTAATACCCAGGTTCGGGGTTCTAGTCACAATTGAATCAGATAGAGGCAAACATTTTCAGAATGAGGTAATCGATCAGCTCTGTAAAGCATTCCAGATCACACAAAAGCTGCACTGTGCATATCGGCCAGAGGCTTCTGGAGTAGTAGAGCAAATAAATGGAACTATAAAATCGAGATTAGCAAAAATGTGTGATTCTACTGGCATGAACTGGATAAATGCATTACTCTTGTTCTGATGGGACTCAGAAGTATTCCAGACCGAAAGACAGGCCTGAGCCCTCATGAAATCCTGATGGGAAGAGTGATGAGACAAGCATGGGTACCAGGATACAAATTGTTAAACATTTCTGATGTTTTGGTACTTGAGTACTGCAAGCAACTAGGTGACCAAGTGCGTTCTATCGCTCGCCAGATTGGGGAAGACGCTGTCGCCAATCCAACAACCCCAGTCCACAAATTGGTTCCTGGCGACTGGGTTAGAATCAAGAAACATACTCGTTCGAGTTGCCTTGCACCGAGGTGGGGAGAAAAACGCCAAATAATACTGGTGACCACGACAGCGGTGAAGTGTGCCGGCGTTCCAAAGTGGATCCATGCCAGCCATACACAAAAGGTGATTCCAGACGCGAAGACTGACGCTGAAGGTTGTCCAGCTAGGGGTAAAGTAGCTGATGACGAACAACCGAGCACCAGTCAAGAGGATTGGATACCCATAATCGACCTAACTGGAGACCCAATCAGTGCAAGAAGTCAAATCTATGAAGATAGAGAGTGGAATAGAGAGGAAGAGGTAGGCACAGGCGAAGATCCTCAGATTATTGAGATTCACGTCAAATCTGAGGAAGAAGAGGAAGGTCAGACAGGGACAGAGCAAGTGATCGATACACCTCCACAAACTCCTGAAATTGAAAAGGAACAGACAAGAAATAGTGAAAAGGTTCAAGAAGAAAAAAATCAAGGGATCGAAGTGCTTGAACAGGATCAGATAGAAATAGAAGAACGTGTTCAGGACACAGAAACAGAGACACTCGAAAGTAAAACCCAGAATACACCTGAACAAGGCCAGCTTAGTACCCAGGCAGAAGAAATAGAGATAAGACCTGGAACTAGTCAGACAGGAAGGGAAGAAACAGAAGTGCCACAAACAAACGAAAATAAAAGAACATTAGAAGAAAGCCAAATCACGGTGCCAACTAAAAGACTCAAGAAAAAGAAACATATCGAACCAAGATATATTAAGAGACTGAGCCTGAGAATAAAAACAGTAGAGGAGAAACTTGCAGAAAGAAGGAAAAGTCCTCGTATTACAGAGGAAGTTGGAGAAAGTTCACAAAGGAGGAGTGAACGAATAAAAAGACTGAACGAAAAGTACCAAGATCTTGAATGGACATATTTAGTGTTAGAAGAATTCGAAGATCTTGATATTACTGACGAAAGTGACGAAGAACAGACAGCTGATTATTCTGCCGAGGAAGACGAACCAACCTGAAGTTGTACAGGGTAAGCTACCTGTGCAGAGTTACAAAGAGGGGTTGAGAAATCTTCTTCTGAACGAAAATGTCTGATTCAAATGTGAATGGAAGGCCTAGACGCAGTTGTTGCAAAACATGCTGCAGAGTATTTATATGTAGCATAGCTATAGTGTTAATATTTTGGATAGGACTAACAGTTTTCATTCCTTATATGGTGAGCAAAAATACTAATATTGACCCTACTCAGACTGTGACCACTGACACTGAAGAACTGACAACACGAAGTGTAGAAAGACGTGAAAAAGCACTCAGACAAACAAAACGAGACTTAGAAGCATCAGATGAGGAAGGACTACATTATCATGGAGTTAAAAACCAGACACAGTTAAATGTTTTCGCTAATCTTTTAGTGCACTATGTAGAAACTATGGAAATAGAAGACTGCTATGTCTGCATGAAGCTACCTACTTCTGTAGCTGAAGGCGTGACTTACCATCACCTACCCTTGACCTATGGAATTTCTTGTAGCATTTTAGCTAGTTTATTTTACAAAAGAGGACCGTTACAGTACTATTATTCTAACTCAGACGTGATATTTTCTGAACTTCCCATACGTGGAAATTTGAATCCTGTACATACTAAAAGTGATGTTACACGTTATATGGGAGAATACTTTCTGACAATAGGTACTATAGATTTAAATGAAGCACACAGAGATAACTTGACCTGTTCATTACATGAACAAGAAAAAATGTTTTTAAACATGGCAGAGAAAAGAAGGGAGAGTTTCCAAAGAAAGGCAAATGATAAGAGACAGTAAACTCCTAAATGGGCTGAAAACATGGAAACCACCTCAAATGGTGGGAGTGGTCCTGCTTTGTTGCTGGATTTCGAAAGGAAAGGGAAACTCTGTCTTCATCGCGAGAAGACTAGTTATTATAATAACATTTTCATTGGTTCCAGTCAATGTGAACACAATTACAAGGTAATTGGAGGTTGGGGTTTCAAAAATGGGTCAGAACCTGTGTTTCCCGGAATTTATTATATATGTGGAAACAAGGCTTATTTCAAATTGCCGGATCACTGGTATGGAAGCTGCTACTTTGGCATTGTCTTCCCGAAAATATACCATGTGAGGGAAATTGCTGGAAGCAATGAAAACACTAATGGCTTAGTGCGTAGTAAAAGAGAAAGCGTAGGTGAAATAATGGGTAGTATTTTTAGTGCACTGATACCTGGAGTGGGAGTGGTTCTGAATAAACACAGAATTTGCTAATTATCCACAATAGTGGATGTGCTGTCTACTGACACAGCTCATGGATTTCTATTGGTCAACACCGAAATGGTTGCGATCAGATCAATGGTTTTGCAGAACAGACTTGCGCTTGATACCTTATTAGCAAAAGAGGGCGGAGTCTGCCGGATGCTGAAGGCGCAACATTGTTGCACTTACATACCGGATAAAAGTGTACAGATCAAAAGATATGTGAAAAACATTACTAATTTGGAAAAGGAACTCAAACCACTGGAGGTTGACAGTGCCTGGAAGAGACTTGTCGATGGTCTCTCCAATGTAGGTCATTGGTTTGTTAATTTAGGTAAAAGTTTATTGTTTAAGGTACTGATGCCAATTGGAATGATAGGTTTCATCATTTTCCTCATATTTGTCTGCTGCAAATGTCGCAAACACACAAAGAAATACGCTGTGAATAAGAGAGGTGTGAAACGGAGTGTGGATGAACTTGAATTGGAAGACTTGAATAATCAAATTTACAAAAGGGTGAAAAATTCTCACCCTAATAAAGATGTGAAAGAGAAATTGAATAGGATGTTGGAAGAAATCGAACTGCACAAAGTGTGAGAAAAGTTTGCATCTGGTTCCATTAAGTTTGTGATGATAGTAAATATCATCAAAGAGGGGATTGATGAAGCAAGATTTCGCACATTATGCGACTTGCTGAAATCAAGAACCTCGATTCATTTATAACTCTGTAATCCAATTTGTATGTCTTACTAATTTCCTTTATACATGTATCTTAGTGATGCTTGCTTATGTGTTTTACTAATACGAATAATCCTTGTCTTAAAATGTCCGTCGCTTGGGAATTTACTACTGCGCATGCGTTAGTCACACTCACGTGACATGACGTAGTTGTAGTTCTGGTGGGAAACTGTGCGCATGCGTATTTGCCTCTAATATGGCTGGCTGAATACTCACATGGTGAAGCTTGCGCAGATGCTCTCGTGTTATTGTCTGTTGCACTAATTCATAATGGCATAGTGTATTTTTTATAAAGTAACTACTCATGGTATATTGTGAAATCATTTATTTCTATGTTTTAATTTGTTCTCGCTTACCTTTCATGTACCGCGATAATTGGGGGGTCTGGATGAGACGAGAACCATCTGAAGGTCCCTTCTGCGCATGTCACGCAGCCTGGGAGAAGGTAGCCTTGAGCAGTGGAACCCAGCCAGTTGGCAGCCACAGTCAAGATGCTCCTGTGAAAGCAACCTCTGACCCAGCAAGATGGATTCGAATGTACTGAAATTGTTACAATGATATTTTCCTATTGTATTCTGTAGAATAGGTCATGGGAACCCCAAATCTGCTAGGCGGTTCCTTAAAATGCAAATACGAGCTTGTAGAAGTTTGTTCTGATTGGTGTGTTGACCTATCCTACGTGGGGACCAATCGAAATTGGGCATTCTGACACTTTGCAACATTGGGGGGTGGTGCACTGACCCGAAAACAGTATATCTAGCCTAGGTTCAGCTAGAGAAATTGTCCGACTTGTCTGAATAGCTGACCTGTCACTGACCCAACGCACTCAATTGGTGACTGAATACAGAGCGCTGCGGAGCACTCTGTCCGAATTTGACCATAGACTCTAAAGGTTTTACTAAACCTTAAGTGCTGGCGGAGCACTTTGCTGGGGAGTTCGCTAACCCAATCGGGGTTCTGACTGATAGCTGCAGAGAGGGTGGAGCGCAGGCGTTGCTTCCAAACTGCGGGTGCTGGTCATTCCTTGGTGGTCCTGTCCTGATCCTAATCTGGTTTTCCTGTCCTGTCCTGGGGTGTCCAATCTGCACCTGCTGTCCCATAAATGACTGTCCTTCCTTGGGGTATTTCCTGTCCTTGACTGATCCGTGGCCAGGGTTGGTCTGCACACCTTTCTAGGTAAATATAATGCGAAAAAAAACTCTTCTCTGCATCTTCTATTTTTCTGTCTTTGCTTAAATAAAGACATTTTTTGCATATGTTAATTTCCATGCTTTCCGCAACCTATTATAAAGGTCATTTAGTATATTTTCCTTAGCATGTTCCTATGTTCCCCTACCTTTTTAGAACACATTCTCTCCATACTGTTTATGAAACATAACTGTGGTATATAAATTTCTCCTGAAATCTGATTTTGCGTAAAGATACTAGAACTATAGCGTGTTCCATTTTTCCCCCTCCTATAGATGTTTAGAATTTCCAGTCCATACCTTGCAGTATTTTTCCCAACAGTAAAGTCTAGTTCGTGATCCACGTTTAAAAAAATCTACTAGTAGATCGCATTGCTATAACTTTCTTATAGACTCATAAATGGTTGCCCTGACGCTGTTCCTCTATGGTTATGTTCTTTTTGTTATCTTGATTATTGATTGTCTTTTAACTGTAAACTTGATTATTTCCGAATCTGATTTCTAGATAAACTTTTAAAACTTCCCAGTTGTCTGTGATCATTTAATGCGAAATAGAAATAAGTTGGGTTTTGTATTTTGCCTGCCTTTCTTTTACAGCTAGCTCCCTGATCCATTGTGGATCTTAGGTACCTGTAACGGTGGATTGGTAAGTCAGGTACAATAGAAATAAATAGGAAGGAACCAGGGTTACTGGTAGTAGGATTGGTAGGTCTCCCGATTAATGTAGGTGATGAATTGGAAAAATATGGGCCTGGTACGTGTATGGTGAAAATTTATTGGCCGGGTGACCTGCGATCTCTATCAGACCCAAACCCCTTATCATCCCTCCTGCTGTAACCAGTCAGGCCCAAGAAAGCTCTGACCTGAGCCTGGTAATGGGAACAACCCAGTCATGTTGGTCTGGATTTTGCTCTCTAGTGGTTGAACTTGGCCCCCACCTACCAGGTAACCCAAGTATACAACCTTGCTCTGCCCTATCTGGCACTTGGTGGCCTTGATAGTGAGGCCTGCCTTTTGCAGGGCCTCTAGAACATTTTCGAGGTGGACCTGGTGATCCTTCCATATGGAGCTAAAGACAGCAATATAATCTAGATATGCTGCACTATAGGCTTCCAGACCTGTTAGGACTTTGTTCACCAACCTCTGAAATGTGGCAGGTGCATTCTTCAAGCCAAAAGGGATTACAATAAATTGATAATACCCACTGGGGTTGAGAAGGCTTTTTTTGGCATGGCATCCTCAGAGAGTTTGATTGGCAAGTAGCCAGCGGTCAGGTCAAATGTACTGAGATATTTGACTGAGGCCAGTATATATGAGCTCATCTTCCCTTGGAATAGGGTGAGCATCAGTCCTAGTGACTGCATTGAGGCATTTGTAATCCACACAAAACCTCATCTCTCTCTCTTGCCATCTTTGGTGTGAGGTTTTGGTACAAGGGCTATCTGAAGGCTCAATGACGCCCGATTCCAGCATCTTCACGGGTACACTAGGTGGTTTGATCAGTGAGGTACCCCTTCAACTGACCCACACACAGTGTTCTTAGAGAGGAGATCAGGGTCCCTGTCCCTCAACAGTGGCCATGAGCAAGCTCATGCCAGCCTTGTCTACAAAATGTTTTAGGCAGTTCACATGTAATACCCTGTGGGGACTTCTTGGAGTACCTAAGTCAACCAAGTAAGTGACCTCATCTTTTTTCTCAAGGATTGTGTGGGGGCACTTCACTTGTCTTGGAGAGCTTCTGGGGCCACAGGCTCCAACACCCACACTTTCTGCTCTGGCCGATAAACAGGCAGCCTTTTGGTCATGCCAAGCTTTCTGAAGCTCCTGTCTGGCCTCAAGTTTTTTGCTTGCCGCCTTCATGTACTCAGCCATACTTGAACGCAGACCAGGGAAGTAGTCCACAATATCCTGTTTAGGAGGGTTGAGAGGCTGCTCCCAGCTCTCCTTAACTAGACACAATGGATCCCTTTTGGATGCCCAAACAGAAGTTCAGATGGCCTGTAGCCCACCCCCTTCTGTGGAACCTCTACGTAGGCAAAGAGAAGGCAAGGTAGTAAGACATCCCATTTTCGCCTGAGCTTTTCTGGGAGTCCCATAATCATACCCTTTAGGGTCTTGTTGGACCTCTCAACAATCCCATCGCACTGTGGATGGCAGGGTGTCGTAAACTTATAGTTTACTCCACGCTCTTTCCACATTGCAGTGATGTGAGTAGACATGAAGTTTGTACCTCTGTCTATTAAAACCTTCTTAGGGAAGCCCATCCTGGAGAAGATTCCCAGGAGGGCCCTAGCCACCACATGAGCTGTGGTGACCCTAGGGGGAATAGCCTCTGGATACCTAGTGGCATGGTCCACCATCACTAGGATATAACTATGTCCAGATGCTGTTGGAGGGTTCAAGGGACCAACAATGTCTATCCCTACCCTCGCAAAGGGAACCCAACCACTGGGAGTGGAATTAAGGGGACCTTAGTAGTGCCACCCAGCTTAACACTGGCTTGGCAAGTGACACAGGAGTGACAAAACTCCTTGGTGTCTTCAGATATGTGGGGCCAGTGAAAATTGGGACAATCCTGTCCCAAGTCTTGCTTTGCCCAAGACTGTCATGTGCTAGGGATAGAAGACAACCACCGAACTTCTGAGGTATTACCAACCATCTGGTGGCCTCAGGCTTGGAGTCTCTACTCTCAGAATACAGGAGCCCATCTTCCTGATAAGCGTGGCTCAAATCCACCTGAGCGACTTACCTCACTCATCTATCATTCTCATATAATAAGCCAGCCAGACAGTGGAGAAGAATTAGTAATATATTTATTTGGCCATAAGATTCATCTGCAGTTGGGCCCCGTCAGGTCTACACCCCAGGGAGTGCACCGAGAGGACTGACTCATCCTATCATGACAATACATTATAACATAACATGGCAGGGTAAAGACATGCCCAGCCTGGAAAATTACAGAACTAGCGAAATGGTGAACAATGAACTCATACATGCGGCATCTGCACCTGCGAAGGCAACACTGTTATCTCCCCTCAAGGCCACAGAGCCGAGGCTCTGCTTCTCCAGGGCATGGAAACATTTCTGCAAAACTAACTCAAGGCAAGAAATGCTGAAACAGGGATTTTCTGCTCATAAGGGAGGGGGGGGGGGAACTGTACCATGAGACATTGGAGCTGCAGAGCAAATGTCAGCATCAGAAGTCTGTCTGCCATAGACAAGCCTCTCTCTCTTTAAAAGAAGTTTGAAGCTTGCATATCACAAAAATAGCTCAGTGGGTTGCAGCACATAAATAATAAGCTGTAACTGCATATTGGTTAGACACATTAGGCTAACATATTCATAACATCATTAGAACATTCTGCAACAGGAAAATTACTATCTATCATTCCCATTAGATCATGTGGGACCCACTGACACTCTATGTTTTCTCAGCAGCAGCTTACTGCCTGAGCTGTTCAAGAAAGGGGCAGGATTTCAGCTCCAACCCCAAATCTACCTGGTCAGGCCCAGGTTCTTCTGGGACAGTTCCTTCACAAAAACTGAGGTCATCTCCCTCCGGAGTCTGACTCTCACTGGGAGTTTGGGAGGAGGATAATTCCTTACTCTTCCTGCTCCTTCTCCTAGGAGCAATTTGATCCACTCTTTCAGGATCCGGTGCTCTTTTAGTGCTGAGCTATGCGGCCTGAGCCCTAGTGACAGCAAATGCACTGGCAGAGATGCCCGTCATCTCTGCAGTTGTCCTCAACTCCACTTCAGACCAGGCTGAAGTTTCTAGATCATTACCCAACTGACAAACTACAGGTAGGTCTGGAGAAACCACACAAGTCTTTTAGGGCCAGTTATCCCTCCCCAGCTGAGATTCCCAACAACCAAGGAATGATTAGTCCTGATATTGCTAGCGTTGGTTACTTGGTACAACTGACCAAGTATGATCTGCCCAGGGGACACAAGTTTCTCTGTCACCATAGTGGCACTGGCCCCTGTGTCTCTGTAAGCTATAGCTTATTTTCCTTTGATTAAATGCTGTTGCCTATATTTGCCCAAGTTATTGGGACTTACTAGTAAGGTGGCAAGATCTATGCCACCATCACAGACAAGGACATTCTGAGTGTGAATTTGGACTAGGCCAGAACCCACTTCAGAGCCCAAGGTTAACCCAACTAATCCCTTGGTTATTGTACTACCGATTGTACTGTGCTAGGGGGAGCAGTTGCCTTGTGGGCAATGATAGTAGCTTCCTTGGCCTTAGGACAATCAGCATATCTTGTCCAATTGGTTTCTACTTTACATATGTAACACAAAGGTTTCTTTTTACCCATCTTCGAGTTATGGGACTCACCCCCAAATGCAGGTTTTTGTGGACCTTGAGAAGACTCATTTTTATCTTTACCCTTGTCCCCACCCTTCTATTGGGTTTTAGATGAATATTGCTTCTTCTGTTTACCTCCACCACCATGGTTTTTCTGCTTAACCCTGGTGCGGACCCATTTGTCTGCCTTCTATCCCAATTCTTGGGGAGAGGTCAGATCAGAGTCCACCAGGTACTGATGCAGTAGTTGATTCTGACAACTATTAAGGATATTCTTCCCCATCAACAAATTGTACATACCCTCATCTTCCTGTACCTTGCTTCCATGAAGCCAGCCTTCCAGAGCCTTAATAGCATTGTCTATGAAATCAACCCAGTCTTGAGTGTGTGCCTTCTGGGTGTCCCTGAACCTAACCCTCTACTGTTCAGTGGTTAAGCCAACCCCATCTATGAGGGCACTCCTTAACCCCTTCCCTGCTGCCGTCAGCAGTTGGACGCCGCGCAAGCTACCTCCCTGGAGCTGCGCACGTCCAACGGCCGACGCGGCCCCGCCCACCCTTCAGAACGCCTGCACCGCAGCGGAAAAACTGCCACGGTTAAGGCGTTAAGACTGAGTAATTGTCAGCATCCTCTTCTCTAACAGTGAGAAGCTTGTCTCTACCTTTGTTAGCAAAGGAGCACCACAGGATAGCTGCCCAATGCCCTTGAGGGACCTTCTGAACATTACAGGCCCTCTCCAAGGCAGTGATTCATTTATGGATATCATCCCCCTTGTGGTAAGGAGGGACTTTGCTGCTTAAGTTCCTAGTGTCAAAGGATGGTTCCCTGATTCTAGGTACACTATTGCTGCCACCATGGGGCCCTAGTCCCAGATTCTTCCAAGCTTTCTGTACTTCCAGGGTTTCCTTGTTAAACGGCAACTGATATTGCCCGAGCCTGAGTCTAACTCTCTCAAGTTTGATCAGGTGGTGTTCCTGGTCTAAGCAGTCTTCCCTCTTGCTAGATATTGAGGTCTCTATGGAAATATTGAAAGCATTGGACTCGGCAGAGGAAGGCCTCGACCTCCTCTGGCTACTCTGAACTCTCCCAGGAGGAATAAAGGGGGACCTACCTCTAGAGACACCCTCTGTGCCTTCTGCACTATTGCCTGGGGGATCAGAATTTACTAGTGTGGAGTCGCCTGGCTCCTCCTGGCCATACTCAGAATGAAGGTCGCTAGGGGGAACCCTCCTGAACTCTCTTCTGGAGCATCCCCACACACATTGTCCTGTTCCTCCGACCTGTCAGGATTTCGAAGGTCATCGTGGATAAGTAGCTCTAAGAGATATTTTGTAGTGGAGTTGTTCCCTGCCTTTATCTTTCTAGAACTACACAAGGTCCTTAGTTCCTGGAACTTAAGACAACTGTATTTAGAGGCTTGGAACCCACGGGGATCTACCATTAAAGACATGGTGACTAGGTGTAGTGTGGTGTTGCACCTACCCACCCTAGTGGAACTTAAACTTCCTAAGATTAGAGCATGGATTGTATTTGACCCTTAACAACCAATCTAAAAGTACAGTAGAACGTACGTGTCTGTAAAAATATTTTATATGTGCCTAATGCTTGTGATTGTTTTTCATTTGATCCACACCCTAAATTAGCTGGTAAAACAGTGCAGACTTAAATCCCAACCGTTGCACACTAATGTAGGAGGCTGGCTTAGTATATGGTGCACACTTATATAAGTGAAGCACCTTGCACTAATCCAGATAACCTTATGGTGAGTTTAGTGGTCTTAGACAACCTTAGAAAATTCTCTAAGTGGTAGCTGTGGAGAGCAGCCTTCAGGCTCAGTCCAGAAGGAGTGTGAAACAGCTTATTTTACCAGTACTAATCATATATGGAGGTTAAGTGAAAAAGAACCACACAGTGTTGTTATAAAAATATGTATTTATTATAAATACTCACTAACACATTGCAATATCTCCTCCACAGAGATTTAATTACAATACACATAATACTTCAGTAATAGAACACGTAAGTAGCACAAATACACAGGGGTCTCCAGGAGGAGACCAAACCATATAATAATAAAGTAAGTAAATAAGTAATAAATGTATTGGTCAGTTAATTAAGACTCACAATTAAAATTATGATCATTACATTACAAAAACACATGAAATGCATCCATATTTTTAATTTATGCCACTTGTGGGGTTGCCCCAAGTGTACAGTATTTAACAGGGAGTCCAAAAAATGCGGCATAAGTGGAGGACCACACCTGGATCTTGATCATGGTGTCTAGTTAGGCGCAGAAAATTGTGCCAACTTAAAGTGCCGATGCATCCTGATATAAACATAATCAGTGCAATTTAGCCAATCACAATACCAAGTTGAGCATGCCTATTTAAAGTGCCAGTGTATCAAGATGTAACATAGCCAGTGCAATTTAGCCAATCACTGTTCACTTTGGGACTTGCTAATAAGTCTCCTTTCCACTATATCGAAGAACTTTATATATCGGGAGTTTAGTTCAGTTGCAATTGGATTGAAGTGTAGCTTCACTGCCTGCCTGCAAGTCCCAATGTCACTGTGTTTAAAAGTTGCCCAAAGTAGAGTGCGTCTCATGGTCAATAAACTTGGGCAAATACAGATGACTTGCACAAGGTCCTCACTTCCCATTCCAGATAGGCAGCAAGTATGCTTTCCTGGTATCCTTTTCTGGGGGGGTAGGTACAGGAGAATCAGTAAAATGCCAAAACTCTTAGCCTTAAGAATTTTTCTTTTGTCTTCATTTTAAAGCCTGTGTTAAAATAGGTTTGTAGTTGTCAGCATCCTCTTCTCTAACAGTGAGAAGCATGTCTCTACCTTTGTTAGCAAAGGTGCATCACAGGATAGCTGCCCAATGCCCTTGAGTCGTAGTCGTTAACCCCTTCGCAGCTGGGCAAATTCCCCTGCTGTGCTGGAGGTTGGGGGGGGGGTGCGCTCACAGTGCCCCCATGCTCATGACGAGCTCAGCTCGTCATGAGCCACGGTGGTCGTGTGCTCATGAAGAGCTGAGCTCGTCATGACCACACCCGTTCCTTTAGAACGCTCGCACAGCAGGGGAATTTGCCCAGCATGCAAGCGTTGTAACGGTCATGACGAGCTCGTGATGAGCACACGAGCACCGTGGCGCATGACGAGCTGAGCTCGTCATGAGACTTGAAGGAGTTAAGCACTGGCCAACCATGTGCCCTTTTAGCCAGGGTTTCCTTGTCAGCAATTATCGATATAGTTATTGTGGTTTTTGTTACAACCTTTTTGAAGCTCTGATGGGTTCTAGAGGTGGCACGTAGACTAGTTAGCCCCAGTTTTGATAATGAATTGAGCAAGTAATCTTTGTCGGGTGAAGTTTCACGGCATGTCAATTAGCTCCAAATGTGTGAATTTAATGTTCCTGGCTCAACTACTCTAATCTTATGGCAGCTTTTCATATATGCTCCCCTCCTTTCCACTGATTGCTTCTGTAAACCAAATTCTAAGCAGATTTCGGCAGGGAACACATAGGTTGGAAGGTGAAAGAACACTCTGTAAGCGCTGGTAATTATTTTGTCCAGATTGTTTGCATCTCTCCCTCGCATTGATTCACTCCCATATGTTAGCATTGGCTGAAATTTCGCTCGGAGGACCTGTACTAGAGGATCGAGGGTTAGATCTGAAAGAACTTTTTTTAATGACCTCATTGCTTGAGAGGTTGTGGTGCCCTTCCAGGACAGGGCCTCCAACTGAGGTTTGTACGAGCCTCTGTTGTCCAGTAAGACTCAGAGATACTTATATTCAGCGGCCAAGTCTAGGCAGTGCCCATCCAGGTACCAGTTCAACTTTTTCTTCCTGGAGTAATTCACTGCCATGGTTTTTGTTTTGTTTAGGTCGATGCTTAATGCGAGAAATTGTTAGCTGTGTTTAGGAGGTGCTGCAGACCAATTGGCGTTCAACTTATTAACACCAGGTCGTCTGCGTATACGTGGTTGGACTGGGGCATTTTTCCTAATTTCGGGGCATGCGATATGCTTTTGTCCAGCTCCCCAGGAGGTCTGCCATGAATAGGTTAAAAAGCAAGGGTGATAAGGCACACCCTTGTTTTAGTCCTTTGGAGGTATTGATTCGCCTAGAAAGGTGTCTCCCAGCTTGATTTTAACCCAGGTGTCCGTGTGTAATAGTATCAACTGATTTAGGAGGGCCATCGGTATCCCCAATTTTCCAGTTTATGCCACTGTCTAGCGCAGTCTAAATGATCAAATGATGTGCTATAGTCTATAAAGCATGGAAATAGAGGTTGCTTTGGCTCTTTGGCTGCATCTATCAGCAGTGCCAAATCCATGATGTTAGTGGTGGTTCCCAACCCTCTGCAGAACCCAGTCTGGTTTATGGAGATGATGGATTTTGACAGAGCCCAGGCTGTCAATTTTTCCAGGATCATTCCTGCATAATACTTGGCTTCTATGTCGATTAAAGCGATGAGTCGATAGTTGTTAGTGTTGGTCTTATCACCCTGCTTATAAGGGGCTGTTCGTTGATCCTTTCCATGATTCCGGGATAGTGTGTGTTTCTTGTATGTCATTAAAGACAGGCACAAGTGCTTTGCTCCAATTCTCTGGGTCATTTTTTTTTACAGAATTGGTGGTATTCCGTTAAGGCCAGGGGCACCTTCTAGCCTTCCTTTGGCTACTTTTGTCATGATTTGTGATGCTGTTATTCCATAGCATTCTTCCTCGCTATTTAGTGATGCTTCTAGGCCTACTGTTACTTCGGCCCTGGGGTATTTGTGTGTGTTCAGAACGACCCGCAACTTGAGTTCTCATTGGGATTGAGACCTGTCTCTTTACTAGATATGTTACATCTGTCCCATCGTTTAGCATGGATTTCTTCCTCAGCCACTTCTTCCTCTTGCTTCTTATTATTGAAGCGATTATGTAAATGTTTTGCCCAATTGTCCTCTGTAATATGGGAATTTATTCCTTGGTGAGCTGACCGTCGAAGGCTGTTGATTGTCCGCCAAAACATGGCACTATTCTTACGTTTTGAGTCATGTAGTATCCTTGCCAGAGTACTTTGTTTCCTTGCCTTTTTTGTCCCATTTTTTTCTTTTCAGAGTTGCCTTCAATTTCCCAGGTTGCTTGCAAGGCTAGTATGTTTGCAGATGGGAGAGCCGCTGCTGCTACAGTTTTTGATCCTGGTGGCACAGTTAGTCCCTAGAGCTATTGTAAAGTTCACCCACGCTGTTGTAGGATGAATTGTCATATTTTTTCTTGGCAAAGGAAGACCTTTGCAGTTTTGGTTAGCTCCTCAATCGAGGTGGGGTTACACCTTATCCTTTTGAAGTCAGAGGTGTATTCTGTACCAATACTTTTGGTCGCCTCCAGGAGATTTTTTACATTTACTTTTAATGTCACCTCTCGTGGTAACAGATCGCATTACTCGGTATCTGCTGGTTTATAGGAATGGATGATATGAAACAAGGAGAGAGTTATGAAGGTGTATTCTAGATAGGAGGTGGTGGTTGTAGAATAGAAGGTTGGGATCGGTGGACTGTCTTCAATGAATTGGCTGTTTAAAGCCCTCATATTTAGGCATTCGAGCTCTTGGAGTAAGTAGGTTGAAGATCTTATTTGTTTGTTTGAATATGCTGGTCCCTGGTTCAGGATTTCCCACACTATGGATAGATCCCGAGCTAATTCGTCTTCACTCGCAGTTCCAAGGAGGTAAGGGTTATAGGGCCAGATGTAGGTGAGGGACATTTACCGACTCATAAATACCGAATTTTACCGATTCGATATTTATGAATCGGTAAATATGAAGGTGGGAGATGTAGGTATTTTTTGAAATAGAAATACCGAATCGGTAACATTCGGTATTTCCTATTGATCCCTATGGGCTGTGAAGCCCATAGGAATCAATGGGAAATACCGATTCGGTATTTACCGAATCGGTAAATACCGAATGTTGCAAGGGTGCAGGGGGTGTCACTTTAACACCCTCTAGCACCCGAAGTAAAGGCATGTGTGACATGTGGCACACATACATGCCCTAAGGGCATGTCTGTGTGTCACATTGCACAGTGTGCATGCACAGATGTGCATGCACACCTGGATTCGGTATTTTACCACACAATAGGATTGTGTGGTAAAATACCGACTCTTAAGTGCCTGTGACACTCTCAGGAGTGTCACCTACCATTTGAATTACCGAATCGGTAAAATTACCGATTTGGTATTTTACAGAATCGCTAAATTTACCGAATCGGTAAATTTACCGATTCTGTAAAATAATGGCCCCTACATGCCAATTCCTAAATACCGGTCGGTAACGGCCGAAATCGGCCGTTACCGACCGGTATTTGAGCTCCTACATCTGGCCCATAGTCTCCTACTAGTATGATGTTTTCGGTATTGCCCCCTTCTGAGATTCTTGACAGTTCTTTAATTAGTTCTTAGCCAGAATTTAATCTGTGTTTCGGATTTACATATATATTGATTATTGTAATTGGCCATTCTTCTTCATTGAAGTTGATTATTGTTGTTGCCACCTGTATTGCACTTGGGGCTGCTACTCGTGCCTTTACCGGTAAGATGATTCCTATACTAATAAAGAGGAATGTGGCCCATGAACAAAGTCGAGACTGGACCCAGAAGAGCTTGGGACCCAAGGAACCACCCAAGGTAAGAACCTCACGGAGGTTGTTAGCAGAGTGGAAACACAACTGCTTGCTCACTACAAGTCAATGGGGAAGTCGCGGTTGCAGTTTTAAAGAAGAAGAACCCTTCCCAGAGGACTCTTCAGAAATCCCATGGAAGATGGAAGGTTGGAGAGTCACTCCACCCGTTGATACCCAGGGAACCAGGATACCTACAAACAGGGAATCCGAATGCATACGTGCGAAGTTACGTCGGGAACCGCCATAGACCACAATGGACTTCAGAAAAGATGCTTCTGGTGAAGAAGGTGAAAAAACCAGGTGGAATCCAATGGTGGATTCTGGAAGAGAGGTACCTGCAAGCAGTGGGTGAGAGTCTATGCCACTCAGGAGTGGCAAAGAGGCATGGAAGACGAATGCCCACAGATGTCGTAAGATGCAGGAGAGTTGACGTGACCATGGCGCTGTAGCTGTGTGACCAGGCAATGCTGTGGAAGACCAGGAGATATATGAACACAAAATTAATATAGACACAATGGAGGCTATATTCAGTACTGACTTGTCCAGCCGGACAGAGGTCCAATTTTTACATATACAAGAAATGTTTTAAAAGGATACCTTCAACAATTCCATAGAGAAGGGCACAAGCCTGTACCCAAACGTATGCAAATTGGCATAGTGAAGAAAGTAGTCAGAGGATAGAACAGAGTTTTTAGGCAGAAGCTGTAGATTTCTGTGGATTACGCAATAACAGAAATTCCATTGAACACCATTACTAGCCTAACATAGACAATACACATTTCACAGTATATGGTGTTTTAAGAGGTCGAGGGCGTTTCGATCCCATTAAGGAAATAAAGGGATCATCATCAGGACAAGATAATGCCTAAATCTTACAAGCCATGATAGCCTAAAAGAAAGAAGAATAGAATAGAAGACCCTATGTCAGCAGCTCTAATTTTGTGCCAGCTTTTTACAAAGGCTCTCTTTCTTTCTATCGCCTGGTTTTGTAGGGCATATTCTAGCCTGATTTGGGCCGTTGAGACGTATTTGGGAAGCTGGAAAATCGTTCTGAAAGAGGTTGCTATTACGCTATCAAGGATTGCTGCGTCTCTTCCAGTCAGAGATTCACTCCCATAGGTGATCGTATGCTGCAATTTGGCTCGCAGGACTTTTAGAAAGGGGTCTAGTGTTAAGTTGGGCCGCAACTTCTTCAAGGGTTTTCGTGCTAAATAGGTCATCGCTCCCTTCCTTCGTAGAGATTCAAACTGCGGATTAAAGGAGTTGTTTTGATCTAAGAGAACGCCCAGATATTTATAATTTGTTACTTGATCTAGACATTTACCAGTCAAATACCTGCTAGGGTTTGCCTTCTTGTGATGGTGTACTGCCATAATTTTGAATTTTTTTTAATGTATTTTTAGAGCATTCAGTTGCGAGAATTTGCAGGTTGCAACTAGGAAGCGCTGTAGTCCTACAGGAGTTCGACTTATCAGGACTAAGTCGTCAGCACATAGCAGGTTAGTCAATATCGTGCCACCTAGCTTCAGGGCGTGTGAAGACCAGCTGTCCAGTTCTGCCGGTAAGTCCGCCAGAAAAAGGCTAAATAACAAGGGGACTAAAACACATCCTTGCTTTAGCCCTTTTGTTGTAGTGATTCTGCTTGAAAGATGCTTCCCTGCGCCTAGTTTGATTCTGATCCACTTGTTAGTATGGAGTTGTATGAGTTGGTCTAGGAGGGATGATGCTATCCCCATCTGTTCAGCGTGTGCCAGAGCATGGCACGGTCAATGTGATCCAAGGCTGCTGAGTAGTCTAGGAAGCAGAGGTATAGGGGGTATTTGCCATGCTTTGCAGCGTCCATAAGCATTGTTAAGGCAATACTATTAGATGTAGTTCCATGTCCTTGACAGAAACCTGTTTGAGTTATTGGTATAATGTGATTCGTGGAAGACCAGCTAACCAGATTGTTTAATATGATCTCTGCTTAGTATTTGGCCTCAGTATACATAAGGGCTATCAGGCGGTAGTTGTTTGGAGCAGACCTCGCTCCTTGCTTATGTATAGGGATAATTATTGAGCCTCTCCATGACTCTGGAAATGCTGTGGTTCTTAGAGCATGTCCTATCACAGGAGCTAGTGTGTTGCACCAAAACTCAGGATCCTGTTTGTACAGCATTGGTGGTATGCTGTTTGGGCCGGGTGCTCCCGCCCTTCTACCTCTGGATATTTGTTTCCTTATTGCTGTAACCAAGGGTCTGTTTTGCTCATCTGCTGCACTTAGTTGGCAGTGCAGGCTTGATGGTAGTGCTGCGTCGGCTTGAGTTGTCCACTGTTGACATCGCTTGAGCGGTGCTGATTTGTTCCTGCCCTTGTTAGGTTGTTGATATAGACGTTTCCCGAATAGACTGGGGGAGTGACTGTTTCTGTTTTCAGTGGGGGCTATTAACATTCGTTATAATGCTTTATTGAGATGTGAATTACAGATGGTAATACAGTAATTTGTATATATGTTTCAATTGAGGAAGACTACTCTTTTTCAGCACTTGAGTGTAAATGCTTAGTACTGAAATGAAAGCTGAGAAGTGTATGCCAGATATTTTACTAAATTCTATTTAAATTACAGTACGCTCCTTCCTTCAAGTCCTGCACAGAAACAGGTTATTTGAAATGAAGTGTACAAACAAGCGCTCATGTTCGGATTGCACTTTGAAAATTGATCCAACAGTGATGGTGCATGCCAATTGCAAAAGTGTGGGTTCTGCCATTAATGTTACCTCACTAAAGTCATGGAGATTGTGAAAAATCCATCTGTCACACAATTGAAGAAGTGTATCAAATGTATTCCACAGGAGGGTGGTAAGGGTGTAGCTGGTAGTACATTTTGGAACACACACTTGGAAATATATCACCAAAGCATAGTGTGGTAGTGCACTGTCATTTACAGACAACCGGGTTCCACTGAAATGATGACTACATTTATACAGACATACAGTATTACTGATAAAACTATGCAGCACACAAATGATAATGTGTGGAAATTGGGTTTTAGAGAATATTTCAGTTGCACATCACCAAGTGTATTGATTTATTTTTTTCTTTTTAAAATCTTCGTGTCTACCATGCTTCAGAATTACAAAAAAATGTGTTTCATTGAGCTTTTCCTAACTGCTAATATGTTCTGAAATATTTGTACAGTTCATTCACAGGATTTTAAATTTTGTTCTGTGCTAGAAAAAAATTACATCCTGCAGCATTCCGTTTCACACTTCCTCACCATGCAAGATTGCTGCATAGTTCACTTTACTTTACCTCTCATTTGGCAGTCAGAGGAATAAAAGTAAACATCAACCTACCCTTTAAAAGAATAAACAGCAATTTCTAAGAATACATAGCCTGACATTTGACCTCTGTCTTTGAACACACAGCAAATGTGCCAGGATGAAACAAAATTTAAAGAGTTCTTTGTTGCTCATTTGCCTTCTGAACACTAGCATGGTCACAGACAGGCGTGATTGATCAACTTCTAGTGCCAGAAATAAGTAGTATCAATCATGCAACAAGATAATTCTATGTTCGAGGCATGTGGGCTGCTGAATTCACATCTTATGCATAGATTGCCGCCTAGTGTTGGGTCCGGATGATTGCACCTTGTTGTCCTGGAAGAGTCTTCGAAGTATCACGAGATAGGTGGCTCCTCCCCTGGACTACAGTGCGCATGGGCATCCTCTCCATCCTCGGATTGGTTTTTTGCGCCATTGGGTTCGGATGTACGTTCTTTACTCAAGTTCGGAAACTTTTTGTACTAGGCCAAAAGGCCTTCGGGGTCGTCTGTATTGTTATTTCGATCAGTGCAGAGTTCTTGTTCCAGTTCTTTTCGAAGCAAGACGTCGAAGAGAGCCGCGTGGCCTTTTCGACACCAAAGGCCCGATTGTCGATGGAACGAAGCCCGTTCAAGCGATGCCCCCTTTGTAACTCTAAATACCCGCACATCGACGTACACCCGGTGTGCAACAAGTGTTTATCACCAGACCACGACGAGGACAGCTGTCTCGCTTGTGCTCGGTTCCGGTCGAAGAAGACGCTTAATCTCCGACGTGCAGCACGGCAAACAATGACGAAGCAAGCGCCCGAACCGGTGAATATCTTTGATGAAGACGACAAGGAGGCCGTGGAGACCGAGGAACCAGAACAGGCGTCGGATCCCGGCTCGGAGCACGACTCAAACTACTACGAAGACGACGAACAACGCGTCGTTGAAGAAGAAACCGTCGAAGAGGTAAGGGACGACGTGTCCCCCATCGGAGCCGTCGATGACGACTCGAGTGATGAACCAGGCCTGACAGCGGGTACTGGGGCCCAAAAAGACACTCAAAGACCTTCTAAGGCTCAGGTCGAGGCATCGCCAAAAGGCCTTAGCCAAGACCTTACCAACCATTCTATAGCCCCGCGTCTCGGCCCGGCTAAGAATACATCGCACGAGCCATCGGTCGCCATACAAAAAGCGAAACCGAAAGCTATCGAGGCTAAATCGAAACCGAAACTGCTGAAGACAGTCCTCGGATCGAAGAGTGCAAATACGTCCGAGTAGACGTCGAAAAAAAGTGTCGACGACCCTGCGGGGTCCACCACAAAGGGTGTCGAACCGAAAATTGGTGCACTGAAGGCCATAGCTAAAGCCAAGGGCGTCAAACCCACGAGGTCGGCGTCGATGGATAAAGACACAAACAAGGGACTCCAGTCTCGAAAGGCCCTTTAACCGAGGCACCGAACCGAGACGCAACAGCTCGTCAAAGCCCTCGAGCCGACACACAAAAGCGCCTCGAAGGAACGCGTCGAGTGAAACACAAAACACGCGCCTTCACAGCTTCAAGCGCAGAAGTCAACGCAAGGGCAAAAGCACGATGACAAGGCAAAGTCCGTCGGTCCATTATCGATGCCAGCCCCAAAGCCGCCGATAAAATTCGGTCTGCCACCGACAGCACGACCTAAGGCTATCGATCCAACAACAAGAATCGAATCGCCCAAAACTGTGTCTCTTGGGAAAAAAAGTCATCCTCTGGAAGAGGACGTTCCGTACCAGGAGCCCTCCTACGATGAACAAGCAAAGCTCCACATCGACGCAAACACAGGCAAACTTACTGTCTATCACAGAAAACTAAGAGTAGAAACTCCTCTGGAATCCTACAAGATCCCACTGAAAAAGAAAAGGGATTCTTCAACATCACCAGTCCATTTTGAGCCTGTAAGGTACCATGAACAGGACACTTATACAGGCTCACCCACACACTCTACTGTGGACATGGGGTATGACTATGATGACCAATATGGCTACCCTGCAGGAAATGATCAGGATGACCAAGCTCAAACCTGGACAGACAATACAGACCAGGGAGAGTTCCAAACTATCCCTGATACTCCTTCCTATCCAATAAAAACTTCGCCAACAGAAGATACTGCGGCGTTTAACGCATTAATAGAAAGGGCAGCCCAAAATCATGATGTGGACATGCATGCTGACCCAGTTGAGGAGGACTTCTTGTTTGACACTTTCTCCTCTTCGGAAAAATCTGTTAAAACGTTACCAATGTTAAAAGGTGTCCTAAAACACGCAGGAGACATCTTTAAGGAAACCACAAGAGCAAGGGTTGTTAACCTCAGGATTGAAAGAAAATACAGACCGGCGCCTGTGGACCCTACATACATTCGGGGACAGTTGCCATTGGACTCTTTGGTGGTATCCAATGCTCGTAAACGTGCCAACTCCCAAACTACTGGTGATGCTCCTCCCCCAGACAAAGAGTCTAAGGTGTTAGAAGCTTCTGGGAAAAGGGTGGCTGCTCAAGCAGCTAACATCTGGAGAATTTCCAACACACAGGCCCTATTAGCCAGATATGATAGGGCACATTATGACACGTTAGAGCAACTGCTACAACACTTGCCTGATCAATACAAGGAAGGAGCTGAAACCCTAATCCAAGAAGGGAAACTAATATCAAACGCGCTAGATGTGGCAGACACTGCAGCCAGGGCCATCAACACAAGCGTTATGCTCAGGAGGCATGCTTGGTTGCGCATTTCAGGGTTCAAACAAGAAATACAAACTACATTACTAAATCAGCCTGTAAACCCTGATTTTTTATTTGGACCAGATGTGGACACCATCTTATAAAAGATTAAAAAAGACACTGAGACAGCCAAATCTATGGGGGCCCTGCAGTCTCAGCAATTTAGAGGTGGCTCCTTTCGTCGCTCCAGTAACAGAGGGGCTACAAGAGGCTAGGCGTCCCAGCAAAACCAATTCAATAAAGGGAACACTCATTCCACCTATACTAAAATGAACAGAGGCGGATACCGTGGCAACAGCAGTAAAGGCAGAGGACGAGGAAATAACAATACCAGATCCTCCGCCAATACTAAGCAGTGATGCCTTGTCGCTGCCCCCAGACCATGTAACACCAGTCAGGGGCAGATTACAACAGTTCCTGCCAGTCTGGGAAAGCATTACCACAGACAGGTGGGTGAGACAGCTTATTCAGTACGGTTATTGTCTAGAGCTAACTTCAACTCCACCCAATATACCCCCAAAACACCGTCCTATGTCCGCAGAGCACATACACTTATTGCAACAGGAGGTTCTCAGCATCCTGCAAAAAGGGGCTATAGAGCTCGTCCCTCTACAGAAACAGGGTACAGGGGTGTACTCTCTGTACTTCTTAATCCCCAAAAAGGACGGGCCTCTCAGGCCAATATTGGACCTCAGGCCCCTAAACCAATACATCTTGTCAAAACATTTTCACATGCTCACTCTGCAGCAGGTCCTACCATTACTCAGTCAGGGAGACTTCCTCACCACACTAGACCTAAAGGATGCGTATTTTCACATACCAATACATCCAGCACACAGGAGGTACCTCAGGTTCACCATCCAAAATCAGCACTACCAGTTCAAAGTACTGCCTTTCGGGGTGACAACAGCCCCCAGGGTGTTTACCAAGTGCCTAGCTACAGTGGCTGCGCACCTGCAGAGAAATCATATTCCCGTCTACCCATACCTGGACGACTGGCTCATCCAAGCAAAGTCAGCCCAGCAATGTGCCAGCCACGTGTCACGCACTATTCACCTCCTACACAGCCTCGGATTCTCATTAAACTACCCAAAGTCTCACCTTCAACCCGCACATGTTCAACAGTAGCAACAATAGACACTATGGCGTCAACGGCGCAGCCAAACTCAGTAAGAATCAACAGCATTCTGTTACTCATTCAAAACGTCAGACACCAACACTCGCTCCCAGCTAGAGTGTTTATGCAGTTGATAGGCATGATGGCCTCCTGCATCTTCATAGTCGCTCACGCAAGACTACACATGCGTCCGCTTCAGGAGTGCTTAGCACGGCAGTGGAACCAGGCTCAAGGGCAATTGACAGACCTAGTGTTGGTGACCGGTCGTGCATACAGCTCTCTGCATTGGTGGAACCCACAAAACCTTTCCAGGGGACGACCGTTCCAGGAGCCTGTACCACAAATAGTGCTCACAACGGACGCATCTCTCCTGGGTTGGGGGGCGCATGTCCTCCATTACACAGTGCAGGGACTATGGACGACACAGCAAAAGAAGATGCACATCAACCTGCTAGTACTGATGGCAATCTTCATGGCAATGAAGGCTTTCAAAGTACATCTCTGCAACAAAGTCGTGTTAGTCCGGACGGACAACATGACTGCAATGTACTACATACAGAAGCAAGGGGGGACACACTCTCCACAGTTGTCCCATCTTGCGCAAAGCATGTGGAAGTGGGCCATTCAGAGAAACATCTTCCTCATGGCGGAACACCTCCCAAGCAAGGACAACCAGATGGCGGACCTGCTCAGCAGACACAGCCACCAAATGCACGAGTGGGAGATACATCCCTCGGTACTACAACCCTACTTCCAGCGGTGGGGTCACCCAGACATAGACCTGTTCGCCACAAACGAAAACGCAAAATGCCAAAGCTTCGCTGCCAGGTTTCCACATCCGCAGTCTCAGGGCAATGCGATATGGATGAACTGGTCAGGCAAGTTTGCGTACGCTTTTCCCCCAGCCCCGCTCATACCACTAGTGGCACGCAAACTACAACAGCACTCACTGACCCTCATTCTAGTTGCTCCAACGTGGGCGAGGCAGCCGTGGTGCACCACGTTCCTACATCTTTCCGTGGTGCCTCATCAAAGGCTCAAGTTAACACCCAGTCTTTTAACGCAGAGCCATGGCGACATTCAGCACCCAGACCCACAGCAGTTGAACCTAGCGATCTGGCTCCTAAGGTCATAGAATTTGGTTACCTAAACTTGCCTCCCGACTGTATGAATATTATCAAAGAGGCAAGAAGGCCTACAACCAGAGCATGCTATGCGGCCAAATGGAAGCGATTTGTCATCTATTGTAACAATAATGACATAAATCCGCTAGATGCATCTACTCAAAACATCATATGTTATCTCTTACATTTGCACAGATGCAATCTGGCTTACAGTTCCATACGGATACATCTAGCCGCCGTAGCAGCTTATCTTCAGAACAGGCAGCGCCTTTCCCTCTTCAGGGTGCCTGCCATTAAAGCTTTCCTGGAGGGACTGAAATGACTCATTCCACCAAGACACCCACCTTCGCCTGTCTGGAACCTCAACGTGGTTCTCACCAGACTAATGGGTCCACCTTTTGAACCTCTACATTCCTGTGAAATACAATTCCTCACATGGAAGGTGGCCTTTCTAATAGCTATTACATCGCTCATAAGAGTTAGCGAACTGCAAGCCCTAACTATCCAGGAGCCATTCATACAAATTCACACTAATAGGGTAGTGCTACGAACTAACCCTAAATTTATGCCAAAGGTGGTGTCCCAGTTTCACATCAATCAAGCCATAGAACTGCCAGTATTCTTCCCTAATCCAGATTCAGTGGCAGAAAGAGCTCTCCATACCCTAGGCATTAAAAGAGCTTTCCTGTACTATATAGACAGGACAAAACCTTTCAGAAAGACCAAGCAACTGTTTGTTGCCTTTTCCCCACAGCACAAAGGCAACCCCATTTCCAAATCAGGTATAGCCAGATGGATTGTTAAGTGCATACAGATGTGTTATCAAAAAGCTAAACGCACATTATCAGTTCCCCCACGAGCACATTCAACACGCAAGTTAGGGGCATCCATGGCTTTCCTAGGAAACATTCCTCTAGAGGACATATGTAAGGCAGCCACATGGACTACCATACATACATTTACCAAACACTACTGCGTGGACGTACACTCAAAGCAGCAAGCAGCTGTAGGGCAGGCTGTACTCAAAACTCTTTTTCAGACTGCTGCAGCTGGCACGGGCAACCGCCGCTAGGAGGACACTGCTATACATTCTATGCATAAGATGTGAATTCAGCAGCCCACATGCCTCGAACGGAATATGCTACTTACCAATATGCATCTGTTCTTGGCATGTAGGGCTGCTGATATTCACATCGCCCTCCCTCCTCCCCGGTGCCTGTCGCAGCAGTAGCACTCAGACTTTATCTCTAGCATGGACATCACTTACTGTATCATACTCCATCCCTGCCACAATGGCGAAAAACAATCTGAGGATGGAGAGGATGCCCATGCGCACTGTAGTCCAGGGGAGGAGCCACCTATCTCGTGATACTTCGAAGACTCTTCCAGGACAACAAGGTGCAATCATCTGGACCCAACACTAGGTGGCGATCTATGCATAAGATGTGAATATCAGCAGCCCTACATGCCAAGAACAGATGCATACTGGTAAGTAGCATATTCCTTTATCATCCTTGCCGCCAAAAGTATAGCCTAAAGTATAGCAACTACACATAGGATGTAGGAAATACAGGGCCAGATTTATTAACATTTTGCGTCTTGGTTGCACAACTTTTGTGGCGCATCTATCCAGTAAAATGCTAGTTAATATTTACAAAGCAATTCGCACCACCTTGCATGGCTTTGGAAAAAATGTAATGCAATACAGCAGCTTGTGCTTCATTCTGTTACATTTCATTCTCGGAGACATTCCATGGGTGGAACTTGGGAGTTCCCATACATCCACCTATAGATTTCATGCAATCCCAGATTTACAAAGGTTCGTAAACCTGGGATTGCATGAAATCGTTCCGCCTCCCAGAGGATGGCATAACTTGGAGAAAAATAATTTTCCCCCCAATTTTTTCCCCACGTTATTTCCTCTTTTTATACCTGCTGCAATCTTCAGCACACACAGAAAGTGGACAATTCCTCCAAATATTGTTTTTGTGCATGAAGGTATTCCTTCCTGCACAAAAACAATTCTCCTTCGAATACAGGCACCCCTGCACAGTGATGCAAGGGTGTCTGCATTGGCGCCAGGCTGCCTGAAGTGCCCCAGTGCTATGAGCGAGCAGAAGTTTGCCATATCTTAGTAGATGTGGCGCATTTCTGCTCTCTCCCTTTCACTAAGCGCAGCAAGTTGCCTTGCTACACTGCATTGTGTGAAATGTTAGTAAATGTGGTCCACAGTACATTTATAACCTACTGAGTTGCAGCAGCTGCTCCATGAACTAGCATACCAGGGAGAGCTTAAATACAAGCACTCTAAAGGACTGCCTCATGAATTATAAACAATGGGCTCCTGAACAGCCAGCACTCGTGGAAGAATACAATGAGCCAGTAAGGGGGTTATGGTAAAGAGGCTTTGCTCCACAGGATGGACAAAGACTTGATGAACGGCCTAAACCAAATGAGAGTGACAAAACACAAAGCCAATGATAAGCAACGGGCAGAATGAAATACTAGGTAAACTTTCAGCATGTACCCAACATGTCTTAGCAACCAGACAGCTGTGCTCTCTGGTACGCTTCGACCTAAAAATAAAGAAAAATGTAATTAACAAAATGATACCAAAACAACAGTAATCGAATACTAGGAACTGGAGATATGAATTTCTACAGAATGCTTGTTATTCCCTTACTGAGGCGGAAAGCCGGGAAGCACAGAGGACGATTTTAACTTTGTAACTTTGTTTAATTTTAAATTGCACTTTACTTGTATCCATTGCACTCGCTGGAGTATTTGAGTGACTACCTCTCTTCTGGTCCCCCCACAGCCGATTTAGGTGCTGCCACGGGGTTCTTCATCACTATAGCCGCCATCTTGGGGAAGTTGACGGGTAGCGGTGCAGCAGCCTGCTCCCTCCCACCCTCATTCGCTTTAAATGACCACTACCATCCGGCCGCGCAGCGGGCGCGCCAAAGGCGCACCTAAGGCAGGCCTGTCTGCGACCTCTCCGCGGCCAGGGCCAGAGATGCTGCCGGTTTTGGCCCCCATGATACCAATATGTATAGCCAGCAGAAATCGCTATCTCTCAGACCCCAGGAGTGCCTTTACCTACATTCTATCCATCCGGATTTGTCTATTAGGAATTACCCGTGTAAGGCATGTGATTTTAAAAGGGACGGAAGCTCCTCTGTGCTCCAATGCCCATTATTGAAGATCTCCCCCCTACCACAGATCCGCCAAAATGCCCTCACTCTCAAGGCTGGACTCATTAACTGTCGTTCCCTAGTGAAACACTCCCTAGACATTTTTCTGACTCTCAGTGATAACAATTGGGATCTACTCTTTCTGGCGGAAACTTGGCTAGGGGATGAAACTAACCAGGCATTGTGTCTGGCCATCCCGGAGGGCTATAACATCTTGTGTGCTGACCGGCAAAGTGGCAGACATGGTGGCGGAGTCGCCATTATTTATAAATCGCATTTGACGATCTCGTCATTTCCCTATGTACAAATTGACTCCATAGAAGCTCTCCCCTTCTGTATTAAATGAACCCCTATTATCACGTGCTCAGGCTTACTGGTTTACCGACCCCCTAAATCCAGTTTGTCGCACTTACCTAGCCTCTTAGACTTTGTTCTTCAAGCTAGCTCTCGTAATGCTAATTCCATCTTACTCGGAGATTTCAATCTTCATGCGGAGGATGCATTCTGTCCTTCCAGCAATAACTTTCTGTCCACCTTGTCTGATTGCGGATTAATTCAATTGGTTACGCTTCCTACACATAGGGCAGGACATATGTTAGACCTCATTTGTTCCAACCTTTCTGATATTATAGTTAGTGACCCCAGTCCAGCGATCTGGTCCGACCACTACTTCATCCCTTTCTCTATTCTTATGTTCCATCAGAACAAACCTAGGATATTGGCTAAGGAGTTTGGCAGAAACTGGAGCAAGGTCTCTTCGGAACGGTTATTGGACCACCTTCCCTCTGCTGAGCCCCTAGGAGCCTTAGATCTGGATTCGCAATTAGATCATTTTAACAACTGGGTGTCCTCTGCCATCGACTCTATTGCCTATAAAAACTTATCGCTCAGCTCCTGCCGCACCCTGGTATTCGGAGGAACTTCGAAAATATAAATCTGTCTGCAAATCTCTTGAACGCAGCTGGAGACAGTCTTACTCAGCGGACAGCAAATTCAAATACAGAGCCGCCCTTAAAGACTATCGGAAAATGATTAAAAAACATAAACGAAGCCACTTATCGGGAAAAATCAACATGGCCCATGGCTCCTCTAGGGAGATTTTTAATACGGTCAAATCTTTCACTGATCCTCAGGCTCTCAATCGCCGACTTCCAGTGTCTCAGACTCTATACACCTGGCTCTCCGATTACTTTGAAGAGAAAATAGCCTTAATCTATGATTCCTTTCCCACTACCGATAGTCATGACACTAGAGATATATCACCAGCTCCCTCTATCCCTACCCTACTCTTCACAGAATTTCAGGAGATTACCGAAGATCGCTCCCTTCAAGAACTTCTCAAATGTAAGTCAGGGTCGCCTAATGACCCGTGGCCGGCTAAGCAATATAAAGCCCTTGCAACATTTCGTAACCCCCACCTGAATAGCATCTGGAATGCCTCTCTGTGCACCGGCATATATCCGGATTCATGGAAACATGCCCTCCTGGTTCCCATCCTGAAGAAAATCAATGTTGATCCTGACAACCCTGCGAACTACAGGCCTATTTCCTTACTTCCAGCCCCGGCCAAGATTCTTGAAATACTGGCGCATCAACAGCTCGCCGGCTTCATCGAATCTAATGGCCTACTTCATAACTCCCAACACGGGTTCCGATCCGGCTACAGCACTGAGTCGGCCCTGATTGAGATGGCCGACTCCGAGCGGTGGGCGCTGGATAGGGGCTCTAGGGCGGTGTTGGTGCTGCTGGATCTTTCCGCAGCATTCGACACTGTCTCTCACCCAATTCTGCTCAATCATCTCCGAGCCTTGGGCTTTCAGGGCACAGTACTCAATTGGATTGCTTCTTTCCTGTCCAATCGTACACAACAAGTGCAAACCCCGCCTTATACCTGTACCAGCCGCCCACTTAAATGGGGAGGGCCGCAGGGCTCCTCACTGAGTCCCCTTCTATTTAATGTTTATTTTCCCCTTTGGCTGCGTTAATCTCCCAGACAGGAATTAAGATGACATGTTACGCAGATGACATCCAGCTCCTCTTCTCCTATGATGACTCAAACCTGACTACCTTTGACCCCCTGAAAAACTGTCTCCGAGACATTGCTCGTTGGATGGATGACAACTTTCTGAGACTGAATGCTGGAAAGACCGAGTTCTTTTTTTTAATCAACCCTCTCCTTTGGATTCGAACCTCTGGTGGCCGGTGGATTTAAGCCCCGCTCCTCTTCCCAAGGAATCAGTAAGAAATCTGGGCGTCAGATGGGACACGTGTCTTTCTCTCCACAGCCAAGTCCACTCAGTCTCTGCAGCCTGCTTCTCAAAAATCAGGATGATAAAAAAAATCATCAATTACTTACCCAGCGATACCAGAAAAACAATCGTTCAGGCTTTAATTACTTCCCATCTGGATTATGCTAATGGTCTATACCTTGGATTATCCACAGGCCTCTGCCACAGACTGCAAATAGTCCAAAATGCCGCTGCCCGGCTAGTCTGTGGCACTTCTCTCCGAGAACACATCACACCCCATCTGCGTAAGCTACACTGGCTGCAAGTCCACAAAAGGGTCGAGTTCAAAGCACTGACTCTGGCTCATCGTGCCACAAAAGGACGTGTCTCGGCCTATCTCTCATCGTGTCTTCACCCCTACAATAATTTCCGAAATCTCCGTTCCAATTCCAAGCTCCTACTTGTAACTCCTAGATTTAAAAAAGTTCGCTCTGGTGGCAGAACTTTCCAAGTATGCGCTTCTTCTCGGTGGAATAAACTTCCGCCCTCTCTGTGCATGATCCAAGAAGAACTGCCATTTCGTAAAGCGCTTAAAACCTTTCTCTTTGGTTAATTGCCCCCTCTGACAAGATCCAGTATCCTGAGCATTAGCGCCAGGACACCCCGTTGGGGTAGCTGCGCGCTTTACAAAATACACAAAATAAATAAAATAAGAAAAAAAGCTCTAACACACAGTAAAGCACCACTCATTAGTCGCTGTTCAATTGGGGCCCAGGAAAGTACGTCAAGCAAATTTGTCTCAGTCAAAGATTTTACCTTAGGACATAGTCTCTCAAATGGAAGTCGAAATACTCCATTGGTATAAGGTTGCATGCTGTAGCCGAGGAAGTCCTCTCCACGTCAGACAGCTGTTGGATAGGGTCCCACTGAGTCATTGATTGGGACAGGAAAAGCACAGTGTTGGAAAACTAAAAAAATTGCTTGGAGCTCTGAAACCATCAGTGGGGTTAGGTTTCAGGCTGTTTCAAATGATGAGTTCCACAAGACCAGATAACCTTCTCACTGAGGGTCTGCTGAAATGAATGTGTTGCTGCAGAGAAGCTCCAATTTGGAGGAACTAGTTTCTTCAGCCCAGCGAATGCAAACTTTGGCAGTATCGACTCAGATAGTTGGTCCCAGCCCTCAGGCAGCTGGAAGTCCAAAATGTTTTCTAAGTATAAACTTCTCAGAGATGGTAGGGAAAGTCTTCTTAGACACAGTTAAGAGTCCCAAGATCTCAGGGACACACTCCAGCAGAGCCTATCAGTAGGGTCTAGTCCACATCCAGGTCTAATTACCCAGGCGGGTAAGTTAGGGAAAGGGCCTCATGTCCCTGCAGTCAAACAGGAAATCAGCCAACTGACCCCTGGGGTCCACTTCTTTGTTCTGTGAAGTGAAAGCAGGGCTAGCCCTTCAGGTCTCATCACAGGTCTTAAGCAGCAGGCACAGTCCAGGTTCAGAAAGTGTTCTGAGGAGGGTGCCTTGGACAGATGTATGGTTGGTCCTAGGTGCAGGTGACTCTTGGCTCCTCCTTAATGAATGGTATAAAAAGGTCCCAGAGGTAACCCTACTGACTTTTTTCTGCAGTTGATGTTTGCCCTACTACAAACAATCCCACAGTGCACCTTACTCCTAAAATCCAAGCTAGGGGAAAAACGTTCTTCCTTGCGCAGAGCTATTGTGCCGACACAGAGGTGTGCCCAGGAAATGAGTAGCCCCCTCCTATGTGGTAACTCAAACAATTTCTGGAGATTGTAGTCAGCCTGGCTGGGGGAACAAACGTTTCCCTTTCCCAGGCCTCACCTTACATTACTTCTCAAGTTAATGAAGTTCCTGAGTCCACCCCAACTCCTCATCCTACAAAGGTAAAGAAACAACCCCCACCTTCCCCGAAGCTAGGCCATTGTTTCTGTGAGCTGTTTTCATACCTAATTAAGATTAATCACTGGCTGGGCAGATGTTGTCATACTAATGCAGATTAGCCCCAGGAGCTTCAAGCAGGAAAAAGGTAGCTGTCTGAAGTTACTTTTCCTACATAGTTATTAAAAACCCAACTTTTCTATCAGTTTGGATGCATATTAAAATAGTGGTTGAATACCTTTTCTTGCTGGTCTGAACCCAAGATAGCCGAATTAATATTTTAATCTGTAATCTAGTTTCCTCATAGGACTGCCAGAACCTTCCACAGTGAATATACTGTTCAGGGGGGTGGCAATGCAGGGACATTGCAACATTACATTTTCACATGCTCCACATTTAAACTCCAAGCACCCTACCTTGAAGGTTACAGGGTATACATAGGGGTGATTTATTAATATTTAAAAGGAAGGTTTGTCCCTGTGAAAAGGGTCAATTTGATAGTTCACACTGCAGGTTTAAACAGAAGACGTCAGGCTACCTTGGTCAACCTGAAGTCATGGTTTTCTTGTCATACTAGTGGATGGCCAATAAGTGTAGTAGCCTAAGAGTAACATTTGACTTTCATAACATTTGACTTTCCATGCCATAAGTGTAGTTTCCACAATAATACTATGGCCTTTTCAGAGAGTTAAATATGTCAATAAGGGATTAGCCAATTCCGACATGTTTTAGCGGTCATAGCATGTACACTGGGCCCTGGACAGCATTACCCCAGTGTGTAGAGGCTAAAACCCAGCAATAAAATTTAGCAAACAAATGATGGTGACCACACAAAAAGGGGCATTTTCTCACAGCAGTCCACATCTGTCTATGGCCCCTCAAAATGTAACCCCTTCCCTGCTGCCGTCGGCTGTTGGCCGTCGCGAGCACTACCTCGCTGGTGCTGCGAACGTCCAATGGGCGACGCGGCCCCGCCCACTCCGCGGAACCGCCGCACTGCCGCGAAATAACGGTTGCGGCTAAGGTGTTAAATAAGGGGTAGTTTCTTACACATAATCGAAGTCACAAAAGCCTAATGTGCGTCATGCATACACAGGTTTATGGTGTACATTCACAACTTGTTTTCCGTTTGTAAATCACATGCATAATCTTTGTTTAGTTTACTGATTTTTACATGTGCAAAACCATCTTTGTGCTTAAAACAAGCTTGTCACTCAGGACCCAAGTGTTTAATAACCTTGCTACCCAGCATTGACATTGGTCCAGAAAACATCTTAGCATGACTACAGAATAAGCTCGCTCCTGCCACCTATCGGTGCTAGAATCCATATTTCTTCTCTTATTTGGGCTGTCACTACTAGTCCCAGTAATAGAACCTTGAAGGTGGGCAGATATTTTTGTTTCTTCTGGAGTCTAGCTTTTAACTCTGATACCTGACAGCTGCTAGTCGGTTAATTTAGATGGGAAGGTAAACACTTGGCCGCTTTTTCTCTGCACTGTCTCCCCAAATTTCAATTCCTTTCCTCAAATTCTAGGCCTTTTCTTCCTGAAGCCAGTCCCCTCGATGCTTGGTAGGAGTTGTTTTGGGGTTAAGATGTCTGCAGTGGTACATAAACTGTGCCACTCCGTCATCAAAAATGTGGTTACCTGAAATGTACCCAAATAGTGGGGTTATATTTCATTTAGCATTTAAAAGGTCCCTGTCCAGCTGGAAGCTTTCCCTCGGCACGTCTGGGACATTTCAAGAGTTTCCCGTGCAGGCCTATCCTAGTTTACAATCCCGTGGATGGTCCAATGGTATTCATATGACACAATATCTGCAGCATCCATTGACAGCTCTGTCATTCGAATGTCACCTCCCTACCTCCTTCAAATGGAATGGAAAAGTCAGAGGAGGCAGACAAGGCTTCCACCGATTTTCCAACTAAGTTTGTTGACACCCTCTACAAAATCAGGTTTTGGTATTCTGCTGCCATCCAGAATCTCTATATTCAAATCCTGTTTTTACTGATTTTCAAGGGCCATTCACGCAAAAGGAAAAGCTCTCACCATTTTTTAAGGTTGGTCAGGATGGCCTCGTTCGTGGATTTCTTACCTCAGAGAATATACAGACATGTAAATGTATGGGGAGGCAGGTATGCAGACACTTTGCTCTGATGGCTAAGTTTTGTCTATTTATTTTGGAATATTTGTAATGCGCTGTACATCTCGTGCTAGTCGTCTTAGAGCACTACTGTATTGAACCAGTTTTTGAGTGACCATTAAGGGACCTGAAAATTCAGTTTGGTTAGAAATGCAACCTTGTCTCATATAACCGTGAACACCTTGTGTGCCACAAATTCATTTAAAACAATGGTCCGAATGTTGAGTTTTCATGCATTTCCTGAACTGCAAGTGATTTAGGGGCTCATTAAGATCGCGGGCGGACAGCAGTCTGCCCGCCATCATAGCGGTGCTGGGACCACCCGCCAGACGTGCGGCGGTCCCACCAGTGCAATTAGGATGCGCCCGCCAGTAACATTGAGGATGGTGCTGCTGGCTGCAGCACCATCCGCAATGTCAAAAGAGCATGCACAGCATTTCCCTGCACCACGTGGCAGGCACCACGCGGTGATAGCCACTTGGTGCATGGAACTGCAGGCGGGTACCATAGGTACCTACCCCAGTGAACTCCCCCCACACACAGAGGGGGCCCGCAACAGGCCCCCAGAGCCAGTCTCCGCCTGTCTTTTTGCGCCGGGAGACCTGCCGCAAAAAGACTCGCGCAAAGGGATACAGTAATCCCTACGGCGGTGCTTGCACAGTACCGTCGCAATGTTGCCCTGGTTCCGGTTTGCGCAATGTGGGCGGAAAAGGACCGCCTTGCGGAACCATGGCCGATGGACTTTCCGTAGGGTGCGGTAACAATCGGAAGGACCGCCGCCGCCGGACCGGCGGTTGGGGTCCTTCCGCCATCATAATGTAAATGTAAATCATAATGTGCCTCTAAGTTCCTCCCTTACTGTTTGGTTTAGGGCATTATACAAACTGTGACCCTGGACCTTCAGTGATCTTCCTTGTATTTCAGGGGCTTGAGGGATCATTGGTTCATCAGATGTGCAGTCACTGAGATCCTTTGTAGTGGCTCCAGTGTCTGTAGGTATATTGACCCATTGCTCCTGAAAGCATTGTGTAGAGGACATTGACCATGATCTTAGTATCCATCAACAGCCAGTGCGTGGCTTATAATGCTGGCTTTAAGTGATTGCACTTTCTACAGGTAAAGAAGGGGAAGGAATATATTGATTATTGTGCAAATGAACAGAGGCTTGAATGCAAACCTCGAAGGGACGCAACAGTTTGTTAGCATACTGATTCCAAGAAGCACGGTTTTAGGAGCCAGAGATGGCCTACCTGGACTGGCTGTTGTTGGGGTTTCGACACCTGACTCACGCATGCTTTTCTCCCTGCTTCTCTCTGAACCCAAATGTCAATATATGTTTAGTAGGAGAAAGTAATAATGCCGTATATATAATACGTCTTGTGTGAGTGCACAACATATGCCTTCACTGCCACGGCATTTCACCCACACCTGAGAAAAAACAGCAATTTGGCTATAGGATTGTTTGTTAGGTTTTCTCATTCAGGTGCTCTTCCAGTGCCCCAGGAGGACACCATCATTGCTTTTGGTGGCACATGCCAAACTCTGGCAGAATCTCCATAGAACTTGAAGGCTGTCCACAGCACTGGAAACATGTCTACAGCATGGACTCTTCAAGAAGATAATCCTCCCAGCTACCAGGCTCCCAGCAACAGAAAGCATGCTTTTTGGCTAAGAGCACTAACAACTGATTGATGAAATTCAGACAGAGTAAATGTAATTAGGCCCCAGCTTGACTTTCCTATGTGCAATATGCTAACTGCATTTTCAATAAAAGTTGCTGAATGCCATCCTATGCAGACCAAGATTAATAAAACTGTTTTCAAAGCCAGGCCTCTGACATCCATCAATCAACTCTCTGACACTTCAAGTACCTGGTCATGGAAATCGCCTCCGATGGTCCCCGTATCAGACACTTGTCATGCTCAAACCTGCAGGAGATTCTATCTTCCTCCATTGGAAACACCTTAACAACCATCAACAAAAATTCTCTAACTACAGAACCCTTCCCCTCTGACCTCAAGATCTCCTACATCAGAGGACTCATGAAGAAGAGCTTCAAGTGAGCAGACCTAGCCAGCTCTTGACTTATCTCCAACGGCCCGCTCTTAAGAACATCGATTGAAAGAGCGCCCTTCAAGCTGATCTCCAACTTCATGGATAAAAACAACCTACTTACAGACCATCCAACAGGAGTTTTGATCCATCCAAGGCACTGAATCGGTCCTGATGATCTGGGATGACCTGAAGGCAATACTCGATCTCATTGTAGCTGCTGCCTTCCAGTGCCTTTAACATTACCACGTCCTCTTCCGCGGCTTGAACGTGGCATGCACAGAAGCATCTCTGGCAGATCTACCATCATCTCTTCCCCCTCACATCCCTTTCTAATCACTTCCTTTCAGCACTGGCTGATAGTTAACCGGTCCTCTCTACAGGCGCTCATCACATTATCGAGGCTCACCTACTAGTACATCCATAACGATGAAACCAGAGCAGAGAACTGGAGAATAACTATTTTACAACCAATCAGCTAAATAAACTAGGGCCATTACTAGCAACAACTGAAGTTAGGAACTCTGGAAGTTTTCATGGTCCACAGCCTTTTATTCAACCCCCATTTGAACACAAAGAAGAGTTGTTTTTACACCATACAGCCTCTCCAAAGCACCTTCCTGCATCTAGGTTTACTAGAAAAAACTTCTAGACTTCCATCCCTCTTGTCCTGCTTTGCCTAGACTCTAACTAGAGGCTCCTTCTTCCTCCAATGAGAAATCCAAAATGCATCTGAAAGAGAGCTCCCCCACCTATGCCACCAGATTATGCAGGACTGCTGACCATCTATTGCCAGGTGCTGCTCTTCAAAGCCCTTTGCATTGCCCAAAGGGCCACTAGTGGCATGGACGCAACTTTCATTCAAGTACTACTGCAAACATACTCCCTGAACAGAACCCAGCCCAATAGAATGACACCCCTGGTGACCATCTACCCTTCAACAGTCATATTAGGGTACTATCTCATTGTAGGCAGCAACATTATGGAACTCCCTTTGGGCAAACATCAAAAACCACCGAGAGTTAAATAAGGCAGAGAAGGTTTAGCGCTCCCTGAACAAATTATGAGAGATGGCAGCAACAAAAGGCAACTTTTCCGCATCTCAAGGAGCTTATTGAAGCACAGGTATTCTGTGCATACCACACAAGAACCAGAACGCGAATGCCATCACCACGCATATCCTTTACCACGAAAATTCCTTTTACACGCATACTTTTACAACGATTTTCGATGTTAAACTATGCATGTAAATGGCATTTTCATGTTAAAGGATTTTCACCCTAAAAATGTCCCTTTTAAATTTACCCCTCCACGACACCACCCCCTCATTCCTCCTTACCTCTGCTCTCCTTGATCTTCTATGGTGACGTTGTACGTCGTTAAGAGGAAGCGGAAGTGCTTTTCCGTTTCCTCTTACGACGCCAACTGCCTCCACATCTTTTTCTTTATACTTCTTTTTCAGGTGCGTTTTTTTTGGTTTTATTTTAGGGGGGTGCCCCCCCCCCCAAGCCCCCTTTTTTGAAACCCACGTGTTTTTTTGTGGGGGGGAGACTCCCCAAGCCCCCCCCCTTTCTTTTTTTTTTTACTTTAGCACACATGCCTTTACTACGTATTGCGCAGTAAAGGTATTCATGGTAAAAGCTTTTCGTTGTAACCACGCATGCGTTGTAATGCATGCATGGTTAGGATTATAACGTGGAAACGGCCGCGTTGTAGTGGCCGTTTCCCCTCCAAATAATTGCAACATACGACACACTACAAACCCACACATTTGTAACCAAGCACAACCTATGGGGCAGCGTGCTACCCATCCGAAAAACACTCCATAAAGAGGGGAGGCATTGATTTTTAGGCTGCATTATTGAGATCTAATTAACTTATGGCAGATACTTCGGGGTCGGGGTTGTGGTGTGGACACTTTTTATTGAATATTAATATGACATTTCACAATGAAACCTAATGTACGATGGAAAATTTCTAAAAATGTCACTGTGACAAAGAAATTCTAATTAAGAATAGGTTGCAAGAATAGTGATATTAGCTGCATTATTATTCCTATTATATCTCAGTGATCTTTGTGTCTACCTGTATAAGTGTAATCGTTTTCTTCCAAACAATCAACAACAGCATGGTGGTTTATGCAGGTCAGCTACTGTTTGTGAAAGGATTCAGATAGGAGTGTGGTGGGTGATTTATTTATGAGTTGAGGATATACCTTGAGGAACATTGTACAATGATGAACAAGACGAAGGCAATGTATAAAGGGTCGCATTTTTTAAATCATTTTATTCATGTATGCTATCTTGCAAGACACATTTAATTAATTACACAGAGGTTCTTGTTATGGTTACTGTCTCTTTAATGGAACACTGTGTACTCCACATCATTGATGGAATGTTTACATTCTTAATACTGAGTCAGTTGCTGTGGCTTGATGTTGATGGTTGTACCAATAAACCTGCTCTTCCAATTTATCCTGTTTAGGAGCTTTTATCACTGGCGACGAGGGTCAAGGCTTGATTGGGGACAAGCATTTACAACCATCAATTCCCCTACAATTGGAATTTTGGTTTGGACTTGGTTTGGACAAATTTGGATTTTGGACCAACTACTGTACTTGGATACTGTACAGATACTACAAACTATTGGATTTATTGCAGAATCATACTGCACAAATACTGCAGACTATCTGGATTTATACTGCAGCACTTTCTTTTGGATTTCTGAACTCTACTTTCCTTGGATGATTATTTTTATTGTGAAAAATCTGGATTTTCACAATGTTAAAAATCGTTAACTATTTGCCTGCCATCTACTACATGTCTGTGGATTACTTTTGGATGTCCTGATGTACTGTTTGCGCAGATATTTCGAAAAACAAGTAACTTTGTGTTGATTTGATTCACCTGTTCATCTGTGACCGTTGCCTTCCTGCGCATTGTTTTCCTTTGAAACGAGCCACGTGTAGCATCGCGTGTAACCTGAGCCGCGTGTGACATCGAGTGTAGCCTGAGCCGCGTGTGGCACTGCGTGTAGTCTTCACACGCGCTAGCTCCTTCGGAACGTTCTCCAGCTGACTTGGCTTCCTCTGACTGAACGACGCGACGCTGGAGAACCCTGACCTTTCACGCACGCAACGTAACGTGCAGCGTCATCACAGCGGCCATTTTGGATTACCTTTACCATTGTAACTCATTACGCCGATGCGCACGGCAGCGCATTTTGGTTGCCATAGTAACTTATCACGCCAATGCGCACAACAGCGCATTTTAGGATTACCACATCATTTTAGGATTACCACATGACTGATCACCCCGATAGCACGGCAGCGCATTTTAGCATTACAACTTTAACTGATCACGTCGATGTGCACGACAGCACATTGTTTTTTCATGATTTTGTCTGGGAAGTGAGTCACATTTCTTTTATTCCAAAACAGACACTTATAATTTGAATTTGGCTTTATTTTTGTTCTTAACATCCCCTTACTATAACAATATGGCCACTACTTCCAGCATGTCACAACCCCCACCTTTTCTTTCTGAAGAAGGAGAACCTATACTTCCTTGCAAGAGATGGCGAAATCTTTTTGATTCTTATTTGGTGGCAATTGGAGGGGAAACGTTTTCAGCCGCTAGGAAGCAGGCAATTTTATTGCATAATTTGGGAGTTGAACGTAGGCATACTTATGATAGCATGGATACTATGCCAGTGGGTGGAGCTGATGGTGAACCTTCAGATATTTTTGAAATGTCTATGTCTATGTTAGAAAGTTATTTTGGTCCAAGAATTAATGTTGTTTTAGAACGTCATAGATTCTTCACTCGCGTACAAGGTCCTGTTGAACGAGTAGGTACCTATGTAGCTGTTCTAAAAACTCTTTCACGCACATGTGATTTTGGAGATCTATCAGAATCACTTGTCAGAGATCAGCTTGTGAGATGCACGAACAGCACAAGAGTCCAAGAAAAACTGTTATTAAAGAATCCTACTCTGAAAGAGGCTATGGCTATTGTAGAGGGCATGGAAAACACTTCCACTTGGGTTAAAGAAATAAGGAAAAATAAAGAGGAAGCAAATCAAACTTCGGTTGACATTAAAAAGAAAAGTCAAGATGTAGTACATAGACTAGAAGAAGATGATTTTTTTAGAAGAGTGTCCTGATGCTATTGCCAAAGTTTCGGTTAATGCAAGAAACAAATTGCCTCAAAAGAACTTGTTAACTCAGCAGGGTTCTCAAGAAAGTCGTCCTTCCTTTAGTAAAGAGACTTCCTTACCTAAAGAACGAGATTTTCGGCAATAACGTTCATATTCTAATCAGAGAATGCGTTGTTTCAGATGTGGTAGTTTTTCTCACACTTCTAATTTTCCGAATTGTTTTGCAAGAGTTAGTATTTGTAACAATTGTGGGGGTAAAGGTCACTATGCTCGTGTTTGTAAGTCTAACAAAAAGAAAGAGTCTAATGAAAATGTGTCTGACATTGTACGCACAGTGGTTGTATCAAATGTAAAAGATATTGGAGAGAATGTTGATTCTGAACGAATTACTATGCCTTTCTGTGATATAGTTATTGATAAGTATGTATTTAAACTTATGGCGGACTCAGGATCTCCTTTTACTTTGATAGGAAACAAAATTTGGGATGAGGTTGTCGGTCTAGAAAATGTTCCACTTTTGCCTCCAGACATTGCTCCTTTAAGCTACGGTCGATCGAAAATAGATATTTTGCGGTATACTGTAGCTAAGATTTCTTTCAGAGGTAAAGAAATTACTGGCAAAGTTTATGTGGCTGTGAGAGGAGATAATCTTCTCGGATGGAAACATCAACATGACTTTGGTATAATCCTAAATCCTTGTGCTAAAAATCCCCATGATCAAGTCATGCTTATGGAAGACTTACTTTCTTCTACTCTTCCTGATGGAGTTAGCAGTGTGTCTGAATCTGACAAAATATTTTCAGAATTTCCTAAAGTATTCTCGGATACACTGGGATGTTTAAAGGGATTTGAACACAGGATTATTCTTAAGAATTCAGCAAAACCGTGTTTACATAAGGTTCGGAAAGTTCCGAATATGATGGTTGAGCCTTTGAAACTGGAGATTGAGAAATTATTGAAATTGGGAGTAATAGAAGAAATAGAGTCTTCAGAATGGTTGAGTCCGATAGTTTTAGCACCCAAGGATGGTGGTAAAGCGATGAGAATGTGTGTAGATTTGCGTGTACTAAATGAATGTATTTGGGTCGATCGGCAGCCTTTGCCGAATATCTCTGAATCAATTAGTATCTTGAAAGGAGCAAACATGTTTAGTGTTCTAGATCTTCTGCGTACCACCAAATTGTTTTACATCAGGAGTCCAGACACTTGACATCTTTTGTTACACCCCTTGGTGATTATCAGTTCTTAAGAATGCCCTTTGGGTTGGCCTCGGCTAACGCTTGCTTTCAAAGGGTGATGAAAATGGTTCTTGGAGATCTATGGAATGTGATGTTCTTCCGGGACGATATTTTGATTTATGGTGTGGATGCAAAGGAGCATGATACTGTGTTAAGGTTGGTGTTAGACAGATTATCTGATAGGGGACTCACAGTTAAGAGAGAGAAATGCAGAATTGGTTTGGATTCAGTTACTTATCTTGGGCATGTAATTTCTGGGAAAGGGATACCACCGAAGTTAGAATTGGCTGAGAGTATTGTTAAGGCACCGGCTCCAGAAGATAAAGACCAGGCTAAGTCTTTTTTGGGCATGGCGGAATTTTATTCCAAATTTGTAAAAGGTTTCGCAAGCATTGTTGAGCCTATAAGATCTCTTTTGGAAAAGGGTGTACGTTTCACTTGGTCTAGTGATTGTGAGGAAGCTTTCCGTTTAATAAAGTCTAAGATTGGCAAGATGCCCACTTTGGGTCATTTTGATTCTAAATTAAAAACCATTGTCACTACCGATGCCAGCCTTAAAGGTCTTGGCGCGGTACTTTCTCAGATTGTGAATGGGGAGGAAGTTGTGGTGGCTTTTGCTTCAAGAACTTTGCAAGATGCAGAATTGAATTACTCTTGCATTGAGAAAGAAGCGTTGGCTGTTTTTTGGTCGATACATCATTTCAAATTCTTTTTATGGGGCATTCTGTTTGTTGTGAGGTCTGATCATCGTCCTCTTGTTCAGATATTTTTGTGCCATCAAAGTGATCATATGACACCTAGATTGAAGAGATGGAGTGAAGGACTACAAGAGTTTAATTTTATTGTACAGTACATTTCTGGCCAAAATAACAAGCCTGCAGACTGTTTATCCAGATTGCCGATTGAAAGGGATGGTTTTTCAGGTAGTTTAGAATGTGTAAATTGGGTACTGGAATCTTCTTTGTCTAAGGATGAATGGTCAAGTTGTGTTGCGAATGATGTTGTTTTTCAATCTTTGAGGGATATCATCAGAAGTGGTTGGCCTAGGTATGATCAACTGGATAATGAATTAAAGCCATATTGGACGGTTAGAAATGATTTGACGTTTTGTCAAGGAAACTTATTGAGAGGGGACAGACTAGTACCTCCAGGTGATTTGCGAGAGAAAGTTGTCAATTTGGCTCATGAGGGCCATCTGGGGAGGAATATCACCAAGGCTCGCATCAGAGAGATATACTGTTGGCCTGGTATGGATCGGATGGTAGAAGTTGTTGTAAAGGATTGTCATTTGTGTGCTGCTAATGACAAATCACACACCACTAGTCAATCTCCTCTTTCTCCAGTAGAAGTTCCTGCTACAGTTTGGACAAAAGTGGGGTTGGACATAGCGGGTCCTTTTGAGCTCATGCCCTCACATGAGAGGTTTGAGGTATTGCTGGTGGATTACACTTCAAAGTGGGTGATCTCAAAATGCATGGGCATGGTGAATTCTAGAGCCATTATTGAGTTTCTTAAGGATGTATTTGTGTCAGAAGGGGTGCCTAAGTATGTGCTTACTGACAATGGGGTACAATTTACCTCCAATGAGATGGTTTGTTTTCTTAAAGACCTTGGGATTGTTCACCAGAAAACAGCTCTTTATTCGCCTCAAGCGAACGGACTTACTGAGCGAATGAATAGGGTTGTAAAGAGTTGTGCGCAAAGGGCTTTGCAGTCTAAGGTTTCTTTCAGTAGTGTGTTTTGGGAGACCTGGTGGGCACATCGCACAGTTCCCAATGCTATCATGCAAAAGTCTCCTTTTGAAGCATTGAGGGGGAGATTGGCTAATTCCAAGCTCAACCCAGCTTGGCTTCCAGAGAGGGTTTGTGATGATAGTGTTGAGAATGAGTTGAGAAGGAGAGATGCGCTGGCTGAATATCAATGGAAGTATAAACAACGTTATGATGATAGGATGGCTGTCAAATTTAGGAAATGGAATGTTGGGGATAGTGTTCTTGTGAAGAAGCCAAAATATGGACACAAGGGTACTTCCAATTTCAGTGGTCCTTTCATCATTACTGCTATTAGAATTTTTTTTGTGACTTTAGACAATGGGTGCACTTGGAACATGTCTAGATTGGCAAAGTGTACCGAGTTTAAAAATCATTCCAATAGTGGTTCTGGGCCTATTGATAATTCCAGTCATACTTGCACTTCTTCTGGTCAACGCCAAGAAAATGTTCTTGGTAGTTCAAGACTAGTTCCTAGGACAAGACAGGCTCCCAGGAAGTTTAAGGATTATGTTCTGTATTAAGTTATCCTTGTACAGATTCTTTTTATGCTGTTTTTATCCTTAAATATTATTCTTTTTCCTTTTTTATTTTGGTTAGGGGATGTGTTATGGTTACTGTCTCTTTAATGGAACACTGTGTACTCTACATCATTGATGGAATGTTTACATTCTTAATACTGAGTCAGTTGCTGTGGCTTGCTGTTGGTGGTTGTACCAATAAACCTGCTCTTCCAATTTATCCTGTTAAAGAGCTTTTATCAGTTCTTCAAAGCAGCTTTGTAAATAATAACAAAACAATAACAACAAAAAAGTCTCCCCTCCCTCTACCACACTCAGTTGACTAAAATGCTATTTTCATTACAGTTCTATGCACATTCATGAATCTGCCCCTGAGCTAGAGGTGGCAATTAACTAAGAGAGCCTCAGTATTCAGAGATATTCAGGTCATGTCAATTCCCTAAACTCTTGGGAGAAAAGAGATAGGTAAGGTTTCCAAAGGACCCACATGATGACCTGCTATTTGTAGTGGAGAAAGTAATAATCTTTTCCATCCCGAGAACATACCATAGGTGATTAACCACCTCAGGTGAGGAGGTGTTGTCGTCGTCTCCCAGTGTGAGAGTATATTTTGTAAAGCTGCACCCAGTGCAATTCTGATTTGTCTTCCCCGTAATGACCTACGGGGATAAGTGAGAGGGTGTGGTAGGCCCAACAATATGTATGAGGGGAATCGGTGGAGCTGATTGTCTATATGGTGATCAATGTCTAAAATTTGTGTCCAATATACTTGTATCTATGGACATTCCCAGAGAAGGTGCACCAGGTACCCCACTCCTCCACATCCCCTCCAGAAATCCGGGCTTTTGGTTGGATCAATCTTGTGTAGCTGTTCTGGAGTGAGGTATCAATATGTTGCAATTTATGGAAATCAATCAGAGCAGTGTGACGGGCGGGGTGGCAAGCCCTATAGTAGATGTTCTCCCACTCCTTGGTAGTCAGTTGCCTCCCCAGTTCCTTCTCTCACCGTGTTTGGTTAGGCTTATGAGTATATCTCATAAACTGAAGCAGAAAGGTGTGCAATTCAGAGATTAGTTTCTTATCTGAGGTTTTCGTAACCAGCCAATTCTCGTAGTCAGTGAGGTGTCTCTGGGTGGTGGCTTTATTGTCTGGATAGAGTAGCCAGTGTTGGATTTGCAAGTACTATAAGCGTTCTGTCTTGGGAAGGTCGAAGGCCTCCCGCAGTTGTGGGAAGGGAATTACCCCTTCTTCAACTATCATGAGCCTCATGGAGTGGTATTTGGTCTTATGCCACTTAGGGAATGCCCCGCAGTGAATCCAGAGTGTAAAGTCCGGATTATCGAATATGGGTGTCAGACTCGAGGGGAAGGATGTCAACTCAGTGTGGGTTCTGCATTGAACCCAGGCGCCCATGGTTGTCTTGGTAATAGGTGAAAGGTATAAGATCGGGGGTCTATGTGACCTCTTTAGGAAGAGAATCTTCCATAGCGAGGTTCTGGCTACTGCTCAGTCTTGAAAAAGCCAGCTTAATTCTGATTCTCCCTACTGCCATTCAGCCAAATATCGTAATTAGGAAGCCTGGAAATATACTTGGAGGTTCGGAATGCCCAATTCCCCAGCGGCAAGGAGGAGATAACTTAGTTCTCTCCGCATTCGAGGTTTCTTCCCGGCCCACACAAAGCAATGTCATTTGGTTTGTAACGTATGTATTGTCCAGGGTTACTAGGGGGAGTGTTTGGAATAAATAGACGATTTGGGGTAAAATGGTAATTTTAATGGCCGCCACTCCTCCAAGCCAAGATATCGGGAAGCGTACCCACCGTCCCAATTCTAATTTGGCATGTCTGTATAGCGATCGGTAATTGATAATAGCTGTCTAGTGCAGAGAGGGCGCTAAGTGAATCCCTAAATATGGCACAGCATTATAGACCCATTGCACAGGGTATTGCATTGTGAGGTGAGAGACTACCTCAGGGGGAAGGTAGAGACTCAGAGCTTGGGACTTAGCGCCATTTATTCGAGGCCAAACATCTCTGTCTTGGTGAGAAAAGCTGGTAAGGCTGAGGTCAATCTGTCCAGGGTAACAAGCACATCATCTGCGTATAGACTAGCTGTTTGTTGTTGTGAGCCAAAGGTGGTGCTTGTGATCTCCGGACTGTCCAGCACTCTCTGAGCGAAGGGCTCCATATATTGAGTAAACAACAGTAGAGACAGCGGGCATCCCTGTTGTGTGCCTCTGTTAATAGGGAAGGGAGTAGATATGTGGTCATCCACTCTCACTGATGCCGAAGGCAGATGATAACACTTCAGTACCCAAGTACGAAATCTTTTGGGCATGACAAAGCAGATTAACACTTGTTCCAAAAATGGCCAATGGACCCTATAGAAGGCTTTCTTTGCATCAATGGCTAGGCGCATGAACTTGTTCGATGTACGAGAGGTCTTTCTATAATGTGGAGTAGCTGTTTTGTATTGTCAATAGTTTGGTGTTGGGAATTAAGTCTGTTTGGTCCGGGTCCACAAAAGATGGCATACATGGAGCCAGTCTAGCTGCAAGTATACTAGTGAAAAGCTTGAGATCCACATTTAAAAGGGATATTGGGTGATATGAGTTGCACTGCTGTTTATCTTTCCCGGGTTTGGGAATAACTGTTACCAGGGCAGTTAGTATCGAGGGAGGGATCCTTCCTGGGTCGAGAAGGAGCTGTATAGTTGAGTCAAGATTGGCGCAAGCTTTGAGCAGAGCGCCTTGTAGAATAGAGACAAAAATCCGTCGGACCCGGGGATTTGGCTTGCTTTTGTCGGTAGTTCGCTGCAATAACTTCCTCTATTCTTATGTCTTGCTCCAGTGCTCCTGACTGATCTGTAGTGAGAGAATATACATGAGATCCCTCTAGGTAAGAGGAGCTAGTCCCCAAATCTAATTGCTGATTAGCGTACAAGTCTGCATAAAAGACTTTGATGGATTCAGTGATTAAGACATCATCCGCAATGCTAGCCCCGTTAGGGTCCCGGAGGGAGTGTTCTCCGAAGTTGTTTTGTCTCATCTGCAGTTTATTAGCTAAAAAGAAGCCTTCCTTATCCATCCCCCTCCCCTCAACCCCCCACATAAAAGGCATGGCGTAACTGAAGGTCTGCGTGTTCGGCCCTGTCTTGGTCTATTCTTGCCAGATGCGTGTGTGCAGCTGTCAGCTGTCTCCACATCCTTGGTGCCCCTCTGCATTGGTGGATGCCCACTAATTCCTTCAAGCCTGCTAGTCAAGATGTCCCTCTGCTCTTTGCGTACCTTATTGTCTGCTGCTGAGATGGCAATCAATTCCCCCCTGACAACTGCCTTTCAGGCCTCCCAAAGGATAGCAGTAGAGACTTTAGCGGTATCATTAAGTGCCAAATAATCAGTGATGGCCTGCCCAATCTGTTTCACCACTTCAGGGCGATGCAATAATGTGACCTGCAGCAGCCAGGTCCGTGTAGGGCGTTGTGTGAGTGGGAGATTATGTGTTATTAGGACTGCTGAATGATCTGATAGGGCAGCCGGGAGTATCTTTGCATTTGACATTAGGTTAAGGATATCCTTTGTACCTAAGAAGAGATCCAGTCGGGCATATGTTTTGTGCGCATGTGAGAGGTACAAGTATTCACTGGTCTGAGGGTAAAGTGTTCTCCAGGTGTCTTGTAGGCCATTATCTCTAACTCCCGAAGTCCCTCCCTAGATCAAGACCTGTCCGTATCTAGATGTGGGCCTATCAAGGTCATTGTCAAAGACGAAATTAAAGTCTCTGCCTATAAGGACCTGATGTTCTTGCGAAGACAATGCCTCTGCGAGAGCGGTCTGTATGAATGCCTCTTGCCCCACATTCGGGGCATAGATGGAGGCACCCACTAAGAACCAATGACCTATAGTCAGGTGGAATGCGAGGAGGCGGCCCTTCACCTTCGCCACTTTAGACCCTATGTTACCTTTGAAAGTGTGTGAAAAGAGGAGTGCCACCTCAGCTGTCTTGGTGCATGTGGATGAGAAAAATTGATGTGGGAATGTACGCAACCGAAGTCTGTGATAATCTTGTGAGAGGAGGTATGTCTCCTGAAGTAGGCAGATGTAATCTCCTGTACTTTGCAAGTATGACAGTACTGCTCTATGCTTGATTGGGTTGTTGGGGCCCTTAACATTTAGAGTAATGATCTTTAGAGAGTTACCCATCTAGGTTGTTCCGAGACAGCTGTGCCTTTCCCGGCTTGCAAGCAGCTACCCAGCTGCCGGGCGCCCATTCGCCTCAAGAGTTTGCAGCCATTATGAACGCGTCAGATTGTAAGTGCTGAAAATTTGAGTAAATCTCCCAATAAAACAAAACCCCAAACTACTAAACAAGCATGCATGTGAGTAACAACATGAAAAAACAAGAGAGAAGAACTTACAGTACGTAGTCCCATGTGTTCGATGCAGGGATAAATGAGTGGCCATCCCCCCCACCCCTCTGCCCCACTACCGAGTCACTGGCCATCGAACCCAATGAGTTATTCACCCAACTGCATTAAGAGGGGTCTGTTTTCACTAGTGCCCCCGGAAGCGACTCCAAGGCCTCCTGTAGGCCCTTTGCGGTGGTGTCTAAGTACAGTCTGGCAATCTTTTTCCCCGGTCGGTGGGTCCGCCATCGAGGACAACCAGTCATTGAGCGCAGTTGGGACAATCGGTTGGAGGAGCTGTCTGTTGCCGGATCTATGCCCAGCATCTTGCATGTTTCTTCAAAAGAGTCGAGTTGGTGGAGCCTCCCTTCCCAACAAAAGATCAGTCAGAAAGGATGCCCCCATGAGTATGGCGCACCCCTTGCTTCAGAGGTCAGTAGTCGCTGGTTGGAATATTAGCCTCTTGTGCAGGACGTGGCAAAGTCCTGGTAGAGTGTGAGCGATTGGCCCCAGAATAGAATGTCTTCTTTTAGTTGAAAATCGTGCAGGTATACCAAGATGTCAGCTGGCGGATCATTTCTGCCCGCTGTGGGCTAACTCTGTGTGCGCAGTCCATTTTTATCTCAAGAGTAGGGGGGCATCTAGAACAAGGCTAAAAAGATCGGTGATGAAGCCCATGAGATCTGTGCTTTCAGGTTTGAATTGTGCTCCTCTGATCCAGATGTTATTGCGACATGATCTATTTTCAAGATCTTCAGTGTGTGCTTGTAGGTCTATTTGCTGATGATGGAGTCTTAGGATTTCTTGCGTGGCAGTTACCATGATCCTCCAGCCTGGAGACCTGATCTCTTAGCGAGTCCATGTCTCTCCTGAGTTCCTTTATGTCGCTAGAGAGATCTTTCTTAACTTCCTGCAGGTCGTCTCTGAGGGCTGTATACAAGGACTCAAGAAACGCACAGGTCACCGGTTCTTTGGTTCCTTCTTCCTACGGTGTATGTTGTGTGGCTAGTGCCTGCGACCGAGCTCCAGATGGGCCCCCGGTTGGTCTAGAGAGCATTTATTTCAGTTTACAGTCTTTTTTTTTAGCTCTGGCCACTGCCATCTCAATGGATTAGTGGTGGCTGCCCACGGGGCCATACTCCGTACAGCGTTCTCAAAGTCCTGATTGAGAGAGGTCTTGTCCGCTCCAAGTAATGGGGGCAAAGCGCTTGCCCCGGGATATCTTGTTTTCTCCAAGGTTTCTGCTGCCCCTGGGGATGAATTACCAGGACTGGTGTATCTACCCAGCTCCACCCCTCAGCGAATCCGATGCCTGGGTCCAGCGAGGCATGGAAGACTGGTCTGGGCCGGTGTATGTCAACTTCAGTGAGGGGAGCCCTCAGCTACGTTGTTGGGGGGTAATGTGTCTGGTCTCATCCGTGCCACCCACTGTGAGCGAATGAGCCCCTGCTGTGTCATCTGAAAGGTGGGGAGAGAAGTTCTGCTGATGAAAGCCCAGTTTTGGAGATGAATGCGGACCCAGCCACTAGCATGTGCAATTCCCTATTCTGCAGCTTGTCGCCCGACTCTGAGCTAGTGCCAGTGCTTGTCTGTATTAGGGTATCTGGCCTCTTCTTCCTTATCTGGGCTTTACTGTCGTTTAGATGGTGTGCCCCACGCAGTGGGGTCCGCTAAAGTCCACCACGCCTCTAGGCGCTCAGGGTGGGCCTAGGAGTGTGAGTCTTGCTGTACTCCCTCTGTAATATACTATGGCTTTCAGTTATTCTGGCTTCACCATGAGGCCTCCGCCATGTGTTGGTCTACCCCCTCGCTTGGGTTCTTGTATGCCCAGCTCCACTGTCTGCTCGGGGAGAGCTTCTTCAGATCCCTGCTCCGGCTCAAGGCCTAGTTCTAAGGCCCATCCTCGGGCCACTCCTGCCGCAGCCTCGCTCCCGGAGTCCCAGATGTTGGGACTCCTCTTGTCCTGTGCCACTACCCCACCAGGACACTTGCTCACCTCAGCCAGCTGTCCCAGGAATGCGCGGTTGTGGCGTCACTCCAGGTGGTGTCGGCTGCTCCAGTGCAGCCGGTCTCCGTTCTGTAGAGATCAGGCTTCCGGACGTCCATCCGTACATGGAATCCGGGCCTGGGGCTTAGAGTGCTTATCCCCAGTCTCGGCTGATTATGGGGAAGTGGCAGGCATATGTAGAAGCATAGAATGGCAGCAAAATTTGGTGGCGATGCCGGAAAGACAGGGTGAGACGTCTCACTCGGTTGCCATCTTGGCCATGCCCCCAAAGGGTTGCATTTAAAGAAAAGGTTTTTAAGTGTTGCGGAAGATTTGAAATGTGGGTTTTTTTGCGCTCTCCCGGCCACCATTTTAGGTTTGGCGACCTGGTGGCTGGGAGCGCTGCGCAGTTAGGTTTTTTATCAGGCAGCTGGTAGTGGTTAGTAGTTGCATAGGTGCTAGATTTGCTTCATATTTTGTTGACAAATGGCCGGGGAGGATTACCGCGTATTAGAAGCTGTCCGGCAGCTGAGCGAGGCTGGCCGGCTCGATTTACTCCTGCCGGAAGCCTCGGATGGAGTGCTCCCTGTGAGGTGGGTGTCGGCCGGGGTGACGGCCGCTGTCGTGGCTTGTTCGCCCCCCCAGGAGGTCGGTGCGGAGTAAGGTGAGTCTGTGGGGCCGCGTGTCTGGCATGGGCGCAGCCCCGGGGAAATGTCTGGGGTCACTGGGGCGAAGGCGGAGCACTTTTGGCACCAGGCAGGAAGGCCCGGCGGGGGGGGGTGGCCCGTGTAAACCCGCCGTGGTCATTTGGGCAGGGGTGCCTCTCCGTTTAGCAGAGAGCGGCTCCGTATGAGGAGGATGGGGCACGGTAGGCCCGCAGTGAGAGCGAGGCCTCGGCGGTCGTGCCGGGGCCTCAAGGGGGCAAGAGAAAGTCCCGGCGAGGGGGCGCGGCCAGCATCTCCCCCCCCCCCCGAGGACGCAGGCAGACAGGGGCCGCTTGTATGGGAAACAAGCGTCCCTGCGTCGCATGGCAGTGCGGTTCAGGCAGTACAGGCCCCGCCTACTCGAGGGGACATCGGATCGCCTTTTGAAGGGGAATGGGTAGGGGGGAAGGCCACGAGGAAGAAGGGAGGACGGGGGAGTTTGCCCATGTCAGCCTCAGAGCGCTTGACATATGGAGATGAGGGCAGGAGGGATCGGTTGGGCTCGGGCTAAACAGCTGGGGGCCACTTCCCCTTGGGTAGATTGTTACATCGGGGGTGAGGCGTTGGGCAGGCTGGGGGGTCGAGGGGGTGAGGAGGCGTTTTCGGGGGCAGGGCAAGGGGGGTGGTGGCAGGGGGAGAGGTGGGGGGGTCATTGGGGATGTCCCCTTTGCTACTGGAGTCGGAGGAGCGCGATAAGGATTGGGAGGGGCTGGACATCTTTGCGTCATGGGCAGAGGAGGTAGGGGGCACGCGGGGAGATGGCGGTGTGGCAGGGGGACGCAGTCGGGATGTGTTGCCCTCCTCGATGAGTGCGGCCGGGGGTTTTCAATCTGTGGGTGTCGGTGGGGTATGGCGCGGGATGGGGGTGAGGACTTTTCGGAGGAGGAGGCGGGCCTAGTGGGATCGGGGGGTGCAACTGCGTGGGATTGGAGTAATGGGGAGGGGGACCTCGGGGATAGGAAGAAGGTGGTGGATCTTAGCGCGGTTGGGTGGGCATGGGTGGCTAGCATTTTAGGTGCAGGCAGGTAGTAGAGTTGGGATGGGAGAGAGAAGAGAGTGGGGCCCATCACACTAGACCATGCTTTTCTCTTGCAGGTGGCAGACTGACGCAGGGCGCCAGACTTAGAAGGGCTGGGAGCGGCCCGGTGGCCCCAAGGAAAAGGGAGGGTTGAGCCTCGGCAGCGTGCCCAGTACCGGCAGAAGTAGGCCCAAAGTAGGCTCGCCGGCCCCACCACCCACGGGACAACAACGGTCCGGGGGGGCAACACCAGAAGAGGAGCGTCGAGAAAGTTGATTTTAATGATGTTAGGAAGGTGCAGTCCGCAAATCCGGCTGTGAGGGCCGTTGTTCTAGGGATGACGAATTGGACTATGATGAGGATAGCATGGAGGAGGGAGAGCTGAGAGAAGGAGAGAGAGAGAGGGCCGAGTAACGGTGTGCATAGTATTTTTCAGGTATCAAGACGCCAGGTGGAGCCCACTGGTTGGATATCGTGCTGGGAGGACAGGTCGGCCCCCTCGGCAGAACGGACAAGGGAACGGCGAGCGGAATCTTTAGCTCCAGGTAAACAGGTGGCCGGAGTGGTCCCTTTTATGGTGTCTGTGGGAGTTGGGGGGTGTGGGGGACGTGGTGCGGGGGGAAGGTTGAGAAAAGGTACGTATGTGATATATATAGGGGTGGAGGACGGAGGACCCAGGTAAGGGGTCAGCGGAGGGCGCAGATAAGGCATCCGGGGTTGAAGAGGGTAGCGGGAATGTCAAGAAAGTGACGGCTGAAGGGGATGGGCCAGGTGAGGGGTCAACTGACAGGGAGGGGAAGGGGTCTGGGGTGGACAAGAAAGTGACGGTAGAGGTAACGACAGAGGAGACTGAGATCAAACTGGAAAGTAAGGTGTTGAAGATAAAACGTTTACCGTATATGGGTGTCACAAAACCTTTGGGTGCGCATTTAATGTTGACCACTAAGGAGCGTATCTGCAAGGGAGAATACGTGGAGATCCATAAGCTCCTTCACAGAGAAGTTATGGCGAAGGAAGGGTCTTAAGAGGAGGAATATGAGTTAGTGAAATGGCCGAATGTGCCTCTTACGATAGAGAATTGGACGGCGGCATTCCTTATTTATGCCAGCGTGTACTGTGAGAAATTCCCTGTACCATGTGGCCATGTTTAAATACATGGACATATTTAGGAAGACCCAGATTACCGGGGGTGGTTATGCATGGGCACAATATGATGAAGAGTTTTGGGCACGCATGGTGTGGGATTCGGAGGCAAAATGGGGCGAGCTGGACACGGACCTATGGCAGCATACGATGGGGCTAGCCAGGTCAGGGAAGACCATTTTTACGGCCAGCGGGCTGTCGCTAGTCTATCAGCCCTTTCAGTGCCGCCCCACCCGAGGCGGGTGGGGGGAGTGGGGAGAGGACAGGCGGGATCCAAGGGGGCCTGTTGGGTGTGAGAAGTTGGCCTGATATATGATGCTCACTAGTTCTAGTGATCACCTTGTATCAGTCCAAACAACCCTTATGGTGATTGGTTGTAAGTCAACCTTATAGACCAGCTATCCTAATGGTAGCATGGACAAAGCAGTCTTAGGCTAAACTCTTTTGGCATGTGAAGACAGTTGTTTTACCACAATATAACCCCTTGAATACCAGATGAAAGGACACCACACAGGTTGTTATGAAAATAAACAATATATTTATTAATAACAAACACCTCTGAACTCTTTATGAGATCAGAGGGCTAAGCACATGACAATCTCTTAGGAAAAATACGACAAGTTGCACAAAATTACAATAGTGCCCTAGGGGCACGGCAAACCATATACTAAGTAAATGGAATGTGAGAGTCGATAGAAGAAATGGAGCTGTCCAGAGGCTGCAGGACCGCTGGGACTACGCTATCCTAACCTTAGGTAAGTAATAGGAGGCCCACGGGACGCGGGTGCAGAGTGTGAAGTCACACGCGGGATGCGTAACAACGTCTATGGACAGTACAGTTCAAGTAAAAGGTAAGTACGGACAATCCTGACTAGTTAGGACTAAAACGACTGTGGAACTGGACACTAGGAGAGTCAATCTACCCTTGAGCACCGAAATGCTCTCGTTACCTCACCCACGGGCTGCGGGTGCATAGGTTCGAAGTCGTGTCGGGTTTCTGCGTTGAAGTCAATGGAGCCTGAAAGAAAAGATGCTGCAGGGGACCAGGAGGAAGATGTCCGGTGTGATCCAAGGGTGGATCAGAGATGCTGAAGACCTGAAAGCAGAGGGGACAATGTTCAAAGTCACTAGCCAGTGACTGGAGTGGAACCAGGAAGGAACCAGATGTCGTCATCGCGATCAGGTGAAGAGAGGACGCTTGACTCTGCAGCCACGTGGACCAGGAGGTGTCTTTGACAACCAAGATGGAGGCACGAGCTGTCCCACGCAGGCTCTCGCTGTCGGCGGTGTCTGTTCCGGAATCGGCGTCAACAGGCCTTGGCAAAGGCAACCCACGCAGTGAGTGGAAAAAGCGTCTGGTGCGGACTAGGAGAGTCCAGGGTGCCCCTCTTTTGGAAGGGAGCAAGGGCCAGTCTGGAGCAACCAGACCAGAAGTGAAGATTTCAAGGTTCGTCGTCTAGGAGGCCACTAGCCAGCCGGCAAGTGACCAGACAACGCATCGAGCAGCAAACAAGCAGAAGGGCCCCACGCAGATCTCGTGGATGCTGGAGGGCTGATCTTCGGTGCAGGGGCTGCTCGGGGCTGGGGCTTCTCAATCCCCAAAGCACTTGATCGAGTTTACCTCGGGAGTCGTGCTGGAAGCGAAGTGCAGTTTCTTTCAAGATGGCCGGTCCCACGTGTCTCGTCGCATCCACGGATCTCAGCTGTGCTGCAGATGTGAGTTGAGGTCGGAGAGGTCTGGGAATCCGGGTCTCGTCGGGCTCTGAAGTCTGGATCCTTGAGGGAAGACGACAAAGTGAATCCGCTGGACGCTTGATGGTGCCTGCAGTTGCAGGGTGGACACTCCTTGCCCACAAGGGAGATTCTTCAGTCTTCTGTGGAGCAGAACGTCGAAGTCCAGAGTTTCTTCTTGTAAAGTTGTTCAGGATAATCTCACTTGGAATGGGACCAGCTCCTACCTTTATCCTGCTAAAGGGGGCTGTACTGGTGACTAGGTCCCTCCTCTGGGTGGGACCAGGAAGGGGGGTGGTTACACCCCCTATCCTTTGTCCGGCTTCGCGCCAGAGCTGGGGCAGGGATGCCCCAGCAACTGGTTTGAGCCGGTGTATGCACAGGGCACCTTGTGTGCCCCAGGCATGTCTCATTCCTTTCAGGCCTCCCTACCTCAATACACAAAATCCTGTCTGGGGTGGTGCTAGCACCTCCCAAGGCAGGAAACCCTTTGTCCAAGCCTCCCTCGCTGGAAGGACTCCCAGCAGCAGGAGGTCAGACTTGTGTCTGTGGTGGCAGCATCCATTTTGTGATGCCAAGGCTTGAGTTAACTTTAACCGGGGTTCACAGTTACATACATGTCGTGTCCGTCTAGAAGGGTGGAATGCTACCCCCGTCGCCAGTATTGGTGAGGGGGTAGTATTCCAATTCGTATGACACCTTACTCGACATGCTTTGATAATGTTATACCAGAATTAGCATTTAACCGCTAGGTTGATAATGCACTTAAGAGTATATGGTAGAGCGTTATCATGGAACAGCTATTAGGACTTGGTTCCGCAAGCTGCAGACGGGATCAGCTCATGCCAGAGCACCATCTCACATAATTCCAAGCACTCTGCCTTCAGGATTGATAAGGCCTGCCATAGGAGTGACTGATAGGAATATATGTGTCCATTTTAGGGTTAGATATAGGTATACTATATCTATAGCAAAGGGTGATTACACCACCTTGCCCCAGCTGTCTTGCAGCCAGTTGTGTCAGTTTTAGGTGGCCAGCTAGGGTTGGCATAATACATGCTTCAGCCCCTGGTAGGCCCTGGGTACACCTATGCCCTGGATACCTAAGGTACACTGTACAGGGACTGATAAGGTGGCCCAGTACCAATTGGTGAATGCACCTAAAGTACATGGAGTCCATTTTAACAGAGAGAGCAGGAAGCCTGGGGTCCTGAATAGCAGGATCCCAGGCCAACTAAGTCAAAAACCAGCAAAACACTAGGCAAAAAGTTGGGGGTAACCATAGTCAGATATCCACCTTCCTACATTGGGACTATAACAAAGGCTTGTGCACCTGGGAATATTGCAGGTTTTGGCACGAATGCTCAGGGTATGGAGGCAGCCATGCATTCGTTAAATGTTGGGGAGGAGGACAGAGTCAACAACAGGGGAACCAGCAGTGGCAGGCAGGGGGTTTTAGGTCAGGGAATCAGCAACAGCTCGCGGGCGGGTAAGGGGCCTGGGTCTAAGGTCTCGTACGCCAGTTAGAGTTGACAATTTGTGGCAGCCCTGCAAAGATATACAGACGCGGAGGCTGCAGAACGTTTATGGTTGGGGTTTCTGGAGGGTTTTCGACTGGAGTACGACGGACCTAGGACAAGATGGTGGGCTGACAATTTGAGGTCAGCAAAGGAGCACCCAGAGGTGGTACAGGAGAAATTGGATAAGGAAGTGCCTGAGGGCTGCATGGCGGGACCCTTTGAGGATTGGCCTTTAAAGAATTTAATTGTGTCACCCATTGGAGTGGTGCCAAAGAAAGAGCAAGGACAGTTTCGCCTCATACAGCATTTGTCATGGCCCGAAGGTGGCTCTGTGAATGATTTCATTGATGAACAGGAGGCCACGGTGTCATATTCATCAGTTGACGTAGCCATGTCACTGGTAGTGACCGTGGGCGCAATGGCGATGATGGCAAAGTGCAACATTAAGTCAGCTTTCCGGCTGCTACCAGTCCATCCAGGCGATTGGGATCCAATTTAACGGCCACTGGTACGTGGACAAAGCATTACCGATGGGCTGTTCTATGTCTTGCGCACTTTTTGAATGCTTTAACACATTCCTGAAATTGTTGTTTTTGGAACGGACAGGTCACCAAGGAGTAACGCACTACCTGGATGACTTTTTCTTTGTGGGCACCTCAGGCTCCTCGGACTGCCAGAAGGCACTAGACAGGTTCAATGAGATCATGGGGGAATTGGGTGTGCCGCTGGCACTGGAAAAAACTGTGGGGCCTTGTACGGCACTGTCCTTTTTGGGCATTGAACTGGACTCTTGGAGGCGGTTATTGGAACAGGTTCAGAGGGGTTTTGATATATTGTATACTTGTCGCTTGGAACAGGTGCTGGCTGGATTTTTTTAAAGTTGGCCAAGTTTGGCTGGAGTTTTTTTGTAGTTTCTTGTTAAGTGTGGGGAGTTTGTGAACAGGAGCAGGGAAAGGGTAACCAGGTAGACTAAGTTTAGATTAGATGTTCATTAGTTACAGTTGAAGAAAGGCAGGTAGGGGTTGGGGTCATGGGAGCTTAGGATTTGTAAATGCTATATTGTGTAAGATTGTGTAATATTATTGTTATGGAATGTTATTTAATGTATTTTGCAGGGTGGGGGTTATGATATGGGGATCGTAGGGGTGGGGGGGGAACAAGGGTTCAGGTATTTTATGTATAGAGAGGTTTTAGTTTTGTAAGGCAAGTGCCAGTGTTAATAAAGTTGTGATATGCACCTGTTTCAATAAAGCAGCCTTTTACACACACAAAATGGACTCAGTGTGGCTTGCCCCCCTCCCTCCCAATGTGGTATTGGCATATTAGAGTTGAAAATAAAAGCATTTGAGACAAAATTAGTTCCGTCTCTGTAGATGTTGCTTAGGGGCAACAGGTCCAGGAAAAATGCTTGAAAGTTCTGGAAGAAGACTGCATGAGGAAATAGCGGTGATGGAGCATGATTCTCCAACAGCAGTCTCACTTCACCTACGGGACACCCAGACATAGAGTTCAAAATAGTTTATTATTACATTTTCCATTTGCTTAGGTTTTCTGAAATGTAAGGGTCCGATTCCCATTAATGATTTTGCAGATGCGAATGGAGGGTGAGAACCAGAAGGCACATTATTTTCAAGATGGACGATGTAAATGTTTCACGCGTAAGAAGGGTTTAAGGGTTCAGCTGAAATAATAGATTTGGAACAGAAAGTACTAAACTTTACAGGAAGTTGCAGTGCCCAAAAATTTAAAAATCATAATATCAAAAGGTATTATTTCCTGTTCACGCTTAATTCAAACAGAACAGTGTATAGCACGGTAGAGAAAAAGATGGGCCAAACATGATAAAGTGTTATTAGAACATGTTATGTGGGAATGTGATTATTCAAAGAACAGCAGAATTACTCTTCAAAATGTGGTGCCTTTGAAATTACTAACGGGAAGAGCAAAGGACAAGTTATTTTTTACACCGTCAAAGGCAGGAACTGTAGCTGAAAACAACTAAAGAGGCATTTAACCCCTTCGGGGCTAATGACGAGCTGGGCTCGTCATCGCGCTTACCTGTCCTGCGCGGATGACAAGGCCAGCTCGTCATCAGCCCCACCCTCGGGGGAAGCGCTGGCGCTCCCCCCAAGGCTCTCTGATCCTCGTTGTTTTGCTGGGGGCGGCAGTGGAAGAGCTTCCGCTGCCGCCCCCGCCCCCCCCATGGTAATCCCTGATGACGTCAGCGCGCACAGCGCGCGCTGACATCATCAGGGATTCCCAGCGCTCAGGAAGCCATTTGCTTCCTGACCGCGCTGGAAGAAGGTAGGTTTCTCGAGGCTGGCGGGGGTTTGGGGGCAGCGAAGAGGCATCAGGGGAGAGGAAAGAGATTTTCCTTTCCCCTGATGTCTCTTTGCAGGGCATTTCTGCCTCACGATCGCGCACAGCGTCGCGATTGTGCGGCGGAAATGCCCCCACTAGACACCAGGGATATACTTTTAGTTTTTAGGAAGTGACCCCTTGGGCAAGGGTCGCTTCCAGGCTGGCTGGCAATATGTTTTCGTTTTTCTGCCCCCCCTGGGGGGAAATCGGCCCGTTTTTTCGGCCGTTTTGCCCCCAGGGGGGGCAGAAATTCCCCACTAGCACCAGGGATATTGATTTTTGCCAAGATGGCGGCCATTGATTTTGTTTACGTTTTTCTGTCCCCCCTGGGGGCAAATCGGCCCGTTTTTTTTGCCGTTTTGCCCCCAGGGGGGACAGAAAATGCCCACTAGACACCAGGGATGTAATTTTAGTTTTTAGGAAGCGACCCCTTGGGCAAGGGTCGCTTCCAGGCGGGGTCTGAGTATGTTTTCGTTTTTTTCTGCCCGTTTTTCGGCCGTTTTGCCCCCAGGGGGGGCAGAAATTACCCACTAGAACCAGGGATTTTTGTTGGGGCAATGTGTTTGTTTTGGGAAGCGACCCCTTGGGTAAGGGTCGCTTCCAGGTGGACATGATTGTGTTTTTGTTTTTCTGTCCACTCTGGGGGCAAATCGGCCTGTTTTTTTTGCCGTTTTGCCCCCAGGGGGGGCGGAAAATGCCCACTAACACAAAGTTTTTAGGAAGCGACCCCTTGGGCATGTTTGCTGGTGGTGTGTGTGGGGAGTGGTACTTGGCTGGATGGTGTGCGTGGAGCGGTGCTTGGCTGGCGGTGTGTGTGGAGTGGTACTTGGCTGTCGGTGTGCGCTGAGTGGTGTTTGGCTGGCGGTGTGCGTGGAGGGGTACTTGGCTATCTATGCACGGAGTGGTGCTTGGCTGGCGGTGTGTGTGGAGTGGCGCTTGGCTGGTGGTGTGTGTAGAGTGGTACTTGGCTGTCTGTGCACGGAGTGGTGCTTGGCTGGCGGTGTGTGTGGAGTGGTACTTGGCTGTCGGTGTGCGCTGAGTGGTGTTTGGCTGGCGGTGTGCGTGGAGGGGTACTTGGCTATCTATGCACGGAGTGGTGCTTGGCTGGCGGTGTGTGTGGAGTGGCGCTTGGCTGGTGGTGTGTGTAGAGTGGTACTTGGCTGTCTGTGCACGGAGTGGTGCTTGGCTGGCGGTGTGTGTGGAGTGGCGCTTGGCTGGTGGTGTGCGTGGAGTGCTACTTTGCTGTCTGTGCACGGAGTGCTGCTTGGCTGGTGGTGTGTGTGGAGTGGCGCTTGGCTGGTGGTGTGCGTGGAGTGCTACTTTGCTGTCTGTGCACGGAGTGCTGCTTGGCTGGTGGTGTGTGTGGAGTGGCGCTTGGCTGGTGGTGTGCGTGGAGTGCTACTTTGCTGTCTGTGCACGGAGTGCTGCTTGGCTGGCGGTGTGTGTGGAGTGGCGCTTGGCTGGTGGTGTGCGTGGAGTGCTACTTTGCTGTCTGTGCACGGAGTGCTGCTTGGCTGGCGGTGTGTGTGGAGTGGCGCTTGGCTGGTGGTGTGCGTGGAGTGCTACTTTGCTGTCTGTGCACGGAGTGCTGCTTGGCTGGCGGTGTGTGTGGAGTGGCGCTTGGCTGGCGGTGTGTGTGGAGTGGCGCTTGGCTGGATGGTGCTTGGCTGGCGGTGAGTGGTGCTTGGCTGGTGGTGCTTGTGGAGTGGCGCTTGGCAGGTGGTGTGCGTGGAGTGCTACTTTGCTGTCTGTGCACGGAGTGGTGCTTGGCTGGCGGTGTATGTGGAGTGGCGCTTGGCTGTTAGTGTGCGTGGAGTGCTACTTTGCTGTCTGTGCACGGAGTGCTGCTTGGCTGGCGGTGTGTGTGGAGTGGCGCTTGGCTGGTGGTGTGCGTGGAGTGCTACTTTGCTGTCTGTGCACGGAGTGCTGCTTGGCTGGCGGTGTGTGTGGAGTGGCGCTTGGCTGGTGGTGTGCGTGGAGTGCTACTTTGCTGTCTGTGCACGGAGTGCTGCTTGGCTGGCGGTGTGTGTTGAGTGGCGCTTGGCTGGTGGTGTGCGTGGAGTGCTGCTTGGCTGGAGGTGTGTGTTGAGTGGCGCTTGGCTGGTGGTGTGCGTGGAGTGCTACTTTGCTGTCTGTGCACGGAGTGCTGCTTGGCTGGCGGTGTGTGTGGAGTGGCGCTTGGCTGGTGGTGTGCTGGAGTGCTACTTTGCTGTCTGTGCACGGAGTGCTGCTTGGCTGGCGGTGTGTGTGGAGTGGTGTTTGGCTGGCGGTGTGTGGGGAGTGGTGTTTGGCTGGCGGTGTGTGGGGAGTGGTACTTGGCTGGATGGTGTGCGTGGAGTGGTACTTGGCTGTCGGTGTGCGCTGAGTGGGGTTTGGCTGGCGGTGTGCATGGTCTGGTGCTTGGATGGTGGTGTGGGTGGACTGGAACTCTGCTGGCGGTGTGTGAGTAGTTACTTTCTGTTGGTCACTACACACACTGCTAGTTGAGTGACACTCTACGCAGTCCATCATTTTCTGTAGTTGCTATGTCAGATATGTGGGCGTGTGAAAGTGATGGGCGGCTGGCGGTGTGAATGTTTTGTATGTGTCACACGTACAAAAGGTGTATGAATGTCCTTACTGCCCCTGTGTGATATGGGTACTGGTAGTAGCAAAAGACTGACTGGCACCAAAGTGGTCAGGCACTTTAAAAAAATTCAAAAAATTATCCAGTGTCTTGATGTTAAACCTCATCTAATCTCATTTGGTCTAAGCCCTAATTGATGGCCCATCTGGCCGAATTTTAATTTGGGGGGCAAATTTGTGTGTTGTTTTTTTAATTGTTATATTGTTTGTGAAATGTGGTAGTAATTTTTTTTTCTTCTCTATTTTTGTCTTGTTCCAGGCTTTTGCTGTTTGGATTGTTGTAGGTTGCGTGTCTGTTTGCAGCTTGTGTAGTTGCTTGTGCTTGGTAAGTGAATGTATTTTGTACTACTTCTCCTTGATGTTTGTCTTTTTGAAAAAGGTTGTACTTCTAGCAGTTTGTGTGGCTCTGTGTTTTTTTTTTCAGCATTAGTGTTTGATGTGCACTTTGTTTTCTAATGTCATTTCTTTTTTTCTTTCTAGTGGGATTTCATTTCTTTTCGCTGTGTCTCAACAGAGTAGGTGCTGGTGAGTGTAGCTATATTTTGTAAGAGTGAAATTGTTTTGGATTGTATTTATCTTTTAGTGAAAGCCTTACCTTGTTTACTTCTTACTTTGCACAGTGTAGGTTGTTGTTCACTTGTGTGTGCAGTCTTCTTGCTTTGTAAGGATAATGGCTAGTCGCAGGATTACTGCTCAGCAGGTTCTTGGTTTGCTTTTTGAGTCTTCCTCGGACCATGGTTCAGAGTCTGAGTCCGATTCGGACTCCCAGGAAGCGGCAGAAGATTCAGGCAGTGAGTTTTCTCTTCGCATGGAATCATCATCATCGGATGATGACTCTTCTTCTAGTGCTGATGAAGGGCCTATGGTACAGGAGGACATTGTGTTGCCGGTAGTGGGCCAAGAGGCACCTGTGCTGCTGCCTAGGGCCGCAAGGTTTCCTTTCTTTTTACGTCGGCAAGAGGCATGTGGGCTGGAGCCTGCACCCAAAAGGCTTCACATTGCTGTGGTGCGCAAAGGGGCATCTGGTGCTTTTCGTCTTCCTGCTCGTGTAGTGCAGCAAGAGGCATCTGGGGCTGTTAGGCTTCCCATTGGTGTAGAGCGGCAAGAGGCATCTGGGCCTGCTGGGTTTCCCGGTGGTGTAGTGCAGCAAGAAGCATCTCAGGCTGCTGGGCTTCCCGTTGGTGTAGTGCAGGAAGAGCCCTCTGGGGATGCTACGTCTTCTGTTGGTGTTGTGCAGCCAGAAGTATCTGTGGCTGTTAGGCTTCCCGTTGGAGAACAGCAGCAAGATGTTTCGGTGCTGCAGGCTGGGGTGGCTGCTCCCCCCGTTGATAGGGATGGCCTCTGGGTTCCCCCTGGCTTGGTGCAGCCGGCATTGCCAGAGTTCACTGGTGTTCCTGGGTGTAGAGTGAATACAGAGAATTTTCTGCCAATTAATTTTTTTCAGTTGTTTTTTGACGATGTGTTTTTGCAAGAGATTGTTGAGCAAACCAATTTATATGCAGAACAATATTTGAGGGCCAACAGTGCCAGCCTTAAGCCCTATTGTAGAGCAATCCGGTGGACTCCCACCAATGTTGAAGAGATGAAGAAGTTTCTGGGATTAACTTTTTTGATGGGCTTGATAAGGAAGTCATCAATTACTTCATATTGGTCCACTAGTCCCTTGATGGTAACAGCTATATTTCCAGCAGTCATAAGTCGTGATCGGTATACGCTTCTTCTTCGGATGATGCATTTTGCTGATAATAGTTTAGCGTTGTCACGCGATCACCCTGATTGTGACCGTTTGTTTAAAATTCGGCCTGTCCTTGATCACTTTGTTGATCGTTTTTCTGAAATTTTTGTCCCTGGTAAAGAAATTGCAGTGGATGAGTCTTTGGTGTTGTTCAAGGGCCGCTTGGTTTTTAGGCAATACATTCCTAGTAAGAGGTCACGCTATGGAATCAAACTGTATATGCTGTGTGACAGTGAGACTGGATATGTCTACAATTTCAGGGTGTACACTGGTAAGGAGTCCCGCATTAACCCTCCTGGTTGTCCTTCTACTTTTGGAGTAACTGAGAAAATTGTGTGGGAACTAGGTAGAGGATTATTTAACAAAGGCCATCATTTATATGTAGATAACTTCTACACTGGTGTGCAGTTGTTCAAGGAGTTGGCCAAAGTGGGCACTGTTGCTTGTGGCACAATGCGCAGTAACCGTAAAGGTTTCCCAAAGGAACTTGTTTGCAAAAGGCTTGTGCGGGGACAGTCTACGGCATTGCGATGTGGGGAGCTTTTAGCTGTGAAGTATTCAGACAAGAGAGATGTGTACATGCTGACTACTATCCACGATGAAAGTACTGTACCTGTGCCTGTTTGGGGTCAGGGTGCTGAAGTGCGCAAACCTGTGTGCATTCTAGCTTACAATAAGTTCATGGGTGGTGTTGACAGAGTAGATCAGAGGTTGGAACCTTATGCTGCTCTTCGAAAGGCTTACGTTTGGTACAAGAAGTTGGCTATCCATCTGTTCCACTTGGCATCATTTAATGCTTTCGTTGTGTACCAGAAGTCTTGTCCTGGGACGAAGATGACTTTTCTTAAGTTTCAGGAGTCTATAATAGGCAGCCTTGTACTTGTGCAGCAGGCAAGTGTTCCTAGATTTGGAGTGGTGGAGGAAGTGGCTAGATTGCAAGATCGCCACTTTCCTGAATCTATTCCTTCCACTACTGCTAGAGACTTTCCGACTAGAAGATGCAGAGTCTGTTGGCGAAGAGGCGTGCGGAAGGAGTCTCGTATATACTGTCCTGACTGTCCTTCTAAGCCTGCATTGTGTATGTCAGCTTGTTTTAAATCGTACCACACGCAAAAGAACTATTGGGAGTTTGATTGAGCTGTAAAGTGAATTGCTTGGTCTGCATTCTGTAAAACATTTTTAGTTTGTTTCAAGGATTGGCATTAGTGCAAAGTTTTTATTTTAAGAATTTGTGTTACCTGATTTGTAGGTATTTCCATTTGTTTAGTGTTATTTTCAGAAAAAGAATTCTAAATGTGTTTGTGGTTTGTGCCGGCTGGTGCTTGGCTGGCGGTGTGTGTGGAGTGGCGCTTGGCTGGTGGTGTTCGTGGAGTGGTACTTGGCTGTCTGTGCATGGAGTGGTGCTTGGCTGGCGGTGTGTGTGGAGTGGTGCTTGGCTGGCGGTGTGTGTGGAGTGGTGCTTGGCTGGCGGTGTGTGTGGAGTGGTGCTTGGCTGGCGGTGTGTGTGGAGTGGTGCTTGGCTGGCGGTGTGTGTGGAGTGGTGCTTGGCTGGCGGTGTGTGTGGAGTGGTGCTTGGCTGTCTGTGCACGGAGTGGTGCTTTGCTGGCGGTGTGTGTGGAGTGGCGCTTGGCTGGTGGTGTTCGTGGAGTGGTACTTGGCTGTCTGTGCATGGAGTGGTGCTTGGCTGGCGGTGTGTGTGGAGTGGTGCTTGGCTGGCGGTGTGTGTGGAGTGGTGCTTGGCTGGCGGTGTGTGTGGAGTGGTGCTTTGCTGGCGGTGTGTGTGGAGTGGCGCTTGGCTGGTGGTGTTCGTGGAGTGGTGCTTGGCTGTCTGTGCATGGAGTGGTGCTTGGCTGGCGGTGTGTGTGGAGTGCTGCTTGGCTGGCGGTGTGTGTGGAGTGGTGCTTGGCTGGCAGTGTGTGTGGAATGGTGCTTGGCTGGCAGTGTGTGTGGAGTGGCGCTTGGCTGGTGGTGTTTGTGGAGTGGTACTTGGCTGGAGGGTGTGCGTGGAGCGGTGTTTAGCTGTCTGTGCACGGAGTGGTGCTTGGCTGGCGGTGTGCGTGGAGAGGCGCTTGGCTGGTGGTGTGCGCTGAGTGTTTGGCTGGCGGTGTGCATGGTCTGGTGCTTGGCTGGTGGTGTGGGTGGACTGGCGCTCGGCTGGCGGTGTGTGAGTAGTTACTTTCTGTTGGTCACTGCACACACTGCTTGTTGAGTGACACTCCACGCAGTCCATCAATTTGTGTAGTTCCAGTGTCAGAAATGTGGGCGTGTGAAAGTGATGGGCCCTTGAATGGCGCTGTTTGCTGGTGTGAGTGTTGAAATGTGATGGGTCCGCGGCTGGCGTTGTGAATGTTTTGAATGTGTCACACGTACGAAAGGTGTATGAATGGCCTGTAAAGAGGTTGGTGCCTTGACGTGGCTTTACAGCTCACGAGCTGTGAGTCAGTGGTTCAGTTTATCATACTTGCAATTATACACAGTGTATTTCATTTTTGTGAAATTACTTGCGTATACAATTGTATGTACTGAATCATCACTCACCCTCGTGCCAAATCCAACCAGTATGTGTGTGTGCTTGCGGATTAGATGGGTGTGCAGTAATAATTGTTTTTTTTTCTCTTTCTGCATTAGGGTGTACCTTGTCCCTTATTGTGATTGTTGTAATGTGTTGCTTTTATTCCAGATGGTGTCAGTGGTCTTGTTTGTATCAGGTATGAAAGGTGCGTGAATGGCCTGTAAAATGGTTGGTGCCTTGTCGTGGCTTTACAGCTCACGAGTTGCGAGTCACTGGTTCGGTTTTTATGCATTTATTTATTGACAGAGCATTTCATTTTTTTGAAATATCTTGTTAATAAAATTTTATATACTGAACCATCACTTGCCCTCGTGCCAAATCCAACCTGTATGTGTGTGTCTTTGAGGAATAGATAGCCGTGCTTGAATGTTTGACTTTTGAGTAACTCTGTTAAGGTGAGGTACCCTTTTACTCGGGAGAACAAGGGGAACGCTGGGTGGTAGGACATTTTTGCCGGCACGGCGATCCCACGGCAAAATTTTTGGAAAAGTGCTATTTTTACCTAATTAAGGTTTGCAAGGAGTTCTGGGTAGGAAAACATTGGGGGACCCATGCATGCCATACCTCCCTGGACTCCCCCGGGTGTCTACTTTTCAGAAATGTGTGGGTTTGGTAGGTTTCCCTAGATGGCTGTCTCGCACGGGGCCAGAAACCCAGGTAACCCCTCTTGCAAAAGCTGGAGAATTCATGTCCACCAGCTTTTGCAAGAGGGGTTACCCGGGTTTTTGGCCCCGTGCGAGACAGCCATCTAGGGAAACCTACCAAACCCACACATTTCTGAAAAGTAGACACCCGGGGGCTTCCAAGGAGGTATGGCTTGCGTGGATCCTCCAACGTTCCTTTACCCAGAATCCCTTGCAAACCTCATTTTTTGCTTGGAAAAAATCAGTTTTTTCACACGTTTTAGTGTGGGCAAGCGTGGCATCACTGGGCTCACACAAATTACCTCCCACCCAGCGTTCCCCAAGGTCTCCCGATAAAAATGGTACCTCACTTGCGTGGTTAGGCATAGCGGCTGCTTTAGGAAAAGGCCCAATTCATACTGTGGAGACGAAAACATTACCTTTAGCCAAATAATCTTATTTTTTGAGGGGGTTACCTGAGCTTTTGGCCCGGGGCTTGGCAGGCATCTTTGGAAACTACCAAACCCAAACAGTTCTGAGAACTAGACACCCGGGGGAGTCCAGGGTGGTATGGCATGCGTGGGTCCCCCAATGTTTTCCTACCCAGAAACCCCTGCAAACCTGAAATTTTGGTCCAAAAACCCACTTTTCCATACTTTTTTGGGTGGGATCTCGCTGCCGGAACAAATGTCCTACCACCCAGCGTTTCCCTTGTTCTCCCGAGTAAAATGATACCTCACTTGTGTGGGTGGGCCAAAGGCAAGTGACTTAGGCTGGGGTGCTTAATTTGTAAAACGTAAATGTGAGTAAAAACTACTTTTTTCAAAATTCATTTTTGGGGTGTTCTGCTTTGGGGCACCCACACAAGTGAGGTATCCTTTTACTCGGGAGAACAAGGGGAACGCAGGGTGGTACGACTTTTTTGCCGGCACGGCGATCCCACGCCAAAAAGTTTGGAAAAGGGCAATTTTTACCTAATTTTAAGGTTTGCAGAGAGTTCTGGGTAGGAAAACATTGGGGGACCCATGCATGCCATACCTCCCTGGACTCCCCCGGGTGTCTACTTTTCAGAAATGTGTGGGTTTGGTAGGTTTCCCTAGATGGCTGTCTCGCACGGGGCCAGAAACCCAGGTAACCCCTCTTGCAAAAGCTGGAGAATTCATGTCCACCAGCTTTTGCAAGAGGGGTTACCCGGGTTTTTGGCCCCGTGCGAGACAGCCATCTAGGGAAACCTACCAAACCCACACATTTCTGAAAAGTAGACACCCGGGGGCTTCCAAGGAGGTATGACTTGCGTGGATCCTCCAACGTTCCTTTACCCAGAATCCCTTGCAAACCTCATTTTTTGCTTGGAAAAAATCTGTTTTTTCACACGTTTTAGTGTGGGCAAGCGTGGCATCACTGGGCTCACACAAATTACCTCCCACCCAGCGTTCCCCAAGGTCTCCCGATAAAAATGGTACCTCACTTGCGTGGTTAGGCATAGCGGCTGCTTTAGGAAAAGGCCCAATTCATACTGTGGAGACGAAAACATTACCTTTAGCCAAATAATCTTATTTTTTGAGGGGGTTACCTGAGCTTTTGGCCCGGGGCTTGGCAGCCATCTTTGGAAACTACCAAACCCAAACAGTTCTGAGAACTAGACACCCGGGGGAGTCCAGGGTGGTATGGCATGCGTGGGTCCCCCAATGTTTTCCTACCCAGAAACCCCTGCAAACCTGAAATTTTGGTCCAAAAACCCACTTTTCCATACTTTTTTGGGTGGGATCTCGCTGCCGGAACAAATGTCCTACCACCCAGCGTTTCCCTTGTTCTCCCGAGTAAAATGATACCTCACTTGTGTGGGTGGGCCAAAGGCAAGTGACTTAGGCTGGGGTGCTTAATTTGTAAAACGTAAATGTGAGTAAAAACTACTTTTTTCAAAATTAATTTTTGGGGTGTTCTGCTTTGGGGCACCCACACAAGTGAGGTATCCTTTTACTCGGGAGAACAAGGGGAACGCAGGGTGGTACGACTTTTTTGCCGGCACGGCGATCCCACGCCAAAAAGTTTGGAAAAGGGCAATTTTTACCTAATTTTAAGGTTTGCAGAGAGTTCTGGGTAGGAAAACATTGGGGGACCCATGCATGCCATACCTCCCTGGACTCCCCCAGGTGTCTAGTTTTCAGAATTGTTTGGGTTTGCTACTTTGCAAAGAATACCACCGAGCCCCGGGCCACAAATTCAGATCCCCCCCCCCCAAAATCAAGGTAGTTTTGCAATAAGGTAATGTAAATTCACCACCGTACGATTTGAACCGTTTCCTGTTGCAGCCACTATGTCTATCCACGCAAGTGAGGTACCGTTTTTTTCGGGAGACCTGGGGGCACGCTGGGTGAGTGGAAATTTGTTGCTCCACGCAGATTCCAGAACTTTCCACCACAGAAATGTGAGGAAAATGTGTTTTTTTGGTCAAATTTTTATGTTTGTAAGGGATTCTGGGTAACAAAACCTGGGGGTAGGCAGACGAGTCACCCCATCCTGAATTCCCCTGGGTGTCTAGTTTTCAAAAATGTATAGGTTTGCTAGGTTTCCCTAGGTGCTGGCAGAGCTACGGCGCAAAAACAAAAGGTAGTCTTTTTGTCCGAATCGTGCTAAATTTCACTGGGAAATTGAGGTGCGACCATGCTGCGTTTTGCGCTGTGTCATGTCGCAGCCACTATGCCTACCCACGCAAGTGAGGTACCATTTTTTTCGGGAGACCTGGAGGCACGCTGGGTGGGTGGAAATTTGTTGATCCACGCAGATTCCAGAACTTTCCACCACAGAAATGTGAGAAAAATGTGTTTTTTTGGTCAAATTTTTATGTTTGTAAGGGATTCTGGGTAACAAAACCTGGGGGTAGGCAGACGAGTCACCCCATCCTGAATTGCCCTGGGTGTCTAGTTTTCAGAAATGTATAGGTTTGCTAGGTTTCCCTAGGTGCTGGCAGAGCTACGGCGCAAAAACAAAAGGTAGTCTTTTTGTCCGAATCGTGCAAAATTTCACTGGGAAATTGAGGTGCGACCATGCTGCGTTTTGCGCTGTTTCATGTCGCAGCCACTATGCCTACCCACGCAAGTGAGGTACCATTTTTTTCGGGAGACCTGGGGGCACGCTGGGTGGGTGGTAATTTGTTGATCCACGCAGATTCCAGAACTTTCCACCACAGAAATGTGAGGAAAATGTGTTTTTTTGGTCAAATTTTTATGTTTGTAAGGGATTCTGGATAACAAAACCTGGGGGTAGGCAGACGAGTCACCCCATCCTGAACTCCCCTGGGTGTCTAGTTTTCAAAAATGTATAGGTTTGCTAGGTTTCCCTAGGTGCTGGCAGAGCTACGGCGCAAAAACAAAAGGTAGTCTTTTTGTCCGAATCGTGCTAAATTTCACTGGGAAATTGAGGTGCGACCATGCTGCGTTTTGCGCTGTTTCATGTCGCAGCCACTATGCCTACCCACGCAAGTGAGGTACCATTTTTTTTGGGAGACCTGGGGGCACGCTGGGTGGGTGGAAATTTGTTGATCCACGCAGATTCCAGAACTTTCCACCACAGAAATGTGAGAAAAATGTGTTTTTTTGGTCAAATTTTTATGTTTGTAAGGGATTCTGGGTAACAAAACCTGGGGGTAGGCAGACGAGTCACCCCATCCTGAATTGCCCTGGGTGTCTAGTTTTCAGAAATGTATAGGTTTGCTAGGTTTCCCTAGGTGCTGGCAGAGCTACGGCGCAAAAACAAAAGGTAGTCTTTTTGTCCGAATCGTGCAAAATTTCACTGGGAAATTGAGGTGCGACCATGCTGCGTTTTGCGCTGTTTCATGTCGCAGCCACTATGCCTACCCACGCAAGTGAGGTACCATTTTTTTCGGGAGACCTGGGGGCACGCTGGGTGGGTGGAAATTTGTTGATCCACGCAGATTCCAGAACTTTCCACCACAGAAATGTGAGGAAAATGTGTTTTTTTGGTCAAATGTTTATGTTTGTAAGGGATTCTGGGTAACAAAACCTGGGGGTAGGCAGACGAGTCACCCCATCCTGAATTTCCCTGGGTGTCTAGTTTTCAGAAATGTATAGGTTTGCTAGGTTTCCCTAGGTGCTGGCAGAGCTACAGCGCAAAAACAAAAGGTAGTCTTTTTGTCCGAATCGTGCAAAATTTCACTGGGAAATTGAGGTGCGACCATGCTGCGTTTTGCGCTGTTTCATGTCGCAGCCACTATGCCTACCCACGCAAGTGAGGTACCATTTTTTTCGGGAGACCTGGGGGCACGCTGGGTGGGTGGAAATTTGTTGATCCACGCAGATTCCGGAACTTTCCACCACAGAAATATGAGGAAAATGTGTTTTTTTGGTCAAATTTTTATGTTTGTAAGGGATTCTGGGTAACAAAACCTGGGGGTAGGCAGACGAGTCACCCCATCCTGAATTGCCCTGGGCGTCTAGTTTTCAGAAATGTATAGGTTTGCTAGGTTTCCCTAGGTGCTGGCAGAGCTACGGCGCAAAAACAAAAGGTAGTCTTTTTGTCCGAATCGTGCAAAATTTCACTGGGAAATTGAGGTGCGACCATGCTGCGTTTTGCGCTGTTTCATGTCGCAGCCACTATGCCTACCCATGCAAGTGAGGTACCATTTTTTTCGGGAGACCTGGGGGCACGCTGGGTGGGTGGAAATTCGTTGATCCACGCAGATTCCAGAACTTTCCACCACAGAAATGTGAGGAAAATGTGTTTTTTGGTCAAATTTTTATGTTTGTAAGGGATTCTGGGTAACAAAACCTGGGGGTAGGCAGACGAGTCACCCCATCCTGAATTGCCCTGGGTGTCTAGTTTTCAGAAATGTATAGGTTTGCTAGGTTTCCCTAGGTGCTGGCAGAGCTACGGCGCAAAAACAAAAGGTAGTCTTTTTGTCCGAATCGTGCTAAATTTCACTGGGAAATTGAGGTGCGACCATGCTGCGTTTTGCGCTGTTTCATGTCGCAGCCACTATGCCTACCCATGCAAGTGAGGTACCATTTTTTTCGGGAGACCTGGGGGCACGCTGGGTGGGTGGAAATTTGTTGATCCACGCAGATTCCAGAACTTTCCACCACAGAAATGTGAGGAAAATGTGTTTTTTTGGTCAAATTTTTTTGTTTGAAAGGGATTCTGGGTAACAAAACCTGGGGGTAGGCAGACGAGTCACCCCATCCTGAATTGCCCTGGGTGTCTAGTTTTCAGAAATGTATAGGTTTGCTAGGTTTCCCTAGGTGCTGGCAGAGCTACGGCGCAAAAACAAAAGGTAGTCTTTTTGTCCGAATCGTGCAAAATTTCACTGGAAAATTGAGGTGCGACCATGCTGCGTTTTGCGCTGTTTCATGTCGCAGCCACTATGCCTACCCACGCAAGTGAGGTACCATTTTTTTCGGGAGACCTGGGGGCACACTGGGTGGATGGAAATTTGTTGATCCACGCAGATTCCAGAACTTTCCACCACAGAAATGTGAGGAAAATGTGTTTTTTTTGGTCAAATGTTTATGTTTGTAAGGGATTCTGGGTAACAAAACCTGGGGGTAGGCAGACGAGTCACCCCATCCTGAATTGCCCTGGGTGTCTAGTTTTCAGAAATGTATAGGTTTGCTAGGTTTCCCTAGGTGCTGGCAGAGCTACGGCGTAAAAACAAATTGTAGTCTTTTTGTCCGAATCGTGCTAAATTTCACTGGGAAATTGAGGTGCGACCATGCTGCGTTTTGCGCTGTTTCATGTCGCAGCCACTATGCCTACCCACGCAAGTGAGGTACCATTTTTTTCGGGAGACCTGGGGGCACGCTGGGTGGGTGGAAATTTGTTGATCCACGCAGATTCCAGAACTTTCCACCACAGAAATGTGAGGAAAATGTGTTTTTTTGGTTAAATTTTTTTGTTTGAAAGGGATTCTGGGTAACAAAACCTGGGGGTAGGCAGACGAGTCACCCCATCCTGAATTGCCCTGGGTGTCTAGTTTTTAGAAATGTATAGGTTTGCTAGGTTCCCCTAGGTGCTGGCAGAGCTACGGCGCAAAAACAAAAGGTAGTCTTTTTGTCCGAATCGTGCTAAATTTCACTGGGAAATTGAGGTGCGTCCATGCTGCGTTTTGCGCTGTTTCATGTCGCAGCCACTATGCCTACCCACGCAAGTGAGGTACCATTTTTTTCGGGAGACCTGGGGGCACACTGGATGGATGGAAATTTGTTGATCCACGCAGATTCCAGAACTTTCCACCACAGAAATGTGAGGAAAATGTGTTTTTTTGGTCAAATATTTATGTTTGCAAGGGATTCTGGGTAACAAAACCTGGGGGTAGGCAGACGAGTCACCCCATCCTGAATTGCCCTGGGTGTCTACTTTTCAAAAATGTATAGGTTTGCTAGGTTTCCCTAGGTGCTGGTTGAGCTACGGCTCAAAAACAAAAGGTAGTCTCTTTGTCCAAAGAGCTTAAGATTTCACTGGGAAATTGAGGAGCGACCACGTTGCATTTTGTGCCGTTTCCCGTCGTAGGCACAAGGCCGACCCACACAAGTGAGGTACCATTGTTTTTGGGAGACCTGGGGGCACGCTGGGTGGGTGGAAATTTGTTGATCCACGCAGATTCCAGAACTTTCCACCACAGAAATGTGAGGAAAATGTGTTTTTTTTGTCAAAATCTGAGCTTTGCAAGGGATTCTGGGTAACAAAACCTGGTGGTAGGCAGTCGAGTCATCCCATCCTGAATTTCCCTGGGTGTCTACTTTTCAAAAATGTATAGGTTTGCTAGGTTTCCCTAGGTGCCGGAAGAACTAGGGTGCAAAAACTACAGGTAGGCACTTTGCCAAAAAAGGGTCAATTTGTAACTGCAAAATTTAGGTGTGAGCACGTTGCATTTTTCGCCGTTTCCTGTCGCAGGCACAAGGCCGACCCACACAAGTGAGGTACCGTTTTTATCGGGACACTTGGGGTAATTCAGATTTGTAAATCAACTGTTATTACCAATTGAGCTTTCTTGCATTTCTCCCTTTGAATGAAAGATATTGTGTAGAAAAAAAAACTTTATGAAAAATGACCAATAATTCTCATGCTAGTATGAGTATTCCCAACTTTGAAAATGTGCAATTATATACTGTTTCTGAACTCTATAATTTGTACCCAATTCATACATACATAGGTGTCTTTCATGCAGATTATTCCATGTGTACATTTTCCAAGACAAAGTGCACTATACCCAGTAAATGAAAAAATACCATTGCAAGTTGCTGCTCAGTTTTTGGATCTGGGTTCGTCGGGTTCTTGGTGAAACTACAAGTCCCATATATCCCCACAACCAGGAAGGTCTAACGGATGTAACGGTATATTGCTTTCCAAGAGCTGTCAAAATTAGAGAAAGTTATAGGTGAAAACGTTGAGACAAAAGGCCGTTGTTTTCAACAAATTTTCAAATATTCCAATATCTAACTGTTAGTTTCTATAACGAAACCTTCATGGATTTAGACAAATGACCCCTTTCTGAATTCAGAATTTTGTCTATTTTTCGGAAATGTAAAGCTTTCCAGGATCCATTATTGCTTTCAAACTCATTTCTACCATTAACTGGAAGGAGGTGGAAAGCTCTAAAAATAGCAAAAATAGGCTATGTCCCAGAAAAATGCCAAAACTGAGTGAAAAATTTCGGTTCTCTGACAAAACACTGTCATTCCCTAAAAGCTGAGAAAATGGAGAATTCAGCCCCACAAACCCTTTTTTGATACCATATTCAGGGAAAAAGCCAGAGGCTTTCATTTGCAGCCCGTTTTTCCCATTTTTCTGAAAAAAACAAAAAAAACACTATATTTTGGTTAATTTCTGGGACCCCTCCAAGGGAATCCACAAACCCTGGGTGCCTTTAGAATCCCCATGATGTTGGAAGAAAAGGACGCAAATTTGGCGCGGATCCCTTATGTGGTCAAAAAGTTACAAGGGCCTAAGCGCGCACTACCCCAAAACACCAAAAAAAGCCTTAGCACAGGAGGGGGAAAAGGCCTAGCAGCGAAGGGGTTAAAGAACTTTGCATTGCCCACATCTTTATTAGTTTTCTTTAGAGACAATTTAAATAATAGTGTAAAAATCTTTTTACATAATATTTTACATATACTAATAATAATGAATTAATTCTAAGGGGCAGATTTACAAGACCCTTGCACCACTTTTGAGTCACTTTTCCCATGTTAAAAATTACTCATAAGTGGAGCAAGGGCCTTGTAAATAAGCCCCTAACACTCTGTGCTAATCTCTGCTTATCTTGTCTCTTTCCTTTCTCCCCAAGACATTTTTGAAGATAAACTCAGATTACAGGTACTGTTCTGCTGCACTTTATACCAAATGCCATGCCTGTTCGAACTTCTATCAGTTGTGGGGTCATCCTGGCACACTTAGGCACATAAAAACAAATAAAACCTCTGTGTCCTAAGATTAAGTGCATTTCCAAGCACAATTCTCAGTGGGTAAATAACATTGTACAACTAACTGTTGTTAAGGGTCAAGCCTGCCAGTGCATGTGCTAGCACATGTGTTTTACTTGCGAGACACTGTTGTATACAGAACAGAGTTTGGAGCCCTCCCATGCTTACCATTTGTGTGTTGCAAAGTCACTCTTTATTCCAGCCTCCCTAAATGGCTAATTCATCTGAAATATCACTTCCTCTGCTTGCAGTGGAGCACTTGCCAAAGACAGATTGATTAAACTTAATCAATGCTCGTCCCTGCTCCTGACATAATTGAAGTACTATTTCTTCCACCCTTGCTTTCAAATATCCTGTAGTCCATTACTTTGCCATTTATTTCATCACAAAGGAAGCAAACGTTTTTCTCCTATTCCTCCTTCCCAATTTGAAAGAGAATTATACCCTTTTTAGGTCTCGTGCCTAGCGGTGCAGTGTGCTATTCCTTTTGGGCCAAGCTATTGGCCTTTACCTGCGTCTTTTTATAAAAGACAGCACGCAATTGGCCAAAGGCGGGCACATTGCTCCCCCCATGGCCTATTGGTGTCTATTACGCGCATCAGGCCGTCATGTGGTTTCAATTATCGTGCCCAGACACGGGCGCGATAATTGAAACCACATGGCTCGCTGTGGCGTGCGTGCGCACCACTCACGGGCTTCTTCTATTGTGCATCCATTTCCCAGGGAAGCACCGCGACGCTCCCGTTAGGTTTCCGCTTAGCTGGCTGGGTTAGTTGCTCGACACTGCTGTGCCTAATGAATGAAGTCTAATGTGTCTTCCATAGTGTTTTTACAAATATGCAATGCAAAGTATCCCATCATATCTGACAAACACAAATATATGCCAAACACTTTCCCCCCACATTGCTGCTGGGCCACCCCCGCCATCCCTCCTTCGTCGCTGCTGTGCCACCCCCACGCCCCCATCCCTCCTGCATCGCGGATGGGACCTATTGCCTAACCCACCCCCGTCGCTGCTGAGACCACCACCCCCCCATCCATACCACGCCGCTGTTGGGACCACCACTCACCCCCCATCCCTCCTGCGTCGCAGCTGGGACCACCCCCCATCCCTCCCGCGTCGCAGCTGGTACCACCACCCCCCATCCTTCCTGCGTCGCTGCTAGGACCCCCATCCCTCCCATGCCGCTGCTGGGACCCCCATCCCTCTCGCGTCGCTGCTGGGGCCCCCATCCCCCCTGTTTCTCTGCTGGGACCTCCCGCATCCCTCCCGCGTCGCAGCTGGGACCACCACCCCCCATCCTTCTTGCGTCGCTGCTGGGACCCCCATCCCTCCTGCGCCGCTGCTGGGATCCCCATCCCTCTCGCGTCATTGCTGGGGCCCCCATCCCTCCTGCATCGCTGCTTGGACCATCCCCGCTGCTTCTCTGCTGAGACCCCCCCATCCCTCCCGCGTCACTGCTGGGACCCCCACCCCCCCGACCTCTATTTATTTATTTATACAATTTATAAAGCGCATACGTATGGCCGTGGGCGTCATGGCGCTAAGATTACAGTATAGGATCTCTGGGTGGTAGCAGTAATTAGCCGTAAGGACTCATTACTGGTTAAACAACCATGTCTTCACCTGTTTCCTGAACTGGAGAAGAGATTGAGCTGATCGGATTGCTAGCGGGAGAGAATTCCAGAATCTGGCTACAGACACCGTGAAACGCCTGTCTCCCCAGGTGACTGTTCTGGTGCGAGGAATAACTAGTTGATGCAACTGCGTCGATCTCAATTGTCTTGACGGGCAATAGATAAAAAGCTGCTCTTGCAAGAACCTTGGGCCTTGATTATGAATAGCTTTAAAAGCTAGACAAAGTGATTTGAATTCAATACGGTTTTCGATTGATAGCCAGTGATAGCTTTTTATTATGTGACTGACTTAAATTTTGGGGTTCTGGAAGTAATCTTGCTGCCGCTTTTTGGATCATTTGAAGTTTGGAGATTACCCTGGATTGTGCATGAGCGAATAGGCCATTACAGTAGTCAAGAGAGGAGAGCACAAGTGTGCTCACCACTGTTTTTCCCGCGCTATCCGAAAGAAATGGGATGATTTTCCTTATGAGTCTGAGTTTGTGATGAGCATTTGCCACTGTCTGATTGGCATGTGCTTCAAAATTAAGCTTGTCATCGAAGACTATACCCAAGTTTCTGACCTTAGCTGATGGAGTTGGTAGAACTCCTAAAGACGAAGGCCACCACACAGGAGACCATTGTGGGGCGATCTTCCCAAAAATGACTACCTCCGTCTTCTCGGAGTTCAACCTTAAGCAATTGGCCTGCATCCAGTCTTTAATAGCCAACATGCCTTCTTGAAACAGTGTCGCTACCTGTTCCCCATCATTATTGATAGCGAGCACCAGCTGATTATCATCAGCGTATGAGGTAAGGCTCATCTGGTAGGTTTTAATCACTCTCGCCAAGTCCAACACATAGATATTAAACAGTGTTGGACTTAGCGATGAGCCCTGGGGAACTCCACAAGGTAAGGCCAGCTCCGGTGATTTAAAAGGTCCTAGCGTAACTGCTTGAGTTCTGTTGGAAAGAAACGAGGTAAGCAGCTCTTTCGCGCTGGATCGGATGCCCAGATTTCCGACACGGTCAATCAAGATGGAGTGATTGACCTTGTCGAAAGCCGCCGATAAGTCAAGCATTATAAGAACAGCTGTCCCTCCATGATCTATGATGGTTCGGATATCGTCTGCGGCTTTGATAAGAGCCGTCTCCGTGCCATGGAGCTTTCAAAACCCGAACTGCGTATCATCCAGCAGCGTATTTTGCTCAAGGTAGTCAGCCAGCTGAGTATTCATTGCCTTTTCAAGCACTTTGGCCAGGAATGGGAGACTGGCGATAGGTCTGTAATTTTTCAACAACTCCTTGTCTAGAGATGGTTTTTTAAGGAGCGGTTTTAGCAGGGTATTTTTTAGCATGTTTGGGTAAATCCCAGACCTGAAGATCGTATTACAGACTTGTGTGATGGTAGTACTGATAGAGTCAATTACCGGTAGATAGACTTTGGGAGGGCATGGGTCCAGAGCCGAGCCTGTTTTTATAGACATCATAATGTCCCTAGTTTGTTCCTCCTCCAATCCTTCAAATCGATCTAGTGAGCAGGTGGGAAGGTTGATTTGAGAAACTGGGGAAGTAGGAATGTCATTAGTTGAAAACTCAGAATAAATGTCATTGACTTTGGTGAAAAAGAAGTTGGCCAAAGAGTCACAGAGAGCCTGCGATGTAAGGGGGGCTGTATCTGAGGACTTCCCAGCTAATTGCTTCACTACTTCAAATAGCTGTTTGCTAGAGTTTTTAGAAGAATCAATTTGATCTCCAAAAAACTTCTTCTTAGTCTCGATAATCAGTTTTTTATAAATAAGCTGTGTCTCCTTATAGCGAATTTTACTGACTTGATCGTAAGACCTTCGCCAGTGTCGTTCGTGCTTTCAACATTCTTGTTTTTGTTTCCTGAGTTCTTCTGTGAACCATGGGGAGGATGGGGTCTTTCTGTTTCTGGATATAGACTTAAGTGGAACTAATAGATTCATCGCATTTGCAATCTACTCTGTGAATTGTTTGGCGGCTAGGTTGGGATCCATAGATATAGTAGGGCGGGACTCAATCAGTAACTCAGCAAGAGCTAAGTTGTCTATATCTTTCCATACTTTGAAAGACTCCTGAGTTAAGTGGGCCTGTTTTGTTAAGGGTGTGTCAGTAATGGAAAGAGCACAAAGAATGACAAAGTGGTCAGACCATGTTAGGGGTAGGATATCCTGGACAGTAATACTGTGTATGTTGGAGAAAATGCCGCCTAACGTGTGGCCGGCCTCATGAGTGGGGGCGTTGACGAGTTGAACCAATCCCAAGCTCTCCAGGTCTCCGTTTAGTGCTTGGAAGTCAGCATCCTCCTGCTTCTCTAAATGAAAGTTCAGGTCTCCCATCACTATAAAAGAGTCCTTGGTCACCAAGGATTCGATCAGCGTATTAAAATTGGTCAAGAAAGCAGAGCGGGAGCCCGGCGGTCTATACATAAGTACTCCCTTAAGACTGTATGAGGGCGTCACCTTAATGGCGAATTGCAACGCTTCGCAGCATTTGGACAGAATCGGAAATGTTCTAACTGAGAAGCCGTTTCGAGAGATAATTGCTAATTCTCCTCCTTTCTTTCCTTGTCTATCATGTCGATGTGCCGTGTATCCCTGTGGTATAGCAACCACCAGGTCTGGGTCTGAATCGGCATCCGTAATAAATAGCATGTCTATATTATTATCTATAATCAGATCGTGAATTCTTGTCTGTGCTTTCCCAGAGATCTGGCATTAATGAGCGCCATAATAATATTTCTCGTCTTAATATTAGAGCCTCGTTTGGCGTGAGCTTTACTGGTGATAAACGGTAAAGGAGAAGCACAGCTAGGGCAGACAGAGATTACCGCTTGAGAAATGTGCTCAGGGTTAAATTGAGGGCAGGTACGACATGGAACTGACCTTAGATGTAAGAGATCATCGCCAGAGTAAGATATACGCTCGGCTGTTCCATGTGAACCAGGGGTCGAGGCCCGTGGCCCGGTCTCGGTGCGGACGGGCGCAGACAGGCTTGCCTTTGGCGCGCCGCCGGCACGCCCGCTGCGCCCGCCCGCTGCGCGGACGTGATGACGTCTTCCTAATATCCATTGTGGAGGAAGGTGGGATGTGGCCAGCAACTTGACCGCCACCCTTTCCCCCACCCAGTATGGCGGCTGTGAGCACTCTCTCCCCAGCGTCAGCATGCAATCTGCTGCGCTGTGGGCTGCGATGTGAGCAGGGATAAGGCTGCTTGGCTAAAAGGTAAATAATAATAAAAGGTATGCCACAAAGTATATATAAATGTAAATGCACGCTTTTAAAAATATGCTAGCATCCGGCTTCCGCCTCAGAGGTGAGCCTAAGTGGTAATCAGCGCGCTTGTGCTGGGATGCAATTTAAATACCTTGCGAGGGCGGGATGTGGCCAGCAACTCGACCGCCACCCTTTCCCCCACCCAGTATGGCGGCTGTGAGCACTCTCTCTAGAAATCCCTTCCTCTCAATCTCTGATCCCAATCGATCAACAATTTCTTCTAGAAACTAATCTTTTAAGGCCCATTTTCACCTTAACCATTTTGCCATTTCCAGCAGTGTTTTGCAACTATACATTTTTCAATGTGCAGTTTCAGAATGTTGCAATTTAGCCTTATTAAAGCGCAATTTAAAGTGTCTCAAGGCCTGTGAGGTGCAGTTGTACTACAGAAAAATGTTAAAAAATTAAACAAATCTGAGGTTTCTGAATAGGAAAATGGCTACATAAGATGGTAAATCTATCAGGAGGACGGGGGCTTACAGGTCGGTCTTTTCAAACTGGAATGACTTTTTATTTTTATAACACTCAGGCTAGGAGTCAGATAAACACTTACGTTTCCCTATTAGCCCGTTTTCCAGAAGTTTTGGGAAATAGTACAAAGGCTAGCTAGGGGCAAACAGTGTGAGCGATGTTACTAAACATGCACTGACCCTTTGACCCTTCTAATATTGGAGGACGAGGCCCCTAACCTGAGTAGTGTTTCTAGGAGTCGTAATGTGCCCCTTCACTTAACTAAGGTAGAGGTTGCCTTAGCGGGATGGAGCTTCTTGAAAGGGCTGCGTGAATGCTTTTAGATGTGTAGCCTGTATGCTGAGTGTAACCTACTATTTTACTGTTGTAGTGTGTGCAGAGAGGCCGTGACTCACGAAAGGCAAGCCTCGAGTGAATCATGATGCCCCCCCTCTCCTCAACATGGGGAATGCAAATGTATACTCTGCGCATCTGCATACATGCTTTGCCGTAGTGTTCCTTCATGTGTAATCATTTCAACAGTAGGTATTTAACTGAAACCACAATGCAAGGTGGTAAAATTGTGCACTACGGTAAAATCACTTTGAAGAAAACTTGGGATTTAAGGGAAGTTGTTTCCCTGTGTCAAGTACTTGTTACATGCAGTCTTTGAGGAAATAATGGGGCATATTATCAAGGACGGGCGATACATTATCGCCGCTTTTATCGGCAGGAATCTGCCGATAAAGCGGCGATAATGGGCTTGATAATATGCTCTATGAATTCCTATCGAAGCCCATGTTAGATGTGATTACATTATCGCCGCTTTTATTGGCAGCAAACTGCCGATAAAGCGGCGATAATGGGCTTGATAATATGCTCTATGAATTCCTATCGAAGCCCATGTTAGATGTGAAGACATCTAACATGGGCTTCGATAGGAATTCATAGAGCATATTATCAAGCCCATTATCGCCGCTTTATCGGCAGTTTCCTGCCAATAAAAGCGGCGATAATGTTTCGCCCGTCCTTGATAATATGCCCCAATGTTTTCTAAATGCCAATGTTGCTGTATTGTGGGAATGGGCTCCAGTTTAACTCCGACACTTTAATAAATATCGGACTGTCCGTTTTAGTACAGTTGTTCTGGGTAAAATCAATTTTTTTTCAGCGTGTGTGTATCTTTATCCTGTATGTTTATTGTGCCTCCTCCCACTTCCCTCTGTGATGTGCTCACCCATGTGTGCTTCCTCCCCACTTCTCTCTGTGATGTGCTCACCCTTGTGTGCTTCCTCCCCACTTCTCTCCGTGATGTGCTCACCCATGTGTGCTTCCCCCACTTCACTCCGTGATGTGCTCACCCATGTGTGCTTCCTCCCCACTTCTCTCCGTGATGTGCTCACCCTTGTTTGCTTCCTCCCCACTTCCCTCTGTGATGTGCTCACCCTGTGTGCTTCCTCCCCACTTCCCTCTGTGATGTGCTCACCCTGTGTGCTTCCTCCCACTTTCTTCTGTTATGTGCTCACCCATGTGTGCTTTCTCCCCACCTCCCTCCGTCATGTGCTCACTCTGTGTGCTTCCTCCCCACTTCCGTCCGTGATGACTCACCCTTGTTTGCTTCCTCCCCACTGTCCCTTCTCGCCATTCATCCTGCACCTCCAAGTCCAACCCCCCTCTCTAGCATTTCCTCTCCTATACCAGGGCAGTTTTACACCTCACATCCTTTTGTCTCTTCCCATTAGCTTCATTTACCACAAAAATGGATTTGCTTCAAGTAAATAAAAGGCATTGTCATTTACAATGCCAATACCTCAAACTCTAAATGCGAGACCTATTACATTGCAAATGCTTGTTCAACGTACTTTGGTGCTATACGTTTTTTTATGATGTCTTTAGGCTTTACTGTAATATTTTTAGCCTCATTAAATAGGATTATGTCGAGCTTCAAATTTGCATTCAAGGATTGAATAGCCACTGCAGACATACAAGACTTGAACAGGGATTATTCTGTGCGCCACCTTCCTGAAGCGAGTTGTGCCCTCTTGCGTGGGCATTTTTTTGTTGTCTGAAACACCTCACTGTGCCCCACAATGAGTTTTAGCGGGAACATATAAAGCCTCAGTGCTCCATCTCTGTTGTGCCTTACCATACAGTAATTTTCAATTTGCTGATAGATGATGGTAGTATATACGGATCAGTTATGAGGTCTGATGTGCCTGCAGTCCTCTGTGCCATCATCCAGGGACTTTTTCACTTTGTTAGAAACTTTTAATAAAAGCCTACAATGAAGCTTTGAAATGAGCATTGTTGTTTACAATAAACCATATCTTCATATTATGATGCTCTGGCATTTTTTGTTTCAGTTTTGCAAACTGCCTCCACAATGAATTATTGATTATATATCATGGGTACTCGCAAACATTTTCCCAGGGGCCAAAAAGCTTGGTCTGTGGTATGACCGAGGGCCACATTGATGCCGACAGGGTGGGGATTTGGAATCTGGCGAGAGGGGAAGTGGAGCAGGTCCATCAAGTGACTAAATTGCACTTTTGGAAAACAGAAAACCTGGAATCAGTGCTGGCAATCTCACTTGACAAAATTGTGTGATCCTAGGCAATTGTTTTATTTCACTTCCCATCCTTTTTCTCTATTATCACATGTAAGAGGACCTCAAAACACATAACTTTAGGATGTGCACCATACAAAACCATCTCCTGTGTTTGATTTAAACTATAATGTTGTTCATGTATAATAGCAACCCAGGCGACCCAAACGGTGCACATAACAACTGACTTGTCCCTTAGTTCATTAATGGCATTGTTATCAAAGTGGGGGTGGGGGGGCGTGGGGGGGAGAATAAATGTTTTGAAATTCATGTTGGAAAACTGTCCCTTTTTTTTAGGTCACACACTACCAGACAGCTCAGTTGCATGGTTTGCTAAGTACATCTTGGGGGCATTCAGAAAGTTGACCTAGGAATGCATTCTGCCCTTTGCTTACCATTGGCTTTGTGGTTTGTAATATACATTTTCAGGCTTTCTATTTGCTGGCTTTATTTGCTTTAGGCTGTCCAGCTCGAGTTCTTCCCTCCTGTTGTCAAAATTTTGTTCACTGTATTCATCCACAAATTTGCTTTCTGTAAACAGGCCTGTAAATTTTGTTCTCATCTTGTCACATTTGGTGTGTATTTTAAGACAGAGGTCAAGTGTCAGGTTGTCTTCCAGGGAGCTTGGTGTTAACTTTCCTTTCTCAGACTTTAAAGTGAGAGGTTTTATCTGACAATCAAGCTGGCTGCTAAGGTCTGCTTGAAGGAGGTTGCACAACTACATTTTTTTCTAGCACACAACAAAGTTTAAATGTCTGTAAATTAACTTTGCTGACGATCAAATCAATACATTGGGTGATGACATTTCTACACATTATCGTTTGTGCGCTGTATACTTTTAGCAGAAAAATTGTATGCGAGTGCAATTGTAATGGTCATTTCAATTGAAGATGTGTTGTTTGTAATGGAAATACGCTACCATACCATGCTTACTCTTTGTTACCCCACTGCACTCTATTCTGCACCACTCCACACTATTTCACTCCACTCTACTTCACTGCATTCTTCTCATCACCACTCTACTCTATGCCACCCTGCTATTCAAAACTGCACTCTGCACCAATGCACTCTAGTTTGTACCACTCCATTGTACGCCAGTGCACTCTATGCCAATCCCTTCTAAGCCTCTCTAATCTACTCTGCACCACTTATTCTACTCTGGAACAATCTACTTTACATCACTGAGCTCGATTACACTGAACTCAGCGTCACTCCACTCTACACCACTCTATGCCAATGCACTCTACATCACTTTATCAAAACCAATGCACTCTACGCCAATCTACTCTGTCCCACTATACTTTACACCACTGCACTCTATGCCACTGAACTCTATGCCATTGTGCTCTGTGACTGCACTCTATGCCACTCCATTCTACTTTGTGTCACTGCACTCTACATCACTCTATTCTACTCTGCACTCCTGCTCTCTATGCCACTGCACTCAATGCCACTCTAGTCTGCGCCACTGCACTCTACGCCATTACACTTCACACCACTCTACTAAATACCACTGCACTCTATGACAGTATACTCTGCAACACTGCACTCTCTGCCACTCTACACAACTGAACTTTACGCCACTGAATGCTGCATCGCTTCATTCTATGCCACTGCACTCTAAGCCTACCAAAACTACTCTGCACCACTACACTCTATGAAACTCTACTCTATACCACTGAACTCTATGTCACTTCACTCTACTCTGAAAGAATCTACTCTATGACACTGCAGTGTACGCAACTCTATTCCACTCTGCGCCACACCACGACACTTCACTCTGCACCACTGTACTTTGCAACAATGCACTCTACACCACTTTACTCAAAACCAATACACTGTACACCACTGCACTCTATGCCAATCTACTCTGCACCACTGTACTGTATGCCACTATACTGTACTCTATACCACTGCACTCTATATCACTCTACTCTACACCATTGCACTCTATGTAACTTTACTGTGTAAACCACTGCACTCTACACAAGGGGTGGGAGGTGGACTCCAATCTGCTGGCAGAGTTCACAGAATTTTGCCCACTCCGAGCTCTGCTTGAAGCACGTAGTTTGGCAAAAACTCAGCTGACCGCCATGGAGCAAAAGTTAAATCCCGGCTGTGCGCCCTGATACACAATGTGACCATGGAATATTGAGGCATATCTGGCTGAACTTGTCACTGTCAGTAATGGCAAGTGAAGCCCTTCCTCTTCAGGTGTGGTGCAATTAGTGTAAAAGCAGTTCTCTTAACGCCACACCTGTTTTGCACACTAATTTATCCTTTAGTTTCCAGTCTCCTGTCCCCTGATTTCTTCCCAGCACAAGGCGCTGGTCAGATTTGGGTCCACATCGAGAGATAAAACCCATTATGGCATGGACCCACTGTAGGAGAGTAGGGTCTGCAATCCTATGATCACCCAGATTTTTGCTTTTTGCTTCACTGGTTTACGACTTTCCCTGGCTGTGGGCCTGCTAATCAGACCCACAGCCTAGCTGTTCTCTCCACTCCAAATTGTACCCAGGTACTGAATTGGCACTGGGCCCTCTCAAGTCCCTGTACCCAGGGCTGAGGTGCACCCAGAAGTCTCCCAGGGGCTGCAGCATGTATTATGCCACCCCTGGACTGACTAACTAAATCTGACACAACTGGCTGCACGACAGCTGGGGCAAGGTGGTGTAATCACCCTTTGCTTTAGATATAGTATTCCTATATCTAAACCTAAATGGGCACACAGATCTCCTATCAGTCACTCCTATGGCAGGCCTTGACAGTCCTGAAGGCAGAGTGCTTGGAATCGTGTGAGATAGTGCTCTGGCATGAGCTGAGCCTGTCTGCGGCTTTCGGGATCCATCCCTTAGCCGTTTCCATGATATCGCATACCATATACTCTTAAGTGCATTATAATCCTCGCGGTTATATGCCAACTCTGGTATCGCTTTATCAAAACATGTCGAGTAAGGTGTCATACGAATTGGAATACTAACCCCTCGCCAATTCTTGCGACGGGGTTAGCATTCCACCCTTCTAGAGGGACACGACATGTATGTAACCTATAACCCCGGTTAAAGTCAAACAGAGCCTTAGCTCCACAAAATGGATGCTGCCACCGAGACACAAGTCTGCCCTCCTGCTGCTGGGAGTCCTCCCAGCCCAGGAGGCAAGGACAAAGGGTTTCCTGCCAGGGGCGGTGACAGCACCGTCCCAGACAGGATTTTGTGTATTCTAGGTAGGCAGGGCTTTAGAGGAAGGTGACTGCAAGTGGCACCCCGGTGCTCACTGTGCATAGGCCGGCTTGAACCAGTTCCAGGGGCACTCCAGCCCCTGATCTGGGGAAAGCCCGCCAAAGGATAGGGGTGTAACCACCCCCCTCCTAGTCCCACCCATAGGGCAGGACTTAGTCGCGTGCCAGCCCCTTTTTGCAGGATAAAGTTAGGAACTGGCCCCCTTCCAAATCAGATCATCTTTTAATCCTGAAACTACTTTCCACGAAAGGAACTCAAGACTTCTTCCCAAGATTCTCCCTTGTGACTAAGGAGTAGTCACCCTGCAGCAGCAGGCACCAACCAAGCTTCGCGGTTTGTTGCCAGTCTCTCCTTCGGATCAAGACTGCTCCAGCACGACGAGAACCGGCTTCCCTGGCACCTCTGACCTCAACCTACATCATCAGCCCAGCTGTGATCCGTGGGTGCGACGAGACCTCGAGGGACCGGCCATCTTCAGAACTGCACAACGCTTGTCCAGCACGACTCCCGAGTGACCCTCGACTGAGTGCTTTGGGGTAAGAGAAGCCCCGACCCTGAGCAGCTCCAGCACCGAAGTTCAGCCCCCCTGCATCCACGAGATCTGCGTGGGGCCCTTCTGCTCTTTGCTGCTCACCGCGTTGTCCAGGTCGCTTGCCCGTTGGCTAGTGGCCCTCTCACGACGCTCCACGATGACAACTACTGCTGGTCTGGTTGCTCCAGGCTAGCCCTAGCTCCCCTCCAAAAGAGGAGCCCCCTGGACCCTCCTGGTCCACTCAAGACGCCATTTTAGGTCCACCGCGTGGGCCTTGCATTTGCCAAGACTTGTTGCCCAATCCTGGGTCCAGCGACGTCGACAGCAAGTACCTTCGTAGGACAGCTCGCACCTCCATCCTGGTCGCCGACAACGCCTCCTGGTCCGAGAGACTGCAGAGGCCAGCAGCACCCACTCACCTGGTCGAGGTGACTTCGCCCGGTGCCACTCTGGTGCCCATCTAATCACTGGCTAGTGATTCAGAACTTGGTCCCCTCTGCTTTCAGGTCTTCCTCTTCCTTGATCCAGGCTTGGATCACCACTAACTTTTCTTCACTGGCCGCCTGCCAGCAACTTCCACTTCAGGCTCCTGGTTCGTCAACGAGGGTTTCCGACGTGACTTCAACCCTATGCAGCCGCAGCCCCTGGGCTAGGTAAACCGAGTACTCCGGTGCTCCAGCATAGTCCAACACTCCTAGTGTTCGGATCCACTCTTGTTTTCGACCCACCTAGTCGGGTTCGCCCGAGAACAGTAACTTTGCAACTGCTAGCCTCCATAGACTTTTTCCCGCCTTACGCGTGAGAGTTCCCACTCTGCACACGACGTCCACAGGCCTCCTGCATCTAATCTCAGTGTTTAGAATTGTAGGCCTAGCGATTCTTGAGTCTAGAAAAGTATTACTTACCTGCTAGCAAGTTCGCATTCCACTTACTGAGTATATGGTTTTTCGTGCCCCTAGGGCATTTGTGTAAATTGTGCGACTTAAAGTATTTTCGTAAGAGTTTTGTTGTGTGCTTAGCTCCCTGACTCATAAATAGTTCAGGGTAGACTTGTTATAAATAAATATCTGTTTATTTTCATAACAACTTGTGTGGTGTCCTTTCACTTGGTGTTCAAGGGGTAATGTGATGGTAAAACAGCTGGCTTAACACGCCCTCTAGAGTCTTAGCCTTAGACTGCTCGTATCCATGCTACTAGGATAGCTGGTCTGTAGGGTTGACTTACAACCAATCATCAATAAGGGTTGTTTGGACTGATACATAGTGATCACTAGAATAGTGAGCACTGCATATCAGGCCAACTTCTCACATTGGTGAGCAGCGGGTGGGATTTGAGCTTGCTGTTGTTTTACCACGCATATCCTAAGAATATCTTGTGAAAGATCACATAAGTACTAAGGTACATATAACTTAGCTTAGAATACTCTGAGTTCTACTGAACCAGCTGTTGTAGCTCCTAGGGCTTAGCACACCCTAAACTACAACTCTAGCAAGGGATCAGTAGGTAAACATATAGTGTAGGTAAGTGCACCACTTACACCTCACTAGAAAAGCATGTCTACCCAGGGAGAGTCTACTGAGAGCCCCCTTGTGGTTATTGACCCTCCACAGGTCAAATCAAGATATGCAGCTCTCAGTTTCCAGGAGATGAGACAAGTGTGTACCTCCAGGAAACTGAAACAGGGGTCTAACCCCACCATTCCCTTTCTGATAGGTCTCTTAGAGACATATGATGCGAGAAAGATTTCTCAGCTAGATGGGAATATGCCAGCCTTAGAGGGTACCTCTGGGGATCCAGACCTCCCCAACACTGCAAATGCAGTTGAGGAGGAGGAACTCGAGGAACTCTCTGGGGATGAGGTAGACAAGCATCTTGAGGTAGTCAGAAGGCTAACTAGGGCCAACTTAGACTTACTTGGGCTAGGATCTGGGGGACCCCCAGTACTGACCCGAAGTGGGCCTAACCTTGGAGTTAGAAGAGATAGATCTCTTTCTAGGGACTCCAATAGATCTCTGCACTCTAATGCCTCTTCTCAGAGGAGAAGGAACTCTCCCCAAAGGAGATTGACTTCCCCTCAGAGAATGGAGCATGAAGCAAGAATGAGACAGGCTGCTCTGAGGATTGAAAGGGAAGAACTTGCCCTGGCCAAAGAAAAGCTTGCCTTTGCTAGAGAGCAGCAGATGAGTGGGATAGTTCCCACTGGTGGCAGCAATCTCCCAAGAGAAAAAGAGAAGGGTTTAGATACTAAACACCTGACAAAAATAGTGCCCCCCTTTAAGCAAGGGGATGACATCCAGAAATGGATGGCTGCTCTGGAGAGGGCCTGCACTGTGCAGTGCATTCCCCAGAGTCAGTGAGCAGCTATACTGTGGCTCTCATTTGATGGTAAAGGTAGAGATAAGATCCTCACTACAAGAGTGGAGGATGCTAACAATTACCAGGTCCTGAAAAAATACACTGGTTGATGGGTTTGGTTTAACCACTGAGCAGTACAGGTTGCTGTTCAGAGACACCCAGAAAACTCAGTCTCAGGACTGGTCTGACTTTGTGGATTGTGCCACTAAGGCTTTGGAGGGCTGGTTGCTGGGTAGCAAGGTTACTGATTACACAGGATTGTATAATCTGATGATGAGAGAACAAATTTTAAATAATTGTCAGAACCAGTTGTTGCACCAGCACCTTGTTGATTCAGATCTGACCTCTCCCCAAGAATTGGGAAAGAAGGCAGACAAATGGGTCAGAACAAGGATCAAGCAGAACCAGAACCAGAACCAGGGTGGTCAGAAGAAAGCAGACCAGAAGGGTAATACTAAGAATGAACCAAATGACCAGAAGTCTTCACCAGGTCCCCAACAAACCAAAGAGGGTGGGGGTCAGGCTTCCCAGAAGAAGAAGACTCAAGAAGGCCAGTCAAAAAGGTGGTGCCAGTACTGTAAAAGTAAGTCTCACTGGTTTAGTGAGTGCACCAAAAGAGGAGGGCAAACTCCTACCACTACTGCCCCTAAGGCAACTGCACCCCCTAGTACAGTCAGTAGTGGTAGTGCACCTCCCAAGGCATTAGTTGGGTTAACCTTGGGAACTGAGGGGTCTGACAACTTAGTTGGCACACTCACTCAGGCTGTCCTTGTCTGTACAGGGGATATGGATATGTCCCCTGAGGTAAGTCCCAATACTTTGGGCAAATACAGGCAGACACCTTTGATAAATGGCAAAATGGCTCAGGCCTATAGGGACACTTGTGCCAGTGTCACCATGGTGACACCTAACTTTGTGGACCCTGGACAGATCATGCCAGGTACAGATTTCCTGGTGACCAATGCCAGCAACGTCACTACCAGTCATAGTATGGCGATTGTTGCTTTCTCCTGGGGAGGGGTAAGTGGCCAAAAGAAAGTTGTGGTTAGTTCAGACCTCCCAGTGGATTGTTTGTTGGGCAATGATTTGGAGTCATCACTATGGTCAGAAGTGGAGCAGAGGACTCACATGGAAATGTTAGGCTTGCCAGCACATGTGCTTGCTGTGACTAGGTCACAGGCCAGAAGATGCCCCACTGAACAGGTGCTGGATCCTGGAAGAATGGACCAGACACCTTCCAAGAAGAAGAGCAGTAGGGTTAAGGCTTTGCCTTCCCCCTTGCCCCAGGTTGAGGATCAAGTCTCTGAGGAGGCTGATCTGAGAGAGCTGAGGGAAACTGAGCCTAAAGAGCTTGAACTTGATCAAGTTGAGTTTCTGGGCTCAGGGGGACCCTCCAGAGAAGACCTGGGGAAGGCACAGTTAGACTGCCCTTCCCTTGAACCCCTCAGACAGCAGGCTGCTGCTGAGGCTGCAGGGAATGCCACAGATGCCCACAGGGTATACTGGGAAGATGGACTCCTGTACTCTGAGTCAAGAGACCCCAAGCCTGGTGCAACCAGGAGGCTGGTCATCCCCTTGTCTCTGAGAGGTTTCCTTCTCACCTTGGCCCATGAGATTCCCCTTGCAGGTCACTTAGGCCAGACAAAGACTTGGGACAGGCTTGTCTCACACTTTCACTGGCCCCACATGAATGAGAATACCAAGGAGTTTTGTCGCTCCTGTGTCACTTGCCAAGCCAGTGGTAAGTCAGGTGGCACAACAAAGGCCCCCCTCATACCACTACCTGTGGTGGGGGTTCCCTTTGAAAGAGTGGGGATTGACATTGTTGGTCCAATGGAACCCCAGACAGCATCAGGGCACAAGTTTATACTGGTGGTGGTGGACCATGCCACCAGGTATCCTGAAGCTATTCCACTTAGGACCACTACAGCACCTGTAGTGGCAAGGGCCCTAGTTGGAGTGTTCTCCAGAGTGGGCTTCCCTAAGGAGGTTGTTTCTGACAAAGGTGCGAACTTCATGTCAGGATATCTGACTGCAATGTGGAAGGAATGTGGTGTCAACTACAAGTTCACTACACCCTATCATCCACAGTGCAATGGGCTTGTTGAGAGATTCAACAGGACCCTCAAAGGGATGATTCATGGACTACCTGAAAAGCTCAGGCGTAGATGGGATGTCCTGATACCCTGCCTCTTGTTTGCTTACAGAGAGGTCCCACAGAAGGGGGTTGGCTACAGCCCTTTTGAACTTCTGTATGAAATGAAAATGAAAATGAAATGAAAAACAATTTTTAACGCGCAACTAAGCCCAGATGGGCATCCTGTAAGAGGACCCCTGTGTTTGGTGAAGGAAGGATGGGAGAGACCTCTCAAAAAGCCTGCAACCAACATAGTGGACTATGTACTTGGTCTCCGCTCCAGGATGGCTGAATACATGGAGAAGGCATCTAAAAACCTTGAGGCCAGCCAAGAACTCCAAAAATCTTGGCATGACCAGAAGGCTGTCCTAACTGTGTACCAGCCTGGACAGAAGGTGTGGGTGCTGGAGCCAGTGGCCCCAGCAGCACTCAAAGACAAATGGTCTGGGCCCCACACCATCATTGAGCAAAAGGGAGAGGTTACCTACCTGGTAGACCTTGGAACTCCCAGGAGCCCCCTCAGGGTGCTCCATGTGAACAGGCTCAAGGCATATGTCGACAGGAAGGACATGAGCTTGCTCATGGCCACAGATGAGGGACAGGAGGAAGAGAGTGACCCTCTCCCAGACCTGCTCACTCAGAATCCTGATGATGGGTCAGTAGATGGTGTTGTCTTTTGTGGCAGCCTCTCTGAACATCAGCAACAGGATTGTAGACAAGTTCTGCAATCCTTCAGACATATGTTCTCTCTGACACCCAGCCAAACTGATTGGTGCACCCATGAAGTTGACACTGGAGACAGTCTGCCTGTCAAGAGTAAAATCTACAGGCAGCCTGATCATGTCAGAGACTGCATCAAGACAGAAGTGCAGAAAATGTTGGAGCTGGGAGTCATTGAGCCCTCAGATAGCCCTTGGGCTAGCCCAGTAGTTCTAGTGCCAAAGCCTCACACCCAGGGTGGTAAGAGAGAGATGAGGTTTTGCGTAGACTACAGAGGCCTCAATGCAGTCACTAAGACTGATGCCCACCCAATACCAAGGGCAGATGAACTTATAGATAGATTGGCTTCTGCCAACTACTTAAGCACATTTGACCTGACAGCTGGGTATTGGCAAATCAGGTTAGCTGAGGAAGCCAGGCCCAAGACAGCATTTTCTACCCCTGGTGGGCATTATCAGTTTGTGGTAATGCCCTTTGGTTTGAAAAATGCACCTGCCACCTTCCAAAGGCTGGTGAATCAAGTTCTCACTGGGATGGATGACTTCTGTGCAGCATATCTGGATGATATTGCTGTCTTTAGCTCCACCTGGGAGGATCACCTGGTCCACCTGAGGAAAGTGTTAGAGGCCCTGCAGAAGGCAGGCCTCACTATCAAGGCCACTAAGTGCCAGATAGGGCAGACACAGGTTGTATACCTGGGCCACCTTGTAGGTGGAGGCCAGGTTCAGCCATTGGAGAGTAAGATACAATCCATCAAGGACTGGGCTCCTCCAATCACCCAGACTCAGGTTCGAGCTTTCTTGGGCCTGACTGGGTACTATAGGAAATTTGTCAGAAATTATGGGTCCATAGTGACCCCCCTTAATGACCTGACAAGTAAAAAGATGCCAAAGAAAGTTCAGTGGACAGCAAGCTGTCAGAAAGCATTCGATGACCTAAAGCAGGCCATGTGCACAGCACCTATCCTAAAGAGTCCAGACTTCTCCAAACCATTCATTGTCCAAACAGATGCTTCTGAGTTGGGTGTGGGAGCTGTTCTATCTCAGCTGAATTTTGATGGCAACGACCAGCCAATTGCTTTCATTAGCAGAAGGCTGACCCCCAGAGAGAAAAATTGGTCAGCTATTGAGAGGGAGGCCTTTGCTGTGGTTTGGGCCCTGAAGAAGCTGAGGTCCTACTTGTTTGGCACTCACTTCACAGTTCAGACCGACCACAAGCCCCTCTTATGGCTAAGTCAGATGAAGGGTGAAAACCCCAAACTACTTAGGTGGTCCATTTCCCTACAGGGGATGGATTTTACAGTGGAGCACAGACCTGGTACTGATCATGGCAATGCTGATGGGCTCTCCAGGTATTTCCACTTAGAGCAAGAAGACTCACCTGGTCAAGGTTAGTTTATTGTCCCAAAGTTTGGGGGGGGGTCATGTAGGAGAGCAGGGTCTGCAATCCTATGATCACCCAGATTTTTGCTTTTTGCTTCACTGGTTTACGACTTTCCCTGGCTGTGGGCCTGCTAATCAGACCCACAGCCTAGCTGTTCTCTCCACTCCAAATTGTACGCAGGTACTGAATTGGCACTGGGCCCTCTCAAGTCCCTGTACCCAGGGCTGAGGTGCACCCAGAAGTCTCCCAGGGGCTGCAGCATGTATTATGCCACCCCTGGACTGACTAACTAAATCTGACACAACTGGCTGCACGACAGCTGGGGCAAGGTGGTGTAATCACCCTTTGCTTTAGATATAGTATTCCTATATCTAAACCTAAATGGGCACACAGATCTCCTATCAGTCACTCCTATGGCAGGCCTTGACAGTCCTGAAGGCAGAGTGCTTGGAATCGTGTGAGATAGTGCTCTGGCATGAGCTGAGCCTGTCTGCGGCTTTCGGGATCCATCCCTTAGCCGTTTCCATGATATCGCATACCATATACTCTTAAGTGCATTATAATCCTCGCGGTTATATGCCAACTCTGGTATCGCTTTATCAAAACATGTCGAGTAAGGTGTCATACGAATTGGAATACTAACCCCTCGCCAATTCTGGCGACGGGGTTAGCATTCCACCCTTCTAGAGGGACATGACATGTATGTAACCTATAACCCCGGTTAAAGTCAAACAGAGCCTTAGCTCCACAAAATGGATGCTGCCACCGAGACACAAGTCTGCCCTCCTGCTGCTGGGAGTCCTCCCAGCCCAGGAGGCAAGGACAAAGGGTTTCCTGCCAGGGGCGGTGCCAGCACCGTCCCAGACAGGATTTTGTGTATTCTAGGTAGGCAGGGCTTTAGAGGAAGGTGACTGCAAGTGGCACCCCGGTGCTCACTGTGCATAGGCCGGCTTGAACCAGTTCCAGGGGCACTCCAGCCTCTGATCTGGGGAAAGCCCGCCAAAGGAGAGGGGTGTAACCACCCCCCTCCTAGTCCCACCCATAGGGCAGGACTTAGTCACGTGCCAGCCCCTTTTTGCAGGATAAAGGTAGGAACTGGCCCCCTTCCAAATCAGATCATCTTTGAATCCTGAAACTACTTTCCACGAAAGGAACTCAAGACTTCTTCCCAAGATTCTCCCTTGTGACTAAGGAGTAGTCACCCTGCAGCAGCAGGCACCAACCAAGCTTCGCGGTTTGTTGCCAGTCTCTCCTTCGGATCAAGACTGCTCCAGCACGACGAGAACCGGCTTCCCTGGCACCTCTGACCTCAACCTACATCATCAGCCCAGCTGTGATCCGTGGGTGCGACGAGACCTCGAGGGACCGGCCATCTTCAGAACTGCACGACGCTTGTCCAGCACGACTCCCGAGTGACCCTCGACTGAGTGCTTTGGGGTAAGAGAAGCCCCGACCCTGAGCAGCTCCAGCACCGAAGTTCAGCCCCCCTGCATCCACGAGATCTGCGTGGGGCCCTTCTGCTCTTTGCTGCTCACCGCGTTGTCCAGGTCGCTTGCCCGTTGGCTAGTGGCCCTCTCACTTCGCTCCACGACGACAACTACTGCTGGTCTGGTTGCTCCAGGCAAGCCCTAGCTCCCCTCCAAAAGAGGAGCCCCCTGGACCCTCCTGGTCCACTCAAGACGCCATTTTAGGTCCACCGCGTGGGCCTTGCATTTGCCAAGACTTGTTGCCCAATCCTGGGTCCAGCAACGTCGACAGCAAGTACCTTCGTGGGACAGCTCGCACCTCCATCCTGGTCGCCGACAACGCCTCCTGGTCCGAGAGACTGCAGAGGCCAGCAGCGCCCACTCACCTGGTCGAGGTGACTTCGCCCGGTGCCACTCTGGTGCCCATCTAATCACTGGCTAGTGATTCAGAACTTGGTCCCCTCTGCTTTCAGGTCTTCCTCTTCCTTGATCCAGGCTTGGATCACCACTAACTTTTCTTCACTGGCCGCCTGCCAGCAACTTCCACTTCAGGCTCCTGGTTCGTCAACGTGGGTTTCCGACGTGACTTCAACCCTATGCAGCCGCAGCCCCTGGGCTAGGTAAACCGAGTACTCCGGTGCTCCAGCATAGTCCAACACTCCTAGTGTTCGGATCCACTCTTGTTTTCGACCCACTTAGTCGGGTTCGCCCGAGAACAGTAACTTTGCAACTGCTAGCCTCCATAGACTTTTTCCCGCCTTACGCGTGAGAGTTCCCACTCTGCACACGACGTCCACAGGCCTCCTGCATCTAATCCCAGTGTTTAGAATTGTAGGCCTAGCGATTCCTGAGTCTAGAAAAGTATTACTTACCTGCTAGCAAGTTCGCATTCCACTTACTGAGTATATGGTTTTTCGTGCCCCTAGGGCATTTGTGTAAATTGTGCGACTTAAAGTATTTTCGTAAGAGTTTTGTTGTGTGCTTAGCTCCCTGACTCATAAAGAGTTCAGGGTAGACTTGTTATAAATAAATATCTGTTTATTTTCATAACAACTTGTGTGGTGTCCTTTCACTTGGTTTTCAAGGGGTACTGTGATGGTAAAACAGCTGGCTTAACACGCCCTCTAGAGTCTTAGCCTTAGACTGCTCGTATCCATGCTACTAGGATAGCTGGTCTATAAGGTTGACTTACAACCAATCATCAATAAGGGTTGTTTGGACTGATACATAGTGATCACTAGAATAGTGAGCACTGCATATCAGGCCAACTTCTCACACCCACAAAAGGCCACTCTGCCACCCCGCAATCCCCAACCTGTCCTGCTCGCTCCACAAGGTCGCTCCCCGGTCTCCACCTTCCTCTGTGGCACTGAGCAGGAGGTGCACGGTTCTTTCCACCTTATTTGCTTAAAAACATTAATCTACTTTAATTCGAAATTATCAGGAGTGGCAACAAACAAACAAGAAAACAAAAAATACTCAAGACATGCAAATTGGATTTTAGATTTTGTCTCACCTTCGCGCCCCAGGAAGCTGTCTGCAAGTGGAGACATGAGAGAAAGTAGATGTGAGGCGGGTGTTGTGGTGGCGGCTCAGTTAACTAATGGCAGCAGGTAAACATATCGGCCGCATGACTGCTGGAGCAAAGTCGTTGATGGAGATATAACGAAGGCATGGATGGGCATCACCGGTAACTGAATGGCTTGTGGGACATGGTGGGGTCTGCAGTGTCCCTATAGAGACCTGGCTGCCTGGAATGCATGTGGGTGGGTGTGTGGGTGGCCCGAAGCCTCATCCATAGGGTTGGCTGGATTGTATACATTGAGTGTCCTGGGATGAATGGGCGGGCCACCTCCTCCTGCTCGCACATCCTCCACTACCATTGAGGGCTGGGCAGTGACGTTCTGCCTGACTCTGCCATGGATGACTCTGAAGACTTGCACAGTCGCAGTTTGGCTGGTAGTGGTCAGATGAGGAGGAGGCTGTGGTTGACCGTGGTCCGGGCTCCGCTGGGCCATTCCGCCATGCAGCGGACACTCCGGCCCCTGCCCTGCAGGCACCTGGGGATCATCCTGGGCAATGCATTTTGATCGTGGCGGCATGGACTCCTGCATGCGCGCTGTGGGGTATGCTATTCAGGGTCCCAGCATCTGCTGTGCTGAGCCAGGGAGCTGGGGCGGGAGCTGCTTGTGATGGGTTTTCTAGAACTGTGGTTTGCTGGCCGGTCCTGTCGCCATCTGGGCTGGCGGAGGGCCATGGGTTGCTTTTGATTTGTAGTTGTTTGTTTGTACGGTGCATTCCATGCGGGCCTGAGTTGAAATGATTAGGAATCCCCCTTACTCCGCCCGTTTGCGGAACTTCGCAGAATCTCACAGAGTTTTTCGGTTACTCCGCGGAATACCGTGGAGTGAAACTCCGCAAGCTCCACCATGCCTATTCCACACCAATGCACTCAACACCACCCTACTCTACACCACTGCACTCTACGACATTCTACTCTGCAGTACTGCACTCTCTGCCACTGAACTCTGAACCACTCTACTCTGCACCACTTTACTCTATGTCACTGCACTCTACTTTGCACCACTCTACTGCACTCTAATCTACTGCGCACTACTGCACTCTGACACTGCACTCTATACCACTTCATTCCCTGCTTCTCTAATCTATACCGGTGCACTCTACCTCACTCTACTATCCATCACCGCACTCTTTGCCACTGCATTCTACACCACTCCAGTCTAGGCCACTCCACTCTGCACTACTCTACTTTATGCCACTTCACTCTGCAACGCTCCACTCTGTAATACTGTACTCTGCACCCAATGCACTCTACACCACTTTAATCGAAACCAATATACTCTGCACCACTGCCTTCTATGCCAATCTACTCTGCACCACTGCCCTGTACGCCACATTAATGTACTCTATACCACTGCACTCTACGTTATTCTACTCTATGACATTGCACTCTACGGCACTTTACTCTGCACCACTGTAAGTCACTGCACTCTACACCGATGCACTCAATGCCACTACACTCCACATTACTGCACTCTATGACACTTTACTCTGCAGCACTGCACTCTCTGCCACTCTACTCTGCGCCACTTTAATGCCACTGCACTCTACTTTGCACCACTCTAAGCTACTCTACTGCACTCTATGCCACTCTAATCTACTGTGCACCGCTGCACTCTGACACTGCACTCTACCCCACTCTGCAATCCATCACTGCACTCTTCACCACTGCATTCTGCACCACTCCAGTCTAGGCCACTCTACTCTGCACCACTCCACTCTGTGCCATGTACTCTATACCACTACTCTATACCACCCCACTGTACCCTGCACCACTCCACTCTATGTTACTTCACTCTTCTCAGAAACAATCTACTCTACACCACTGTACTCTATGCCACTGCACTTTACAGCAATCTATTTCACTCTGCACAACTCCAGTCTGCAACACAGCACTCTACGCTGCAGCACTCTATACCACTGCAATCAATGCTGAACCACTCTACTCTACACCACTACTCTATGCTACTGAATTTTACCCTACACTAATATACTCTACCCTGCACCACTCCACTCTACTATGAAACAATCTACTCTACGCCATTCTACTCTACTCCACTGCACTCTATGCCAATTCGCTCTACACCCCTTTACTCAAAACCAATTCACCCTGCTACACTGTACCTACGCCAACTGCTTTGCACCACTGCACCTTATGCAATATACTCTAAAACATTCTACTCTATATCACAGCCGTTTAGGTCACTGCACACTACATTACTCTACACCATTGCGCTGTACATCACAGAACTCTATGCTTCTCTATTCCACACCACTGTACTCAATGTGACTGTTCTCTGCACCACTATGACACTGCTCTCTATGACTGCACTCTATGACGCTACACTCTGATACTTTGCTCTGTATGACTGCACTTTATGCCACTGCACTCTATGACACTCTATGCTACTGCACTTTACGCCACCCCTGCACTCTTTGCCACTCTACGCCACTGTAGTCTATGCTTCTGTACTCCATGCCACTGCACCAATCTATGCCAATGCACTCTACACCACTCTATGCTGCATCACTCCACTCTATGCCACTGCACTTTATCCTGTACTACTCCACTCTATGCCACTTCACTCTACGTCACTCCACTCTGCTACACTGCTCTCTCCGCTACTGAACTCTACACCATTATAGTCTGCACCGCTACACTCTACGCCACTGTACTCTATGCCAATCCACTCTAATCTACTCTGCGCCATTGCACGCTACAACACTCTACTCTATACCACGGCACTCTCCGCCTCTTCACTCTACCCTGAAGCATTCTACTCTAATCCACTTCAGTCTAAGCCACTCTGGTCCGCGCCACTTCACTCTATGCCACTTCACACTAGGCCACTCTATTGTACACTGCTGCACTCTATGCTACTGCACTCCACATCACTTTTTCTCAAAACCAATACACTCTACGCAACTGCACTCTATGCCAATCTGCTTTGCACCACTGCACTGTACGCCACTATACTCTAAATCACTGAACACTATGCCACTCTACACCATTGCACTCTGTTACTTTACTCTGCACCACTCTATGGCACTCTGCTCTACACCACTGCAGTCTACAACACTCTACTCTGCAGCACTGCACTCTCTGCCACTGAACTATATGCCAATCTACTCTTCACCATTTTACTCAATGCCACTGCACTCTACTCTACACCAGCCTACTGCACTCTACGCCACTCTAATCTACTGTGCATCACTGCACTTTATGCCACTTCACTCTACACCTTTCTTCTCTACTCTGCACCACTCTACACTATGCTAGTGCAGTCTACCCCACTCTACTATGCACCACTCCACTGTACAAAACTGCAATCTACGCCAAAGCACTCTACGCCTGTGTTCTATACCACTCCATTCTACCCTGCACCACTGCAATCTGTACCACTGCAATCTACACCACTTTACTCTAACCTGAAACAATATACTTAGGCTTTCCTGTTTTCAGTTTCTATTTTTGGTAAATTCTGGTGGTGTTTTTTCAGTGTTTTCCAGGGATTTCCATACCTCAAAAAAACAGTGCTTTTCAGTGTTTATTCATTTTCGCGCCTTAAAAAACAACTGAAACAGTGTTTTGCCGGTGTTTATGGAACGCTTTGCTTTTATGTTTGCTTTTTAAATTTTTCTTCAGCATATTATATGGTAGTGTGAGTGGTCATGAGCCACTCATGAGGAAAAGCTAAGCAAGGGATGTACCCAAGAGTATGAAATACAGGTATATTGCTGGCGCTGTTAGAGTACTCCTTAGAAAGATCTAAGGATGGTACAGCAAAAGTTCAACCTTCTCACAAGTAATACTGGTGCAACAGTTTCACAATACTCATGATAAAACGCTACGCAAGGCATGCACTTGCAAACAAAACACCTGTGAGTTAGTAGCACCTTCTAAGAAGCATAAGAGCAAACAATATATATGTGTGTAGGCCAGTGATTCATTTGTGAAAGAGTGTGTCAGGGCCTGAAACTCTGCTCAGAAGCCCGCGGCCGGTGCAGTGAAACATGGGTGCGAGGAATACTAAGGCTGGTAGTTTTAATACCACCTCATACCTCTTTAATCCACTACCAGACACTCCCCTCCCCTTTATCTCACTCCTTGAGGTTCCTGAATTTTCATTTTGTGACGGTTTTGCCGTCTTCCGCCGTCTTTCTGCTCTGTGTAATAGGTACATAAATGATGTGGAAAAATAAGTGTGGGTTCCCCAAGAATAAGTGTCCCCACTGGCAACAACCAGCTCAAATTAGGCACTGGTGTAGGCAGAGGAACTGCAAACTACAGGTAGACCAACAGTCAGAAACTTCATAAGCCTGCGCTAGGGTGATAAAGAAACTTGCATGCACCCCTACCTCCGAGGTAGATTGGCTGACATTTCAGGTTTCGTAAGGCATTCCACCTGCCACAAAGCATTGAGGGGATGTTGGGTGACTCTCCGGGAGTGGTGGGATGGTTCCAGTGCTTTAAATGGACTGAGTTTCTTACACTTTTTTTGTTGAGAGGGAGAGTACCTGATCTCAAGAGTGACATAATACGTTTAATTGGAGAGTACCGGAACTTCTCAGAAGCAAGCAGATACTTTGGTACAGGGTACCAGCACTTCTATTTTTCCATTTCAAGCACTGGGTGGTTCAAAGGGCCAGGTTACATGTTCAACCAGTCTGCCAAATGGCACAAAATTCAGTTTTTTTCGTGTTTTTATTGACACTATGGCAACATGATATTGTAACCCATATAACCGCTAACAGAAACATGGTGCCCTAAATATCATACAAAAATTCCCCGACTGTGGTTAATAATAGTAAACCTGCACCCAATGTGACAAGATTTTTTTAAGGAAATTTATGGCAGGATACTTGGCTGAGGCAATATTTTTGCTAATTATATTCTGACACCTAACCCTTAGAGAGTGTATTTAGGCCTCAGGACAATAAACTCAAGCACACCCCACGCTCTCCAGTTTGCAGGCCACTTTGTGTGGAGTTTGCAATCTGGAAATTTGAAGAGTGTACGTTTTGCTGGAGGCGCAACTCGCCAGGTATGTTTGCAGACTGTATCTCAAGCTTTGTGCAGTGAACTCTTGCAGTCCTGGCCCACCTCAGCCTCAAGATCTTCCTTGATGCAGACACTCGTGATTGCGCGCGCCTGGTGTGCTCTGGTGCAGGAGGCGCCTCATTAAAGCAGAGCACTGGGAGGGAGAGAGAGGAGGCCGCATCGTGTGTATTTGTCTATAAAACTTAACATGTATTCTCCTTCAGCATAAAGTCTGAACAGGAAGGCAGATGGAGAGAAGATCAGAGGGAAAGAGGGCAGAGGGTTGATGGTATGCTCTTTATTAACACTTTGTTGTCTCCACATCCCTGTCCGGATCCGGGAGAGAGGGCCATCCCAACAGAGGAGCAGGGAGTTTATTTCATAACTTGCCACAACAATATGCTGCCTGGGGCTTGACTCTCTGCTTGGCAGCAGTAGCATTGCCTGGGAGCCGCGACAAGCCCTGAGTGCCACCAGAGCTGGCAGCAGCACCCTCTGAGGCCGGGGAGAAAGCTGTGAGCAGCTGGGGCTGTCACCCCAAGGAAGTGAGCTCTGCCCTGAGAGCCCGTCTGCTGCAGAGGGCAGGCGAAGAGAGCACTGGGCGCTGAGACGTCATCACCACTGGCGATAAATGCCCAGCTGACAGTACCGGTTCCGCCTTCCAATCCAGCTCCAACACCCAGCTGAGAGGCCAGGCAAACCTCCCATTCCTTCTTTAACTCCCAGCTGAGAGGCCCTGCGCCACCTCACAGCTGAGAGACCTTGTGCCCCCTCCTATTCCAGCTCTAACTCCCAGCTGAGAGGCCCTGCGCCACCTCACAGCTGAGAGACCTTGTGCCCCCTCCCATTCCAGCTCTAATTCCCAGCTGAGAGGCCCTGCGCCACCTCACAGATGAGAGGCCGTGCACCCTCTTCCATTCCAGCTCTAACATATGGCTAAGATGCTGTGCATCACTTCTCATTCAGAGCTCTGATCCCAGAAGAGAGGCCTCACGCCCCTTCCCGCTTCCCTTCCTGTTCAAACTTCAGATGCCCCTTGTCTGAAAATAACAGGTCTCACTGCTTCCAAGGTCAGCAGCACTTAAAGATACACTCCCCCAGCGGAGTAATGCAAAACGGTGAGCCCCACAGGCTGGCATGAGCAGCCGGTGTCCGTCCCTCATGGTGCCCCTGCGATGCCCAGCACGGCACTAGTGGCTACGCCATGGGAGCCAGCACGGAGGGGCGCAGGACGCGGTGTGGGTCCTTGAGGAGAAGACGTTGATCTCGAGGTGGCAGGGATAGTGGGAGGGCGGAGCCGCCAGGTGCTTCCAGGACTCTGCTTTCCTCCTCCTCTCCCTCCCGCAGGCTCAGGGGTCTGGGAGAGGGGGCGTCGGAGCAGGCTGGGGTGTGGTGGGGGGCACTTCCATCTGATTCCGCCGTCCAACGCCCACTCTCTCCCCTGCCCCTACTGAAGCCACTACTCCAGCCTTAAATCCCCTGGGTGTCGTGGCAGGGGATAGCTGGGGCGTGTGTGCGCCCACCCCTAAACACTTCGGGGGTCTGCCACCCCATGTCAGATCCCACGTATGATGAAAGAGGCTGGAAGCTCGAAATGTGTAGATAATAGCACACACACACCACGTTAAAAAAACAAGCAAGAAACGTGGGTGCCGCATCTTTATTTCCAGTGCCAGTCCACCCCACCACCCCCGCCCGCTCCTTTATTAACCCATTGTTAAGTAAATTATATTTTTAAAGACCTGTGAAGTACTCGGTGTGGCCGCAGTTAGACGGCAGACCACTACAGCTCCTCTCCCCCCTCATGAACCAAGCAGGGGGCCTGGTGTTGCTCTGGCCCTTGGGCCATTCACACCTCGGCTCCCCATGTGCAGAACCAGTGAAGCAGCGTTTCCCCTGACACCTCCGCGCCAGGCGACCACAGGCAGGCCAATGTTTGTAATCCTTTAGCTCCATCAAGTGGCCAAGCGGAGCAACAACTATAAAAATCAGTGACACTCGGTTTAGACCAGGTCAGCTGATTTTCATCCGGTAGTGTACTATCGGGGACAGTCGGTTTAAACCGAATTCCGGACAGCCTAAATATACTGTATGCCACTTCCCTTTATGCCGCTGCACTCTATGCCACTGCACTCTAGGCCACTCTGCGTCATTCCACTCTACACAACTGCAATCAACGCTGCACCACTCTTCTTTACACCACTCTACTATATGCCACTGCTCTCTACCCTGCACCACTATACTCTGAAACAATCTACTCTATGCCAGGGCACTCTGCGCTGTGTCACTCTACACCTCTGCAGTCTACGCTATGCCACTGCACTCTATACCACTGCAACCTACACCAATCAACGCTACATCAATTTAATCAAAACTAATGCGCCCTATACTACTGCACCTATGTCAGCTACTTTGCACCACTGCACGTTATGCCACTATACTGTATACCATTGCACTCCACATCACTGCAATCTATTCTATTCTGCATCACTGTACTCTATGTCAATGCTCTCTGCGCTACTCTACCTTGCGCCACTCTACAACCCTGCACTCTGACATTCTACTCTGCATGACTGCACTCTATGCCACTGCTCAGAAACACTCAACTGCACTCTATACCACTGCACTCTACACCGCTGCTCTCTATGCCATTCTACTCTATACTTCTGCACTCTACTCTGCAGTACTCATCTCTACTCTGCACTACTCCACTCTATGCTACTTCACTGAGCCACTTTACTCTTTGCCACTCCACACCATTGCTCTCTACCCCACTGCAATCTACTCTGCCCCACTCTACACCACTGAACTCTACACTTCTCTGCATCACTGCACTCCTCACCACTTTACTAAAAACCAAAGCACTCTACAGCACGGCACTCTACGCCTATCTACTATGCACCACTGCTCTTTCGCCACTTCACTCTATGCCACTCTACTCCACTCCACTCTACGATACTCTATTCCATTAAACTCTGCTCCACTGACACTTTACACCACTCTACAGCACTCTACTCCACTCTATGCAATTATACAACACTACTCCACTCTAGATTGCTCTATGCAACTGCCTCTATGCCACTCCGTGCCACTTGACTCCACCCTATTCTAAGACACAGTACTCCGCTCTATGCCACTCTACTATGACAATCTACTCAGCTCTACACCACTCTACTATGTAACATCCTACTCCACTCAATACAACACTCTTCACACCACTCCACTCTGCTCTACACCACTCCACTCCACTCAACTCTATGCCCTCCCACTCTGACACTCTACTCCTAGCACAACACTCCACAACACTGTACGCTACTCCATGACACTCCACTTCACACCTCTCCTCTCCACGCCACTCCACTCCACTCTACAACATTCTATTCCACTTTACAATACTTCACGCCGCTCTCCTTTACCCTACTAACTTTTAGCCATGCTGAACAGCAGCCACGCTGGTGTACAACATGTACATGTCTAAAACATATTGTCAAAGCCAATAGCTATTGCTTAGGTGAGACCTATTGCTTTGTCAGTGCTTGTTTTCAACTGAGATGTTTCTGGTAGAAAGATTAATCTCCCAATGAAAGGAAGGTCTTCTAAGGTTATTTATTAACAATCGGATAGAGCTGCCAGGCATTAGGTTGTACATTTTAGCAATAAGGGCCTTGTTGGTATTTCCCAGAAGAGAACTTTGCCAGTCGTATCCTTAACCCTTTGTCCTCTTTTCGGTAAAGTTACAAGGGCATTGGTACTTATTTTCAGGGATAAAAATATCTCCTTGTACATATCAAGGTTAGCCCTATAAAAACATGGATTCATTCAATTCTGTGCTAGTCAGGGTCGCAGGGCCCCATTTAGTCCTTGGCTGGTGTCTCACCAGGGATGCAAGGTCATGAGAGCCCTCCGCTGTATTCAGAGATCCTCGCCTCCCTGCATCGCCATGGTGGCTCCCTTTTTCGCCGTGAAGCCTGCAGAGCCAAAGCCGTGTTTAATCTGCCCGCTCGCTAAACCTTTTTTTCCACCCAAGAAATAAATTCGCAAAGCAGGAGCATGTTTCTTGAAAACAAAAAACCGAGGCACAGATAGGTTTTTCTTTGAGGTGTGGGGGAGCTGGGGGTAACATTGATCAGCTGCCATGACTCTAAATAGAGTGAAGAATTTGTGGGACTGGCTACAAAACCGCGTTCTGCCGCTCCTCCAAACCCCAAATAAACCCACGTGTCTTTCATCCCACTTAGATTGAGTTTTATAGAGATGGTTGTTTCTGACAACAAAATCAACACTTTAGCCCAAGTAATTTAATTTTTTTTGGTTTATTTATATTTTTGCCGTGCAACCACTTTTGGACAAAAATGCAGTGGATGACATGCAAATCCAGCGATGGGGCCTTTGCCACGTATAACATTATTGGCAAGTAGCCATTTTTAGGTCTCGCCTAAGCAGCGCGCAAGCACTGCTTTGGAGTGACCTCTTGGAATCACTCCGTACTTTCTTGGAAACTCGTGCATGTACTGCACTGTATCAATCAGTACTCGTGCATGTACAGCGTTTACCTTGTGGGAGCGAGCAGCGGTGCCCTCTGTTTGTAATTATCGCGCCGGCCGCTGCTCGCTCCCGCAAGGTAAACGCTGCACACGGACTTCCAGCCGCGCCTCATGTTGCTTGTTTTCTGCCCTCCTCCCTTGGGATGTCTTTACAGGCCCATTTCTGCTAGTGAACACATGTCCCTAGTCTGCAGACTTGTTATAATAACAGATAAGGCACTATCACTAGAAGTAAAACACAAGTTTCTTGTAATCCGAGAAAAGACTTGCCTTTAAAAAACGTTGCCGCCGTTTGTTTATTTATTTTTTATTTTTTGAAACATGTCCCTAAATTTTTTGGGAGTCTTGCTTTTGCGAACACCGTTTTCGCTTCCTCAGGCTTAGCAGTCATCATTGCCTAATAACATTTATACAGCGCTCCACACAACAATTGTGTTTCTAATCACGGTAAAATGCGTAATTATAACCCAGGTTTAACCTTACCTAATGTACCGACCTCAGAAGAATGGAGGATTAATTTACTATGTCCCTTTTAAAAGCGGCCGTGTAATTTACGCATTAGATCTATTCTACAATTTGTATATGCCTGCTTGTCAATTTGTAGGTCCCTGTTATAATGGGAAAAGTAAAGCTGCTGGCCTCAGCATTCTTAGAGCTCAAGGACTGGCTGAGAGTGGCAAAGTCTCTTCCCGCCTTGGGGAGCCGCACACACGGCGGCTTCCAACGGACCCTCGGGTGGGGGTCGGCAGCGCCATGTGAAGAGGTCTCCGCGATGCCAGGCCTTATCGCATTTGTTGCCATCTGACTGCTGCATTCATGCAATGTGTGACAGAAATGACTACAACATTGACACACTGGCTCCACAGTCCCTTGAAGAAGCTTGCAGCGACTAAGAAATTCACCAGTTGATCACCACATGCCAGCAGAGTAAAGCAGCCTTAGAGCCTAGGTGATTGTGCTACATGAAGCACCTAATACAGTGGTGCATGGAGCGTGCAGCCATTCTTCTTGGGCTTTGCACGTGTTTATAGCGCTGAAGATTTACGGCTGCTACCAGTTGAATTGGACATCATTTACCAGTTATTCCTTTCAGTGCAGCGAACCTCTGAATGCAGGGCTTGGGAAGACATGCAGTTTGCTGAGAGGGGCATAGCCTAAAATTAATCCAATGTTTCATTTGAAAAGGAAGAGGAGGGAACACATTGAATGGATGCTTTGTCCCAAAGCTGGAGTATATTGGAAGCGGCGTTTACTTATTTTGTGGTTGTTCTTTATTTGTAGCTTATCACAAACTATGGAAAGATATTAATTTGGATTAATACAGCACTGTACATCATTAGCAATATATTTAGATATATTTGTTAAACTCATTGTAAGGAAGTATAGCCGGACTGCTGCCTGCAAGTGCGTCAATGAGTTGCTGCTCATCACGGACACCTGCTGTGATCTGTGTCACGTGTTCAAAATCCGACGAGGACAACTCAGACTTCCATCTTTCCCAGCTCAGTTAAGTAAGTTTCATTAGGAGGGAGAGTAACAGCTGTTACTTACTGTCAACACTTAGGGACTGCAAAAACAGTGATATTATGATGTTAGACCCCATTAAACAAACAAAAAAAATAGGTATTAGTTAAGATAGCTTCTGGTACAGCAAGACTGGTCCTAGACCTGCCAAGACACTGCCACATCTCCTAGCACCTGCACAAACTCCACTGGCTCCCCATCGAAGCTAGAGTCACCTTCAAGATGCTTACCCAGGCCCACAAGGACCTCCACGACACCGGACCAGCATACCTGAACAGCCGATTCAAATTCCAAGCACCCCAGAGGACCCTACAATCTGCCCAGCTCTCCTACGCTGTGGTCCCCGCACCAGAAAGACCAGATCGGGAGGCCGCTCCTTTTCCTTTCCTTGCGACCTGAGCCTGGAACACCCTGCCGCTCCACCTCCGACAGACAACATCGCTCCCCATTTTCGCAAGAAACCTCAAAACCTGGCTGTTCGACAGACCCCCCCACTTGATGGACTGGAGCCTGCAAACCCCCCTCCCCCCACCCCCCAGGGCTTTGAGACCCTTACAGGTGAGTAGTCTCGCTTAACAAACGCCTTATTGATTGATTGAGCAATTACAAGAAAGTGTTTTACGTTACAATTACTGAACAACCTTTGACAAATTCTAAATATTTTTTACATTCATCTTTTCTTATGTAAGGAAGCATATCTAAAAGGAATTTAACGTCAAGCACAACAGTATTTCTTCTTTTTTATGGCTCCCTGTGAGCTGAACGTCTTCAGCCCTTGAGATGTGTTGCTCCGTTAATGTGATGGATTGAGACATGGTGGGAATGCAGCAAATGCATAGACAAGCTTCAAAGTATTAGCTGGGCCTGTGAACATTTTCCAGTAATGAGGTCATTCAGTTGTACATAATGCTTACTTGGTCATATATAAGGTAACAAAAATGCTTCTGACACTTCTTTAGTATAACTTTTCAGCATACGGCAGACTTCTGTACAGCACAGCTTAAAGACATAGGCAAAGTCAATATCTCTGGCTAATCACTTATAAGGTCCCAAAGGCGAGACCTATTAGCTATGCCAATGCTTGTTTATTTTATTTACTTGTTTTGTTTTGTCGTGTATTTTCGCTGTACCACTATAACTCTTCCGTTGAGGTTCCAGTTTTCCAATCATGCAATACATTTGAGCTTGATCTGATCTTTCACTATAGCATAAGTCATTCGTGTTATGGGTTAATGATTCTAGCACAAATGCTATCATTTAATTACAAAGAGTTGAATTCAAAAGTAAAGTCTTCTTTCATGACCAAGTTGTGGTTGCCAAGGCGCACCCTGCCTGTGCCATCTTTTGTCTCTCTGAGGACCTCCACAGATTGTATATGCTGCCAGTAGCCCACTCTATGCCTCTGCGCTCCTATCGACCAGCTGCTTTACCTGCGCTTAGAGGTCAGGGGAGCAGGTACGGGGCACCCCCTTGGACAGGAGATGGTGCTGCGCGCGTAGGAGAGGCAGTGCCCATGCAGAGTGCCGAGAGGACAGGTATGCCCGCTCCCAGGCTGCGTCTACGCTGGGCACGTATACGTGGCGTGCCTCGTGGCTTTGCTGTGTTCGGCGTCGAGCGACGCGGCAGCCTCTAAGCATGGCAAAGCGGACGTCACCCAGGACCACAACTCTACGTACCCGACATCTCTGGAAGCTGCTACTTCTCACTGATGTGGAAACCCTTGAAAAACGAAAACTCACACGAAACTCAAAAAGCACAGTATTATTCCGTTTATTGCTCAAAGTAAGGCAAATGGGCATGTCGAAAGAAATAGAGAAATGCGCAGATGGAAGGGTCGGGGTATGTACGCTGACGTCAGACAGGTCCAAAGGAAGGGAGGCAGGGACGGAGCCAATCAAGCACTCTTCAAAATGTTTATAGCCTTCTATAAGCCTCACTTCCTTGTGATAACGCAAACATTGTGTCGGCATCCTCCGAAGACACAGGGAAATGCATCTAAAATGTAAATGGGGTGCGGTGGATAAGTAGAAAACAATGATGACAAGACGTTGTGAGCGTGAAGCGCATTCTTCAGAACTTCCATCCTCCTGTCAGCTGCTCTGCTGCTCTCTGCATAGGAGGAGAGGGCCCGGGTGGCTCAGATGAAGGCCTGCAACGCGGGAAAGAGAAGAGACGACCTTATAAGAGCACGCTTTGTCACCAGGATGTACATGTCACATGGACAATGATCAGAGGCGCATCTAGAGCCAAATTTCGGGGGGTGGGGGTGAAAGGGGGGGGGGTGGCTACTAAATATTTCGGAGGGTGAGGGGGGCTGATTTTTCCAGCAATATGCAGAGTGGAGATGCAGGGGCTCTAAGAAGGGGTGAAAACACAACAAAGCCTCGGTAGCAAGTAAATAGTCTTTTAAAGACCCGTGAAGTACTCGCTTGCGGTTGTGTGCGTGCCCGGGAAGCAGTCTCAGCCGGGCTGCCACACACAACGGGGGGAGGGCTAAAGCCCTTTGAGCCCAATGGGAGTTGCGCGCCTGACAGTGATCTCATAAAATGAAAGCAGCACGGCGGGAAACGAGGAGACTCCTAGGCTGGTGATGGTGCAGTATTTACCTCTCCCTTTCATCTCCGTGGCAGGTGAGCCTTACTGGGGAACTGTGGACAGAAAAAGAAAAAAATACAATATTTAGGAATCGCCCTCTATGCAGCTTCACTGTTGACGTCTACATTGCACAAGAGTTGCCGATAGCTTTTCTGGGATGGACTGGATTGTCATGAGATTTCATGGAAGTTTCAGTACTTGGGCACATTTACCATTGGCACATCGAATATTAAACTGTTATTCCTGTAAATGTAGTACCTGCGAAAGGAACAGGGGCATAGAAATGGGATGGTATAGCTGGGTCTTACAGCCTTTCTTTTGAGAGTGATCTGTTTAAGTTTGACTTATGATTCCAGTGACTGAAAGCCATCGTCACCTGGTGGTGTGCTATCAAAGAATTGACATGACCTGGATCTATATCCCAGACTGCAAAACTCTTTCACATTATTGAGACTCCTTGAGGCATATTTACAAGCCCTGGAGCGTTGCCTGGTGGCGCTTATTTTAGCCCATATTTATGAAGCTGTGCAAAGCCACTATGCGTGGTTTAACACCGCCTTCTAAATATGACCCTCTGCAACGCAGTTTTCTGTTGCAAAGGGGCATGCAATGGGTGTTGCTGTGGGCATTCCCAGCAACACCCATAGCTTTTTAACACTGCTCCATATATACAAAGATCTGTAAATCTGAGGCAGCACGAAAACTAACGCCTTTCAAAAGGAGGCGTTAATGCAGTGCAACGAGGAGAAATACTTTTATTTCTCTTAGTTTTTTTCTCTTTCTATGTGCGCTACATTTTTCAGCACAAATAGAAGGAGCAAAACACCACTAATGATTGTGTTTGTGCAGGAAGGTCACCTTTCCTGCATAAACACAATCATCCCTGCAACGCAGGCACCTTTGCACCACGGTGCAAGGGTGCCTGCATTGGCACAAGCAAGCTTTTTTGGCGCTGGCACAGGGGTGAGCACAGGGATTAACAGTATTCTTGTTAATATGGCGCATCCCTGTGTTCTGAAAATGACGCAGCTCGGCACAGCAAAATTGCTTGAATCACCGTGCGGCAATTTCATGTAAATATGTCGCCTTGTTCCCTTTCTTGCCAGACTGCACAAAGATTAAGGGCCCAAATCAGAGTTTGGAAGAGAGGGACATCCTTCAAAAAGTGGCTGGTGTCCTATCCTCCTTGTTTAGAGCGCTACTGACACCAATGCACTCTCAAAACAGTGAATGTCACATCTGGGACTTTATGGTGGATAGCCCTCATCCAGCCAACATTAACGAAAGTCCTTAGTAGCTACAAAGTCTGCAATCCTAACTGACAGGTTACCCCTGAGAACGCGCGCCTGACAGTATCCATGACTGACGACTTTGAAGTGCAGGCTGGACCACACCCTCACGGAAGCCCCCAAACGTCCTTCTCCAGAGCTACCCTTGTAAATATTGGCAGGGCTGTGGGAATACATCTTACACTATTTCTATAGAGCCACTGGTTGGTTTCACACCTGCAGCTTCCTCTGTGCCGATCACTTTCACATGGACTATGGGGCTTATTTATGAGAGCCCTGCATCACCTTTGCACCACGCAAAGTGGTACATATGTGACACAGGGCTGATTTATGAAGTCACACAAAGCCGCCTTGCATGGCTTTGAGTGGCCTTGGCCTCATAAATCATGAGTAAGGTGACGCAGCGCAAATTGCTGCGATGCCATACTCTGCACCCGGGAGGCATTCCATGTGCATAGCAGTGAGTTTTCCCACACAACACCCATGGAATTTGACGTCGCCTCAGATTTACAAAGGGATGTAAACCTGCGGAAGCGTCAACTCCGTACGCCTCAGAAGGTGAGGTGTAACGAGGAGAAATATGTTCATTTCTCCTCGTTTTTTCCTCTTTCCATGTGTGCTGCAATCTGCATCAGACATAGAAAGAGGAAAACGCCTTGTAGGATTGTTTTTGTGCAGGAAGGTGCCCCTTCTGCACAAAAACAATCCTGCCTGCAATAGAGGGACCTTTGCACCAATGGTGCACGGGTGCCCACATTGACGCTAGGCTGCAAAAGGACAGGAATGCACTGTATTGCTTAAATATTGTGCATTCCAGCCCTTTCACTTTGGTGTAGGGCAGCACAGCAAGATGCCAGGCTGTGCTGCCCGATGCCAAAATGCCATAAATGAGCCCCTCAATATATAAAATGTGCACAGTGTGATAGCATCACCCAGGTGCTGAACATAGCCACCTGAAACTGGAACTACATGCATTCTGCTTGGACACTCACCCTTCAGGGCCCCTGGTCCCGGACCAGGTTCTGAATTAGACACTGTGAGATACTAGTCAAACTTCCATCAGTGTGCAGTCCTTCTACTGTCTCCTGGTATAACCATCAATGGTCCCAAATCATGCCTCTTAAATCTAGTGTCTGCTGCTACCAGAAGCCTGCCTGATCTTAACAGGATCCCTGAAAGATGTGTGCATACCAATCACTTTGGAGCACTACCTTCTTAGCGCTGTGGTAGGACAGTAATGTTTGCAATCCATTAGTAACACTCCCAGTTCAGCGGGTAGCACCAGTGAGAGAACCCTACCTCTCACTTCCAATTTGCAGTCCACTTCTGCCTCTCCCAGATCATTGATAGCCTTGCAGGTGTAGGTTCCTCCATCAAATGGGCTGGGCTTGCGGATATTCAAGGTTAGCACACCTTGATTGTGTTTCATCAGGAACTTGGGGTCATCCCTGATCTCCATCTTGTTCTTCATCCAGACCACCCTGGGCTAAAACAGAAAAAAGAACAAGTGGTTATAGACTGTAAAACACATACAATGTACCCTATGACAACAACCAGCATGTGCCACCCCTCTCTGCCAGCCCTTTCCTGCCTATTATTGACCAGCTGGGTGTTCCCTCTCTGTTAGATGGATCTTATAAAGACTCTAACGTGCAGGTCCAATGCCTTCTGACAGCCTGTGATCAGTTTCCTCTCCAAACATCCACTTGCTTGACTTTGGACCGTAAAAGGACGTGTATGGTACCCTATTTAAGTCTAGAGATCAACATGGACATTTGTCTTCCTTCAGATAAAGAATAGTCACAGATTTGCGTGAGTTTAATTCTTGAGAACAAAAGCCAATCTATGCCTTTGCCAATGGAGAACAAAACCGCCCCATGCTTTTTAGCCTGGAGAACAAGATGATACACATGCTGTTGAATCCGAAGACCAAAAGAGCATCCATGCTGCTGAGTCTGGACATCAAAAGCTAGCTATAGTATCCCAACTATTTTTGAAGGACTAGCAGTTGTTCATGGCTTTAAGTTTGACTCTTGAGGATACAGAGCCAATCTGAGTCTTAAATCGGTTTCTCCAGACCTAAACATACTATGAAATGGAAGACTCCTCAAGGCTTTCGAGTTTAACTCTGGAGCATGAAGGGCCACATCACATCCAATTGACACTGTCGCCCCCTATCTTTCAGTAGATAAATACTCCTTTGCAGAAATCAGGTCATGCCCAAACCTTGTGCGTTAATATCCTTGACCGCACTCAAATAAACGTATCTCTTTTAAATTGATACAAGTAATATCTGTCATTATACACCCACCTCCTTTCTTTTTCACACAATCTAAGGAGACAAATAGAGAGGTCGAAAACTGGAACAGCCAGAGATGACGAGAAAATGTCGGGCAAGATACGTAAGGAAAGAAAGTAATAAAAACGATCTCGGTGAAATATGACAAAACTAGGGCAAAAAGCGAGTGTCATACCAACAAGGTCATATAAGGAAAATTATACAGAGAGGAGGAAGAGAATGAAACATAATAGGAAGATGATACAATAGAACCCGGCAGGTAAGTCTTACCGAACTATGCTATGTTGAAAAGCGAACATTCTCTTCCACTCTACCAGTCTGAACTTCTCTGCAGTTTTGTTAGAAATTCTGTCTCTTGCTGATGTTTAATATTGTAATTCATATCGATATCCATTCTTTAGAGGGTGTTGGAAGCTGAGACCGCATGTCTGATTACCTTCCGGACTACGAATTTTATTTTTGGTATTATTAATGATGCACACAAGCCTACCTCAGGTTACTATCCTATGAGAATTGCTGTATGACTTAACTTGAAATGGCGGCTACCCCCCAGTGGAGGGGGAGGCACTGTGGGAAACGCTATCTAATGTTCAATGAAATGATCTTCAGCCCTCCACCTCAAGGGATGAGGCTGTGAGGAAGCTCTAACACACCATGAAATAACCACTAACCCCTCACTGAATCGATGACACTGTGAGAAAGTGCTGTCTAATGTACTTTGAAATGAATTGGCCTTCAACCCTGGTATGTTATGCTGATTTGTATCAAAACGCTTCGCAGGTGGTTGGGCGAGGCACCCTGTGATAAAAAAAAAAAAGCCAGGTCTTTTGTTTCCTGCGCAGCTCCAGAAGTGAGGAGGAGGCTATTCCATGTTTTGGGGGGCTATGTGTGAGTAGGCGTAACTTAACACTCTTGTCTATGCAGGGTGCGCGTGCAATTGCGTGTTCAGCTGAGTAGCGGTGTCCGAATGGTTGGTGAAAGTGTATGAGGGAGCTAAGGTAAGCAGGGCATCTGTTGATGTGCTTTGTATGTATGTGTGAGAAGCTTGAACTGAGTGCAATTGAGTATGGGGAGTCAGCGGAGTTCGTTGAGGCGAGGTCTGATGTGAGTGCGGCGTGGAAGGTTGAGGACGAGTCAAGCAAAGCAATTCCACCCTCCATCTCGGTGGATGATGCTGTGAGGAAGTGTTATCTGGTGTGCCTTGAAATGGTCTCCTACCCCTGCTCCACCACCTCACAGAGGTAAGAGGCCACTTTACCCCGTGATGCGGGGGTGGAAAACCCTATCTCATCTAATTTCAAATAATCTGTAACCCCACCAGCTCAGGGGATTACAATATCAGGAGGTTCTGGCTTAACATACCTTTGGATGACCTCTTACTGCACAGTTAAGGGCAGTGGTGTATCCAGCAACAACAACACGGTCCACCAGGGGTGTCAGGAACTTTGGCGGCATGCTGAAGTCATGCTCCCTGAAATCGGCTGGTTTATAGACAAGACCTAGAGGAGAGAGTCAAACATGTATGTGATGCAAAAATACAAATAATGGTTACACACCCTACAAGTCAATATGTGCAAATAATGGCATAGACCCTACATGTTAATATGTACAAATATTGTCACAGCTCTAAGAAACATTACACATCATTGTAAGAATGCATGTGACATCACCATGCCAACTATAATAAACATTCCACACATCAACTTAAATTCATAAACAATAAATATCCTTGGAAAATCATGCTCTGCTGGTGTGGAATAGCCACATATCTTTTTGATAGAAGAATGAATAGTCTACCGTATTGTCTTGCACAACTTTAAAGAAAGATGCGTTACGTAGCTAGTCCTACAGGCAGGGTTTAGCAATGTAAATATCTGTAAGCCAGAAGTATTCATAATTTTTAAACCGGTGAAGTTGTACATTAATTTTCCTTATACTTTTGTTTACATGTGCAGAAGGCAGCACACTGTTGTGGAAATAAGGCAGTGCTAATATTTTGATATACAAGTTCAGATATTATATCTCCCAGTTTCTTCTTCTGGCAATTTAGGAACCACTGTCCACAGTAAATAAACATTCTAGGCTGAAGGACAATTATTCAGTTCTCCAACATTGGATATTCTATATACTCATGCTTGAATCATTACACGTCACCAGGCTGGGAGTCCCCGGTACATTAAAATAGCAGTGTAAGATGGCCATAGCCCTGAAACAATATTGAACATTTAGAAGCCCATGCACCTCATTTGAAAGAATCCAAACTTCAGTCAATAAGGTGAAAGCTTAAGTTCTCCTAACCCCCCCCCCCGAGGCCACAATAACTACTGCACATCATGTGTTAGGGAGTCCCCTGACAGAGCTCTGCTCTAACCTTTCAGTGAAACTTATATTTGATCATTTTTGGATCTGGCATGGATTTGTACCAGTCTTATTTTCAGCGCAGAAGTACTGTCAGTTGTTTTAAGAGAAATTGTATACAATTCTGGGCCAGGGAGGTCGTTTTGCTGGACATAACTGTATTTAACTGTCACAATGCCTGACAGAGGCAAGAAATCTCTTTTCAAGACTTGTTCATCCTGTGGTATAAAAAAGGTTTACCCAATCCAATCCAATCCAAAAATTCTTTATTTCGGCCATATAGACCATAAAAGATGCAATACAAAACACAATACATACATTTAAAACATTATTTAAAAAATACATTGTGTAAAATTCTCTTCTCAACCAGCGAGGAATAGAAAGTATCATAACAGTACGATGGTTCAGAGGGCTTTTTTCTTTCTGATTAGCCATACTGCCATTAAAAATTTGGATATGGCGAACACAATGTGACCCAGAGTGCTGGTTTTTATTATTCTGAATGCCTGAGTATACTTTCTAAACCCCAGGTTTCTACAGAGCGGCGCTATCCAATATTTTCTGGGTCTTTGATAGGCGGGGCATACAAACATGATGTGGAGGTCATCTTCCTCATAGATGTTACAACATGGACACATTTTGTCACCCCCCTTAGTCCATTTATGGGTAAATGTTTTGGTGGGGAGTGTGCCTAGCCTCCATTGTACAAACAATTTCCTCGCCAGGATAGGGAAAATAAAATCCATAAAAGATTCAAATACATAAGAATTTTTGGATTCCAGGAATCGCGCAGTGAGGGTGCCGCTATTTTGAGCATTCATCAGAAGTGAGAGGCTCCTATCTTTATAGATTTTGATCAAGGCTTTACTTGGCATCCTCTGGCAACCTCGCACGGGATCCTCCCATAACTCCACTAGGTTCATGTTAAGCAATTCATTTTTTACGAAAGCAAGCCAGGGGATTTTGCTATTCAGATTCAGGCTCATGACATGGATGAGGTCCTGCCTATAGTGGTGCAGTTCGTTTGTGGACCAAAGCCTGTGCCAAAACTTCACTGGCTTTGACACGAGCTCCTCCACAATAGGGGGAAGACCCATGTCTAGTCTCAGTGGCAGGAGTGGCGTGCCGCGTGGGAGGGCTAATAGGCGCCTTAAGAAGCTGTTTTCCACTCCTGCCAAATCTTTACCTGCTTTATACCCCCATAGCTCGCTGCCATACATGGCCGCTGCCTTGGCTTGCGTCCTGTAGGTTTCAAGGGCCGGGCTTATGGGCTTGAAGGTGGAAGTATTGGCCACCTTCAGAATTGCACCCGAGAGCTGGGACAATTTAACCCTTGATCTTGCTATCTGACGGTCCCATGACAGATTTTCCTGTAATGTTACCCCCAGATATGTGAAGGTAGAAACCCTCTCGAGGCTAACCGTACCCAGCGTAGGATTTGGCCTGGCTTTACTTGGTGGGTTGAAGATCATGAACTTGGTCTTCTCTAAGTTCAGCTCCAGACCGTGCTGTCGACAGAAGAGACCAAATCCATCCAGGATCCTCTGGATCCCCATGGGGGATTTGGAAAGCAGGAGGGTATCATCGGCAAACATGATTGCCGGAACCCTCCTGCCTGCCAAATGTGGGGCGTCATTGTCCTTAACGTTTTCTAGGTGTGATATGACGTTATTAATGAAGAGACAGAACAGGGTCGGTGCCAGGACGCAGCCCTGCCTCACCCCTCGACGGACAGGGAACCTGGGCGAAAGGTTGCCATCCCTCCCGCACCTGACCTGCGCATAATTGTTCTCATGCAGCCTGGTTATGATACTGAGTAGCTGTGGGGGTACTCCTAACTTTTCCATAACCTCCCAGAGTTTTCTGCGCTGGACTAGGTCAAAGGCTGACCTCAGATCCACGAAGACCATGTACAGCCTTCCCCCCTCTAACCTCACCGTCTTCCAGTAGAGGAGGACGAGGCGGAAAATCTGGTCCATGGTCGACGTGTTTTTTCTGAAGCCAGCCTGCAGGGGGCTCATGATGTCATTATCCTCCACCCAGTTTAACAGATGGTTCAGGATGAGCCGTGCAAAAAGCTTTTGGGGCACATCGATAAGGCTAATCGGCCTGTAGTTGGCCGGGAGCAGAGGAGACCCTTTCTTATATATCGGTACAATCTCTGCCCCCAGCCAAGAGCAGGGGACCGCCATACCTCCTAAAATAGCGTTGAAAAGGATAAGAAGGTACGGACCCCAAATGTCAGGGTGGTGTCTAAAGAGATCCCCCGGTAGCTTATCCAACCCCGGCGCTTTTCCCAGCGCTAGGCGTTCCAATGCGGTCACCACCTCACCTAGGGAAAATTCCAGGGCCATATCCGGGGTACAGGGGGGCTCAACCGCCACTCCATCAGGCCATAGAATAGTATCTTGGTAAAGTGCCCCAAAATGGGCCTCCCAGACAGAGGGGGCGATGTTAGGTTCTACAGCGGATTTGAGTTCCCCCGTCCCGTTGTTTACCAGGGCCCAAAATTTCCTAGAGTCTTTAGCTTTTAGGGCTTCAGACAGGTCATGCCAGTGGATCCAATCCCACTCTGCCCTAGCATTGGCCAATGCTACTTTATACTCCCTCCTGAGATCTGCAACCTTAACCTTATCAGTGCCCTCCTTGATGGTAGCAATTAGCTCGGACTTGATTTTCCTACAAGAAGCAGTGTACCAAGTAGGGGTACGAGTCTTTTTCCTTCGTGATTGTACCACCGGATGGAAGACCTCTGCAAGATCCCTCACTAGTTCCTGGTGGATGCTAGCTAATCTCTCGTTATAGTCAAGGGGTCTCGGTTGATTGATGAGAGCATCCACTTCCTTGAACCTAGGGAGTGCTAGGCCATATTACTTATTTACAGCATCTTCTGTGTCAAGCAGCTTTCCCCATTTAACACGGCGCCTATTTGTGGAGAGAAGCATGTCCTCCTGGTCGTCTCCACAGGCAATAGTGGGGGGCAGCCCTGCTAGAGGGACTGGATGCTGGATCTCTAATTGAAGGGCATTGTGGTCACTATCTGTCCTTGGGATCACCCTGAAGTCGTGAAGTTTGGGCCACATGGTAATATCCACTAATATATAGTCCAGCCTTGACTCGTGGTTCTTTCTATTGAAAGTACACAATGGGGGAGTATCCGAAGGGGTATGCCCATTGCATGCCCTCAATGCGAAGTTCAGGGTAAGGGACGTAAGTTGTACTGCCAACGGGGACCAAGCTTTGGGGTGGGGTGAAGACGAAGGTGGAACGCCCCAATAGTCGTCCTCAGCAGTGAGAGCACCCTCTTTTAGTCCTTCTAGGGGCTCGAAATGGCAGTTAAAGTCCCCTCCCATCACTATCTTGTGGTCGCCTGACAATTGACCTAGGAAGGAAGACAGTTCATCTAGGGTGGGGGATTCGTTGGGCACAGCGACTGGTCGCGAGTAGACATTAACAATGGCCCATGATGTTCCAGCAGGCCATCTGAGCAGCACACACTGGATGTCCTGCGAAAATGTATCCAACTTTTCCGCCTGACACCCAATGTGACTCGCTACCCAGATCGCCAAGCCTCCCGAGGGCCTCCCGCTCCACTTTGCTGGGATTTCGAAAATTTCGAACCCCCTTCTAGTTTGTGGTTCCCTCGCCCATGTCTCCTGAAAAAGTAGGATGTCGCTGCCATTTGTCAGGAGATCCCAGTCTGGTGTACCTGCCTTGTTTGTGATCCCTGCCACATTCCAGGAGAGAATTCTCAGCCCTGGACCTTGCGGTGGTGGACCTAGCCCACAAGAGAGAGATGGTACAGTAACTGAGGGGGGGTCAGGATCTCGCGGGCCAGTTGTAATAGCCTGATTGGTAGGCGTTACAGCCACCTCCGCTGGTTGCGAGGTAAGGGCAATCCGGGTATTGGATGGTGACTCTGCTTGACCCGAAATACTTCCAAGGGTAGCCCTTCCCTCTATAGCGGGGTCCTGCACCTTATTATCAGTTACGGGAGCAACTCTCACTTCCCCCCTACCTGGGCCCCCGTAAGCGGATTTTTCTGGAGACCGTTGAATATCACCCCTTTGTGGTCAATCCACCTGATCAAGGCAGGAAAATCTATTCTGGTGGATAAAATTACCATGAGCAGGAAATACATTATGCTTGGGCCTGTAACGTGAGCCATCCACTGCAAAGCCCACTCTAGTCCAACCCTGTTCCCTCCCCACCTCTGGATTACAAACATTTGGATAGAAGTGTGAGAGAGAGACTAATTCAATGGTGGACTTGTCCGGCCTTACAAGCCAGTTACAGATGTATGGGGCAACCTGTGGGCTTTTGAAGCTGACAATAATACAGTCCCCCGCCCTATTCTTAGGAGTAAATCCAATCCATGGAGTCCTTCTGACCATCAACACATCTCCTTTAAGGTTCGGGGGGAGGGGCCTGTTGGTATTAAGCCAACTGATTACCTTGTTGCGTAGCGAGTCCTGCGGCTCCCTTGCATCACCAGTAAGCTCAGGCACTCCCACCATAACCGCCGTGTATGCCACTGCCTCGGGGGGCAGATTGACCACCCTGCGCCTAGCATTAGGGCTAGTGGGGCGGGGAGTAGGGCCGTTGGCAGAGCTCTCCTCTCTCGTTTGTTGGGAGGGTGCGGGTTGCTTAGACCTCCTGGGAGCAGGAACGGGGAGCCTTGACGTTTGGGATGACAATAGGGGGATTTGGGGGGTAGGAACACTATTGATGCTGTGCAAGTTCCCTGGCTGGACTGGTGCCTCATTTGGGGCCTGGGTAATCGTTACAGGGGTCGGAGGTCTATTCCCAGTTGTCTCCCGGGGGATCCTCTGTGCATTTGGACCCACCCCCGGACCAGGACTGTTTCTTTTATAACTATTTTCTAAAGCCATCAGTCTAGTCTCTATAGAGTCCAGTTTTACAGACAAGGGGTTCAATAAGTTCTTAAAAATGTCCGTAAATGAGCTGATAAGCAAGTTTGCGGTGTTAGCAGGGGCCCCACCAAATATAAATGGCCCAGAACACACTGGTACGGCTATAACTGGAGGAGAGCCGGAATGTTCCGACCTGTTTCCCGGGGAGCTGACCTCAAACGAGGCCGAGATGTCTATACTGGCATCCAGATTTTGCTTGGTAGAATCAATTTTGGCCCTCTTTGCCCCTCTCCACTTCCTTGGCCTTTTTCTTTTCAATGGTTGGTCCCCTCTACTGCTTGCGGGTTCTGTTAGAATTATGGCCTGGCCCACATCCCGCGTCTCAGTTCCCGTACAATCCACATTAGGAGAGGGATCTACAACCCCAGAGAGATGTAATGACTCACTATCCCTCTGGGGGTTTGACGGGGTCCTAAGTTGTTGTAGGACTGACTCAATAGTCTGGTCGATGCTGTCCAAGAGTGACAGGCGAGTGGCATCAAGAAGTAGTGGGGTGCTAGCATCAATTGAAGAGTCCGGGGAGTCCAGTGGCAAGTTTTCTGTGCCCGCCTCGGGGTGGATATCTAGCACTGTTTGTCCTTTATTGGCCACAGCACTGGCCTTGGGGAAGAATTTTTCCAAAGTGCTGGAACGCTGTTGAGCAGGCTTGCTCCTGGATACCCTGGTGGCCATGTTGAGTTGAAATACACAGGGGTCACCGACTCGAAGAGAGGGAAGATTCTTGGAAGGAGCGGGGCGTCAGAGGGATGGCCCGGTCCGGTCTCTTCCGACCTCTAACGGCCTAGAATGGCCCGCTCTTTGCCCGGTCTTAGCTCCGCGCTTAGCCCCGTGCGCGTCCCGCTGGCGCGTCGTTGGTTGAAATTATAAAGAGGGAAGGGCGGGAAGAGGACCAGCTGTGGCGAGTTTACAACGCAGCGCCCGCTGGTCCTCGCAGTCCCTGGTGGCGTTTGATTCCCTCGATGATTCCTCCTGTTCAGGCGGCCGGTCAGCAACCCAGATGGTGAGAGCCTCGAGCGGCGCCCGCGGAGCGGGGGCCGCGAGGCGTGGGGTTAAGGTTCAGCAAGAAGCACCCGGTATGACTGCAGTGAAGTCTCTGTGGGCAGGCACACGCAGTGAGTTCTCCCCGCCTTACTTAAAGTTCAGCGGGAGGGGCGGGAAGAGGACCAGCTGTGGCGAGTTTACAACGCAGCGCCCGCTGGTCCTCGCAGTCCCTGGTGGCGTTTGATTCCCTCGATGATTCCTCCTGTTCAGGCGGCCGGTCAGCAACCCAGATGGTGAGAGCCTCGAGCGGCGCCCGCGGAGCGGGGGCCGCGAGGCATGGGGTTAAGGTTCAGCAAGAAGCACCCGGTATGACTGCAGTGAAGTCTCTGTGGGCAGGCACACGCAGTGAGTTCTCCCCGCCTTACTTAAAGTTCAGCGGGAGGGGCGGGAAGAGGACCAGCTGTGGCGAGTTTACAACGCAGCGCCCGCTGGTCCTCGCAGTCCCTGGTGGCGTTTGATTCCCTCGATGATTCCTCCTGTTCAGGCGGCCGGTCAGCAACCCAGATGGTGAGAGCCTCGAGCGGCGCCCGCGGAGCGGGGGCCGCGAGGCGTGGGGTTAAGGTTCAGCAAGAAGCACCCGGTATGACTGCAGTGAAGTCTCTGTGGGCAGGTTTACAATGAAGATCCTCATTCACAATGTATTTATTGCCTCTATCGGAAACATAAGGCATCTAAATGTAACATTTGTAGGAATTTTTAATTTAAAACTCATGGGGCAGAGAAATGAGATTGGCTTTGTATCAAAAGAGAATATTCCTACTTTTCAAGGGGATGTCCCCTCTTCAGTGAAAGGTCCCATGAAAAGTGCTCCTCCAAGCACCTCCACGAAGGCAGAGAAAAAAATTAGACGTATTAAGTTTTTTGAGTTGGACTTGTTTGGAGCAGCTCTTGCAGCCACCTCTTCTGTCCCTAAACAAGGAAAACATGTGTTTAAGGCATGGGTACTCACGAACATTTGTCCAGGGACCACAAAGTACGGTCTGCGGTGTGAACGAGGGTTGCACTGATGCCAGCATGCTGGCGGTAAGGGGTCTGGGTGGGTCAGATATCATGTATGGTCGTCTAAAAACATGTTAAATAAACGGGCAAGGATTTATTTACAGGTTAATAAATGCTTGCCGTTTATTTAATATTTTTTCTGAATATTAGTGCTGAGCCACTAAAAACAGCAGCTCGTGCTGCCGTTCACTAGGGGGTGTCGCATGTAAAGGTCAAGAGGGCCACAAGCGCCCCCCGGGCTTTACTTTGAGTATCACCGGTCTGAGGGTTCATCAGATTGCATTGAGGAACAGCCTCTAAAAAATAAGGAAAAATCAAGCTTGTGAATGTCATATACTGTCATTGGTAGAAGCTATGCTGTCAATTGTGCCATCGCCAACTATACTGTTGACAACCATTCCGTCGATGTTAGGCCCATCAAATGCAGTTTTCACATCTTTGCTTTCACCATTGAAGGTATCAGCACCAACTAAAATTTTGCAATCTCATCAGAAAGATGAAGCAAGTGCAACTGCACATAGTTCAACACAATTGAATGTGAAATATGCCCTGGAGTTTGGAGAGGACATGGAGGAAATAAACTTTTAATCAGACTATGTTTGCCATAAGGATTGTATTCCTCATGCTTCAAAGTCTTGCATGCTGCCTAGACAAGGATAGCATGAAGTTGTTCAGGTGCCAATCACCTTTTTAAATACATTATAACGAATGAGGGTATACTTTGCAAAAGTTAGTACTACAACAACCACCGCAACAGCCTACTCCTAATTGTCCTTCACAGCAGTTGCCTCTACCCCTTCCACCACCACCAAGAGAATCAGCCAGGGTAGTTCAAAGGCTAATGGGTCCACCAATACCTGAAGATATGGGCGAAAATCACTCCAATCCTTCTACCTATTCCAACATAGATGAATAGGGTGAACTGCCACGGTATTATGGAGGACAAAATGATAGAGACGATGATATAGGGATCCTGAGGGATAGGGACGGGGACCTGTATCTCAAGATCCGATGGATGATGTTTCCAGAATTAATTCTCCTATGGAAAGTGCTGTGAAGACATGTAATATTCCAAAGCAGTCTGCAGACCAAGAATGTTTCCTTTATGTCTTTAAGCGTAAACCAAGGAAGCCTCTAAAAGCTATTCTAATTCTAGATTTTATTTGGAAAGACAGTCTCAAGTTAATGAAGACTCCAGCTACAGTCCTGGCAGTTATTCCTCGCCTGGAGGAGAAATATAAAGCTCCATAGACCGTTCCATCTTGTCTCGTGGGGGATACTAAACCAGATTCAGTTATTTTCTCTGGGGTTCAAGAAAGATCTAAGATTCCATGCACATCGTCTTAAGGCACTCCATATAGAGATACCAGACGTATCGATAATTTAGGCAAAATAATCTCATCTATGGCAGCAACCTCCAGAAAATCAACCAAAGCTTTGGTCATCTTAGGGCACAATGATTGCCAGATGTGCATGATATTGCACCATTGTTTAAACTCATCCCAGAGGATAAGAGAGAGACAGCGAGAGTTATCCTTAAGTATGGAAAACTAACTTCTTCTTTCATATATTGATTCTGCAATGGATGACTTTAATACAGGTTTTTGCCAACTTGCGGGAGGAGGAACAGTGTTAAGAATGCAAGGTTGGCTAAAGTCTACAGCCTTCCCTCCTGAGGTGCAATCAAAGATTTTAGACATGCATTTCGATAGCCTTCCTCTTGTCGGAAAGCATGTAGATGAGGCTCTTCAAGGTGTTAAAACATAGAGATACTGCAATGGTTTTGGGTCTACTACAGTATTACCGATTTGGATCTTCTAATTTTCATGCTTCTAAAAGATCACAAAGTTTTATGTGATGATTCAGCCAAAATGGTAGCCAACAATCATATCAGCCTCAAAGACAATCTAGGTATGACCAAGGATACTCCTGTACCCGAAGTCAAAGGCTGCCCTATGGGAGAACATCAGGAAGAAGAAGAAGTGTGCCTGTGGTGTTCTGTAGTTAACCTGTGATGCAGTGGGTTAGTATCCAGGCAGTGATGTAAGGGATTTGGAATGCCAGTTTGTTGCTATGTTGGAATGTAGATTTCTGTAATGAAGTCAGTTGGATATGGTATTGATGTGGATGAGGTCTCTGCTGCTGAGCTACTTAATACACCTACAGTTATTGTTACTCCTAAAGCCTCTGTCTTCTTCTTTGGTGACACCAACTTTTACATTTTGGCGACGAGGGTCGCCCCCAAACCTCACTCGTTGACACGATGGCCAGAAATCAATGTGGTCATTAGGGAAGCTTATTGGTGGCCGGCTAAGGATATGCACATATTTATTTATTTATGTCATTTATAAAGTTTTATATAGCACAAACGTGGCCCATAAGGGTATCAGAGCGCTTTACAGTATACAGTATAAAACATAAGCGGATGATGTAGTATACAAGCATGTGAAATGTGTCAATACATACAAAAGAGAAAATATAATATATAGATAACAAACATAAGTGACCCGGAATCAGCAGGACTTGCACAATAAAAGGTTATTGAGCATTGGGTGGTTGTGCTAATAAACATACATATAATATACTCCTTCGATTCACCTTGGGTATGAAGTATATGGATAATATAGTAGATCCAAGGCCAACTAAGCTTTACGCTAAATACAGTTATTGAGCATTAAGTGTCTATGGTAATAACCATACATATAATAATCTTATTCACTCAACCAGAGGTAGGCAATGATATGCGGCTCTTACAGGTGACTCGATGTCAGCCTAGAATTAAGACTTATGAAGTGAATTTGTTCATTAGTAGTATTTTTACTTCTTTTTTTAATGCGGTAAAGGAAGAGATTCCACACACCACAGGAGGTAAGGCATTCCAAATCTTTGGTGCAATCCCTGAGAAAGCTCTGCAACCAGTTCTCTTCTTATGGAAGGATTGTGGTTTCAGAAGTAAAGTACTCGCATTACGAAGTTGTCTGCAACCTCCCGACCTTTCTAGCTTTAGAGCTAAGTAACTGGGCGTATTGTTATGTAGAGCTTTATGGGTCATGCAGGCAACCTTTAGTTGTATTCTAGCCTCGTAAGGCAGCCAATCAGGGCTTTCAGGGTCGGAGAGATGTGTCTGTTTCTTTTAGTTCCTCTTACCAGTCTAGCCGCAGCATTAAGTGATACCCTCAGGGAGCCAGCTAGTATTTGGGGAGTCCGCAAAGAGTGGTGCTTCCATAGTCCAGTCTTGGTAGCACTAGGGCTTGCAGTGCCATTTTTAGGTCGGCCTGAGGGAGGAAGGGTTTGATTTTCCTTAGTATACTCAACTTGTGATTGGCTCCCTTGGTGCCATTAGAGATGTGCGACTGCATATTCAGGTGTTTGTCTATGGTGATTCCTAGGGATTTTGCTGAGTCAATGATGAGGGGAGCACAGTCAAAGGAGGTTAGGTGTTTTAACCATAGGTCTATCTTAGGTGTGTGATTCGGTGAAGAGATGAAAATGAATTTTGTTTTTTTGGTATTCAGCAAGAGGTGGTTGTTAGTGAGCCAACTTTGTGTGTTCAATATAATATCATTGAGGGAAATGAAATCTTCTGGAGTGGAGATTTTCAAATACAGTTGGGTGTCGTCCGCATACAGGTGATATAGAATGTTTGCTGATTTCAGTGTGTTTGCCAAAGGTTCCATTAGTAGAATGGATGATAAGGCTGATCCATGAGGGACACCCAAGGTTACCACAGAGGGTTGCGAGAGTGAGTTCTTCATCTTGATTCTTTGTGTTTTGTTATTTAGAAAGGAGGAGAACCATTGCAACACTGTGCCCGAGAGGCCCATCCTTCGTTCCAGTAGGGACAAAAGGTTGTCATGCTTGACCGTATAGAAGGCGGAGGATAAGTCAAGAAGTATCATTAGGCATGACTCGTTGCAGTCAAGCATTTTTAGTATGTCGTCCATAATGTGAGTGAGAGCAGATTCAGTGCTGTGACCTTGACGGAAGCCAGATTGGTGACTGTCTAAGAGGTTGGAATTCTCAATATGGTTGCATAATTGAATTTGTACACATTTCTCCAACAGTTTCGCCAAAGTGGGGATATTGGATATAGGGCTGTAGTTGTTGAGATCAGATGGGGTGACGTCAGCTTTGTTTAGTATAGGTGTGATCTGCTCTATTTTAAGACAGTCCGGAATGGCGCCTTGTCTCAGAGAGGCGTTTACAATTTCTGCCCATAGCGGTAGGATAGTTGTTTTTAACATTTTGAATAGGGCAGGAGGCAGGGGGTCAGAGAAGTGATTGGAGGGGTTGATTGCTTGAAGAGTGTTATCGATTATATGTTGTGAGATTGGCGAGAAGGTGTGCCAAGAGGCATTATTTTGTGTGACTTCCCCTGGAATATTAAAATGAACTTTGAGTTGTGCGCCACAATTAGTATCTTGGGCCATAAATTGTGGTAGAGCCTTCTTGGATTGGATGTCGAGCTCGATGGCCTTAGTCTTTTCACAAAAGAAATTGGCAAGCACATCACAGATGTAGCCAGGTCGTTTAGTTCCCTAGAGTTAGTCGTGTTGCATGCTTGTTGTTTTTTTGGACGGTCGATTGCTTGGTTAAGCTGGGTTCTGAAAAAGTCTGCCTATGCCTTTAAAATCTTCCTGTTGTATGAGTTCCTTAACCTTCTAAGGTGATCAAGGTATCAGTGGTGGGTGCTGATTTCCATAGTCTCTCCGCAACTCTTAGCTGGCGTTGCTCTGAGTTCAGGGTCTCATTGAACCAAGGTTTGAAAATTTGGGAGGAGGCGTTTTTTTCTTGGAGGGGCACTGTAGAATCCAGGATTTCAAGCACGGTGGAATTGTAGAAGGTTGTGAGGTCATGTACATCAGTCATGTCCGTCGTGTGGGTCATGGCGGAGTTGCATCGGTTTACCAAGGTGATGAGGTTGATATTTTGTAAGTTCCTTTTCCATTGTTTTGTTTTTAAGGGTTGGCCCCTTTTTTGAGTTATTTTGATATTGATGGAGAAGAGGATGCAATGATAATCAGTCCAATTACATGGGGTGATGGATTCTAGTAGGACGATGTTTGTTTTTGCAATGATGAGGTCCAGTGTCTCTCCCTTGTTGTGAGTTGGGCTGTCGCAAAATTGAGATAGCTCCTGTTCTGACAAAAACTCTTTACGACAGCCTACTCCATGATCGTTTGCATTGTTCCAGTGGAGATTAAAGTCACCCAAGAAAATTTGAGGAACTTGTGAGTTGACGTTGGATGCAATGACCTCCATTAGCTCGTCGATAAAAGTCAAGTTATCACCCGGGGTGGTAGAATATGTGAAGCTTGCCGGCGATGCGCTTATTATCAGAGATATTAATACAGAGGATAGTCCGATGGAGTCTGTTTGCTTGACTGAGGTTGAGTTATGATAAATACAGGCTACCCCTCCCCCGAGTTTCCCGTTTCTGTCAAGACGGATTAGGTCATGGGTAGGAGGAACCAGTAAGTCAAGGATGGGAGAGGAGGAACTATTTAGCCATGTTTCGGTAAGGACAATAATATCTAAATCATTCTCTAGAATGAGGTTGAATATGTCAGGAGCATGTTTGCTAGCAGATCTGTAATTAATGAGCCCACACACCATCTTGTTAATAGATTGGGTTAGGCTAATCTGCTCTATGTTGATATATGTGAGGTTATCTCTATTTACCGATCTGTTGTTGAGAGATGGTTCTCTGAAGGGATTGGTTACAATGGATTGGATAGTGCCACATTGTGACTTACTGTTATCAGTTGCCCGGGCCTAAGATGTGAGGAAGTTGTCTATGTCTCTGTCAGCTAGTTCATCCCTTGCCCTCCTAGGCCAATATGGAGAAGGTAAATTCCCCAGATTGGTGTTTTCGGGGTGTAAGTGTCCACTAGGTTGGTCACTGATTTGGTTATTCTGACTCGTGATCTCAGGGTGTGAATTCGTGGGGATGTAATTTCTCGTTTGGAGACTGATTTGGTTCACAGTGTCATTGGTGGCTCTGTGTATATTTAGAAGTTCTTTAGTGATAGTCGAAAGGATGTGCATCTCGCTCTTGAGATGGGATAGGCCTGTGGCTAACTCCTTGAGTTGAGTGAACCAGACGGAGTTGGGAAAGTAGGTAGTAAGTGTGTGTGTATGATCAGTTATGGAGGGTGATCCGCTGGTAGGGTCTCTTTGCATGATCACGTTCTCCAATTGCTTGGGGATAACTTCATTAGGGGTCAATGTGAGAGGCTGAACCGGGAGTTTAGTTGTGGGGTCCATGTCAGGGAGTGGTGTGGTATATAAGGGAGGCAGCCAGAGAGGGGCTGCCACATGCAGTTGGGGAATGGTAATTGTGCGCTGTAATTGGATGGGTGGGATGAGTGTAGCAGGTGTTAGGGTCCTCTCAGATGTCGAGGAGGACAGTGGGTGAGGGGGATCTTTGCAATCTGCTTTGGATGAAAGGGTGGAGAAGAGGTCAGTGTGGGTGGCATCCCGTTTGGTGCCATCCCACTCGTACATCAGGGATAACGGTGGCTCGTTTGCTATGAAGAGATCGGTAGCTAACCCTAACCCAGTCCCTTCTGGGATGAGGGATCCAGGTGTGTCAGCGACCAATAGACCTGGGGGGTAGGGATTACTTGCGGTTGCTGCACTGCTGAAGTTGGTGGCTAAGTGCAACCCTGTCTCACCTGGGCCGCGTGACCTATGTGTATTTGGATCTGAGGTGTCTGGGGGAATGGGCACGATGTTGATGTCAGCATTTATCAGTTCGGAAGAGTCTGATGTGGTATTTTGTAGAAGAGAGGTTTGGATTTGTACGGAATGCTTGTGCAGTGACAGAATTTTAAAGTGCAGGACACAATCAATGGTGCTAAGGGAGCAAGCCAGAGGTCCATGGTCGGACATTGCTGTTGACATTTTAGGAACTGTAAGATTGAAATCTCTTGACCAGTATGTGTTGGGGTGTCTCGATATGTGTCTCGATGGCCGGAAATCAAGGTGGTTAATTCTGTTGAATCAGAGGTGGTTATTAAGTTTTTGAAACAACGTTTTTGAACAGGAATGTTTTCCTTTGTCCCTGCTGTCAGACAAGGGAGTAAAAATTATCTTTAGGGTATTGGAAATGTTTCTGAGAACTAGAAGTATTAGGTGTAAGAAAGCAGCTCTATACCACCCAGAGAGCAATGGTGTGATGGAGAGATTAGTAAAAGTGCTTAAAGAGAGTTTACAACAGGCTGTTGTGTCTGTTGTGAACTGGGAGTTAGCCATGAGGAAGAAGGTATGCAAGAGTACAGATATATCCCACATTCCTTAACTTGTGTGGCTCCTTTTCGCTTATTCAAAGGTAGGGTTGACAATACTGCGGTGACTCCCTTGTGGGTCACTGCTAAAATGTCTGTCGTACATGATAGTGTGGGTAGCACAGAGGCATGGACAGAGAGAGAGAGGAAGAAAATGGAAAAAAGGAAAATGTGCTATGATGAGAAAAAGGCTATGAAAAGTACCATTGTGAGTGTAGGAGATTGAGTTCAGCTCAAGTCACCAAGGAGAGATGGGAGGAAGTCCAAATTCAGTCAACCTTTTAGGATCATTAAGGTTTTTAAGAATGCTGTGAAAACCAATGACCACAGAATTTGGAACTTTAATAGGGTTGCTAAGTGTCAATCTAATGGGGATGATGTCACGAATGCACAAGTTCCACAAGAGAAGGTCTCTAGACCCCTTCGGACAAGACAAATTCCACTCTGTTGCAAGATTACATTTGCAAAAGTGTGACCTACATTTACTGCATAAATGTATTTATGTATTCATTTGTTTGTTTATTATTTGGAGGGAGGCGATGTGGTGTTCTGTAGTTAACCTGTAATGCAAAGGGTTAGTATCCAGGCAATGATGTAAGGGATTTGGAATGTGGGTTGGTTGCCAGCCGCGGCCCGTGGAGGGAGTTACTGTCATGATCATGAGGCAGCATACAGCCCCCAACCCTCACCTTTCCTGGTAGCGCCTGACATGTACGAAAGTTGCGGGGACTACAGCTCCCATAAGGCCAAGGGACAAGTAACAGGCCGACAGGAAGGAGCACACTCCTATTTAAGTCCCGCCTCCGGAAAAAACGGCGCTTGACAAACTGCCGTCGGAGCCTAGTTGCGGTTTGCCGTTGCCTGTCGAAACTTTCCTGTATTCCGTGCGTTCTGAGCCTGAAGTGAAACGCATGCATTTGAAGCGCTGCCGCGCTTGACTTTATCCTGCCTTAGCTCGCGGCTATCTTCCGCGAAATCGAGGGAGGAGCCGCGTCTCTGTTTCCTGGGAGCCGCACAGGAGACGCCGATCCTTGCGCTGTGTGGGAGAGTGGTTTAACCTCTCCACAGCGGTACTTTGGTAACTACCAGCAGTCTCGGTTCTGGAACCGAACCTTCGAGACCTGCTGGATTTATGATTTGTTTTTGCACGCGAACCGAATATTGGATTTCCCGGTGCCCACGGAACTGGCAAGCCACCCTTGATGAAACCTCCGTTGCTCCGAAGATAGGAGTAGTAGGAGCTACATAGACAGCGCCTGGCTGCCTGCGACTGTGCTTGCCGGTATTCTTTTCTCTCCGCACGCTGGACCAGCACTCCCAGGTGCCTTCCTGCTCTGTCACCCCTCTGCACTCAGAAAGTCCTGTGGACAACCTTCCGGACGCTTTCATGTAAGTGTGTGTGGATGGTGTGTGTCTGAGTAGAAGTAGGGAAGGATTGCAGTGCTACTCATTCTGTTCTTATTTTCTCCATACTGCAGGGGTCCAAGAGGGAGTATAGAACAGATCTCCTATTCCTGTGAGCGGAACAGGCTTCTTTATTATTTTGTCCCCTTCCCTTTTTCCCTCGAATACTTCACTACCCATAGTGCTCTGCTTCATTGTGGTGGGTGTAGTGTTTAGGGGCATTGGGAACTACTCTTCATGGCATCGTTCCTGCTGGCTATTTTGAAGGTTAGTGGCTTAGTATTGTTGGCGCTACTGACACCTGACAGTTACGGTGGGGCAGGGAGGCGGGGAGAGGGAGGGGCAGGGTGGAGGCTAATAACCGGCATATGGATAATTGCAGGTAAGTATTGTTTACTTACCTGCAATTATCCATATGCCGGTTTTTAGCACCCCCCCACCCTGACCCTCCCCCTCCCCGCCTCCCTGCCCCATCGTAACTCTCTCCACGGGCCACGGCTGCTGGTTGCTATGTTGGAATGTAGATTTCTGTATGAAGTAAGTTGGATCTGACATTGATGTGGTTAGGTCTCTTAATAAATCTACAGTTATCATTACTCCTGAGCTTCTGTCTTCTTTGGTGAAGACAAACTTTTTAGATTGCCCGTATCACACAACAATGATAACCAGAAAAGAGCTTGACTCTCTATCTTTGCCCTCATTTCTATCTCTCCCACTGCAATTGGGGGGGCAGAATTTCCCTGTTTGCTCCTGCTTGGGAGGCTATAACAACGGACAGATGGGTGAGGCAGTATGTTCTTTCAGGACCTACATTGGAATTGTCCAAAGACCCCCTGTGAACCCACACAAGAAAGAGCATCATCTACATCTGAAGGAACTTCAGCAGGCAATTCTCTTGCTGCTCAAGAGAGTTAAAGAGCTTGTCTCCAATTCCTGGCTTTACTCCAGGTTTTAACTGATAAAAAAGAAAACGGGTCAATAGGGACCAATCTTGGATCGCAGACAACTTAACAAGTTTCTAAAGAAGCAATCTTTCATGGTGGGTACCATACAAAACATCCTTTTGATGATTTAGGGAGGGGATTTCATGAACTCCTTCAATCTTCAAAATGGGTATCTTCACATAACCATTCATCAAAGACACAGAAAATATCTATGATTCCTGGTAGTGGGTCAGCATTATCAATTTAAGGCGCTTCATTTTCGCCTCAAATCAGCCCCTCGATTTTTACCAGATGCCTTGCTCCAGCCTTCCTCAGACGGGTGTTCCCATACCTTGACGACTGGGTCATCAAGGCTCAGTCAAAGTAAGAGGCAAGGATATCTACGACGGCCTGCATTAACCTGTTCAGGAAACTAGGCCACACATTGAACAGGGAAAAATCGTCATTGTAGTCTCAAATAAAAATTATGTTCTTGGGTGCATTACTCGACATGAAACATCCTTGTGTGTATTTCACTACACGCTTTTCCATCTTGGGGAAGAGCAAGCGGTTGCAAATTGTGGCAAGAAATATCTCTACAGAACAGTGAATAACAGTGAGACAATACAAATCCTTACTGGGCCCGATGGCACCATGTATAGGCCTTCTTCATTTTTGCAGGCTCTGCATGAGACCTTTTCAGCAAGAACTAAAATTGCACTTTAAGCAACTCGAGGGGTCTTGGGACAATACGGTACAAGTCACAAGGAGGTTCAAAAAGTTATCGCTGTGGTGGATGCTTCCAGCTAATTTGAAATTCAAACAGGATTATATTTACAACAGATGCATCCATGAATAATGGGGGAGCACACCTGCAGGAACTTTAAACCAGAGGCCTATAGTCGGAAATGTTACTTCATATCAATGTGTCCCATTTCACAAGGCCTGCAGGCATTTCTTCCCAGGAGAAGAGGTCAGTCAGACTTAGTCAGAATGGACAACACAACATCCACGTTTAATTTAGCCAAGCAATTAGGAACTCAGTCCCTATCCCTCAGAAGAGGCTTAACAGCTTGCTCAACAGGTTTGAAATTGGGCCAAGTCACACAGGATCGAAATCTCTGTGGAACACTTGCCATGTTGCCAGAACGATCAAGCAGATGAACTCAGCTGACAGATGGCGGATTGTCCCAAGTGGGAGCTAGAACAGAAGTAGGTGGATTACTTTTTGGATCAATGGAGTCACCCCTCAATTGATCTGTTTGCATCTCTGAATAATAGGACATGCCTGCACTTCGCATGCAGATTCTGACATCCAGGAACTAACGCCCTTTCAAGCAGTTGGTCCATGAAATTTGTCTACACCTTTCTTTCTTGTGCCCTGATCCCCAGGGTGCTGAGGAAGGGGAAGATAGATCATTGCGTCCGTACCCTCATTGCCTCGGTGGGGCCATATCAATATTAGTAGAATGAGGTGCTGCAGTTATCAGCATGTCCAGCCATTCCTTTGAAAGTGCATCCAAGGATTCTGTCCTGGCATCATAGAGAGATTCTCCATCACAATCCCAAGTCTCTGAACTTGACAGCATAGTATCTGACCACCGAGAGTTTGGCTATTTGGATCTGCCTCAAGAATATAGAAACATTGCAGCCCAAGCTCAAGCTCCAGCAACCACAAAGACCTACAACACAAAGTGAAAGCGTTTCTGTATATTGTGCAGAAATAATGGTCATCATCCACTGAAAATAAAACCACATCAAAACCTTCTGTATTTGTTAAACCTAGCAAACAATAGGCTTGAATACTCTTCAGTAACCGTCCATCTGGCTGCAATTTCGATATTTAGGAGAACTGGGCGGTCAACATCTTCTCTGCTCTCTCAAAGACTCAAAAAACAGGTAATGAAAGTGCTTTTTAGAGCTTTTCCTCTGCTTCAAAATCCACCACTTCCATGGGAACTTAATACTATCCTCAGTCAGTTGATGATACCGCCTGTTGAACCAATACATAACCTGCTGTCAGACGCGTTGCTGACTCCTTGTTCTGATTCAATCTGACCTGCCCTGGATAGATTCGGGCCTGTAGGATTTTTCTTGACTGACGCAGCAGTGAACATCAATATTTACAAAAGGGCTGAGAAAGGTGCCCTGAAAATCCTTCCTCCGCGTACCTGTGAGCCTTGATGCCCTACTCCTTTCAACTATACTTAGTTGGATTTCCTATTCACGGTCCCCTTTCACCACCCACTCCTGTCCTGAGGAAGACCCCCGCGTAAGGCTGACATTCACCTACACACTCGTTTGGGGTCGAAACGGCGACTTACATGAACATTGCCAGTCTTCTTCAACAGTATTTGAATTGCTGTGAATGTTGCCTCGACATGGCATACCTGTATATACCAACTGTATGATTACAAGGAACATGTACTTGACCACATGTTACAATAGGCTGTGAAGGAACAAATGCCTACTTTATTTGTGATTATTTGTCACCACTTTTACTGAACTCCTTTTCACATCCCCACTGAGGTCACTACCTCCCTCTCCTTCCCCTCTTCTCTTCTCCCACTTGGGACACAATGCTGTTGCTTAGAATGTTGAAAAATTTGACGCCAGCATACGTAAATTCAGTGTGAATAAACAACACTGTCTAAACTTGAATGTTTGGTTTATATGTTTACAGCTTGTTATGATTTACCTTCCTTTTTGTTTACACACCTCTTCGATGCTACAATACTGGGACCACCTTATTGTATATGAACCAATACATAAGGCACACTTAAAATGTGTCTACTAGTATTACCATATGTGAGGAACGTGGGAGAGATGCAAGCATTTACTGTCAAGGTACCTTTCCTTAGGTTCGCAAAGGACAAAGTAATCTTGAGAACCAACCCCAAGTTTATACATAAAGTTTCCACTGATTTGCATTTGAATTAACCTGTCATTCTTTGATCTTTCTTCCCCAATCCATCTGATTCAGCAGAAAGATTGTTACATTCATTGGACCTGCATAGATGCCTCAGGTTGTAAAGAGATAAAAAAAGAACACAGGTACTTCAGACCAGTTGTTGGTATTTTTTGGACAACCAAGACCAGGTCATCCCCTGCCCAAGTGGGAATAGACTGTGGCGCTCTGCCTTTAATTCCTTCTGTCATGCCAAGGCCAAGAGCCCACTCCAGGGAAGAATGATAGTGTATTTCACCAGGAGCACAGCATCAACTTCCGCAATATATGCTGGGCTGTCCTTGAGAGATATCTGCAGTGCAGCTACCTGGAAGAGCAGGCACATGTTTACGAAGTACTATTGATTAGACTTGGATGCAGAAGCTGACGCAACAGTGGGACAGGCAATTCTGAGAAACCTGTTCCAATAAAGGTCAGCCTGCTTCCCGCTTTGGTTACACTTTATAATGTGCCCTGCTTGTTATTCTGATTCAAGCATGTGGAGAAGAAATGAGTTACTTAACTGTAACTCCAGTTCTCCAACATTGATACATCTTATATATTCATATGCAACCCTCCCTCCTCCCTGGCTAGCTGCTTATCCTATATTAATCTCTGTAGTAATCTTCTATGTCATAGAATGTGGAGTCCTTATCACTATGCATTCCACATTCCTTTGTACACGAGAGATTCCACTTCTGGTCAGTTGCTGTTGACTGGCCAGAGGGACAGCCGCGTTATTTACTCTGCCAATCTTATTAATAAATATTTCATAATTTTACTTAATTTATTGTATTCTTACTTACAACAATCTCACACTTTAAATCTGAGCTATGGTGGCCTCTAGGGAGAGTAGGAGAGCTTAAGCTTCAACCTCATTGGCTGAGGTTTGGGTGCTTTCCAAGGAGGTGGATGTGCTACTAAATGTTCAATGTTGCTTCAGGCCTATAGCCATTTTATACTGTATGCTGTATGCTCTATATTTTACATTTATACTGCTATTTTAATGTACCGGGGATTCTCAGCCTGATGGGAAATTATTCAAGCATGTGAATATATAAAAGATACCAGTGTTGAAAAACTGGAGTTACAGGTAACTAATAATATTGTATTCAGAACCAGCAGCGTCTGTAAAGAAACACATTTGTCTTTGTGCTGTGTGATGGGTAAAGTATATTCCAACACCACTTTCACGTGGAAGGACAGCAGGACTCGGATTGATTGAGGGAGTAGATCAGTTAGAGGCGGGTAGACCTGTTACAATCAGCTTTGTAATCCCATAGATCAGCAGAGGTTGGATGTCATTGCCTCTCTGATGAAGCATGTATTTAACTCGAGGGCACACAAGGCCAGTTCGCTGTAAAATGTCTCTTTAAAATTGTAGAGTTGGTTGTGACATATGACTCTGACCCGACACTAAACTCTGGATTACATCCCCATTACTTTCTAAGCTCCTCAAAGGCAATTTGTCAACTTTTTCTCCTTTTGTGAATTTGAAATCTAAAACCTACTGTGTTGGCCTTTACTTTGTGTTTTCTGCTTTTGATATATATATATTTTCCTGTAAAATCACATTGGTATTGCTGTGCAACCTAGCAAGAGAAGAAATGGACAAAAGATTGCAATTCATATTAGCATGTTTGCTCGAACATCACACATAATTGCAAGAATAGGTCTACTCTAATCAACACTGGACATGTCTGCAAAGGCTAGTGTTACACTCACTTCGCTGCCACAGTAAATATCAGATGCTTTACCAAAATCCATATCCCACACATTTTACTAAGCATTAAACCCATGCAATCCACATGATGCATGCAGTCATGCGCACTAGACATACGGACGTATAGAATTTGAACAATTGCTAATATTATCATTTTATACCAGATGTGAACGCATGCCAGTTGCTTTCCCTTTGGGTACAAAGCTTTTGAAGACTTCACCCTTGTTGTCCCTACCTGTTTTCTGGATGAAGGCGGTGTTCTTGGAGACGCCTGGGTTCTCGCTCAAGCCGCACACATTCTCACTGTACACTCGGAAGTAGTACTCGTTGCCCATGATGAGGTCTGAGATGGTACAGCGTGTCAAACGGTTGTGCTCGTACACTGTGAACCACTCCTGTAATGCAGGATGGTAGAAGAGACTAGTCAGAATGAGACAGGTATTGATAGGCTGTGCCGCTTGCAATGAGCCAGGCGCATAAAAACCTTTATGGTACACATAGGCCAGCAGGCCTGAACTAAAATACGGACAAATAATGACTAGCATGTTGATATGGCTAAGAAGCAGTCCTGGCCCTTCCAGTTTTTCAGGAGTACCAACTAGTAAATAATTTTCATTATTTGTTATTTAGGGGAAGCACATTTGATGATGCCAAATGATGGGCTTGGTTGCACATGATTTTAGAGATTGCTAAAATGTTAAAGAAGTCCAGACAGATGTCCACTCACAATGTCAGAAATGTGCTGCTGCGTGGGACCTCACCTAGATTTCAGGTAAGTACTCACCATGGTTTTCTTGTCTGCTTTCTGTATGGTGTATCCTGTGATCTCAGAATTGCCATTGTCTTTTGGGGGTTGCCATTCTATTAGGGCGTTGAAGCCCCACACATCCTTCACTGTCACAGCCTGGGCAGGGCCCGCCTTCTCTGAAAGGCAAGAAAACAGAGCAAGATGAGACTAACATTTTAGGGTGGGAGAAGTTGGTGCCGAGCCGAGGTGAAAAGAAGGCCTACCAAAGCAATACAGGTGGGAGATAGAGCAATATATCATACAGTAACCCTCACTCATCTGAAAAAGTCTATTTTTGGGAGCTTTGTGCCTGAAGTGCTGGAATTGTAAGACTAGTCTTCACTAGTGGAATTACTTGAAAGAGGGCAGGCTAGGTGATCTGTTCGCCATCAATTACTATGTGTCAATGTATGTATCCCACAGAACATTTGAATCTATACCCACCGCAATTTGTGACTTGAATATGGGATGAAACTGCTATTGATGGGCTGCTTTTCGAATGAGTAGACTGAATGATTGATGATGTTTCAATTCTTTCCAGAGAAAATGTAATACCATGTGAGATCTGAACCCTTACAGAAGGGTGGTGAAACGGACCAGATAGGTCTCAAAGTTGTTTTTCTTCCATTTCATTTTTTGATATCCCGACTGAACATGAATGTTTAATGTCAGACAACTGCATGAAGAGGTGAACTGTGAGCATGGGTGTTTCGTACATGGGCAGAGATGGCCTATGGATCTGTTTTGAAGTGCGGGATTGCCAATTTGATTATGCTGTAAAATAGTTTTGATTAGTTAGCAATTGTAGCTAAAGGAGCCAAGGCTCGGCTTATGTTGGCCTACTATTTTGTTCAAGATAAGCAGAGGATGGTGTTACTACTAGTCTGCAATTATATCTCCACCCATTATAGTCCAAGATCCAATTTTAGTGAGAGGATGACACACAACATTGTAATTTAAAAATTGTTTTTCATTTGTTATGGTTCTATTAACACGATTACCAGACAACCTATTCCATGTCCACCTGTTTAAAATACAAGCCATAAAAACTACTTTCAAAGAATATACAACTTCCACATAAGTTAGATTCCCAAACATAGGTGTATACAGAATCAGTCAGTGAGTGTTTTGCATTGTTGGGATAGTACTTTTTCACAGCTGTGAAAATATAAAAATAAAATATTGCTTATATAGCTTACATTAGAAAATGTTCCCATCATATTGTGTGTCTTATATGAAGATGCTAGCTACTCTCACAGTTATCATTTAGTGCAAAGAAGACCTCATCCTCACTTCAGCAGATATCTCCTGTTCCCGACAGCAGGAATAAGCAAAGATGCACAGTGTTAAATTATTTCTTTAAATAGTCTGTGTCAGGCTTGATATGCAGATTTGGGAATATCAAATGTTTACATATTTCAGGTAATATCAAACCGATACACTATGTATATTTTAATAATTAAATGTTCTATGGCAGAATGGGTTACTATTTTAAATTCATGGAGTACTACTACCTGGCCCTTGGAGAGATTACTGCAAACCAATGCTTGATTCACAGGTGGGCTAGGTGAGGCATGCATCACAAGCCAAGCATTATCACATTGTGTTCAATGTCAAACACGCATTGGCCTTTTGAACTATTGACTTTGCCAATGTTTTTTAGTGATGGTCTGCAACATTGGCAAATAGCAAAATGCATTTTGCCAATGGCGTACAGCATCAGCAGAAAAACAAAAATTGAGGAAAAAATAAATAGGTGCAAGGACGCAGTTGCTTCTTGTGGGCGTGTCATTTCAAAGATGTGCACATGTAAGATGACATATTGGCATGCCTCATCAATGACACGGATGTCATTTTTTTTTCTTACTGATACAAAATGGAGGATGTCATTTGGATCAATAAACAAAAAATAACTAATTCTGATTGTACCACAGCGCTTTTTACACTGTGGATGGTCTGGCTACAAATGGCAGCTGCCTAGCCCTCCAAACAAAATACATTTAAAAAAATGTTGCAGACTGCAAGGGGTTCAGTGACCAACGGAGAACTGGGGGCGCAGAAAAGGGAATCGGGTGAGGGAGAGGGACCATTGGAGGAGCTTACGACGGCCCCTCTGGAGGCCAAAAAGTAAAACAAGGCAGGCTGGAAAAGCAAAGGAGAGTTTGGGAGGGGGAATACGAAGCAACATGGAGTGCACAGGGAAAGGGGCATTTGAAGGGCAAGCAGCACAGGAGTGCAGAACGAAAAAATAAAATAGTTCCCTGAATATGAGCACTGGAAGAATGCAAGTCATCCAATCAAAAGGGTGTTAAAGAGGCGATGTACCAAGGTAGGGACAAACACAAGAAGAGGAAGCAAGCCATCCAGTAGGAAGCAAGCAAATGAGAATGACAATAAAGCTAATCAATGTTAAACAATGAGCGGGCTCAAAGCCCACTGTAGGTTGTTGGTATGGCCCGCAATAGGAGTTTTCCTACAGACAGCTAAAAGCTGTCTTTTGGGCGAGACCTGTAAATAACAATTTCCAAAAGGATTTGTTTACAGGTTAAACAACTTACATTTTTGATAAAAAGTCCTTAGATGTACGTTTGAGTCAATAAGATACCGTTAAGAAAATCCCTGAACATGTGTACATTCAATGCCACAGGAAAAAGAAGGCAGCAAAGGTGACAACTTTTTGTCTCTTCAGTTAGTAATATAACCTGAGTGGGTTGAGTACCTGCTGCAGGTTTATATGTGTGTCCACTTTCTGAAGGAGTTAAAATGAATAGCATTGGGTTGGGTAGTATACTTATTATTAAAGTGACAAAATATAATTATGTACATAGCGTGTGCAATTTACATGTACAATATTATTATTCATGTGATATGACAACGACCCTATGAAGTATTACTTACATATGTGTGGTGAATGCATGGTGTGATCATGGAGTACTCCCTCATCCTAAATGAACAAGTTACTTACCTTTGGTAACAATATATCTGTAAGAAACATTAGTAGTGATAGATTCCTTACCTTAGAATTACCCCCAGGCGTCAACCTGGATCCGGAAAGTTTTCGTCAGCAGTACCCCTGTGCGTCAGTAGGTGGCGTTGTGGTCGCCGAGATGACATTGTGGGCACTACTTAGACGCCGCCCGCGTGCACTGACGTCAGTTCTGTACACGACTTTCCGCACCAGTAACGCAGAGCCATGGAAGAAACTGACCACTGTTGCATTGAAACTAGGGCCCGGAAAGGAATTACCTTAACCCTAGAAATCAGTTCGCAGAACGGGGAGGATGGGTGGGGCAGTAAGGAATCTATCACTACTAATGTTTCCTACAGATATATCGTTACCGAAGGTAAGGGGGGCGTGGCTTGACACCGATGTAGAAGGACACAGACCTCGGAGCTCCTCCGTGGCCTCCCTCCTGTGCAATTGATCCTGGCCAGCTGTGGGGGCCCCCTACGGCTTAATCGGTGGCGGAATACCTGGTGCTGCTGTGGGGAGACTGCTGGCGAGCGCAACGGCAGCGGAGCAGAGTAATTTGTAAATTCCCGCTTGGCTGGTGTTCCGACGGCGGCGACCCAGGATGGTGGCTGCGAGTTGCTGAAGCGACCTCTGCGGACTGTGGCACTGTGGATGCGGCAGACTGCTACTGGGCAGTGGTGACGAGCTTCGGACCTGCTCACGAGCTGGAGAGTGCGCAGATTGGGGACAATACAGGGGATGGTAGGACACACTGCGGGGACTGTGTGTCGGGACTCGGCGCTGGGAGTTGACCCCAAGATGGCGGATATGCGGACGAGTAGAGAGACCTGGTGAGCGCGCAAACGGCCAGAGACTGCGGCGCTGAACTGGGGCTGGCTGCAGCTGAGCGGGTGACATATCGTGCCCATGGTGCTGCCTGAGACTGTTGTGGAGCAGCAGACGGAAGCGCAGAGAAGGCACCTGAGGCGGTGAGACTGGCTGCTACTGGGAACTTAGATCTGCACAAACAGATTTGCACTGGAGGCGACCTCAAAATGGCAGCCCTGACCGGCGGCGAGAGAACCGGCTGAGGCGGATGGTGAGACTATTGGTGAGCTTGCTGGAGGGGCAGTAACTGATAGGGCGGCGGCTGAGACGTGCAGGTGGCCTCGCTGTGCAAGACGATAAGAAGTGGTGCGGGCGTTTGGGACTCCCCGAGCCTCATGTGTGCTGCTGCCTTACCCCAAGATGGCGGACTGGGAACACTCGCCCACGTTGTGGTGAGGCCGTGTAGCTCTGGGCTATGCCTTCCGCATGGACCGTGCACCATCGGAGCAACGGAGCTCTGCCGGAGTGCCTGGGTCGGTTGCGGGCACCCGAGGACAGTAAACTGAGGTGAGGTGGATGGTCCTGGCACCTGGAGTTACGAGGGACTGGCTGAGCAGGGGAGCAGTGGCGCAAATGGAGTGAAGTGAGCGCTGCAGATTAGGAGTGCAGCAAGACTAGAGAGGCTTCCTGAGGAGAAGGTATAACTGCAGGCACATAGAGGAGGTGCAATTGCATAGAGGCGGGGGCGGCGGGTAGCCGGGTCGCCCGGGGGTGCTTGACTTCCCGGCACTGGGAGGACTACAGGAGTGACAGGGCGTCAGGGGGGCATTGGTGGACAAGGTGCAGCCATTCCGGACCAGAACCTTGCTTCAGGGCTACACGAAAGGAGTAGAGTGAGTACTGACGCAGTAGACTACCTGGGAGTGCGGTGCGGCTGACTACAAGACTGGCGCACACTCTGGATCACTGAGCCTTGAGCTTACTTGCAGAGAGGTACATGGGGCACAATCCCCTCTGACTAAGTTTGTATATAGGGTCGCTTGACCAGGGGACTTGAGTGGAGCGAACAGCACCAACTGGGAGAGGCTGCTAGACCAGTGATGGGCAAGGTGTCAAAGAAAAAGGGGTTTGAGGTGCTACGCTTGGACGACTCGGAGCAGCACACAGAAGACGAGGATGGTGACGTTGGGAGACGGAGACCGGAACGATCTGGGGACCCTACACTGGGAGAAATTATGCAGGCCATCGTGGCCTCGCGGGAGGCACTAGAGAAGAGGATGGACGCCATTGGCTCGGATCTCACCCTACTAAAGGACGATCCCTGGAAGCTCAAGGAGAGAGTGGCGACCCACGAAACCAACATGAAAAACATCCCGGATACCGTGGCTGCCTTGCGACAATCTTTGAATGAGGTAACGCATAGAGTCAAAGTGCTGGAAGTAAGAGCAGAGGACAGTGAAGGACGCTCCTGACGCAATAATCTCCGCATAGTGGGAGTCCCGGAGCGTGAGGAGGGGGCAGATGCGGTCCAGTACTTGGAAGCATGGCTGAAAACAGAGGTAGCACCGGAGGGTCTATCGCAATTTTTTGCACTGGAGCGAGCGCACAGGGTCCTGGCTCGCCCACCTAAACCTGGAGCTCCACCTCGGCCAATGGTGATGAGACTGTTACATTATCACGACCGGGACTTTCTGCTACAGAGGGATCGTGAGCAACATAATTTGCAGATAGGGAACTGCAAGGTGTCGATATTCCCGGATTACACCAGGGAGGTCCAGCGTCAAAGGTCATCCTTCCTGGCTGTTAAACGAAAGTTGTGTCAGCTCCATCTCCCCTACACCATGCTATTTCCGGCTCGCCTGCGGGTGACTGCAGATGAGAAAACACACTTCTTTCTTACGCCACAGGCTGTGCGGGACTGGCTTGAGGGCCGTAGTGTGGTGCGGCTGTGCGCACCCCTCGGGCGGCCTCGCCGCATGAACGACTGGCGGGCACACCGCCAAAGCAGAGGCCTACCTCTCCAGTGGATCAGCGCCAGGAGCGAGACAGTGACGTTCAGGCGGTGGCGGCCATCAGGTTCTGGGGGCATTGCGCGCGAGTTACACGTTACCTCCTAGTTACGGTTCTTTGTGCGAATAACTTGGTTGGATGGGGACCTGTTCTTATGTGCCTGTCCTGGGAGTTGGGTAAAGTTTGCAGGTTGAGAGGGATGGGGGAGGGTCAAACATGTCGCTAGGGGGATTTTAGAAGAGAGCGTGCACGAGTTGGATCCATGGGCACCATGGAGGAAATCCTGGGATCTTAATGATCGAGAGGCTCACAAGTCTGCCCTACGGGAATATAAACGAAGAGTGGTAATAGAGAAGCAGGAGTATTTCTCCAATCTCACCAGCTCTCTTTCCTCTTCCAGGGAGCTCTTTAAAATCGCCGACACCTTATGCTCCCTGCAACTTCCGGACCCCGTAGTCAGCTCACAAGAACTCTGCAATAGTATTGCTGACTTCTTTCATAATAAAATTCTTGACATTCATGTCTCTTTGGAAGCTCATTGCCATGCTCTGGATCTAAGTATCCCGCCTGTCATTTTCAGTCTTGATGCGTTAGGTAGAGACCCTTCCCACCTATTTATGGAATTTCCTTCTCTATCTCTCGAAGGACTGAATTTATTACTTGACAGGATTAAATCTGCTTCCCCTCTGGACCCTTTGCCTCTGAAAAAACTGAAAGAGTGTAGAAATAGCCTTCTTCCTTCTATGCTTGAGATCATGAATAAGGCTATTTCCCAGGGCTCCTTTCCACCTGTATGGAAGAAGGCGATTGTGAAACCTCTTCTTAAGAAATCTTCCCTCGATCCGGCCCTTTTGAAAAATTTTAGGCCGATCTCCCTTCTCCCTGCTCCTGCTAAGATGCTTGAGGCGCATCTGAATCTTCATCTGTCCTCCTTTCTTGACTCTTCTGAATACCTTGATAATACACAACATGGTTTCAGAAAACACCATAGCACCGAGTCCGCCCTCACATGTGTGGTCGATAACATACGACGCAAAGTGGACTCTGGCCAAACCACGGTTTTGGTTTTGCTTGACCTCACGGCCGCATTTGACACTCTGTCCCCCGCCATCCTTACATCTCGGCTTAGGGAAGCTGGTGTCATGGGTACGGCCCTGAGCCTCCTCAACTCCTTTCTGTTGGAAAGGGAGCAGAGAGTGATGCTTGGGAACTACCTCTCCCCTGCTAAGTCACTGCAGTGTGGGGTGCCTCAAGGGTCGGCTTTAAGTCCGACCCTGTTCAACATCTATGTGGCTCCCCTGGCAAGACTAGTTAGATCTCAGGGGATGGAGGTGGTGTCCTACGCAGATGACACCCAGATTATGGTATCACTGGCCCACTCCTCTGTCAGGTCATCTGCCGCCAGTTTTAGGGTATGCATGCAGTATGTGGCAGACTGGATGACTATAAATTCCCTTAAACTGAACGGCGAAAAGACGGAGGTGTTGATTTTTGGGAAGGACCGAGATGTTTGGTCGAGTGAGTGGTGGCCATCTTCTCTCGGCGCCTGTCCCATTCCTTCCCAATCTGCCAGAAATCTGGGTGTTATATTTGACACCTCGCTCTCTCTATCCTCTCAAGTCAACAGGACAGTGGCCACTTGCTGGGGTGTGATTAGGATACTGAATAGAATCCGCGAGTATCTTTCCCCCCAGGCGCGCAAACAGGTTGCAGTCGCTCTGGTGGGCTCGAGGCTAGACTATTGCAACTCTCTCTATATGGAAGTCAATAAGAGTCTTTTACATCGCCTGCAGATTGTTCAGAATGCTGCAGCGCGTTTTGTTCTGGCTCTTCCGAAAACCTCGTCTGCCACCGCAGCTAGGAAAGAACTCCACTGGCTTCCTGTACAACACAGAATTTCTTTTAAAATTCTGTGTTTAGTCTACAGAGCGTTGTCAGAAGGCTCCTCGAGTGCTATTGGCTCTCTGATTGCGCGGTATGTTCCCTCAAGAGGTCTTCGCTCCGCGGGACTTTGTCAACTTGTTGTGCCCCGTATCAAGCTTGCTAGATGGGGAGCCAAGGCTTTTTCCGTGGCCACCCCTCAGCTTTGGAATTCTATTCCTATCGATATAAAAACTCTCCCGTCATTAGAGCTATTCAAAAAGGCTCTTAAAACTTATTTTTTTAGGAGTGCCTACCAATGAGAGAATGCTGCAGAGAGGAGGTTCTGGCCTCTATATTTTATTTAGGCGCCTTGACGCCCATTGGGCTAAGTTTGCGCTAGATAAGAACCGTTTCATTCATTCATTCATTCATAGGTCTTAAAGTTATGTCTTGGAATGTAAGGGGGATGCACACTATGTGTCGACGACACAAAATACATGCCTACCTAGTACGGAGAGGAGTGCAAATTGCACTACTACAAGAACCTCAGTTGACGAAGGCGGAGGGGATGGCACTACAGCGTCATTGGAGGGAACAGGTGTTCCACACTACCTACTCGGCCTACGCCAGGGGGACCTTAATATGGGTGCGGGCAGGGGTTCCATTCCAATGTGTTAGGCAGGTGATTGATACGGATGGCAGATTTACGGTGGTAACGGGGTGGCTTGAAGGGCGGGACATCACACTAGGAAGCATATATGCCCCCAATGTTGAGCAATCTACCTTTCTTGCACAGCTATCACAGAAATTGGGGGGAGAGTTAACGGGTCCTGTTCTTCTGGGGGCTGACTTTAATTGTGTGACCGACATAGCTCTGGACCGCTCCCATCCTCTGCTCCCTGACGCCCCTACTCACAGGGTTGTGGAGGCTAGACGGGACTGGCAACAGCACGGGGGACTGACAGACACCTGGAGGGCTCACCACCCTGGGGACCGAGACTACTCTTATTTTTCAGTTGTACATGAGTTGCATGTCCGGCTAGACGCTGTATTGTGTTCCTCTGATGTTCACATGATGATCACGATGAGTGAGTACCTGGCTAGGACAACCTCTGAGCATAACCCTCTCTTGGTGTCCCTGAACTGGGTACGACTCAGAACGGCGATCCCTAACTGGCATCTCCGAACGGAGGTACTGGAAGACCAGGTCTTCCGCACCACCATAGGCACTGCCATAGGAGATTATTTTCAGCAAAACACCAACACATCCTCTAGTCTGCATAATGAGTGGGATGCATTCAAGGTGGTAATACGCGGGCGGTGCATTGGGGAAGCTGTGGGAGTTCATAGAACGCTATTGAATGAGGTACAACCGGCAGGGCGGCGGCTCAGGGAGAAAGAAAGGGAGAGACCTGGGCGGGAGGATACACAAGAAGAACTGTTGAGGGTGAAGGAAGAATTGGCAACACAGGTAGAGAGGCTAAGATGTTTTGATTACAGGGCCTACACGATACAAGCGCATGCTGAAAGAGATAATGCTGGGGCGCTACTAGCTTGGTTGGCAAATCCGGCGCGCAGAGGCACACCGAATCGTGAACTATGGGAAGAAGGGGGGACAACACACTATGGACAGCAGGCCATTAACACGCAGTTCCTGGAATACTATACTACCTTATATTGCAGCAGGTTGGACCACAGAGAGCTGGAGCAAGGGTATTTCCTAGATATAGATCTGCCTCAGATTGAGGCGGAGGGTGCGGAGAGCCTGGGCCGACCAGTGGAATTGGGCGAGGTCCGGAGAGCTATAAAGCGTATGGCCAAGAACAAAACGCCAGGTACTGATTGGTTTCCATCCGAGTTCTATGTAAATATACTGGCCCCACACCTGGTGACCCTTTATAATCAGTTGAAACAGAATGGATATCTACCTAGCTCGACAAGGGAGGCAGTGATCGTACCTCTCCTTAAACCGGGTAGGCCAGAGTGGGACCGCACAGCGTATCGTCCCCTGGCGATGTTAAACATTGACTATAAGATCTTGAGCAGTATCTTGGCCGGTCACCTGATGGCACATATGACAACTCTGGTGCATGGGGACCAGGCTGGGTTTATCCCTACCCGGAACACGGCCATGAACAGCCGGAGACTGTGTCAATCGCTGCATGAGACGGCGGCAGAGGGGGATGAGGCGTGTGTCCTATCGATAGACATTTAAAAAGCTTTTGATAGCTTAGAGTGGCCATATCTGTTTAGGGTTCTGAGGGCCTTTGGCCTAGGTGAAGGATTTGTGACCTGGATGAAGATTCTGTATAATCGCTCGACGGCCAGGGTTCGAACGGGGGGGGGGTTATTTCAGCGGCTTGCGATGTAGGCAGGGGGCGAGACAGGGCTGCCCGCTGTCTCCTCTCCTGTTTGCCCAGGCAATGGAGCCTCTGGTAGCTCGTGCATGGACGGGGAGGCACTACAGGGGCTTGGAGGGGATGGGTCAGATGCACTACATTGCTCTATATGCTGATGATTTATTAATGTTCCTGGCCAATGCAGCGGACGAGTTGCGAGGTGCTCGGGAATTGCTGGAGAGGCTTGGGCGAGTGGCAGGGCTCAAAGTCAATTGAGCTAAGACCTGTCTATTTCTGGTGCGAGGGGGAAGGGGAGATCCTCCTGAGGGACTCGATGTGCGCTGGGAAGGCAGATGCTTGCCTTATTTAGGGGTCCGAATTTATCATGAGGCTGCTGATTTATTTGAGGGAAACGTAGGGCGGGCTCTGCGGACTACCAAGAGTAATCTTGATTTCTGGGGGTCTCTACCTTTATCGGTTGCAGGACGAGTGGCATTGCTAAAAATTATAACCCTGCCTCGCCTGCTTTACTACTTTGGTACACTACCACTTTGGGTGCCTGGGAAATATTTTGCTCAACTAAACTCAATGGTTACGAGCTTTGTGTGGGGCTCAGGAAGGTGTAGAGTGGCTCTGAATACTTTGATGCGCCCTAGACAGGAGGGGGGCTTTGCAGTACCTGATTTTGAGGCTTATTATCATGCCGCTCAGTTCCAAAGGTTCGCACAGCGGATGGCTGGGAAACTGGGAGAAGAGGTGGACCAGAGAGGTAGGGACTTGGGGCTTCGCCACCTGACTAGGATTCTGCTCCAGCTTCTGGTGCGTGAAAGAGAGGTGCCCAGAGATCTATGGGTCCTGCGGCAATGCTGGAATAGAGCCCTACGACGAACTAAAACGGGCCCTGCCCGCATATGCGCCTGAGATTCCAGTGTGGCTCTGTGAGAAGTTGCCCCATGGGGGGATTGGCAGAGACTGCAGAAATGGGAGGAACTGGGATCTCCTCCATTGGGGATCTATATGAGGATGGTACCCTCTTACTATTTCAAGACCTCATGGAAAGACATGAACTGCCTGCTCAGGATTTTCTTTTGCATGCGGCATTGACGGCTGCTGTGCGTCAACATTGGAAAAAAGGAATCGAGGAACCACAAATCTTCCTCCCTACTCAATACGTGGTCACCTCCGCGGGTAGGATCAAGGCGGTCACGTGCCTCTATACTATAGGAGACTGACGCAGGGTTCAGGGACTCCCTTAGAAGGGCTGCGCGTCAAATGGGAGGCGGACCTGGGGATGCCTATAGAGGCAAAGCCATGGGAGATGCTGCTGAAGCGAGCATGGAAATGCTCCCGGAATGCAAGATTCCAGCTAATACAATTCTATGTGTTTCATCGGGCGAACCTCACTCTTCACAAAATCAATTAATTATTTGGCTCCCACACTGCAGACTGGAAAATGCAGCGTTTATGCACATGTTCTGGGATTGCCCACTCCTCCGCGGGTTCTAGGGGGTGGTCCTGACCAAACTGAAGGAGGTGACAGAAAGGGAGCTGCAGCTTACTCCAGGTGTTTGTCTGCTACACTGGTTCCCCCACACTACCCGCAACAAGACCACCAGCAAATTCCTGGATTTGGGGTTAGTCCTGGCTAAAAGGGAAATCACTAGCCATTGTAAGGCGGTCACAGCCCCCAACACTGCGCGTTGGCTGCGAGAACTTATGAAGTGGGCAGACTGTGAAGGGACTCTCCGGCTTCAGATGGCTCGGAGAACTGACAATGATAGATTATTGGACACGGCAAGAGCCTGGGTGGCGATAGTGGATCTACTTAAAAACCCGACTGATGATGATGACTGATCTCCCCAGGTGTGGGGGACTCCCTTCACTGCATGGGAACACAACCACAGGCGAAAGGGTGGGAGAGTAGATGGGGGGACGACTACAGTGGGTGCATCCTCCTAGATGGGACATTGATTACTGCCTTAGGGAATCCAACGAAAGTGATAGGAATACATTTTGTGCAACAAGTGCGCTGTTAGGGAGAGTGACATGTCTGAGGAGAGGGGGGAGATGGGGTTAATGGGAGGAGTCCACAGGAGGGAGGGAGTGGGATGGAGGGGGGTTGTGTTCTTAGTTGTTTGGTAAGGCGGATTGGTGCAGACAGTAAACACATAATCCTGGGACAGAATGAATCGGCCCCTCTGGACTACGAGACAAGTCGGATGGCATGTGACTCCTGCACCTGATGAACAATTCTCCTAGTGTAGAAGGGGACGAAGACATGGAAGATCTAGTAGGATGCGGGACTAGGATTTGTTGAAGAGCCACGGGGCTGCATGATTGTGCGATTATATATATTGCCCTACAGGCACTTGACAATGATATACTTTATGAAATGAGAAAAATGAATGAAATCTGTTTAAAAAAAAAAAGAATTGTTACCGAAGGTGCGTAACTTGTTCATCTGAAAGAAACACATAGTGATAGCAGTGGCGTAACGAAAGTTGAAGGGGCCCCCCTGCAAGGTACACAGAGGGGCCCCCGCTACGGATTCAATCTGGAGCCTTCCAGCGTGAGTACAGTGATGAGGGGGCCACCTGCAGCTTGGGGGCCCCCCCGCACTGCGAGGGATGCGGGGGGCCATGTAAAGCCCCTGAGTGATAGATTCCTTAACTTAGAATAGATACCCCAGCAGTATCAACCCCGGTGGTGGGTCTGCGGACCAAGATCACACCAGAAAGTCATGGAGAACAGAACGGCCAAAGAAGTAATCTGTCTGGACTTGGCTGTCCAGGCAGTAGTGCTTAGTAAAAGTGTGCAACAAGGCCCACTTAGCTGCCTGACAGATGTCTTGCAGGGGAACACCACATCCCAATGCAGTAGTGGCTGCAGTAGCTCTGGTGGAATGAGCAAGCAGCCCCACCGGAGGTTCCTTTTTAGCCAAGGAGTAACAGGATTTGATACCAAAGACAACCCAGCGGGAGATAGTCCTCTTGTGTACTGCCCGACCTCTCTTGGTGCCAACGTAGCCAACAAAGAGTTGGTCATCCACCCGGATCTGTTTTGTGCTGTTGAGATAAAATGAGGGCGCGCATTTTTGGTCCAGACCATGGAGCCTCTCTTCCTCCCTGGAAGGATGCGGAGATGGAAAGAAGATGGGCAAGGTAATAGTCTGTCCAATATGAAAGGCTGTAACAACTTTTGGCAAAAAGGAAGCGCACAACCTTGTCCGGCTGGACTAAAAGGAAAGGAGGCTTACAAGGAGGCTTACAAGGAGGCTTACAAGAAAGAGCCTGGAGCTCACTCACTTGCCTAGCGGAGGTGATGGCCACCAGGAAGGCAGTCGTCAAGGTCAAGAGACAAAGAGGACAGTTGTGAAGGGGCTCAAAGGGAGCGCACATTAAGTATGTTAGAACCCGGTTCAAGTCCCACTGAGGCATCACAAAAGGAATAGGTGGAAAAAGGTGTGTAATGCCTTTGAGAAATCTGTTTACAACAGGGGACTTGAAAAGAGAGAGCTGATCAGGGAGCCTGAGAAAGGCCGAAATAGCAGAAGCATAGCCCTTGATAGTGCCCAGACTGGGCCAAAGAAAGAAGAAACAGTAGTACTTCAGAAAGAGGGGCAGAAAGGGGATCCACAGCCTTTGCTGTGCACCATGCCACAAATTGTTCAACCTACAAGCGTATACCACGTTAGTGGAGGAACGCCAGGCTGCCAGAATGACATAACAAACTTCAGGAGGCAAGTCAAAAGGAATCAACTGCCGCCGTTCAATCTCCAGGCAAATAGGTGGAGGCTGGACAGGTTTGGGTGGAGGACCGTCCCCTGCTGCTGCGACACTGGATCCTCCCAAAGAGGCAGTCTGATCGGAGGATCGATGCTCAAACTGAGTAGCTCGGGATACCATATGTTTGGAGCCCCGTCCGGAGCCACAAGGATGACTTGTGCCCGGTTGCGCCTGATCTTCTTCAGCACTCTGGGCAGAAGTGGTATAGGCGGAAAGGTTTACAACAGACCTCAACTCCACTTGCGACGAAAAGCGTCGCAGAGCGAGTGCCGCTTTGGAAATTCCAAAGCACAGAACTGATGGCATTGCACGTTCTCTTAGGTGACTAATAGACCTAACCACGGCTCTCCCCACTGCTGAAAGAGACCATGCACCACCTCCGAGTGAAGACGCTATTCGTGATCCATCATGCACCTGCAGCTGAGTTCGTCCGCCCTGGTGTTCAGAGAACCTGCCAGGTGTTGAACCACCAGGAAAACGCCCTGATGTTCCAGCCATGTCCAGAGACGCAGAGCCTCCTGACATAGGATTCACGACCCCGCCCCGCCCTGTTTGTTGCAGTACCACATGGCGGTGGTGTTGTCTGTGAACACCTGCACTACTCTCCCCTTGACAGAGGGAAGGAATGCTTTCAGTGCAAGCCGGATCGCCCGAAGCTCCAGAAAGTTAATATGGAGCTTGGACTCCGCCGGAGACAAGAGGCCTCCGATCTTCGCCTCTCCCATGTGGCCGCCCCATCCCAGGAGGGATGCATCCATCACCACTGTAAGCTCCGGTTAGGGAAGGGAGAGGAAACTGCTGTTGACTCAATGCCGGTTCGTGAGCCACCACTGCAACTGTCATGCAGTGCTCTCCAGGATCTGGACATGATCGGACAGGTTCCCTTGATGCTGCGCCCACTGGTCCCACTGCAGAGCTCGCATATGCCATCTGGCATAATCGATCAGCAGGATACACGGGCCATGAGGCCCAGCAGCCTCAGAGTCACTCTAACCAAAACCCGGGACAAGGGCTAAAAGATCGGAATCAGAGCCCGAATATCTCGGACTCACTGTTCGGGACAATAAACCCGAAACTGCGCTATGTCCAGAACCGCTCCGATAAAAAGGAGCTTCTGAGACGGAACCAGGTGTGACTTCGGCACGTAGATGGAAAACCCCAGCAAATGCAGGAGGTCGGCCGTAGTCTGGATGTGGGAGACAACTGTCTGGGGCGAGCCCACCTTCAACAACCTGTCGTCAAGATAGGGGAAGACTGAAACCCCTGATCTGCGCAGATGAGCTGCGACCACCGCCATCACTTTTGTGCACACCCGAGGGGCGCTGGTAAGGCCAAAAGGGAGCACAGTGAACTGAAAATGCTTGTGGCCTACTGTGAACCACAGGTAACGCCGTTGGGTCCGCAGGACTGGGATGTGGAAATAAGCATCCTGCAAGTCCAGCGCTACCATCCAGTCTTGTGGATGGAGAGCAGACAAGACCTGAGCTAGAGTGAGCATCTTGAACTTTTCTTTGCGGAGGAAGTGATTGACGTTCCGGAGGTCTAAGACAGGACGCAGGCCCTTGTCCTTCCTGGGCACCAGAAAGTAGTGGGAAAAGCAGCCACGACCTACTTCTGGTGTCGGAATGCGCTTGATGGCCCCCTTGGCAACTTCCTGCTGAAGAAGCACCAAGTGATCCCCCGACATGTGGTGGTACCAAGGTGGCTAGAGGGGTAATCTCGAAGGGGAGGGAGTAGCCCCTTCTGATTATCTCTAAAACCCACCTGTCCAATGTGATGGTGCGCCAGTGGGGGAGGTGATGGCAAAGCATGCCGCCCACTAGCATTTGAAGGGCCTGAAAGTTCGGACTAGGAAGGTTTGGAGGAAGAAGTGGCCGGGGTGGAGGTGGACTGACCCACCCGCTGGCCCCTTGGTCCGTTAAAGCAGACCCCGCGTCCGCGCTGAGATTGCTGCTGTGCAGGCATGTGGCTCTGTTGCAAAAGCTGTGGGGCGCCCCTTCCGGAGCCACGATACGAAAAGCAGAAGACGGAGCAAGGCGGACTGCAGACAGCCCCAAGGACTTGGCCGTAGCCCGTGAGTCCTTAAACCGCTCCAACAAGCTGTCTGTTTTGTCATGGAAGAGGCAACGGCCATCAAAGGGCATGTCCATAAGTGTGTTTTGGAAATCCCCCGAAAATCCAGTTGTCCTCAACCAGGTGTGGCGTCGAACCGCCACCGTCGTTGCAATCGATCTGCCCAGTGAGTCGACGGTATCTAGCCCAAAACAATTCATGAACTTAGCTGCCTCTCTCCCCTCTGCAACTGCCTGGGAGAGAGCTGGCCTGGGCCTCCTCCGGATGCTGAGGTAGCACTTGCGCCACAGTATCCCTCAGAGAGTGGGAATAACGGCCCAAGAGGCATGCGGTGTTCACGGACTGCAGCGCAGAACTGGCGGAAGAGAAAATCTTCTTTCCGAACTGATCCAGTTTCTTGGATTCCCTATCCGGTGGTGCGGAATGGAAGCGGTCGGGGAAGCAGTGGCTTAGACAACCAAGCTCTTGGGGTGGGGTGTTGGGAGAGGAAAATGGGGTCACCCGGAGCCGTGTGATGGCGTTGGGCCACGTTCCTATCCACAGGAGCCCCTGTGGTGGGCCTGGACCAGGTGCCCAAAAGAATGTCAGAAAGTGCTTCGTTGAAGGCGAGCAGCGGCTCAGCAGAAGTAGCTGCTGGCTGAAGCACTTCTGGCAGGAGGTTAGTCCTGACGGCCACAGTAGGGAGCACGAGGTTTAGTGACTCAGCCGCCCTACGCTACACCACGGTACAAAAGGGGGTGGTGATGGACGGAGCATCTGAACCAATCAAGCACTCACACCCAGGCAACAGATCTGGGTTTAATCCATCACCGTTCTTTAGCCCACTCTGCCACCCCAGTTCAGACATGGCCATATGCAAATCAGTCTGACCCTGTGCCTCATGGGAACAGTCCAGCCCAAACTGCCAAGCCATGCATTCCCTGGACCGGAAACCAGCTTCCTAGGACCGGTTTCTGGCATGGCTTGGCAGTTCGGGCTGGACTGTTCCCATGATGCTCCATCCATCACCACCCCCTTTTGTACCGCTACGCTACACTACAGCATAACTAGCGCCCTCCTCTGTAGCCACGGTAGGAGGAGACGGCATGCCATGGTCTGGTGAGGTATCCAGACCACTGGCATCCCCCAACTCGTCTACCCAGTCCTGGTCATCCTCGCAATCAGCTGTGAGAGGGTCCTCGGACCCCTCCCAGTCCTCCCCTTCCTCCACAGGCTGTTCCACAGGCCTTAAATAAGGTCCTGGGACATGGGGATAGAAGTCCCCGAGCAATGTCGAGAACGGCGCCGGCCCAACACCGCGTCCCCTTCGGGCTGAAACCGGGGGCGACGTCGTCCTGAGGAGTGGGCGATGTCGGAAGTGGTGCTGGTGGGGTCGACGTCAGTGGAGGTGTTATGAGGTCAACCGGCATCAACCGGGATCCAGGCCTGGATCCATGGAGGTCCCGCAGCACTGGGGCCGTAGCCGGCAGCGACTCCGGGGCTGGAGCCACCGGCTATGGAACGCGAGGACCCCCAGTCGGGACCGCGGGCCCGAAGGTGCACCGGCAGGACCCAACAGCCCAAAGAGGCGAGCCATGGCCGACAGGAACTCCTATATCTGGGCTGGAGTCGCCGACAGACCCGGAAAGGGCGGGCAGGCCGGTGGCGACACCACAGGCTCCGCCGGAGCCACGGGGGAGGCACCACACACACACACACACCCTCAGCCACGTCGCGCGAGCCGCGAGGGGAAGTCGGAGAACGATGAAGTTTCTTCAACTTCTTGTGCTTCGCCTTACCTGACCCCAAGTGCAAAGACTTGCATCCCGAGGATCGATGATGATGACTCCGGGCACTGTCCCTCGAACGGCGCAGAGCCGACTGCCGAGCCTCCAGCAGCTTTCGGGACCGCTCCTGCAAAGACTTCAACATCATGGACCGGCAGTCGGGGCACGACTTGGGGTCGTGATCACGCCCCAGGGAGAAAAGACACACCGGTGCGGATCAGTCATCGACATCATGCAACGACAATCCTCGCAGGACTTAAAATCAGGCATCCTAACTGCACCAGGAGTCAAAGACTGGATGAAAAAATAGAGACAAAAATCCTCAAAAGTCAGTCAAAAAATAACTGGGGGTACCTGCTCTTCCCGAATCTGCGCTTGCTGGCGCGGAAAAAGAAAGAACTGACGTCAGCACGCGTGGGCGTCGTCTAATCAGCGCCCGCGACGTCATCTCGGCGACCACAACGACGGACGCGGAGCCGCACAACGCCACCTACCGACACGCAGGGATACTGCTGACGAAAACTTTCTGGATCCAGTCTGACGCCTGGGGGTAATTCTAAGGTAAGGAATCTATCACTATGTGTTTCTTCAGATAGACATCTTTCAATGAAATTTCTGATTTACTCCACTGTAGGTATTCACACCCCAGATGTTTGTGCATGGCAAAAAGCTGAGCACAGAGTCACAATAGTGGTAAGAGTTATTTAAGCGGTACCTTTAAGCTTATTTTGAAGGTGCATATTCCCTTTTTATTCTTGTTTTCCCAGCCAATGTATTCCAAGAGTGTTCTTCCCCTTAAGGTTTATTTCGTATGTGAAAGTACTACTTGTTTTTCTGTTGTGATGAGGTTCTCATGATCCTTGGAACAGGGCACCAATACAATTCATTGTTTCAGATATTTTTGTTTGGTACCTAACACTCTTGCTGCTCGAAATGCTTTACTGATCCAAATCTTTGGCAATTCTATGTCTGGTGTCTGCATGGTGCAATGGTGGTCCGCCTGCCCAACTTATAATGGGGCAGTTAGACTGGAGGGGGCAGCGGTAGCTGGACCACCACACCACCTTGAGTCTGGTGATCCATGGACCGCCAGACTCATAATCAGGCCCTAGGATGGATGCGGTCAAGGTGACTGAATCTCGTACATAGACGTTTACTGAATCCATTCTGTTATTGCAAACAGACCTATGTTCTAGTAGATAGGTTCACAAAAACTCAATTAATAGAGGGTTGCAATTCGACCTACCTCATGAATATTAGTATTAATGAGGTAATTTGCAAAATGTGACACAGGGATGGTGGCCTGCTGAGGCTGGCAGACCACCATGTCTGTAATTGCTTTTAAATCAAGCAATTTAAAAAACAAAATGCAACCAGTTTTCCTTTCAGGTAAACTAGATGCGTTTAAAACAAATGAAAATTATAATTACAGTTATAAAAGTGGGCCACTGCCAACTCTTAACATGCTTTTTCAACATTCTCAAAGGGGAAGGAGTCCCTTCCCATTTGTGAAAGGCCTACTACTACATTTGTATAGTCAGTACAACATTAAAGTTTTGTGTCTAGATTCCAGTCGCAAAACATTTATACATCCTGTTCTGAACTGGTTCTTGGAAGGAACGCCTGAACCATGCCTCTTCCAAATACCGGTTCAGTATTTGGTCGCAGTTTGGGTTCCATATATAGTGAAAGGCCTTTTTGTGGTTGCAAACTGCCAGATTCTGTGAATCAGACCATTTCCAAATGCAAAAAAGCTTTCTACATCTGGCCCTTAGTCTTGATCGCCTCCGTTTTGAATTTTTTTTTTAGACGGCCAATGCCCATGGCCTCGGCTCCCACATTTCCTTTATACACTATGGTTTAGGTTTAGAGAATTTATAAAGCGCATGGCTACCCGCAGGCATCCCAGCGCTAAAAACAAGTAGGACAGCTATCATGCGTGAGAGTTTAGGGGAACAGTCATGTTTTACGTTTTTTTCTAAATGCATGCTCATTTTTGATTATTTGTAGATTAGGGTCCATGCTGTTCCAGATTTTAGGAATCTGGGGCATATTACCAAGCAATAGCGATAATCGCTATTGCTTGGTTAGAGACAAAAATTTACCGCTGACCTGCGGCGATTTTTATCGCAGATAAACCTTGGTATTACCAAGGTTTATCGCAAATGCGATAAAAAACGGCCGCAATGCATGAATATCGCTGTAAAGTCAGCGATATTCATGCATTACCGAGCTTAATGCTCTTAGCCATGTTATCCACCTCCCATTGGATAACATGGCTAAGAACTGCTCAGGGCAGGTGTTAGCTTTTGGAGATATTCGCGCTTAGCGCGAATATCTCCAAAAGTTGGTAATAGGAGATAGCGATGTTAGCGACTGTTTCCAGTCGCTAACATCTTGGCACGCCCACTTTGCATGTCATTAGTGATAAATATCACTGACATGCAAAGTGGGGCCCAAGATGGTCGCTATCTCCTACTAGCTGTCGCTAACTGGTGTTAGCGACAGCTAGGTAATAGGGAGATAATTTTATCTCCGCTTTCTTGGCTTTTAAAGCCAAAAAAGCGGAGATAAACCCCCTTGATAATATGCCCCCAAGTGCGAGAATGATTCCCCCCTCCCCCCCACCACCCCCTTGTTCTCTTGACTCTGGTGGTGTTCATAAGAAAATTCGCCCCTGACCTGAGACCGCGGCGGGGTGAGTAGTGGGAGATCAAGGATTGCACAAATGCGGGGCCTCTACCATGCAAATACTTCTCCCCATACAGTTTGCAGAGTGGGAGGCTCGATGGATCACATAGCCTCGCCCTGGCTATATTTATCCCCGGTGATGAAACGACACCATCTGTTCAGGGTGCCCGTGCTCCTTGCCCCCAGCAGAATGTGAGGGACAGTTTATTTTAATCCCCCGTAATGCCAGGTTTAATGTGGAATTCACCAGTCCTGAATTGGTCATACAAGCTGCCTATCCTTCCTTGTCTGTGTCTTAGCTGCAGTCCCTAATGCTGTTACTGCTTCTTAATGATGTAAAACCCACTTCCACACTTTTCTCACTCTGTGCACTCTCGCTCCATCTCATTTTATCACAGAGCAGTATTACTGTGTTTGATGATAAGTGTAAGATCAAGTTATTTAGGAACTCCCAGAAATTAAAACGTCCTCTCCCTGCACACGGGCCTCCCTATGACACTTTCCTAAATTCAAGTGAAGTAGTCACTGACTTCTAAAGTCGGCATCCTCTCTAAATCATGATGCTTCTTGCCCATTTCCACCTGCCTGTGGTATCATTAAAGGGACCTCCCCCATCTGGCCTGATGCCAGTCACCGCAGAAGAAGCATACACTAGGGGGCAGCATGGTCAAAGGGAGGACTCGCTTACACTGATGGATACCTGCTATGCGAAAGGAGACCCAGGTTTACCCACTCACTTACTTCTGATGATAAAATAATATTCCCTGCATTGCCTAAAGTATCAATCTTGCTTTATAAATATAATATATTAATATAAGTGAGCAATTAAGAGATACAGTTACTGAATGACTGCCCGTACCTGAAAATAATAAAGTTAATCCGGGAGACATAGCGGACTCTTTAGGAGCACTTTGTGAAGGTTTCTCTTTTTGAGGCTTTTGTCCCTCTGGTTTTGATCTTAGTTGTGGATCAGCATTTTGTTTATTGATGTATTATGATGGGAATTTTCTAATATATTTGCACTGCACTTAGGATGTGTTTTATATTAATGACATTTTTATGTATTTAAAATGTTTTTGCACTGTGCACTTTTATGGTTCATTGGACCGAAATAAAGTTAATATGACTGACTGTCAGATAATGGAAAATAATTCTCTAATCTTAGTTGAAAGTTAAGCAGCTCTAGCCAGCTGGTTATAAATGTAGTTTAAGCCATAGCATATGGCAGATCAATTTTTAACCTCCTGGGAGACTCAGGTATACATGCTTTAGTAGTAACAGAACCTTTGCTATAAGATTTCCCTTGGCCGGACTTATCATTGACTTGTTCACTGGGAATTACTATCTATAACATCCACAGGACTTACAGCTAGATTCATGAACGAAAAATCGGCTCGCAAAGGGCCAGATTCTCAGAATCTGGCCCTTTGCGAGCGCAATTTTTGCATTTGGGATTCATCATCCCAAATGCAAAAATCGCTATTTGCGAAATCGCATATTTGCGAGGAATTGCATTTAAGGAATCTCTATTTGAGATTCCTTAAATGCAATTCATGAAACTTTTAAAATATGCGAATTCGCAATTTCCGGCCTGTAGGCCCATAGGAATGAATGGGGAGTTATTCCATATTTGCGATTAGCAATTTGCTAATCGCAAATAAGGATGATGTAGGAATCGCAGTATTTTTTGCTATACCTACATGAATCCCGTTTTGCAAGTCCTTAATAGCGATTCCTTAATAATCGCTATTAAGGACTCGCAAAACGGGACTATGATGAATCTAGCTGATAGAGTATATGAACATGCATATAATTATTTCACCAAGAATCACTAAATATAGTACTACTTACAAATATCGTCAATCTAAACTAATAGCCTCAGAGAAAACATTTGTTTTCATTGCTCTCATTGATAGCCTTCACTCCCCAAAGTTGAGAACACGTGGAACAGATACTCTACGAATCATACATTTTGGGACAGGTACGAAATATCAAGCAGCAAATATTAACTTACCACAGTTTCATAGCCAAAATATTGAGGACCAAAATTTCGACCTGCAAATGTTTATAGGTATGCATATGAACTATAATTAACAACACGTCTATGAACCATGACAATATAATATTAAATACATAATGTCACAGTAAGTAGAGATGGAATGAAAAATAGCAAATCTATACTTATCTCCTCAGTATTTTGGTCCTCAATATTTTGGTTCGCAATATTGTGGTAAATTGATATTCACAAGGGGGTCTCCTTTCAGTTTGCGAAGAGGCTACCACTACCTTTCAGTAGTCATCAAACTATTAATTTTTTGTGACTGGATTTTGGTTGCAAAACATTAGTACATGCCATAAGAAATCTGTATTTGCATGATATGCCGTAAACATTCCCCTTCCAAATACTGATTTGGTATTTTCCTAAACTCATTTCATGATTGAATTGCCTGTTACTGAATCACTAAATGGGTTTAGTACATACTCAAAAATATATTTACTGGTAGGAAACCCCTTCGATTTACTGAATCTCAGGGACTGCGACCAGAAAACAACACCTCTCTAAACCTGCCACAGAACTTGTCCCTCAAGAGAGCTCTCCAACTGCATCAATCTCATAGTATGCGTTTGAGATGCCGTCCAGACCTGGGAGCTGGCTCCTTTGAGGCACCTTGCCATTTGTTTCTCAATTCCTCTGTCTAAGTATCTTTCGAAATACCTCGCCCATCGAGTCTTCATGATGCAGCAGGGGTTCTTTTCTTGAGTGTCACTAAGCCCCCCCTCCTTTACGTAAGTCTGCCCTCTGGTGCAGTTGGTGTTGGGTCACAGTCCTCGTACCTAACCAAACCATTGAGTACATGATTTGAACTTGGAAGGTCATTTGTGTTAGGTGGGTGGGTCCTGTCCCGAGCTCACTTCTGTGATTCGTCTCCTCTTGTATCCTCACATATCATGTCCTAATCCAACAGAACCAGTTTTCTCCAGAATGGAATACGCCCCCCCACCCCCCAAAGGAAGAGACAAGCCTTGCCAGAAAATAAAAAATCCAATACCACATTGGAAAGGGGGAATCTGAACCGAGATCCTCCGTCGCAGGACTTTGGGACCCACAGTCAGCACAGGGCAGGGTTAATTGACCTGCAGCTGATTTGTCTCCACAGTAGTCGCTGTGTAATCACACCAGTCATACATCGGGACCAGCTATTTCAAACTCATACTCATCATGTCCCACAGCGCGGCACACTTAGCACCTTCTCCCTTACCATGGCCAGCCCTATGAACCGAGCCACCCCTACAGGATCCCGCCAACACCCTCCTTTCAGAAACCAAGCCACGGTCATTGACCATAGCAGCACTTTCAAAAATAGGCCCTCCTAATGGCTGCATTAAAGAGGATTATGGGCTGCAGAAAACCCACAGAGGAAATCTGTAGTTTCCCATCTAATAGAATTAACACGGGCTCACTTGGGTGAACTTTCCCATCCCAGGGCCATGTGTATTAGCACTGCTTAGCATCTTAGCAGGTGCAGCTCGTGCGGGGAAATGCTTAGCTGGGACAGCGAGCCCTGCAGGTTGCACACTTTGTGAATGGGATGTATGCTCCTACTTCTACAAAGCAGCCACAGAAACTGAGCCTCCTTGCTTTCAGATTGAGCCACACTAAAGACGAACAGACAGATTATATAGGGCTCTCCACCGTGGGATTCATATGTATGCACTAGCCCATATGACTCCCTAGCATGCGCTAGAAGAGACTAAACAGATTTTTTTGTTTGTTTATGCCCTTCCCCAAAATCATCCATGCTGTACAGAGCAGTGACAATCATAGTAGGTAAGGCTGCTAAATATAAACCATAATAAAAAAAATACAAGTGCCCGAAACCACTCTCCTATTAATACTTCCAGTCACTGGCGGCCCTCAACACTTTGAACAGGTGCAGCACCAAGGCTGGGATTTCAAAGCACCAGGTGGACTCGCATTCAAAACACTTTCGAAGAGGTTGCCAACTGTGTGCCTGTAAATAGCATATTTACTTAGGCTGTGACTGGGCTGCTTCACATAACAATGACCTATGATTTAACAGCTACTTCCCAATATGTGGAAACCTTGGGACTTTCAGGATGTTGACGTGGAATGTCACTTAGGTGAGAATGGTGTCTAACCTTGCAAATTCAGTCACTCATCCACTTATACATTCCCCTCAGTGAGCTTAACACCTGCTTGAGAGATCTGCCTAACCTGCATGTCATTCATGCCTTAACTCTACATGTTCTCTGACCGATGACAGCTTGCAATAGAATGCCCTGCTGGATCTGTTCTGCTGGGAATAAAAGATTGCAGTTGTTATCTTCTATGAGAAGGGGAAGCTTGTTTTGCTACTGCCATCCTGCACCAATTCTGTGAGAAAGCAAAACGTCCTGCTGCCTGATTTGTGTGTGTCCTGTGATGGGGAAAGCTTGCACTGCTGATGCCCTACCTATATTTGTCCTTTGAAGAAGGGATGATTGCACCATTTCTACCATAGCTGTTCTTTGAAGAAAGGTGTTGCCACTGCAAAATGAAGGGCTTTTCCATGCTTATGTATACATTCATAAGCATGGAAAAGCCCTTCATTCTGCAGTGAAAAAGACCCTGTGAGGTGAGGTTTTCTATCTCAGCGTGGATGGCAATGTGCTAATCCTATGCTTAAAAACAGACGTTTGAGGTGAGCAAATTCAGAGTGTCGCTGGTGTTGTAGGGTGCTTTATACAGGAGCTGCTCTTAACCTAAACTTGGGAATTACCCAGAGTGCTCTGTTTCTTTTTTGCATATATATATATATATATATATATAAAAATATATATAGATATATATATATATATATATATATATATATATATATATATATATATATATATATATATATATATATATATATATATATATATATATATATATGTAACCTAATGGCTTTTGCAAGTAGGTAGTTATAGTGAGGACCATGTTTCCATAGGTAAAGCTTCTTTTGACTTGCCTATATCTTTGACGCCAGCACCCAAATCTTAACATATTTTAGTTACAATATAAATAAGTTGTTGATGGTACTATACTAATTATAGGAATTGTAGTGTTTTTAAGGTGATTTTATCATGTGGAATAAGCCTTCTGCTGGGATTTCATAAATAATGTTTGAAAGAAAACTCTTTTCTTATGATTTCTCCATAGAGGTTTTGGAAGGTGCTCCAAAAGGTAAAAGGAGAGCAAATTTTCTTTCAAATCAAACACTCTTTCTCAGCCATATGAGACTGAAGTCTGACATTCTCAATAAGTAAATCATGTACTACCAACAGGAAAAGCCTGTCGGTTGATTTCCTTGATGCCTCCCACGGTGGTCGAATGAACAACTGGAGCACTAACAGTCTTACCTATGAGAAAAGTAAGGCACATTTGAAGCCATGTTGATTGAATCAAACTGGTAAAACTTAAAACATTTAATTTAGAAAGGAGCAAAATGAAGGGGTTCAGTTTGTCGTAGAAATTATGGATAGTGCTGTAGAAAGAGAAATTAGGGCAAAGTTTAAGTGAATTCTGAAATATCTTCCTCTTCTATTTCGTTAACAAATTCTGACAGCAGACTCAAACATGCACTTTCAACACCAGTAGCAGACTGCCAGTTAACACCCTGGTGATCAGCAGCTTTACTACAGTGTTCTAATGAGCAATTAGAGTGCTAACATTCCGAATGTATGCCATTAGTGTGGCACATCTGAACACCATCTTGATGGAAGCAAAGTGGAAAATTGAAAGCATTTTCTACTAAGAATACTGCAGTAAATGAGGAAAGTTGGATACTTCATAACAAATGAGTCTCCAAAGATGCCACCAGAGATAAAAGACCCAAAATATAGCACTAATATCTCCCAAATGTAGCCCAAGTATAGACCAATGACAGAAGTGTGCAAAATAAAACACCTAGGGCATCATTAGGATGGCGGGCGGACAAAGTCGTGAAAGGGGACCGCCCGCCATAAGTGCGGCGGTCCCGTGTGGGTGATTAAGATGCGCCACCCACACTGGCGGGTGCATCCTGTATTTTTAACATTGCGGCGGGCGGTGCTTTCAGCATCGCCCATCGCAAAGCCAAAAGCATGTTGTGCATATGCATGAACAACATGGCAGGCACCGCGCGGTGCCTGCCATGTGCCGCCACGAAAAGGCTGCTCCCGACTGCATCCTGATATGGATGGCGGTGTCTAGCAGACACTGCCACCATATTAAACTTTTTACCGCCCGGTCGACTTGTCGACTGGGCGGAAAAGCGGCAGGTCTTCTCGTCCGCTGCGGTACCCCCGCCATACTAATATGGCAGGGGAAAATGGGTGGCGGCTGGGGAAGGATGTAGGGCTGATCGCCAATGGCACGGTGGTGATCCGTCCTACATCCTAATGGACCCCTTAATGTTTTGTTTTGTTTGCAATTTTATATAGCGCAGACTTGACCCGATGGTATTGGAGTGCTTTACATGAGCATCAGTTACTTTACACAAGGACACATTTATTTTGGTTTAGGCATAGTAATATTAATCGCTATGGACAAGTGTCGGTCCTCAAAAATAAGTGCAAGTACCAACAACTGGCAACCATTGGCTATAATTAAAAGCTGGGTACTTAAGAGGTGGTGAACTGTTGAGGAATACTTCAGATAACCTTTCCCCCGTCTGTTTTTCGTGCATTAGTACCCTGGAGGACTTACCGACGATGCGGATATTAATAGTTGCCTTATCCTCAATGCCTTCAACCTGGATGGAGAGATCATACTTCCCGGAGTGGCTACGTTCAGCTGACCTGATGAAAAGGATTGTGTCCACTTCGGAGGTTCTCACGCTGACCTGCTTAGGGTCCAGGGGCTTGTCATCTTTAGCCCATGTAACCTTCGGCCTCGGCTTTCCCTGCAGAGGGAAGAGAAATATTATTAAAGGACTCAACGGTGTAAGATTCATGCCAGCAGAGGTACATGTATCCTCTTTCAAACAGTGCCCTTGAAGCACACTTCAATGGCTACAACCCCAAGCAGTGCCCTGTTGTACGGGGGTGCAGTTGTGCAATATAAATGTCCAAACAGCAGGACCCTGTCAGTACTATTATAAATTGAGTATAAACATATTGTGCCTGCAGTGGGAGCTTCTTTTTCCTGCCAGTACTCTGTACCACAGGACCCCAGAGTGACCCTGATTCCTCTGGTACTTCCGGAGTGTGAGGTTCTCGGGGGGTGCCCTGGCAGTCCTATAGAACTCTACCAGTGCAAGTTTTGACATGGCAGTGCCATAGCACTAAGGTTACCAGATTACTCCATGTCACAAAGAATTTGGTGCTCAAGTCCTTGGTTTTTGTTGAACAGCCTTCTGAATTCCTCAAGTTGTAGTTCTGGTGTCCTTCATTCGATCCAGAGAAACTAACTGGCCTGACAACAATGATTTGTTAAATGAAAGGTCAGACTAGAGCATTAAATCTGTGGTGATATTGAGTCATCGGGTAATCTGACATTGAGGGGCATATTATCAACAACTGGCGATATTTATCGCTAAAGAAGCTTAGCGACATTATTTTTATTGCCAAGCATCGCCGGATTTTATCGCAGAGATAATGTGCTATTTGCAACGTTTATCTCCCATGCGATAAAATAACCGGCGATAGCGGCAAAATGCGTGAATATCGCTGGAAAACCAGCGATATTCACGCATCATCGCCAATAGGGTCTTAGCCAGAATATCCACCTCCCATTGGATATAATGGCTAAGAACTGGTCTGAGCAGGCGTTAGTTTTTAGCAATATTCGCGTTTAGCGCAAATTTTTTTATCGCTACGCCTGCCTTGCTAATAGGCTATAGCGACGTTAGCGACTGCTTTCAGTCGCTAACTGGTTTGGTACGCCCACTTTGCATGTCATTAGCGATAAATATCGCTGACATGCAAAGCGGGCCCCAAACCGCTCGCTATCACCTAAAAGCTGTCGCTAACTGATGTTAGCGACAGCTTGCTAATAGGGAAATAGGGCGATGAAATTATCGCCGCTTTGCGGCCGAAAACGGCCGCAAAAACGGCGATAATTTAATTTCGCCTGTCTTGATAATATGCCCCTCAGTTCCTAAAACCTCAATGCACTGTAAGGCTGAATCTAGCAGAATGACCCTTCTCGCAGCAGTATCCTGTCGATACCACAGATACCCCAGTATAGCGAGCTTCATCATTGTAATGACAACCAATACCCAGTTGAGTGTTCGATGAAAGACAAGTGATGTGAACATCTCTGAGCCTACCTGAAACGGAATAACCAGGTTCACTTGCTCCCCAACTTTTTTAATGTATGTCTGCCGCAGCTGGCGAGGAAGGCGGATCTTTGGTTGTTCTGTAAATGAAAAGGTAAAGAGATGAAGACACAATCATCTGTCTCAAATTACGCGAATCTTTCATTATTTTGAGTCGTCATTACTGTGCATGCATTCCATCTTGTCTCATCATTCCCCATACACAATTCCAGACTCCAATTATACAGTGAGAAATTGTATGTCAATTTCAGATGCTTTTGAAGATTTATGATCTCGACAGGTTTATAGAACAGAAGTATCACACTAGCAGGTGAGTGGGAAAGAGAAAATGGGGTATCTGTCATCACAAATGAGTGGCCTAAGTGAAGTGGGTTGGACCTCCTGTGGAATATTCCCTCCGCTGCATGCAGTAGGATGGGCACTGTTACCAGAATCAGATGTAAGAATGTAGGTATGAAGCCAACTGAACCTCATGAGGAAAGATATGCCAGCGACTGAATTTATGAAGGAGTGTGGCATGTGATATTGTTCAGTTTGTTTTTGGGCAAGGTGGGCACCTATCAGGGGTACAAGTGTGACAGAAAATCAACTGTATTTCCTTTTGAATATTTTGGGCCTCATTTAGGGCAGCGCAGCAGGTCTTTCTGCTGCTCTGCCCTACGGCAAGTGAAAAGGGCAGGCATAACCCGTTGAGTGGATGATTGTTTTTGTGCAGGAAAGGAAGCCTTCCTGCACAAAAACAAAAACAAGAGGCTATTTCCTCTTTCTATGTGTGCTGTCCGCAGCAAACATAAAAAAGGAGAAATATCTCTATTTCTCCTCATTGTGCCTCCCTTACGCCCCCAGCAACACCCATGGAACGCCCCTTTAACATAGAAAACTGTGTTAAAGGGGCCGATATTTATCAGGCATCATTAAGCCAAAAAAAGTGTCTTAGTGCTGCCTGATAAATATCGTGCAGGCTCCTGAACATCACAAAAAGTGACGTTTTGGCGGCGCAAGGGGCCTCCTAAATGGGCCCTTTGTCTTTGAAGCTAGCCACCTCTACAGAGCTGAACCTAGCCAGTTGTGACAGGGAGGACAGGGCTCAGAAGATCAAGCGTCAGACACTGAGCAGGAGCAATAGATGCCCTGTGAATACCCAGGAGGCAACAAATGTAGCATGGGATTGGGAAAGGGAAGCGATCGTTTACTTACGCACAATCTCCCGGATGGTGACCGCATTGTTCAGAATTGCAGGCTCACTCTTCCCAGCAATGTTCACTGTGCGTACCCTAAATATAAGCTTCTCGCCAGTTGGGAGTCCTTTAACTGTGTAGCCGCACCGTTCCACCAGTTCTTTGTTGCCCACCACCCATTCCGTTGCTGTTGGGAAGAAGGTCAAAAATAGTTACAGTGTGAACACAGGAATGGTTCTACAGGGAGAACTTTTATAAATGCGGTACATGCAGTGTGTGTGTGTGTGTGTGTGTGTGTGTTTAGTGATTGTATCTGATTCTTTTCCATTTGAAGCAGTTGTTTCATCCTATTGATTCTATGTAGACAATGATGCACAACTTAATGCGTCCACCCAATATGCTAAAGTCTAGATGGATTAGCTCAGTCTTTGTTCATATGAGTTTTTTGAGGGATGTGTGGCTTCAGGCGAGCCTCTTACTGGATCGTACCCACAGCGCTCTTCCTGGATGTTGTGGTTGCCAGCAAGCTTTGTTTTAACATTATCTCAACTACTGGTTCTCTAAAACATAGTTTGCAACTTTAAACATTTTTAAAGGTATTTAACAACCTACTGCCTCAGTTCTAATCTAACAGTTACACGCATATTGTAATACAGGAATGCGAGTAAGTGTTTCATATTCACAGTGTGCAAACTTCATCTCATACGTAATTCCTCATCAGTTTGTTCTGTATCTTTATCCTGCCAGCCATGTCCACCCAGGCATAACCTTCATCCTATCTCTTCTTCATCTAACTCATACTTGGCGTAAGCATCCAGTGAGCCCCAAACACCTGGCCCCTTCTGGTGTACAATTCTGATGATGGACCTGAGGCTCTTCTCACTGTAGTGAAGACATGCTCATGTCCACCCAGACTAACCCTAGTCATTTGTTTATTTGATCTGATAGGCATCGTAGTCACCGTCTCTGATACAGCCCTCTCATACGGTTTTCTCACTTTCATTCATACGAACTCGACAGCCCATCTGCCACTGTACCTGCTTAGATGGACAAGAACATTAGCAAATGCTTTCATTATGTTCCTCAAAACCACCAGCAGTGAGTGATGCATGTAAACTATCAACAAACTTTAAACCATTCCCACACAGTACCCATTGGTTAGTTAATTTGAAGAATTTTTCCAGTGATTCTACTAGACTAGTTACATTATTTAAAATGCCAGTAATCAATCTCCAATTCTTAATTTTAAGTTTGGAGATCCTTGTTAGCATCACATTGGCAAAGAATTTGAGAACACCCTTCTTCAGTATTCCGGATTGTGTACAGAGTGCACAAACAGCAGGTTCTCATGAAGCATTCAAATCACTGTTAACACATTACACACTTGTGAGTCCTGGTTGTTTGGCAGAAATCATGCATTTCCAAACTTCCCATCATCTCTGTAAGCACTCTGTGTCCCACTATCCTTCTGCCGGACTACCAAGATTATGCCTAATGTGATACACTATAACACCCTTCCTCTACAGAAATGAAGCACTTCTTCCACGTGTGTGGTCCACACATTTGTGGGGAGTGTACATTTGTCGCAGGAGGGAACCGTGGTGAAGGTAGCATGGCTACCTGGCTAACCAGGCTTCTGTTATCCACCTGGGTTAAAGAGCTGCAACAGATTTTTGCTGTCAAAGGCCCTTTTACCCTTGGTGTGAGGTGTGGGTCATTGACAAGCAAGTGAGTTCAATCATCTCTCCTATGAAATCTTCTTTTAGTTCCTGCCATATTTACATGATGATACTTCAACGAGCATATGAAGTTCTTCATTAGGGTTTGTCATCTGTGACACTGCATCTTTAAGTTTCGTAGTCGGTTGTCTAGATTCCGGTGGATTCCCCCGTTCATCATGCCTCCACCATACCGTGGCTCAGTAGAGAGAGATTGCCAATAGATGTGCCACAGCTCATCTGCACACATGGTTTTATAGTCAAATATAAGCAATTCTGGAATAGCTATTCTAGACCTCGAAATCGAATTATTAGCTGCTGAACTAGGCTCACCTCACAATTATTTCACCAGAGTTTTACTGGGGCGGCCTTTCTGGAACATAAGTGGGGTTGGGGGTATAAGGGATATCTACTAAGAAGAGTGGAATACATTTGCTCTGCTTACAGCAGCAGAGCAGTTATATGCTCCGATCACTCTATGAGTGGCTACACCTGCCTTGCGTCACAGAGCAAACAACATTGCTAATGCTGTTATGGTCTGCGCTGCGGTGGTATTTGGAATATAGGTAGGTTGGGGAGAAGGAAGCTTGCCCTTACTGACTTTCTGAATGGTCATTGGTCTATGTATTTGAATTTTGAATTTATAGAAATTTATATAGCGCGCGTATACCAAACGGTTTCATGGCGCTGAAGGATGCTTAACCCAGGGCTAGGGCTACTGAGTTACTGAGGTGGGAAGGCGTGAGAAAATAAAAAGGTCTTAAGGGCCCTGCGAAATTCAAGATAAGAGGGAATCGATCTGATGTGAAGGGGGAGGGAATTCCAGAAAGTGTAGGGGGATAAACATTTTATGACTGTGGTTCTAAATATTTTCCAACACCTGATTAGTATAAGTACTTGGTGGCTATTCAAGTATATGATTGCACCATTCTTTCTCCCTCCTCCTTTCTACCCTACCCACACACCCTCCCAGACTCCACACCTATGATACTTATAACTTGCTATACTTTAGGGCTGATGCCATGTACGCTGAGCAAGGTCTGTTTTGGAGCTCTAGGGAGGACGTGTACTTCGTCAACTTAATAAAGACTAAATAAAAAAACACGAGGATAATGCATTCTCTCCCACACTGGGGCTGAATAGGGGCAAAACATCACACCATTTTAATTCTGGTTGAATTTTCATGATAGCTGTTCTGTGAACTGTCACTGAATAGGGGTGTAATCTTTCTCTTACTTAATATCTCCAAACTCAAGCTGAAATCTTCCTTGATGGTATTCACTAAAGTGTATTTTCCATGCCGTTTAGTGTATGATGTACTACTTGCACTCATAATTTATTCGGTTGGTAATTATTTATAATAATCATCTCCATATTTAATTTTTGTTGTGTAGTTAGCACATATCTGCTCTCTTTTATGTATTGTGGTTTTACTTCTCTTCCCTTTCTTCCCAATCGATCCTCCATATTTTGATGCATAGGAGTTGTGTTATGCTGCACCTAGCCGGACTTCTCTGATGCTTTTTCTGATGATAAATATCTCCTGAAGCAGTGTGGTCGACGGGCTTCTTAGTAATGAGTTAGTGTGACTGTGAACGTTCGTCCACACAGATTCAATTTTCTGTACATCCACTTACGACATTCACTCCAGACCCACAACCACAGTAAGAGAGTATCTCTCAATACTACATAACATTCTTAGGTCAAAATGTCTAAATATAGCTGTAATGGCATACGGGATTGAAAGTGTAATGTATCACCCTGGAAGCTGTTCGGCTGCAGTGTCCCCTGCCATTCCATGATCAAATGTCTTGTGATCATTTCGAAGTGAGATAGTGAATCATTGCTCTCTATGATCTGGTGGATGTGGACTTTGTAAGACAGATACTGCGGGACAGAACCATCCATACAGTAATGGAGGATGAAGAAACATTTAGGCCCAGATTGATGGGCTTTTGGCACAGGGCAGAGCAGCGCAGCAAGTCACTTTGCTTCGCTGCCCTGCGTCAAAAGGAAAGGACAGGAATTATGCAATACGGCACATTCCTGTCCTTTTCCACAGCGCTAGAACTGTTTTGGCCGCCTAGTGCCAACACAGGTCCCCTTGAACCATGGTGTAAGAGTGTCTGCGTTATTAGCAGGATTGTTTTGTGCAGAAAGGAGCACCTTCCGGCACAAGAACAATCCTGTGAGGCATTTTCCTCTTTCTATGTGTGCAGCAGAATGCATCCTACAAAGCAAAAGGAGAAACATAGGAGAAATAAAGTTATTTCTCCTCGTTGCGCCTCCCCAAGGTTGAGGCGTAAGGTTTTTGCACATCCCAGGTTTACAGGCCCTTGTAAATCTGTCGATGTGTCAAAATCCATGGTTGTTGCATGGGAACGACCACCACAATGCCCATGGAACGCCTCCCTAACGCAGAGTAAGGCAACGCAGCGATTTGCCCTGCCTTGCCTTACTCTATACCTATGAGGCCATGCAAAGTGGTTTTTCATGGCCTTATAGATATGGTTGAAAGGTTTGCTGTGCTCTTGCGTCATTAAAAGTAATGGCGGCACAAGCCTCTCATAAATATGCCCCTTTAAGTGAATCAGATCCTCAGCACGTGCCCAGTGTAATCTTTTTCTGGCAGCAGAGATTGGATGACATTCCCCTAGACCTAGAGCCAAGGTAACCCTACCATTTTCTGCTGACTACTACTTTTAAAGACTTTTATAGGTATGCCCATGTGCAAGGCATTTATGTCATATACACCAGGGCTATGTTCAAATGGAGTGTTGCACAGTATTTCCAAATTATCAAATTTAAAATAAATATTTCAGAAAGTTGCAAAAGTGTGTTTGTTAAATTAATCAGCCTTAGGGTGGTCTTTCCCCAAACGTTTTGCCTACTTAGATACATTTTTGTGCTGTACTTTGTTTCTGTAGCCCAGGGCACTTTACCACTGTTAACCAGTGCTGAAGTGCCTGGGCTCACTCCCCTAAACATGGTTTGATTGGCTTACACCTGATTGGCATACTTAATTTACTTCTAAGTCCCTTGTAGAGTTGTTCACCATATACCCAGGTCCTGTAAATTGAATGCTACTAGTGGACCTGCAGCACTTATTGCTATACTTAAATTGCACCTTAAAACATGCCCCAGGGTTGCCATTGCAGCCTGAATGCATGTTTTACCTGACAATTCGACTTGCCAATACAAGCCTCTTGTCAAGTCTTAACCTCCCCTTTTATTTCATATAAGTCACCCCTAAGGTAGGCCCTCGGTAGCCCATAGGGCAGAGTGCATTGCCTGGACATATACTATAAGTTTTACATGTCCGGGTAGTGAAGCAACCCTAAATTCGTTTTCACTACTGTGAGGCCTACCTGCCCATAGGATAACATGGTCTGCCTTATTACATTTCATAAGTGCTAACTTTTAATTTGAACCAGGTTCCAGTTCATATTTGGTATCTATAAATTGTGATGAAAAGTCCTTTTCAATTGTGAAGTAAGAGTTTTAATTTTTGGAAAATGCCACTTTTAGAAAGCTGTAATTTACCTGTTCTGTAGCCTGTCTTTGTTCATATGACTGGGTGTAACTGACAGTTATACTGTGTGAATTCCTCTGAGACGGTCACACAATAGAGTGATTAGTTACGCCTGAATGAGCCACCTGCTGGCAGGATGTAGGGCGGAGCAGAGCCCATCCCCACCTTCAACTGAACAGGTAGTACTCTGCCTTCACACAAATGATTTATCACCTTCACATTGTCACAGTAGCCCTCTTGGAGCCAGGAGAGTCAGGAAATTCCATGCACTTCAAAGAACCTTTCTAAAAGCTTCTCCTACGTTGCAGTAGAAATGGCACAGGGTACAAAAACAGGGCCATCATACTGACTTTTCAGTTCACCCCTGATAGGATTTTTGTTGTTTTGGTATTAACTAGGGTGTTAAATAGTTTATTAAAATGCACTCTATTTTTCCAAATCACTGTGAGGTTTTTCTTGTGTTGTGTTTTCATGTTATTACTGGTTGTGTGCTTCATAAATACTTTACACATTTCCTCTTAGGTAACTGTTTTTTGTGCCAAGCCACCCAGGCTTAAGCGCAGGTTAATTTAGAGACTTTTGTGAGATCACCGTGCAAGGGAGTGTGGCTATTGCTTCCCCAGGGCTCCCACTCTATTTCTCACAATGTTTATACAAAAGATTCATATTATAGTCTTGAGTTCCTTGGTTGCTCAACTTTGGATTAATTAGTGGGGTTTGGCCAGCTGGTGGTAGAGATGGACTCTCCCCACCAACAGAGGCATTTGAACCAGTAGAGAAACAGATTAGGATTTCATTTTAAGAAACCTATTTTTAAAGTGAAATCCTAATCTGTTTCTCTACTGGTAGTTAATGTAGTGTTATTTAATGAACACTTGATTACGATGAAGGAAAAACCCCCTCAGCTCTCAGGACCCAGCTTCCTCCCCCATCAATCACTGACGGCATGTTTGCCTTTGAGCCTGAACAGCGCTTGACATCCTTTTAACCGAGCTCATGTGCTAAACAAATGCCACATAAACACATACATTATTAACTGATAAATAGAAACAGAAAACAACATATATCTATGTCTGAATGTACTTTAAAAACAGAAATGAACAAGAAGCACGTCTTATTTGTGTTTGCCCTCCCCCCCACGTCAGTAATAAATGTTAGTCAGTGCAAATAAATGTGTAGATGCTTGTGGAGACTGAAAAAGAGGCACATTCTTGGTGATTTTTGAGTAGCTGCATGTATGCTTCTAATAAAACAGTACATCATTCATGAGTTTTTGTTTTGTTGTTTAAGATATCGTATAGGCATTCGTGGTGGAAGTGTACATTTTTTCAGGCAAACAAATGAAAATGTCAGTTACAAATTGATTTTTGATAGAAAAAGTAAATAAAGAAATCTATCAATAACAGGAGTAAAATTAAAATATTGGAAAATGGAAATGGACATGTCAATAATATAGAGAATGTAAAAGCAAGAGCACTAAACTACATGCATTAAGCCTGCTTTGTTTTTGGCAAAATTAAATTCGCTGTGAAATGGCTTTCTCAAAATGCCATCTGATTTAAACTTGGTTACCAGATCTTACATGGTTTCTTACAATACTATGTCACCCAAATGCGCATCCTAGGAAAATTACATGAAATATATTCGGTGAATTTTGCATTGTCTTTTGTGGAGCAGGATAATGAAAATATACTTTTGTCGGACTCTGCTCACACAGTAATAAGCTGGAAGCTGTGCATGTAAAGTATGATGTCATTAAAAACTGAGACACTTACATGGCTCCAGCTAAACTTTTAAGAGAAAGAAGGATAACACCCTGTCCCTCTCCCATCCTCTCTTTTTTGTGATACTTACAATTTTCTACGCAGTACTCTATCAAGTAGCCATCAATGCCACCAGCTCCGATACGGTCTGGAGGCCTCCACTTTAGTGTGCATGTGGTATCAGTCACATCCTCAACGGTCAAGTGCAGAGGCTCGCTGGTTGGAGCTGCAAGACAAAATTGTATCAATGAGCAGTTCTCAAATTCCTCATTATCTGCTATTGAGGTCATCAAATTCCAATGGCTTTGAGGCTCTGTTTTTATTTGTTCAGATTACTATATTGTGAATTCCACTCACTCTACAACGTGGAGTGGAGAAGCGTGGCTCAGTGGTTAGAGGCGGCAGACCCGGAAGCTGAGATCGACCGTGGACCAGGGTTCGATTCCCTGCCTCGGCGGGTCTCAGGCTCAAGACTCGACAATTCTCGCTCCGGTGCCTACTCAACTCACGGGGTCACACTCTGCGACTCTGGGCAATAGCTTGCTTAATCTCCACTATGCCCCCTCGCGGCAGGATGCCTGGCTTTCACCTTGTGGACACCCTGCCGGGGTTTCTCACAGGGGAATACCAGGATGGGTTCCCTAAGCAAGCGCCGGGACACTCACGGGCAGCTGTGCACTTTACAAGTCCAGCACATTTACATTTACAACATAACAAACTGCTAACATTTGCACTCACCGATGGGCATGAACGGCTTGGATATTTGGCCTTGCTGAGAGATACCGATAGAATTGACGGCAAAGACTCTAATCTCATACATGACACCCTCAATCATCTTGGTCGACTCGTAGGTTGTTTCCGGATAGACTTCAAAGTTCATCTTCATCCACCGTTGGCTGCCCTTTTTCTTCCTCTCAATGAGGTAGCCTGTGGAGTGGGAGAGAGTATCGAGCTTATATTACCTGTTGTACAAGAGCACTCATAGCAGAAGAGGAGCACTGTGGGCACGGAGTTTCTTCAGTGTACAGCTTATGTTATACTTTAGCAAGATTTAATACAGCGAGGCTTCTCACTGTCCATGTTCTGGTAAGTATTGTGGTTGAAGATGACTCTGTATGAAAATTACTATGTTGTGTATTGTACCGGAGAAATGTTTTATTTCCCAGAGTGGCATGAGGCTATACAGGTGGCAGCCTTTAGAACTAACTTAGACGTTTAATAAGTTTGGCTTGGGAGGCAAGATAGGCGGAATTGACGTTATGAAGTCTTGACAAGATTAATGCATTGGTCATTAGAAAGTGGAGATGTGAGTAAAGAAAAGGCAAAATGTTTTTATGATTAACAGGAAAGTAAAATATAAATGACCTTGTTGACATTATAGTCAAGATAGACGGATTGATTGAGAAAGAGACCCAGATTGCTCACTGTAACTGGCCAGGAAATGTAATTTTGGTGGTTAGTTGCTAGTGAAATATATAGAAACTCTGTTTTAGAAGGATTCAATTTCAGAAAAGTACAAAGTACATACACCATCAAGTGATGGTAAGTAATCTGTTCAGATTATCATGCACATACTGGGATGCATTATTTTGGGACCACAGGAGGCGGTATTGATGAACTGCTGCATGTCATCAACATGCATGCAAAAACGAGCCCCATGCAGATGAAATTAATTGGCAAGTAGGTGCATATACTAATGTGATGTAACAAGAAAGGTGGGAATTTTGAGCCTTTACAATTTATTGCTGTTTGTATAGATGAGAAAGGGGAATTAACACTGCTTGAGTTCATGAAATATTGAATCCATTTGAGAACTTGTCTAGTGAAACCCAATTTCTTTAGAGTTTTACTAAGAATATGGTTCTCAATGTTGCTAAAGGCTGCTGATAGGTCTTGGAGGACTGTGTCCACGAATCTATGATGGTCATCTAAGGAAGATAGCAAAACTAATTTGGTATTGAGTACACGGCGGAAACCAGCTTGGAAGAAGTCAAACAATTTGCCAAATTTCATGAATTTCTGGAGTTGTTGGAAAACTGTGTTTTTCAAGTAGTTTGCCTAGATAGGCTTGTCATGAAATGGGACACGCGTTACTGTTGCCCCTGTACTGAGAGAGAGTTTTTGAGCAAAGGTTTTGCATTCTTCCAGGCATTGGGCATTACACCTTAGGAGAACATTTGAAAAAGTCCAAAAGGTTATGCATTATATATTTGTAAAGGTGCTTCATATAGTGAGCCTGGAACATATCAATAGCAGAGGGTGATGGATAGGTCTGCGAAACGGCATCTAACAAAACTAATCTCTTGATGTGTATGAAATTGGAAAGGTGAGCCTCGCAAATTGTAGTGGAACAAGTTCTAAGGCAGTTCACCGTAGGTGCAATGGTTTCTTTCATATAGGCATATTTAATGCTCATGATTTTATATTCAAAATCAAAGATACATTCTCACACAGTTGCAGAGAATGGGGAATGGAAGAAAACTTCGAAGTAGGGAAATGGCGTTCTGGCACAAATTAGAACAATTGTTTAGATACCTTTAGACAATACTTTGAGAGAAATACTTTGTTTTTTTTTGCTTCCTGGATTTTACATTTGTATTCAGCCATTGGTTTAGTGTATGTACTGCATGTTGGTGTCAGGCATATATTGCTGTCTTTATTTGCGTTCCGCTTGACAGAAGTTCGGCTTCATGCACTTTAGTTCAGGAGTTAACCACCTGTTTTGAGGATAATGAGTTCAAAACGGTTTTCTTGTCACTGAAAAATATAACAGATCTTTTAATGAGCTCTTTCCTACTAAGACAAGTGGGATCTGTTTTATTAATTGGGCACCGAAACTCATCTGGTACCTCTATAGGCCAATAACATTTGATAATCCCCAAAAATATTTATTCTGAATCGCAAGTATTAAATTATGTATTCTTCTATTTTACTTCCTCCTAAAATATGAAGAAGGGCCTGTGAGGAAAGTTCCAGACCGCCCGACATTCATCATAAAATTTAACTTAGTGCCAGGACACCCAGTTGGAGACGTAATGCGCTTTACAGGTAACTGACTTCATGTAAAATTAGATTTGAACTCAGGAGTTAAAAAAACATTATCCTTTAAGGCTCTAAGGAATGCTCTGTTTTTGTGATAAGAAAAGAGGGAGAGTCAAGTAAGTGCTGGATTCGGATACTAGTCTACTTATCACATGTAAAGCTACTCTGTAGTGGTGGCATTGCTTTGCCTCTCTTCAGAAGAACTTCTACCTTGCTGCAGGGTGAGGGTGTGGGACGGTTGAGTGCATCAAGAATAGATGTCAGACTTGGTAGTTGTTGTGGCACACCGTTTTGGTGGTGAAGTTATGGCCTAGAGCAGAGAATATTAGCTTCGCATTATTTGGTGAACATTCCTTGTTTTCAGAGGAATGCACTCTTTGGAGTGGAGTATGTGTTTGTTCATAATCAGATGTTGGGATTTAGTTTACTTTGTAGGAACTTTTTTCTTGGCTCATGGTTAACAAACTAGCGTTTGAATAAACTTTACACTAGATCAGGACCACGAGCACACAAATTTGCAAAGTAAATAAAATTCACGCTTTATTTTGCCCCAAAACAGCCGCCTCACAGTTAACTGCATTGGGTCTCGGGAATGTCAGGCCATCAGCCGTTTGTAAAGATGAGCTAGATAAATTCGACCTTTTTGGCAATTTTTTTATTATTTTAATTGTTAGCTATGAAGTACCATTCGTTATTATTTTATTTTTGAAGAAGGCGTACTCACAATCAATGGGTGTTTCCAAGGGGCACTTACCTGTTACAGGGTTTCCACCATCGTACAGAGGAGGATCCCAAACAACGCTAGCCCAATCTTCACCAACGCTGGTGATGCGTACAGCATCTGGAGGATCTGGAACATCTGGAAGGGATAAGCGGTACACTCAGAGACTGGCACCTTCTTACTCTTTGGCCTATGTTACCCGTGCCTTGGATAGCTCTGCTAACTAAAACAGAATATCAGAGTCAAATGGTGAAGTGTAAAATGACTATCCAAGTTGTGGCTTGACAGCACTTAACTGTGTGAACCAACCACAAAACATGCTAAATAACTACCCAAATAGATCTTACGGGCCCCTCCACCCCTGGATACGGCGCCTAGAATGTTTTGTAACTGGTTACTGTCTAAAATAAGGCTTTTATACTTGTCTTGATGGTCTACCATGAATGAGCTATGCTGGGAAGTAATCCGGCCCTAACCTCGTACAATCTCTTAATTCAGTCTAGTGCTGACTGTGTCAAGACTCGCGCCTGTGAGTGTTGCCTTTGCGATGTCTCATTGTGTATCGAGAAGAAGCTTGACCGACTAATGTGTAGGAGAATCTTGTTTATGCAAATAGCAATAAGGATGGATAGACAAGGAAAGAGTTAAACATCAGTTTTTGCCATAAACCTACTATGAAGATCCCACAATGACATTGCTTTTGTGTTTGGAAGGAACATTAAAAAATGTATTTGCAATGTATTTCATCATGTCCATTCCCAGTCTATTGGCACAGGGCTAGTGCAACGAGAAAGCGATGGGAATGTTATTCATATTGTGGAGTGAGATACGGTCGAAGCCTTAATATTGATGAAGAGTTGTACAAAGTGCTGGTGCCTGGTCAGCAGGGCTATGTGATGAACACAATGGTCTCAGTTCTCTGGGTTCAGAGCCAAATAAGGAAGGTATCAGAAACTAGGCGTAACCAGGCTGCAGTATAACTAGGTTATTGTGAGTTAGCCTGATAAAGACGGTAGGATTTCACCTGACGGGAGTAGGGGTACTCAGAAAAGGGCAAATACCGTCGGTGAATTGGGAGATTCATATGCGAGCTGGTGCACAGAATCACATGCCTATCTGCTATGTGCCACCACGTCATCTGATGTGAAATCTGATATGGGTTTCCTGATGTATGCTGTTTAAACATCCTAGAGTTTGGTGGTAAGGATACTCCGTCCCAGTTGTGATAGAGTACACTGTACGATAAACTGACAGCCGGCCAGCCCTATTTAGTATTGGGAGGACCGTCAGCTTTCCGTGTAAAGAGACCCTGTTGGATATGGTGATAGAAAGTTAGGGGCCGCCGGAGGAAGAGCATTACACTGTCCACCCTATTTTTGTTGGACGGTGTGATGTCTTTTTTTTCTGTCCGTCACTGCCAGGTAGATCCTGGTGGTGAGTGACAGAAAAAAACAAATAATGACTCCCCACACCTAGGGAAAAAGTTCCTGGGTGTGAGGGTCCTTAGTTTTTTGTGTTTGAGAAACATAAAATTAGTAATAGTTTGCCTTAAGTTCCCATTCTTGTCCACTCTGTTCAACTTACCAACAACCTTAATGATGAGTGTGGCCTTGTCTTCACCAGCAGGGTTGGTCACAATAATGTTGTAGTTGCCTTCGTCTGCCCTGATGGCACCTTCAATGACAAAGCTGCTCAGCTCCTTCCTGAGATCAACACGCACGCGGCCTTCAATGTCCGTGAATGGCTAGAATTGGTCAAGAAGAAGCGGGGCAGAGAAAGAGGAGATTGGCAAGGTGGTACAGTATAGACACACTCACACTCACACTCACATCTCTCTCTGTGCTTTAGTTTTTCACTTCAATGAGGAATGGGATCAAATGTACTAATTTAAAATTATTCACATATCTATTCATTATACACATGAGTGAAATATACGTTCAATGGAAATTGTAGGATAAATATTTATAAGAATAAATTAAATAAGGACTTCATAAACGTTGTCAAGGTGAATAGCACCTTTTTATTTAAAATAATCAAGTCGGAGGTATCTTGAAGATACATAATTGGATTACAATATTAATTTTACAACAGTTTATGCAATTATAAAGTAATACAAATTGATTAAAAAACCAATGAATGCAACAGCAAAAAGTTGTAAATTAATATTTCAATTTCCTTTGTGCAAGTAATAAAGTTTGTTGAAATGACACTCTAATTAACAAATCAACCAATTGCTCTGTCCAGCCTTTTGTTACTTATCCAGGAAATGTGTCAAGAAGGAAACCTACCAGGGCCTCGGCTTGCGACTGTATTGTACTTACTACTATCCACCAGATAGACAGTGTCTTTGCGTTTTCAGAAGTGTCACTAATTCTGGCATCTGTATAGAAGCTACACAGCCTGCCTCCTGTGATACACTAGAGGGGATATTCTCAAGAACGTGTGATAATCATCGCAAAATAAGCTTAACGCAACTTTGCACATCGCAGTCTATCGCGGGAAAATACCACAGTGTTAACGTCGTATTCTCAACACGGCGGTACCATGCGATAGGCTTACCATAAGCGTCAAATTTCCGAGTTAAAACCAACACAGCGCTGAAAAAACGTGAAACACGAACGTGAAAATAGTAGCGATGAGGCCAATCTCAATACAAATATCAGAGATAACCAGTGACAGGCCTGCAATTCCCAAGCGCCATGCGGGAAAATGCTCCATAAAGGCATAGTAAAAAAACGGCGAGATGACAATGTACGAGCACAACCCCACAGCCGTGAGGTAGAACTAATGACCATTGTCCCGCATCAGGTAGGCATCTTCTCACAAACAGACACAATGTACATTGACATGCATTCTGTATGTAAACTGTGCCAATGTGGAAACATACATGGAACACACTGTGAAAGCGCATCTCTCCTTCACATTGCAGAGGGACAATCAACACCTCCTGCACACAGAAGTACCATGTCCATGATCAAACAATTATGAAAGCATGCACAAATGTAGGAGCAGTGACTCCCCCTTACGTACATGTTGCCCATGTCGTGGGACTTGAGTCACAGAGGCATCTCTGCACCATGGTGGTACATATCTGAGCCCAAAAGAAGCCCTGTTGTCAGTTGTAGGTCACAATTGACAGCCAAAATGGAATGATTTGGGACACATGTGAAACGCCGAACAGTAGGATACTGTACCAACTGTGACACACAGAGAATGTCGCCGAGTGCAACAGGGGCAGTGGAAGGTGTCCTTCCAGTGCATGATGGAGAGGGTACAAGCAAGCAGAAACAGGCACATGGAAGAGTTGAATACTACAGACTTCTTTTTACCACCATGTCAGTATCAGCTACATGCTGATGTAGACAGCCCCAGGCCACAGACTCAGACACCACCAAAGTTCAACCAGAGAGTGTCCATGACTTTCGTGGCACAGAGTTAGTAACGCAAATGCAAAAACAACAATTGATGGACAGAATGCAGAACAATGTCATACATTCACCCCAGTACAGAGATCTGGGCCTAAATCCATCGTTTTTTTGCACTCCACACCACCCCATGTCAGACATAGCCACATGCAAATCAGCCTTGACCCTGTGCCTCATGGGAACAGTCCAGCCCGAACTGCCAAGCCATGTCTTTCCTGGACCGGAATCAAGCATCCAAGGACCGGTTTCTGGCTATCAGCCATCATCAGCCTGGATAGCTTGACTCCAGTGGTGTGGAGAGCATGAGACTCACGTCTGAGCATACCCATCCCACTCGGGGTGACAAATGCAAAAACAACAATTGATGGACAGAATGCAGAACAATGTCATACATTCACCCCAGTACAGAGATCTGGGCCTAAATCCATCGTTTATTTGCACTCCAAATGTATGAATGTATGACATTGTTCTGCATTCTGTCCATCAATTGTTGTTTTTGCACAGAGTTAGTAACACCAGAGCTGGAGGGGATGCAGTCTGCGATGAGGCCTGTACAATGATATGAACTCTGCCATGAAGAGATCAAGACAGAGTTCCAATTGTGTGACCTACTCGACCGCAGTAAGGGCCAGAGGCAGAGGTCAGCAGTGGCCCACAGCCACGTGTCATCGGATTGCAATGCACAGAGTTAGTGGCACCAGTGCAGTCGTTGGTAGTGTTCGATCACCTCTGTAACAGGGATCCTTTTTTCCTCCGGACTGAACCGTATCTTCCTCCTATTCCTCTCCTTGCATACTGTGACATGAACTCTGCCATTGAGAAATCAAGACTCAGTTCCAAATGTGTGACCTACTTGAAAGGAAAGTGTAGGTCAGAGGTAGCAGTCAGCGTGGGTCAACCGCTGTCCAGCCAGCTCCTCCTGGATCTCTAACACACAATGTTGGAATGGCATGGGGAGAAGATTTGTGGCTGACGGAGGTAATGGCACCAGAGCTGAGTGGGTGTGCTGCCTGCGACGATGCCATGTCCTGCCTGGTACGGACTGCATTGGATTGGTGTGAGGCCTGCTGGACCGCAGTGTAGGCCGTAGCCCGAAGTCAGCAAGGTCCCACAGACACGTGTGGTTGGAATGCTATTCACAGAGTTGGTGGCACCATATCGAAGGGAGTATAGTGATATAAACTCTGCCATGAAATATGTGCGTAGATTCATGCCCTTCTCATCATCGCGTCCCGTATCCTGTGATGCGGGACGCGATGATGAGAAGGGCATGAATCTACAACCCCCTAAAACAGTGGCCCACTGCCAGAACCTAGGGCTTTAAAAAAAAAACTGAAAACGCAGGAATTACATTAGCGATTACACCGAGAAGTACACACATCAAATCGATACAGAGCGGTAGCAGTGTAGATCCAGACAGCTTCCATCTCATTATAAACAAAGCAAGGAAAAGCTTCCCGGCTTTTTTCAGAATATTCATTATAGATATCCTCTGGAATCGCGACAAGTGGAAGGGCAGGCCTATTAAAAAAAAGGAGTCTACATATAAAATTTGACATCAGGTCCCTTTTAATCCAGATTTGCTTAATCTGGAAAATATACCCGCATGAAAAACTCTTCAAGAATAGACAAGACAGCATTTAGTGGTAAAACAGAAATCCTGAGGAAGGCATTTGCCGAAACGCGTTGGTGATTTATTCTGCACATCATTACCAGTGACCTTGTTATTTTTGCTTCTTAATTATTTTGTACATCACTATCAGTTCTTCTGATTAATTTGTCTTTTGTGGATCATGTACCAATTGTTGAAATACTGATAAAATGTGATAAATATGAGATGAAGTCCAACTTGAAATATACAGATTAAGGACGGCACTCTATCTGTTGGACTATTGGATGCAAGAATGTGTTTATTAAATGTACATGTCTAATAAATAATTATTTACAAAATATATTTTTTGATAAAAGAAAAGAAAAAAGATTAATAATAAAAATTATATTTTTCTACAAGTTTGGTTGATTAATTGTTTCTCTTTAGTGCTAACGCATAGATTGATTTGTGTACCCATGCACTGAACCCGGTGCTCTTGTTAATTTTTCTAAAATAAAAAAAAATAAAAAACGAATAATGCACACTGCCTGTGTAGTTGGCGACGACATTGTTGAAGAGTCCCCGGTAGTCCACTATTGCCTGCACATTGATGGAATGCGTGTGCTTTCTGTTGCGGTAATTGTGTGCAGTTTCCGCAGGGGGTACAAGTAGGTCATGTGTGCAGTCAATTGCCCCCAACACATGCGGGAAGCCATCTATGCCATAGAAGCCTTGCTTGGTCCCCAGCTCTTCCTGCGCAGTGTGGTGGAAGTATAGGTACTGGGGTATCAAGCTGATGATGGCACCCAGGACAGGTGTGAGGAACTTTGATAGGGCTGACTGTGAGACTACTCGGACTCTGGCGGTTGTTGGTTGGAAGGTGCCAGAGGCCAACAGGTGCAGCACAGCCAGCAGCTTTGTCTGTGGAGGGATGTTGGTTGTTTTTTTTTGTTTTTTTTTGCAGAGTTTTATATAGCGCGAACTAGACCCGAACCGAATCAGGTATCAGAGCGCTTTACATATTTTCCAGTTACGTTACATGAGAACACACTTTCATTTTAGGCACGGGGAGATTAAGTGATTTGCCCAGAATCACAGGAGGTTTTGGCGTCGTTACCGAGACTCAAACCCAGATCCCCAGGTCCGAGGTCGAGCGCCCTAGCCGTTAGGCCAACTCCTGTCCGCTGTGTTGGTACTGTCAGCCTGCGGGCAATGATGGTCAGGATGCGGAGGATGGTTGTCCTTTTGAGCCTGTAGTGGGCAATGACATTCTCTGGTGATAAGTCTCTGAGGCTGGTGCGTTTCCTGAAGGTCCTCTGTCTTTGTCTGCGCTGCCTCTGTGGTGGTCCGGGGAGGTGTGCAGGAGGGGGGGTGGCAGGTCTGGGGGTTTTGGTGGTGGGTGTTGTGGCCCTGTTGGAGCTCCGAGCTGCATGATCAGTAGCTCCATGGCATCTGTTGTTTTTCAGGTGGGGATCTTGCCTGGGCTCCCTTTTCTGGTGCAGGTTGGCATCTGACTTTACACCAGGTCAGAGCAGGTGTTAATTTCCTGCTGCTAATGTGCCTTTTCGCCTGTTTTGTGGTCTTATCTTCGATCTGGCTGGTCGTTGAGAATGTTGCGAAGTGGTGTTGTTGCGACTTTTGCATAGGAATGCCTACTCTGCATCTCATTAGAATTAGTTGCGGGGGTCATCTGTGGAGATGTTTTTTGCGGCTGCTATCGCAGGAAAACTGGTGATATGGGCTGTTAGCTTGTGAATGGGGCGATAAATTTATTGCCACTTTGGCTGCGATAAAGTGCTGAAAACTCAGCAAAAAATCCTTGCGAATATGCCCCAAGGTTTTGACTACAGAATGTTTCAGTATTGCAGATCAGTGTAGCGTCAGTAGATGACCTTTAATAGATTACGGGAAGATCAACCTCACTGCTGCATTTTGCACAATCAGTGGACGATTTACCAGAAAGTGTGGGAGTCCAAGGTACAGAGAATTCCCAGTAGTCAAACCCTGAGGAGATATGGGCATTAACAACAGTTTTGCAGTAAGCAAGTAGAAGAAGTGAAAGGATCTTTTAAGAAACCGTACAATGTGAAAGCATATTGCCACAAACCCAAGAAAATGATAGTTTGTCATCGACTATGATGTCCATATTTCTAGCTCTACTTACCGGGGCGGGCATGGGTCCTAGTTCTGCTAGCCAACATTTGGGAGACAAAAACTGGGAGGACTATCCAAACACCAAGATCTTAGTCTTGGATTCATTCAGTTGAATACAATTTCAGTGCCTCCAGCTAGAGAGCATTTTCATACATTGACAGAAGTTAAACTAGGTAGAAGTAAAATCTTTTGGGATAGAGACAACCATCTGTGTATCATTGGCGTAAGAGAAGATATTGAAACCAACAGACCTGACTAACTATGCTGATGGTGGGATGATGGAAAGAACCCTGAGGTTCTCCAGAGTTTAAAATTGTTAAAACAGATACATCTATGCTATGATTACAGGGCATTTAGCTAATAAAATGGCCTCAAAAATAGCACCTTGTGTCACAAAGTTAGTTAATCATTCTTTATGTACTGGAGAATTTAATGACAATGTAGAGAAATCAACAATGATTCCCTATTAATGAAAAGGGCATCATGGATGCTAATGCACTACATTACACTATGGCCCCATCGCAGGGTTGCAAATTATTATTAAGAAAATAGCTGGTGTCCTACTTAAGGATTTCCTAGACATTTATCATAGACCCATTCATCTTTCAAGATTTAGACCATGCCAGAGTGTTTGTTACTTTTCTAAATGATGGGCTTGCAACGGGCGATGATGGGACTTGCTGGTTTTGTTGGATCTGTGAGCTGTGTTTCACACTGTGGACTTCAACATGAGTCTCCCAAGAGTGCAGTTTGAGGCCACCATGTTAGCCCCAGCAATAAAATAATCCAAATCCTTCCTGATTCGGAATTGTTCAATCATCTCAAGTCATAGTGCGGTTCTTTAGGATTCACCTCCATCTCCTGTTCCATTCATTGTATTTATGAAACCATTGTTTTTAATCATCCAGTTCCAAAGGGTTTGCAATATCACTCCTACAGTGATGAAAAAGCCCTGATGATTATTTTGGCATCTTAAAAAGTGGATTTGAGGATCTTGCCTGCTGGATAAGAAATAGCATTCTGAAATTGAAAGACACAAAAAATCAAATATTAATGAAGGATTCTGACCACAGGATGATGATGGGCAGTGATCTCCCACAGTCTTCATAAACCTAGCAATTTCTAAAAAATAGCAGGGAATTTGTGTTTGCCTAGACTTTCGTTGGAATTTTGAGACTCATTGGGAAGGGGGTTCATTCAGCTCTCTTCTGCTTCGGACAACTTAAGCAAACCTTACCATTTTAGACCCAACACACTGCAAACCAGTTGTGGGCTCATTAATAAACTCAAAACTCGATTATGCCAGTGCTACTTTGATTAGATTAGCTGTAGAACAGATTAGTATGTTGCATTTTGTCTAAAACATGGCAGCTAGGACTGAATAGGCAGGTTCTATAGCAATGTGGCCAGTCTTTAAATTCTCCACTGGCTACCCATGGCCCAAAAAATTACATTTAAACTGGCATATTTGGTTTTCAAATGCCGTAGCAGTACTGCCCCAGTTTATTTAGAAAAAATCTCCTGTGACTTTCATCCACATGGCAGTTCAGATCAGACAGTCAGATGCTGATGAAGATTCCACTTACAAATCTAGACTTGAAAGCGATCAGAGATTTGAGTTATTAGGATTACAAATATGGAACTCTCTGCCAGATAATATTAAAACCAAGACCATGTTATTAGGTTTGTGGGACACAGTCAAGATGTGTAATTTCTAGCTATGTTTTCTGAAGAGACCAGTCTCTTTCATTTCTTTTCTTTTTCTCTTACTTTGATGAGCTATGACTTGTTAATAGATGTGTAGCCAAATAAAAGAAAGGCGCCTAGAGACAATGAATTTTGTATCAGAAGCCGTAAAAATAAAACAACTGAATAAATAAACAACTAGGCTAAAGAAAGGAGAATAACAATTTTAGATTTCTAGCCAAATTCTAAAAAGGTGAGCTATTAGGTCCTTCGAAATGCCTACAGATTTGGGTTGACGATGATATAAACTCACACTTTGCCAACAATGCCTAATAATATGGTTGCTTCTTACCCTCCTATTCAGAAAGCACTTCAGAGCATCGGCTGGGGTATGAAGTGCTATGGAAATGCTACATTGCATTCTTGTCCGCTTATGTTGCGTGTAAAGCCTCATTCGATCACAAAGAGATTTAACACTCATCTTTCCAATCGTAAAAAGCACAAAAGCCTGTGTTTTAAATACAGATAAATAAAAGTACAGCAAGCGGTTGGGTGAAAATTGTTTATGAAGAACGTTTGAGGTAAACTGGAGAAATGAGATATGGTGAGGACTGCTCATATGGAGAAGTTGTGTCTTTCTGTATTTATAAAGACTTTTCCACCCGATTACATGTCACCTACTCATGCTGTAAAACCAGGTGTCCTTGACCAACTCAAGAAGGATAAAAGCTTGAGTCGACCATGTCAGGATTTAAGCCAACATGTGGGATCACAGAAATTGCAGAAAATAAGAAATTAACTCACTCAGCCGTCTTACCAAGTACCAAGTCTCTGTATTACTAAACAAACAGAAGTTTGAGGTGACATCTCCAGGGAAGGAGTGGTGAGTGGTGGTAACAAGTGGTGAGATGCGCTCCTAGATATCACTAAATACCCAGGGACTTGAGGTGGAATTTAGGATGAAGAAGGTGGCTAGTGGAGAGAAGTGATCTTAACTAGAGAAGTGATCTTAACTATCGATGTTCGTAAAGAATATGGTCGAATTGGAGCGGGAATTAAAATCAGTATATAGCCAGGAGTGTTAGCACAGAGATAGGTTCTGTCTATTAATGATGCTACCACAGCATGTGATCAGCCCTTAAGAATGATGTTTGGTGAGAAACCTTCATATTGAAAGAGGTCCTACGAATGGCTGCACAGGAGCTTGTGGTAAAATCTCAGCGAGTTGGGGAATGGACATTGGGCAAAGAGTGTTTCATGGAGATCATCTCCTGCCTGGATGCAGATACAGATTTTGAAGCCTGACTCAGGCACCCAGAGAGCAGGAAGGCGGCAGCTGCTGCCTGCAGCCTCTGCTTCCATTCCATTTCACTGAGGGTGGTGTAAAAAAGATTGAATGCCCTTACAGTGGGCGTTCCCTACTGCACACACACAATGCACTTGAAGAGGATGGCTCCATCCTCTGAGCCCAACTTATTCACAAGGAGGCAGAATGAGATGGAAGAAAACAATTAGCGTGGCACCGTGGCCAGGGCGACTGACGCTGGAATCTCTGGCTCGCGGTTCGATCACCGGCGGCAGGTCAGCCAGCACCGTGTGACTCTGGGCAATAGCTTGCTTAATCTTCCCTACGGCCCACAGCGCCGGGATGCCTTCGGGTAGCTGTTCGCGCCTTACTAATACTGGATTTACATTTACATTTTTACTTACCATATCACCCTTATACCAGGAAACAGTAGGTGCTGGCTCTCCAGAGATGGGTACATCCAGGCGCAGCTTGTTACCGGCCACCACCACAATGGTGTTAGTGTGAGATGTGCCCTGGCAATCCAGATGGATTTTAGGAGGTTCTTGAAGGAGAAAGGAGAATAAAATAATAGAAAAGACAGATTTAGCACGCACATGTCAGAGAGGATGGAGTTACAAATTTATTATGATAACATTAGGAGGCAAATGTGTAGCTAGCCACAGTAACCAGGCTATCAACTGTGAAACCTAGAGACCTTTTACCTGCTCTATTCTAATCTAGTTCTGCAATTGACAATCATGTCAAATAACAGTGCCAGCTTTAGTATTCAGGTCTATCTAAAAACTGACAATTGACATTTTCATGTATCGTTTCTGACACAATGGCACAATGGCATACTTTTCTTAGCATTTCCCATAAATAAGGCCACACAAGTTTATGAACTTGATGTCAGCAAAGCTCTGTTAACGGACATTCCCTGTCTAATTTCATTAAATTATCTATCACAAGAAGCCCGAGTATTGATTATGAAACTATTTCATGGTTGATGATGAATCAGCAAAGGTTTTATCACTCACCATCCCTATAATGGAGGTCCGGGAGTAAATGCAGATGTGTGAGGGGAGCAATGGTTCTCAGCCCTTTTGACCGAAAGCAAGTTTGTTCATTGTGTGCCCTATCATATTGGTCCGTTCATGGCCTACCTTAAAGGTAAGCCAAGGATGGCCTACCTTGGAAAATCAATATGAGCTACTTCATCCTAAATGTCATGACCATTCATAGTGCTACTACTGCATTCATCTATGCCTTTCATTACATCTATGTTCAGTACTGGGGTATGGAAGCGAAATGAGGCCTTCCTCTTGTTGATGACCTCATCTAGTTATTGGTTCTAATCTTTATTTGGTGACCTGTATCCTACAGCTGTGCACATTAACTGAAACTTGTTTGCGACACCCCTTCTAATTTCATCTGCACGTGCCTTGTGATTCTAGCAAGACTGAATATGGACCCTCCGATTTAGATTCACTCAAAGGGAAACAGCTATGATCATTTCAAGAACCTGTGCTATCCAGGCACTTCCTGTGAAGGACCACCAGGAACTAGAACTTTTCTTGCCCCTCTGTTTGGGAAAACCGTACCTTTACGTTTCTATTTAAAGTAGTGAGGTGATAGACATGGAGTGAAGTCTTCGTGAAGGCCTGCGTCATACCTCTCAAGTAACCCTCATTTGGGCAGTGCGCCATCCTCCACATAACCATTGCCACCATCTGAACAAGTGATTTCCTTTTTTGTCTACAACCGGTTTACCCACTTGCAATGCCGACCAATCAGCACCAACCTCATAAACTGGTTCATCTCTATTGACTACAACAGGATTACCCTGCCAGCACTCCTGCATCACCCGGCTAAAATGGCTCACCGCTATGCATATCAAATACATTACCTTCAGAGAACGTGCGGCACCTCCTCCTAAAGTGGTTTATCACGGTCTCCAATTTGGTCACAATCTCTGCACAACCCTTCTAAAATGAACCTGAATACATTTTCTTAATCACTTCTACATCACCCTCTAAAAAATGAATTATCTTCTTAAAATGGTTTCTTTCAGTCGACTTCAATATGATACAGCTCCCTTTCTACCATGATTAACCTTCTTCTACTCTAATGGGATTGTGCTTCCACAACACCTGCGTTATTCTTCTAAAATGGATTATCTTCATTAATTCCAAATGGATCTTTTTTAGCACATCTGTACCATCTTCATCTCTACTGAGCTCAAATATATCAGCCTTCCAACCAACCAGCATTAACCTAACTAAAAGGTTCACCTCCCTTGACTTTAATAATATCCCTTTGCCAGTCACCTTACTTTGCCCTCTCTGGACAGTCAGCTGGATGTGAGGTATGTTGCTGCTACCAGTTAAAGAAAAGCGCCTAGCTCTTCTCCCTTTCATCAGGAATGATGACATTAAAACATTGGGATTACAACCAAGCGCTTTCTCATTCTGCCCGGAATGACATTTTAATGACAACTTTTAAATGTATAAATAAAAAATTAACAAAACTTTCTGAAAGTGCCATACCTTGACGGGGGACGAAGTCAACTTTAATCTCTGTGCAGAAGAAAAAGAAGAGGAGTATGTTAGCATCCCAGGAGGAAGCAACAACCACTGATTTTAATACATAGAAACCCCACTTGTAAGCTCACCCAGGAAGTTGAGTTTGGCAGACAGGTAAAGCGCGAACCCGTCGGGCACGAAAGTGTAGTCGGCCTCGTCCTCTGGCCGGACATCGTCAATCACCAGCTTGTGGATCCTGTGTGGAAGAAAGAGCGGTGTTATGGCCCTGTGCTGCCTGCAACTCTTAGAGGCTATCTCATTGGCAGACCAGGTAGATGTGACAGGATGGGGAAGCTTCCAGCTGGGACACCTCTGCCAGCGTCCAGTTGTGACAGTCCTGCTGGCTCCCAGCTGAGGCAGGGCCACTAGCTTCCAGCTGTGGCAGAGCTGCCAACAGGTTAACTGTGACAAAGATCTCCACTTGCAACTGTGCCAGGGGAGCCAGCCTGCACCTGTGACAGTGTGGCCAGATTCCTGCTGTAACAGGGCTACTGGCCATCAACTATGCTGGGCGTGCCAGCTCCCATGCCAGCCTGTATCTGTGACAAGGAGGAAACATCCATTACAACGCAGTCATTACAATGACCTACCTTTACAACCCAACTCTTACAACGCAACTGCTTTTACATTGCATGCCAATACAATGCATGACTTTACAACACATGTCACTACAACGCATGTCATTACAATGCATACCATTACAACGCATGCTATTACAATGTATTATAAGGTAAATAGTGGAGATTTCTTTAGTATTAGGGTGGGTATGGGTTTTGGGGTTCATGGGAATAGTCATTTTTACCCCTACACTAACCAACACTTTCCCTACTGTTGCACTCACTGGAGTGGGAATAGTAATTTCTACCCCTACGCTATCCAACCCTTACCCTACTGTTGCCCTAAAAGTATTATGCGTTGTAATGGTATGCGTTGTAATGAAATGCTATGTAATGGTAGTATTAAAAAATGCTATGTAATGGCATGCTTTGTAAAATCATGCTATGTAATGGTAGTTGCGATGTAAAGACTGCATTGTAAAAGTAGGCATTGTAATTGCATGCGTTGTAACGTCATATATTCATGACAGGGTGACCAGCTTCCTGCTGTAGCAGGCCTGCCAGCCCTCAGCTATGCTGGGCACCTGTGATAGGGTGGCCAGCTTCATGCTCTAGGAGGGCTGCCGGCCCTCAGCTATGGCAGGTCTGCAGCTCTCAGCGGTAAGAGGCCTGCAGCTTTCCCCAAACAATGAATGTGCAGTACATTAGCAAATGACAAGATATGACTGTTTCAGACTTCCCCGAGTTACTTTTGGTGCAGCAGGAAACCATCAGTGTGAGCTGGCTTTTAACAGTTCACATGCAATGGATCTTCACCAATGAAGCTTTCTCTCAGCAACTAAATTATTGAGACCCCGACAACGAAAGTTTCCCCCAGTCAGTTCATGTACTATGGGACCTTACCAGTGACGTTTTCTCTCCGCTATTAAGTTGTTGCGACCCCAGCAGCGTAAGTTTCCAATCAGTTAATGTACTATGGGATCTTGGACCTTATCAGTGAAGTTTCCCTCTGCTAGTAAGGTATGGAGACCCCAGCAGTGTAAGTTTCCCTTAACCAGTTCCTGTAGTATGGAATCTTAACAGTGACTTTTTCTCTCCGCTATCAAGTTGTTGCGACCCCAGCAGCATACGTTTTTCCCAATCAGGTCATGTACTGTGGGATTTTACCAGTGAAGCTTTCTCTTCACTATTAAGTTTTTGAGACATCAGCAGCATATGTGTCCCCCAAATCAGTTCATGTACTATGGAACCTTACCAGTGAAGCTTTCTCTTCACTATTAAGTTTTTGAAACCCAAGCAGCGTAAGCTTCCCCCAATCAACTCATGTAGTATGGGATCTTAACAGTGAGGTGTTCTCTCCGCTATTAAGTTGTTGCGACCCCAGCAGCGTAAGTTTGCCCCAATCAGTTCATTTAATGTGGGACTTTACCAGTGAAGCTTTCTCTTCACTATTAATTTTTGAGACATCGGCAGCGCAAGTTACCCCCAAATCAGTGATTGTACTATGGGATCTTACCAGTGAAGCTTTCTCTCCACTATTAAGTTGTTGCGACCCCAGCAGCGTAAGCTTCCCCCAATCAGTTCATGTACTACGGGATCTTAACAGTGAGGCTTTCTCACTGCTAATACGTTTTCGAGACCCCAGCAGCATGAGTTTCCCCCAATCAGTTCATGTACTATAGGATCTTAACAGTGAGGCTTTCTCTCAACAATTAAGGTATTGAGACCCTAGCAGTTGCCATAGTCGTAGGTAAGACTAGCTGTTTGGGACGTGTTTATTATGCGGGCAGTCTTGCATAGATCCTGATTATTAGCTAACCAACAGTATGCAGAATCCCAGTTATTTTACATGTCTGTCCTTGTGGAGTTAATCCACACAAACAAGTAATATCTCTCACAAGTGCTGTTTGGTGCTGGATTGATTCTGCGATTTTCTCACAATTTAACTTTGAAACTTTTTAGTTGTGAGTTTGAAACTTGATGAATTTTCACAACCTTTTGTTTTTCTGCAAACAACTTAAACGCCCTGATTTTAACATGAAAGCCCACGTGCAGAACACTTCTCAGACTACTGCTAGTAATCATGGTGGTCACAAGAATTATAGGCAGTTTGTAAAACTTTCCAACGTTGCCCACCTCTCAGTTCAACCAGGACAACTACTTCAAATCGTATTTAAGGATCAAGGCTGAACATTGCCATCAATTTTCAGTAAGTTGGCACAACATCATGCCAGCATTTATAAGAAAGTCTATCTTAAATCAAAGTCTGTCCTTGCCCTGCATTGTGTTGTAGCACTTACATAGCGCTTCATACCCATGTCAGAAGTCATGAAGTACTCTCATTTGCATGAGGACCCTGGATGCCCGTTTTGGACTCCGGATTTGAAGAGGGTATGGGGTGTAGAAGACCTCTATGAGAGGTGCTGGATGAGGTGCGGGAGGTTGGGACATGTGTTCTAAACATGATGCATCTGTCTCGCTGTGGTTAAGCATCAAGCAATGAGGAGTGGAGTGAGAATAGATGATTTGTGTATGCAGATACCTACTTGTTTATTTGCCAATTGTAAACATGGCGAGATCGGGTTTTAGTGCTCTCTGGAATTCAAGTTCGTTGTCAATTACCCTTATGCTCGCCAGTAGAGCATTTCCTTTCTCAGGGCCTGATTACGAGTTTGGCGGTCCTGGAGCATGTCGCCATGCCAGTGCCCTGCTCCAGGACCGCCAAACTATACCACCGGCTTCCTGCCAAGTTAAGAGTAATCTCGTGGTCTGGAGGGCGGTCCATCGGCGTTCCCACGGCGGTGTGGGAATGCCAAAGCCTGTCCCTGCACGGACTGTCAAGTACATGCCATGTATTAAGGGGGGTGACTACACACAGGGGGCATAACATGTGCCCCCGGCATTCACACCATGGTCACGAGGCAAAAGTGGGCCCTGCAGTGGCATCGCCAAGCATACTGCAGCCTCAAGACTGCCGCAAAACCGAAATGGATCTCTGATTTCTGCAAGTTGCGGCGGTCTCAAGGCCGTCCAACCGTCCAACTTGTAATAGGGAGGTCAAACCGCCAGTGCAGCAGTACCCCCATTGCCACCTTGCCTAACGCGGTCCATCGGACCACCGCAGTCATTTTTAGGCCCTCAGTCATAACTGAAATGGAGTGTTTCCTGTACAAGATTTCTTGAAGGGAGGGACAACCAGGAGTGGGATCAGACTACAGATAAGTGGCCTAGCTTAGTTTGGGGGGTATGTACACATTTTCTGCTGAAGGAAGCAGATCTGTGGTTGACAAAATGAGCTGGGCAAATTACTTTGAAGGAGAGCAGATGAAATGCTGCAGATTCATGAGCTCCTTAAACCCGGCTTGATGCATATTGGCAAATTTGGAGAGATTTGTAACCTGGGTTTCATTTTCAATAAGCATAACTGAAGATATACACAGTAGTCGTCAAAGCCATCTCTCTAATGTAGACCAGTGTATCATCAACATAGGTCTTGCACCCAACTGGAAAATCTCTGAATATTTAAATTAGAGAGGCTAAAGAGAGTTTAAATTAGAGCGGCTAATGCCCGTCAAGTGTCACACATCAGGGATAAGGGACTAAGGCAATGTTCACTAACTATGGGTTGCGATCCACTGGTGGATCGCCTGCTGAATTTGGTGGGTCACGAAAGTCCGAGCGGTAAATAAAGATGCCTTTAAATTCTGGGCCTCATTCACAAAGAGCCTCTGCAGTCGTGGCGGAGGCTCCACAGTCACGGAGGAATCTCCGATATGAGAACTACAGTGCAGAGCCTCCATCCCAACTGCAGGGCCTCAGCCATGGCTGCAGAGCCTCCGACCACAGCTGCAGAGCCTCCGACCACAGCTGCAGAGTCTACGTCATGGCTGCAGAGGTTCCGCCACGGCTGCAGAGTCTCCGCCACGGCTGCAGAGGCTCTGCCACAGCTGCAGAGGTTCTGCCACAGCTGCAGTCTCTGCCACGGTTGCAGAGGCTACCACCACAGCTGCAGAGTCTCTGCGACGGCTGCAGAGGCTCCGCCACGGCTGCTGAGGCTCCCACCACAGCTGCAGAGTCTCCGCCACGGCTGCAGAGGCTCCGCCACAGCTTCAGAGTCTCTGCCACGGCTGCAGAGACTCCCACCACAGCTGCAGAATCTCTGCCACGGCTGCAGAGGCCCCGCCACGTCTGCTGAGGCTCCCACCTCAGCTGCAGAGTCTCCGTCACGGCTGCAGAGGCTCCTCCACGGCTGCAGAGTCTCCACCACACCTGCAGAGGCTCCGCCACGGCTGCAGTTGCTCCCACCACAGCTGCAGAGGCTCCGCCACAGCTACTGAGTCTCTGTCATGGCTGCAGAGGCTCCGCAATGGCTGCAGAGGCTCCGCCATGCTGCAGAGGCTCCACCACGCTGCAGAGGCTCTGCCACGCTACAGAGGCTCCACCACGCTGCAGAGGCTCCGTCACGGCTGCAGAGGCTCCATCACAGATGCATAGATTCTGCCACGGCTGCAGAGGCTCCGCCACGGGTCACAGTGGTCAGTCCCACTCCCTGGTACCACATGGGGCCAATGAGGAGCCTGTTTAGGGTCCTGTGTTCGAATAGTCCTATTTTCTTGTGTACCGAAGATTCTGATTCAATTGAAGCTTGGCCTTCTTCCCCAGGCAAGCACTGTGATTGGTGATGCCGCCATGGAATCTGCCCACCTCCTCCAGAACCGGTGATGGTGCTCTGGGCACTGATGTCAAAGCCATAGTCATGGAAGGTCAGGCTAAGGGCGCACAAGACAAGTACCCGAACTCAAAAGCTAATTCCATGCTGACTTATTACCACCTGAAGGGTAAAAGACCCCGTGCCACAGGGGCTGCAGGGTCCTGTATTGCGCTACTGCTTTCTTCACAAGCACTGAGACCACTAGTCCGCCCTTAAGCAAAAGGAGATAGCACCATCAGAATCTACACCTTAATCTACTAGGTGACCACAGCAGCAAAGAGTGGAGTGTTCTCAAACAAGATATGCACAAACAGGGTCTTGTAACAAATTAATCAGTTGGCTTAAGGTTAAGACTGGTAATAGTTATGTCATCAGTAGAGACACGTGACAAAGTTTAGAACACAGAGGGCCAGATGTACAACCCTTTTTTGCGGCCGCAAACGGGAGATCCTCCCGTTTGCGGCCGCAAAAAAGGGTAATAGCATGTACAAATGCTATTTTGCGAGTCACTGACTCGCAAAATAGCATTTGCGACTCTCGCAATTAGGAAGGGGTGTCCCTTCCTAATTGCATATCAACATGCTATGTACTAATGTTTCGCGGCCGCAAAACACTCGCTGTTTACCACCTACTTCAATTAGGTGGTAAACCACTTGCAAAGGGGAAGGGGTCCCCAGGGGACCTCTTTCCCTTTATGAGTGTGTGTGGGAAAATACTTTTTAAGAGCAGGCAGTGGTCCCAGAGACCACTGCCTGCCCTTAAAAAAATGAAACTGAAAAGTTTAATTTTTCTTTTTTAAATGCAGCCCGTTTTCCTTTAATGAAAATGGGCTGTATTTAAAAAAAAATGGTTTATTAAAAAAGCAGTCCCAGACATGGTGGTCTGCTGACCCCAGCAGGCCACCATCCCTGGGAGGGCTGACATTCCCAACGAGTCGCAAATTGTGAGGCGCTAAATGAAATCTGGCCCAGAGTCATTAGGGAGAAACGTAGTGTATGACACATTTGGGATAGCACTCTTAGCTCGCAATCTCCCACCACCCTTATCCTTCTGTGTCCTTACCTGCCCTTGTGTGTCATGGTGAAGCGCTTGCTGGGCCTGATCTCCACTCCATTCTTCAGCCACTTCCCAGTTACCTTCTCATCGGACACTTCACACTTGAAGACGGCTTGCTCAGCTGCCTTGACCGTCAGGTCAGCAATGTCTTGGATAACTTCTAGTTGCTTCTCTGTATGGGAGAAAATGGACAAAAACAAATGAGGAAGGAGGAAGCCTAATATTGTATTTTATTTCTCCAATATATTTATTGTTATGTCCTTTACTTGTGTTTCTTTAACTACATTGTGGATCTGTCATATCCGGGGATAGGGAGAGAGTGAATATTAGCTTAATATCACATATCATTGCTGGTGCCTTCAAAGAAACAGTGGTATCAACAGTGCTAGAACATTCTAGCCTCTTGTGCAAAGTGGGTTGATGAAGGAACATGAATTAGGCATAGGCCTTGCCCACTGACCCATGGAGAGTAATATAAATCCATGTACACATTAGGAACAAGAAAGGTCACTGCCTAGGTGTATGTTGATTGAGATCACTTGCACCAACTTGTTATATCTGGTTTTGTTCTGTTTTTATTAATCAATTACTCCTAAATTATTGTACATGGAAAGTAGGAGTCAGCTATGAGTTCCTTCTTCTTGCCAAAGATAAGTGCATTGTAGATGAACCCATTGTACTGCTTGAGTCTTTCTTCTTCTCTTGCCTACTCATATTGGTGTTTGGTCCCTTATTTATGCAACAGAATTGTGCATCTTGCCACCAAGTATCTGGACAGAGATACCTAAAGGGCATTGTTCGAACAAAGCTGCGTTGACCTACGTGTGCCTATTGATCCAAAATAGCACCAGTATGTGTAGCCTCCTGGTCAGATGCAGGAGCTCTTCGAGTTGTGCATTAGCGCCTTGATGAAATGAATACTGTTGAGGTCAGCAATCTTTAGAGCATGCAAAATCTGAGCAAGTGCAAAAAGCTGCATAGTTGACCCAAGGCGCGTGGTAGGCAGGAGAAACAGACCTCACTCACAGGTATCATGCACTTCCCACACGGCCATTATAAAAACTGTCAAGAGACCATAGAGTTCTCCTGTTGGAGCCGAGCAAACAAAACATGAATCTGTTTTCATACTCAGATGTCCACCTACAGATGCCTTTGAACAATACCAGTTTGCTGCACCTGACAACAAAGTGTAATCCTTTGTCCTATGATCAAGTTGGAAACTGAACACAATATGAATGACACCTCCACTGACCCTGACTTAAAACTGATTAAATGTTAGCTGCAATCTCTAAGAACAAAACACCTTAAAAACTTTTTAAAAAATCACTCTTTTGTTTGTTTTTCCAGACTTGCTTTCTCTCTCTGTGTTGTTCTCCATCTATGGTTGCGCTATACAAGTTCCGCTGCATACATACAGCAAAATTTTAATAGTCATTTAGGGTTGTGGCAGAGCATGTGAATCAATATAACTTTGGAGCTTACAAGCTCCACCAATATTGCAGTTTCCCTGCCTCATATAGAGGTGAGAAACTAGGATTTCCCGCAGCGGAGCCACAGCTGGATCTGCCAGTGGAAACTCTTCATCTGGTGCCAATTCACCTCATGGCTGCCAGCTAATTGTGTTTGTGGCCCTGCCCTATAGTGATAGTCACCGTGCCCTAATTAGTGTCGAGCGACCATCACTAGATTCCCCTGCCTGGAATTGTCCTGGCAGTCCCAGCCTGGGGCAGCTCCTCTGCAATGGCGGGAGAGATCAGCCCCACTGGCTCAGAGCCACCTCACCGAAGTAGGACATGAACATGAAATGCAGCTGAGTGAGGGAGAAAATTGAAAGCAGAGTATAAATAAGACGAGGATAAAATAACAAAAAGAAATAAGCAAAAGAAGGGGCTTATGTTATGAGAAAGATAAGACAAGAAAGTTAGTTGGATCAAAAATATTGGAGCTGCTTGTGGAGGAACACCTCACAACACTACACAGGGGTTGACCATATCGACATAAAAGAAGAGATGACACCAGTAACAGATAAAACCCAAACCTCACAATTCCCCACATGAGTTGACATTGTTGCTGTACCTTCCACAATCAGCTCCCCTTCACACTGGCCGCCGTTGGTCATGACCTTGTACAGCCCGGTGTCTTCCTTGGTAGCATCATTGATGATCAGGATGTGTTTCTTCCCATCCTTCTTGAAGCGGTACTTGAAGGTCTCCTCGCGGGTCAGCTCCACCCCGTCTTTCATCCTGTGGGTGCGTAGCGCGTGCGTGGCAGAGGGGGAGGAGGACAACAAGGGCAGAAGGTACAAGACAATGTGAGGGAGTGATCCCATAGGTCTAGTCCATATTGGATACATGGTCTGTAGTAACCAAGCTCCAGAAATATAGAGAGCAGGGGGAAAGGTTACTACAGTAAACTACACTCATTCACACTTTTATCAAAACACTAGTTTTTCATATATCCAGACTTTTACCATAGGAAAAGTGCTGCTTACATTACTGTGCCAGGTCACACTACACAGCATAACACTAATGTTTTGGAGAGTAACCACTAAGCAAATCCAAGCCCAACACAAACTTTCAATCAACTCACTATGGACAACCTCTACCTCAGGCCATCCACTCGTTCATTATAAGCTACGCTTGGGCTTTAATAAGATATCCAACAACATTCTATAGCCATTAACACTAGAGACTATTCTTTCAATCTCAAGCTATATAAGACTTCAAATAAATCAAATAAATGAACAGGCAATTGATTCTCTCACCCAAGTCAAGAATAAAAAGTAATTTCCTTTGGCACATGCACTTATACGCATGAACATCAAAACATCTTCTTTAATCACGCTCAGTTTACTTCCACCAGCTGAAGCAAACCATTTCAAAGCTTAACAAGCTCTCTACTGGCTGCCCATAACCAAACAATGGTCCCTCCACTTCATTGATGCCTTGAAAGGGCGCCCACATAGAGAATGTGCTACAGGGCCACAACAATGGGGGTTAGTGCGATACAGATGTACATAACATAGTAGAAATCTAGGATTACCACACAAACATTGAACTCTGTGGTTTTAACTCTACAGTATTATCATAAATATACTGCCCAAACCTAGAGCGTAACCATAAAACTATTGCAACATATGGAATCAAGTCCACATCACTACAACACGAAGCATGCAATGTATACTGCTTTAGACCTGTCGCTTTACAATAGGAAGGCTGCACTAACCTATGGTCAATTCTGTGTTGTGACATAAACACTGCACTATGCGATATCAACCCTACAGAGAAATACTGCTGTACCTTATCAAATCGACAACATTATTATAAGATTGCAGCACTGTGCAGTGCGCCATATCTGCATTAATAGGTGAATGCTGTAATATACTGTGCAGTTCGACTTACTACTGACTTATCACGCCAAGCACAGTCTCAAAAAGGACTAGAGCTGCACAACTTATCACATGAGCTGTCCACCCTCCTAAGGGACGAGAGCATCACAAATTATCACAGGACCTGTGCCCCCTCCAAACGGTGTAGAGTAGCACAACTTACCACATGGCTTGTGCCCCCTCCTAAAGGACTAGAGCGGCATAACTTACCACAGGACCTGTGCCCCCTTCTAAAGATCTATAGCATCACAAATCATCACAGGACCTGTGCCCCCTCCTGAAGGTGTAGAGCATCACAAATTATCACAGGGTCCGTGCCCCCTCCTAAAGGTGTAGAGTAGCACAACTTACCACAGGACCTGTGCCCCCTCCTGAAGGTGAAGAGTGGCACAACTTACCCCAGGACCTGTACCCCTTCTGAATATCTATAGCATCACACATTATCACCGGACCTGTGCCCCCTTCTAAAGGTGTAGAGCGGCACAGCTTACCACAGGACCTGTGCCCCCTCCCAAAGGTGTAGAGCGGCACAATTTACCACAGGACCTGTGCCCCCTCGCAAAGGTGTAGAGCGGCACAACTTACAACAGGACCTGTGCCCCCTCCCAAAGGTGTAGAGCGCCAAAGCTTACCACAGGACCTGTGCCCCCTCCCAAAGGTGTTGAGAGCCACAGCTTACCACAGGACCTGTGCCCCCTCGCAAAGGTGTAGAGCGCCACAGCTTACCACAGGACCTGTGCCCCCTTCTAAAGGTGTAGAGCGCCACAGCTTACCACATGACCTGTGCACCCTCCCAAAGGTGTAGAGCGCCACAGCTTACCACAGGACCTGTGCCCCCTCGCAAAGGTGTAGAGCGCCACAGCTTACCACAGGACCTGTGCCCCCTTCTAAAGGTGTAGAGCACCACAGCTTACCACATGACCTGTGCCCCCTCCCAAAGGCGTAGAGCGCCACAGCTTACCACAGGACCTGTGCCCCCTCGCAAAGGTGTAGAGAGACACAATGTACCACATGACCTGTACCCCATCCTAGAGGGGTAGAGAGGTACAACTTATCACATGGCCTGTGCCTGCTCCTAGAGGTGTAGAGCGCCACAACTTACCACATGACCTGCGCCCCCTCTTCTGACACTTCCACCTCCAACTCCACCTTGTCTCCCACAAACATCTGCTGGTCCTCCAGGGGCCGTACAATTGTGACCGGGGGTTCTGTGCATGAGAAATGAACAGTGCAACATTAGGATGTGTATGCCAGCACATCTCAACTCCTCAAAGAGCATGGATGACGTCACGGTGTGGGTGTCATGGCGTGATGAACTCTGCATGGATGTGTGTTCCTGAACGCATGAAAAGCCGTGGAGTAACTAGGAGGAAGTTATGGTATGAGAAAATTATCGTGTGAGAATAAAGAAGTTGTGATTGTATGATAATCTAAAATGTTAATATGAGGAATCCATGTTGTGTGTGTGTGTGGTGAGGGAAGCACTGTATGAATGGGATGCAGTTATGTGAGGATGAGGAACTCAGAATATGAGTATGTGGAAGCCATGATGGGAGTACAACACATTCAAGGTTAAAGTATGAGTAAGTCATGGTGTGAGTTTGAGGAGGTCCTGATAAGAGCATATGTCCTGCTGTAGGTATGAGGAAGATCATGATATATAATGAAGTTACTGTGAGACTAAGGAGCTGAGGATGTGTGTATGTGGCAGCCATGATGCGAGTATGACACATTCATAATTACAATATGAGTAAATCATGGTGGTCGCATGAGGACCTCATGGTGAGGACCTTAGGAAGGTTAGATGTGATTCCGGAAATCACAATGTAAGAATGACAAGGTCTTGCTTTGAGTAAGAAGACGTCTCCTTTGCATAGGAGGAAGTCATGCTTTGAATGTGAGGTTGTGTTGTGAGTACAATGCAGTCATGCGTGAAGGGTGAGGAATGCACAATGTGAGTTGAGGAATGAAGATGTCAATTACAGTCGGAGCCTGAGGAATTCACAATCTGGATATGAGGGCATTTGATTGTGAGTATCATCAAGTCACAATTTCTGTAAGAAGTTGTCACAGAGCGAGCATGTGGAGGTCATGCTGGGTGCCTGCGGAATGCATGTTAATGGCAGGAGAAAGTCGGGATGTATGGCAGTAAGATGCCAAATCAGTTGTATATAGGGTGTCTCGCTCTGAAAGGCTAGTTGGGCTGAGGCAGAGTCAACCATAAGTCAGGAGAGTGCCAGGCAAGTACGATGGGGAGGAATCCGTCATCTGTGAAGCTGGTGCTTCCAAAGGGCCAGTGGGATTAGGGAAGGGTTATTTGGAACGTCCACAAGTCGGAGGGCTGGGGCAGATGTGTGCGGGATGAGGAGGGCAGGGAGAGAGCTGGATATATATGAGACTAGCTTCCATGAAAGGCTGGTTGGACGTTGGGGCAGTGGAAGTCAGTCAGAGCTGCAGGGCTGGAGCAGAGTCGGTCATATCTCAGACTATTTCCAGGCCTGTAGGGGTGGAGGCAGAGCTGGGTGGAGGGGAGCCAGTCATGCGACAGTGTTGCTTTGAAACAATGTTGTGTTACAGCTTGTTATATGTAGAGGTGGACAAACCTTGTAAGGCTCGCATGAGATCTGGCTTGGGTCTTCTCACAGGTGGACTGAAGACACTCCAAATAGCCAAGCCAGTCATCCCAGTCACTGTTTTTACCCATCTCTAGCAGTTTTAGAAAACGAAAACTACCAGAGAGAGTACCACATGGTAAATGGAAAATAAAAAGGTGGGTTTCTCCAACCAGGCTGATGTGCAGTTCTGCAAGTGTCTCACTGATCCCTGTAACAGGAGAGCAAGCTTATGGGAAGTTAGAGTCCTCTAATACTTGCTACTAAATGTAATTGCCGGCATTGATTATTATTTATTTATTATTATTATTACTAGTATCTTATTAGGTTCAGGTACTCCTTTGTATCCTTTTTGTTTGTTAAGGGGGGGTGGTGTGTGTAAAAATGAAGTGAGTTTTGTGTTTGCATTTAAAGGAGGGTGGTGTGTTGAGGCTTTGGATTGGGCTCCTGCATTGTTAACATTTGTGTGTATTCTGAGAATATTGGGGAGATTCTACTGTGGGCAGTTTATAGCTGGCAGAGTGCCTTATGCAAAAACTTGTCAGCTCTGGAGCATTCTATATCCTCTCTAACCATGCACTCAATGGCAGAATCCACGCCCGGCCACCAAAATTTGTTTTTTACAACAGACTTGGTACGTCTAATACCGAAATGGCCCTCATGACATAACTGTAGAATCCTATTCCTTAGACTCAAAGGAGTCAGCTCTTAAAATCATACCACCATCATATGATAATTCAGACCGGATCTCCCAAAAGGATTTAACCTTACTTGACAAATTCCTTTTGTTGGGCCACTGGCCCCTTATAAAACATAACAACCTATTGCAATAACATGTCATTCTTACACTCCTTCCCCCATTTCTCCTTCTTAACTTCAGGGCAATCGCCATCGGGCATCAAAGCAACATGACAATCATCCCACTTCTCATCCTCGCATTCTTCAAGTTGAGCTGGTCTACGGGATAACCAAACAGCGACCACGTTATCCTTGCCTGGCATGTAAATAATTTTATAGACAAAATCCTCCATCCGCATAGAAACACGAGCAATCCTGAGAATGTTGAGGGGAGTCTACTGCGGGAAGTTTATTGCTGGCATGGTACCTTATGGATTGTGTTGCCCTAGATCTGTACTTTAGGAAATAAAGAGACTTCTTCCAAAACGGATGGGTGTAATCTCAACATCATGTTTGGTCAAACAGACGATAACGTTGTTCTATATACAACACCATTGACCATATGTACCGTATACATGACCAGTTCACTCATGTGGGAGTCTTGCCAGGGCTTTGGGTGCGGGGAAATGTTCACGTTTAAAACTATTACATTTAACAGATAAAAATGCTGGAAAATAATCCAATTTGCTAGTGAAACAAGTGTTTAGGAAATAACTATTTTTAATCTGAAAGGGTCTTAATGATATATTTACATGATGTCTGCTGTATCAGTTACATTGAGAATCTTTATATGGCAAGACTCCTGCTTTAGTTCTTAGAACCAAGCCAGACCCCTGGCTCAGCTCTGGCTCTGGATCTAATCAGATTATAGAATGACAATGGGACAGTAAGGCCAGGGCACAGCCAGCCATATGTCTGAATAATACTTCTGAAAGTTTTTGTAGGGCTGAGGAAATCAGTCATATGTCAGATTAGTACATCTGAAAGCTAGTAAAGCTGAGGGAGAGTCAGTCATACATCAGACCAGTGCCTCTGCAAGTTTATCAGAGCTGGGCAAGAGTGAATCCCTTGTTAGGTTTCTGAGGGTTTCCAAATCTGAATCTCCACTTTCCCATAGCAACTTTTTTCCCCGAACCCATGCCACTCTCCTCCCTATACCTCCATGGTCAGAGGCTAGACAGTGGTACTGTACGACTGCCCAGTCCTATGCTCATGGCCTGGTAGGGGGCTGCAAGTCTCCATCATGGAGGAGGCAGTGTTATAATCAAAGAAAATTCCATTCTTTACCCTTGACAAAGAGCTGCGTGACGCACTTGTCCTCGCCGATGACGCACTCGTACTCTGCGTCATCAGCCAGGTTGGTTTTGTTGATGGTCAAGATGCGCTTCAGACCCACATTCTCAAAGATGTACCTGGGAAGGAGGCAAAGGTAAGATTATGTGTCAAGACTTCCATTATAAGCAATTTATTTCACCTGATATTGGGAAATGCCAATGGCTGAGGTTGGGATTCTTCAAAATCAGACAAAGAAAAACACTGGATGCATAGTTAAAAAATGTAAATCTCCTACATAAACATCAACTCTGCAGAAAGGGCACGGTCCAACGCAGGTGAACCAGTCTTCCAGTCCACTATCACTCTTAAGGCCTTAGAGTTTGGAGATGGGATACTCCGTAAAGAAACTAGCCAAATGGTCCGCCCACAATATTATACGTGTGTTTTAGCCTATGGTACTTGTGATACACCACGTTTGACAAAGTAGCCAATCTCTGAACAAGTCCATAGTACCAAACACAGCAGAGCAAATGAGACATAAGAAGGTCAAAATTGGAAGGTTCCTCAATTCTGGGAGACCCTATAGATCTTGCTGATATATTTACATGGTTACTGTAGGACCCTAATCAAAACACTTGGAAATAAATTCAAAAAAATGAAAAGTATGGCATCAAACACACCCACTGGTGTCATGCTTCATCATTGGCCATCTTATCATGCCACTGCATTCTCTAGTGGTGGGTCAGCTACACCAATGAGATAATTGAGAGCCAATATGGATGAAGTTTGGGATGGGAAACAGAGATTAAAAATTTCTGAAATCCTCACTAAGAGGATACCTTTATTAAATTGTGAGGGTAACAGGATGATTAAAAGTTTGAGCGATGCCTAGGTGTCGCCATCACTTCACAGGGTGTCCACAGCTTTCTTTAAGAGCAGGGATCCCTATTCTCTAGATGCTTAGATCACACATCATATACTTAAAGCTGGCATACAAACACACTGCACTCATTGATATATGTCTTTTCTCCTGCTAAATGAAGCTACACTTAGTCAGTCGGGAGGAGATTTGATGCTGCATAGGTGAATCTGCAGGGTGCAACCTTTGACGAATGTGTGACTACAAGGCCCTTGTTTACCTCCTCCATGAGGTTTTCCATATTTTAGCATAGGGACCACTTCAAATACACGCTGAATAAGTGTAGCTCCATCCTGTCAACCTCACAGTTTAATAAAGGTAGGCCCTGGAATTTTTAATCTCCGTTTCTTTTGTGTGGATCTCACCCTAACCTTCATTCATATAGGCTCCAATTTACCGAATTGGTGTAGTCGGCCCGCAAGTAGAGAATGCGGTGGCATATTAGGATGGCAGATGATGAAGCATGACACCCGGAGGGAGGCAGTGGCGTAGCTAGACCTTTGGCCGCCTGTGGTGGCCCCTGGGTTTGCTGCCCGTGGTGGCCATATGTAAGAGGATCCTACATTTGACCATACAAAGATATCACCAAGGTCTATAGGGTCTCCCAGGATTAGGGATCCTCACAATTTTGACCTTTTTATGTTTCATTCGCTTTGCTGTGTTTTGTACTATGTAAGGCAAGATGTGAATGCAGGCAGCCCACTTCTCCTCTCAGTCCCATGACCTCCTATGAAGATAGGGTGTCATTTGTTAGGTGTAAGCCCTTAGTACCTTCATTCTGGGCCAACCAATCCCAGGAAGCAGCATAGACTGCAAGCAGTAAACATACTTTCTCCAACGCGTATGGAGAAACTCATAACCTTACCAGATATGGTTACTTATACTGATTCCGCTTCTTCAAATTGGCGTTGACACACAACCTCACCAGACTTTTCAAGACATTGGAGGACGAGGTAAATACTACAGGGCAAACAGTACACTTTACAGGGACGGAATTACAAATGGCTATGAGGAGGACTAGTAAAGAACAGACAGTCTTGAGTACAGGGGCATAACACAGGCCCCCGCAGCCCCTGCGGTGCGGGGGGCCTCAAGCTCCAGGGGGCCCCATCAGCACAGCATTCTGGCTACAGGGCTCCTGATTGAGCCCAGAGGGGGGCCCCCGAGCTGGCTTGCAGGGAGGCCCCCTCAAGGTTCGTTACGCCAGTGCTTGAGTACGTTCCGTGTTAATCCCCTTTCTAACGAAAAACGTGTCGGCTTTGTGGGTAAGAACAATAACAACCAAACAGCAGTATGAAAGAATAAAAAAGACAACTGAGAACATTTCAACATATCTGAAAGGACTTCATACATTTTATATTGGCGTGTGCTAGAGGCTAAGATTATATGTTTACACAATATGTAGGATCCAACTCAGCTCTCCTCGTCATTTCTTTTGATTATCCAGGCCATTGATTAACTCCCAGACCTTGCCTTGGTCCTTTGATTGCGAAGGGTCTTCCATTGTTGTTGTGGTGCAGAGTGGTCATGACACTGCAGGTAGTATGAGGCAAGAGGAGAAGAGCAACGGAGGTGCTAATGGAAAAGGAAGTCTGGTTGGCCATATCACCTCATCAACATCCTCAACATCAGCATAGCTTTAGATGTTCCAAGGCATACCAGGCAGTATGGCTCCCAAGAGCTAGATTTTGTAGGAAAGTCTTCAGCTATCTATATAGGAAATTGTGTAAAGTGACACCGCTAACTTCTTACAGGGCTCTCCAAGTGAAGACTAAACAAAACAGGGGAATAGCTACGAAAAAAGTCATAGGGCTTCTGGCACTCTCCTAGGAAAGGGAATCTCCAAAGATGCTTAACAAGCCCAAACCAAGCCCTACAGAGAACACTTACTTGGCACTTGGACGGATCTCAGTCCCATTCTTAAACCACTTGATTTGCAGGTCCGGGTTGCTAGCTTCAATGAACATTTTGATTTTTTGGCCCTTGTCCACCTGGTAGCAGTCTTCAAGTTTCTTTGAGATAGCTGGAATGGAAATAACAACGCCCATCAGGTAAGGAAAGGAGACTTGATGAGTATAGAAACAACTTACCTTGCAGACATTCCTAGCCTCTCACAGGTAACTTTCTGTGAGTCAAATAAGATTCCCCTGGCTGCAGATTGTATGTTCCAGAAACACCGCGCATGTAGTCGAGCGTCCACTGCTGATACTCAATCAAAGGAGCAAATGCTTTGACAGAAAGACATTGCTACCAGGATGGAGCAGCACTGAATATGCAGAATGTGTGGCTCGCTCGATGATGTGTTTGAGTGACAGGATGACACACATTGCACTCTTGTATGACGCATGCCAGTCCCTGCAGTGCCCTGCGAGCAGTTCCCTGCAGGTGCACAGCTGGGATAGTCATGCTGTCATTTTCACAGTGGGCTGCAATCAAAAGGGCTAATAGTGATTTCAGAGCAGGGTGGGCTGCCATGGCTCAACCAAGCGTCCATGGCCCCTTTCTACGCATGGCCTCTTGCACTCTGGGGCAGGTCTGAACATCTTTGCCAGGGATGATTTTGATTTTCACACAATGCTGCTGCAGTGCCAGGAAAAGGTAATATATTTAGGCATTAAAGCTATCAGGTGTGCATACAATTTCCTATACCCACTCTCTATAGCACTAGGAGATGAGCTCTGTGTCCGAGCAGTACTTTCCAACGTGCAGGATTAAATGAAAACATTAAATATGGAGGCATTTGTGATGGCTAACACTCAAATTCCCAAATGGCTATCATTTGGACTGATCGAAAGTGTGAGTGACATTGTCAACATGGCAGCGGCTGAAGGGAGTGCACCCATTGCCTATTGCTCGTGTGCTGTCTTGAGGGCTGATACAAAATTTGAATGGCACGTTCACTAAGCAATGGCTGAAGGGGATTGACAGAAAGCCCCTTTCTATTTTGTTTATATTATTTACATATTATTTACAAAGGACCTAACAAGACAGTTACAGCTGTTCTTTATGCCAGAGCACAAATGGTGCTACCCAGGGAAATTAAATGTGACGTTCTGGAGAGACCCGAGATAAAATTATTTGTTTGATGCTCCAAATGTATATAGTATGATCTACAGTGTGATCCGCTCCACAGGAAAGCACGGAATAAATACTTTCAGGGACAAGAATGCTGAGACACCAAGGTGGCATGCTTCATCATAGTATTCTGTACCACGCTAGGCTGGCGGTGCAATGCCTAGCGGGCCCTTTAACGGGCGCTCTTTAATTAGGATCTTATCGCTGTCCATTTAAGTGCTCGGGGAAACATCCTTTACAACGAAACTTTTACAACGCAGTGCTTTTACAACGCAGGTTTTACAACGAAAACCATTACAATGCATTGCGCTGGGGGGCGCTCTAGAATAGGGAATAGATTTAATTTACTATCCAACACCTTCCCTAGTGTCCACGGGGACTGGAGTTGGAATAGTAAATTAAACTATTCACTATCCAGCACCCCAAAGCGCTATGCGTTGTTAAGGTTTGCGTTGTAAAAACTGCGTTGTAACAGCATGCGTGGTAAAAGCATGCGTTGTAACGTCATACATCCAAGTGCTCGTGTGTCAGTGATAATAGTGGGTTTAGTGTCAGATAGATTAGATAATTAAAACTGTCTATAGCTCCCCTAGGACTTTAGACCTTTATTTATGGAAACAGTGGATAAATGGCAAGATTAAAAACACAGACGACCAGTTGAGCCTGAGGTATTCTGTGGTCCCTGTCCGATGGTTGACATGTTTAAAGCTCTATTGACTCATATGGTCAAGCGGTGACCTTTTGGTTAAACCCTACTATATACGAAAAGTGCCAAAACCTAAAGCAATGTGATTAATCTGACGCACAAAGTACTATATGTGTCATACCAGATAAGTTATTCCTACTTTTGGTAACTCAAGTGTTTCAAGCAATATATCCCTTTATTTGAGACCTCTCTGGCCCTTTAGACTATGGATGGCTTGGCGCCCATGGACCCAAGTTGCCATTGTGCAATTTTGAGTGACTAGAAGTGTCCTAACCGTGCTCTCCACTCTAGTAAGGGGTATATTGCTTAATATCTGTGTATTCAGAGCTCTACTTTTTGTGTCATTTGTCTCCTTACCAACACTCTTTTTGATCTCCACTCTGGCCTTCTTGAGGCGCTTGAGCATGCCTCGGAGGTCAGTGACTCCATACTGGAAAGCGATTCTCTCATACTCGCTGGGCTTGGCACCCTTCAGCATCTCCCATACGTCTGGTGGAATTCCCTCCATCCCTTCTTCCTCTTTCTTTTTCTCTTTTTCTTCTCTGGAGGGAGAACAAGTAATATGTCATTGTCGCTCTCTGGACATGAACATCTCTACGCCAGCTGCATCAGAAAAACGATGTCAGGGTAGCAGAGAAACTCCTCCCACATTCATTATTTACAGGGTGCAAACAGCTATTCCATTTCCGCAGTTTATGGCATGGTAGTCAATCAGTAACATCCTGAAGAAGTAGGTAAACTTTGAGAATGTACAAAAGTATACCACCAGATGTGGAAATCTACTGGATCTTCTCCCTTTTGCATGAAACATGGACTTCTTGTTCATTAGACTAACCAGCAAACTCCACCCCTTGTATTCATTAGTGACCTCCTTCATCCTGGAAAAAGGAACAAGCAACCGGGAGAAACTCTTCGCCACTTTACTAGATGAACAAGCAATGTATTTCTATCTTCGTTTCACCTGGTGGAAACAGTGACTTTGCACCACACCCAAAGACAATTACCACATGCCAAATGGAGAAACCAGCAACGTGTTTCTGCATGGGAAACCTGTTACATTTCCTTCCTGGGGGAAGGAGCCACCCACTTCTACATGGAGAGACCATTGGTCATCTCCCACTTGGAGAAACTAGTAAGGTCTTACCCCTTGAAAGAACCAGTTACATAGAACATAGAGAAACCAATAATCACGTTTGATGAGGGAAATCAGTGACATTGCCCTACATGGAAAACCAGTGACCTGGTGTGACATGGAGATACCAGTGACCTGGTGTCACATGGGAAACCAAGTGACAATGCCCCAGATGGGGTATTTATTGACTTCATGCCATGTGGAGAAACCAGTCCCTTCTGAAGTATGGGAAGACATAACCGAGCAGCTGGAGAAAAAAGGAAATGCTTTTCTCTGGCACCAGCCAGTGACCACATGTCTCTTACAGAAACCAGTGACCTCTTCACACGTTTAAAATAAAGGAATGTTTCCCATCCTGGATAAGGGTGTGTTCTACTTTTCGATGAACAAACCTGGCAAATATGCCCATTTGGAGAAACCAATTGTCTCTTACAACCTTGATAAACTAGTGACCTTTTCCCACGTGGCCAAGCCATTGACCTAAAACCTACAGAAGCCAATGATCAACGAAAGACAATGGTTGGTTGTACCTGAACAAACTAGCGGCCTCCTGTCTTCCGGGCATCTGTGATTGATCACAGTTAAAGGCATCAATTGTCTTATTTCCATGAAACAAAATCCATGAAGAAAAACATGTATCCACCTCATGCTTATGAAAATCATAATATTTTAATCCTACCACATGGAAATTCCCTCATGTGAAGAAATAAACGACCACCTGCAACTATTAATGCTATGCTGAGTGCTACATGGTTATCCCTTACACCAAAATAACCTTTTATCTGACTCACAACTTGACTGTCCATGACCATCTTCTTTAATAATCCTTAGCAAGATCTCTTTGCACCTATACATAGCATGGTCTATTAGTGCTGAACAATATGTCTGGATGCACCCTTTCTCTCTGCACTCAGTGTGATCGAGTAGGCGCTGTTCTGCGGCTTATATTTTCCATCAGATCTCCCCATAATAGTTAAGTAACTATTGTTCCTTGGTACGGATTAGCAAGACCAGGATACCAACTCCCCATGCACAAGTAATCCAATTATGGTTGAAGGAAAGACATTAATACACTGCTCCTTACCTTTTCTTGAGTAAGGCACTAAAATCCAACTCTCCGGCATCTTCATCCTTTGCGTCCCCCCTGAAACATGGAGTGAAATTATATTAGACAGGCGGATGTCTCTGCGGCGGCGTCACCTCCAATGCATAAGCTTTTCTTTCAGACTTAGCCTCATGGGGAGTTCCTTCTGCTGTGTCCCGTCTGCCTCCAGCTGCCTGTCAATTCTTTCATTGAAAGCCAATTGTTACTCCTGCTATTCCCATCATGTAGCTGCTTTGCTCCAGTCATGCTCCATATTTCTCACACTGTTCATCTTCTTCCTCCACCTGTCTCCAGACTCGTGTCTCTGCTGACATCTTCCTCCATCTTGACCTGTCTTTCCTCGAGTGTCACCATTGTCCCCTATCTCGATATCTTTTTCCCCATCGTCCTCTAGGTCTCCTCATTTTCCTCCATCTAGACCTGTCTTCCCTCGTCTGTTTCCATCTCCCTCCCTCTGGCCCTCCATATATATCGAGACCCATCTTTCTCTGTTGTCCTCCCACTGTTTCTACATTCTTGCAGCTAACCCTCTTCTGACTAGCCAAAAGTCCCTCATCTAGAGATTCTCATCTCTCCCCATTTTATCCTACTGCCTCCTTCTTCCCTTAGCTTGCTCCACCTACTTCCTCTACCCTGCTTCTTTGTATCCTTTCCCAGCGCTCTTCATTTGTTACCAAGCTTTGACCATTTATCCTCCACCTTAGTCCAGTGGAGCCCATCTTCTTCATCTGCTTGCTTCCTGTGTCCCTCTTTCCACTAGCTCTCCCCATTTTCTTAATCTGCCCTCGAGTTCCAACCATCTCTCGACCGCCTTCTTCCCTCTCTCTCATTCTTCCTCAGCTATCCCCATCTTTGGCCATCTTTCATCCCTCTTCCCCACATCCCCGCTTTTCCATCTGTCCATTATCTGTCAACATTATTCTGTTATTCATATAATTATTCTTTGATGTAGCTATGCTGTTGTTATTGTTATTCATATATTTGTAGAGCACACAATCTGCCACTAGAATGGCATTGCAGACTTTTGCCATCTGCCCGGATTTCATTTCCTCCATTTTGTTCTTGTTTTACCCCATCTTGATTCTATTACCTTTCTCCAACTATTTCCCTCGGTGGTTTCTATCAGTAGAAAAACTTTTGCTCTTAGTCTGGGCTTCTGTCCCAACTCCTACAATAAAACGATGCGTAGACCCAGCAGTGGGTTTCCTATATCATCCTTGAAAGAGCAGGCTGGGAATGTAAGAGCCAGTTGTGAGGGCTGATGTGTGGATGTTGCTGTAGAGAACTCTGTACAAGCTGTGGGTGATATCTACATGCATATGGTGCCTGCCTTTTAGTTGTGGGTGCCAGTCGCATTCTGAGCTTTCGGAAAGCCGAGGCTTTCCAGCTCTCAACTAGGCTGGATTGTGCATGGGGACCGTCAGTCAGACGTTACTCGCTCTGCTACTGCCCTGCCGATTTTCCCGGGGGCGGGGGGACCAGGATATTCTTAACTCAAGAAATTTTAAAGACTAACCCGGCGTTCCTTTACAATCTCATATGAATATGTTTGTTTATGAAAACATTTTTTGAAGCAGTGGTTTTAAGTTTTTTAAATCCTGGCTATAGATATCTGGTGGTTTTGATTCTTATGATGAGACCATCATCTGTTAACGATGCATGTCACTTTGTACTAGTTGGGCTAAAACAGACTTGTTTTGTGCACATTTTTGTAGATGTACTATAAATTCTTTATGATTTGATGATCACATGATGCATCTTATGTTGACTATCTAATTCTGTGCAAGTCTTCATTATTGAAAATGTTCAGATAGTGTAGAGTTAATTAGAATATTAAATACACTCAAATCTTGTGTAAATAATCGGGATAATGATGTTGGTGTCTCACATTTAAAAAACATTGTTTTTAATCTGTCATACAAGAGAGGTAACTGGTATGTTGGAGTACACTTAGGGACAGATTTTTTTAAGTGTCACCCAATGCAGAGAAGCAGGCACAAATGCTGTGCTGCGTTGTGTGACAGGGAGGGAGCAGAAGAGCACCATATCTACAGAGATATGGAACTCTCTTCCCCTCTTACTAGCACCAGTGCAGAAGTTTGCTGCCGAGCACCACACAGACACCTTTGCTCCCCAGTGCAATGGTATGTGCGTACTTCTCGCATTGGTTATGTCCTGGAAGGGTTCACTTCAAGTACAAAATACTATCCTTAGACTAACTTGAAAACTGTTCTTGCTTTGTATGTGTGCTGTGCTGTGCACCACACATGCCAAGTCAGAAAAGAAGGAGAAATTAAAGCATTTTTCCTTTAACGCATGCTTTCAAGTGGTGTTCCTTTTTTGATGCAAAACTATGTCTACTATTGTTAGTAAATAGGGTTTTGAGTAAAAAAGCATGGGTGGTTGCATGGAAATGCCCAGGTAATGCGCCCTTACGCTAAGAAACGCAAACCAGTGCTTCGGCTGCTTTGCGATACTTTTAGGCAACAAGTTTTGCGCTAGAAAGCAAACAACAACAAAAACATTATGCGCTGGTTTGAGTCACTTTTGTGACTCAACACAGCACAAAATGTTTGGAAATCTGGTCCTTAGCACTGTACGATTTCGCTCCCATTCTACCTCAACACTTTCCTCAGGAACAGATTTTTCGTACATTGGTTTAGGGCTTACACTATGAGAGGGAGAAGGATCTTGTAATGTGTATGCTTTTATCAGCCTATCCTAGTGCCCCAGTGCTTGCGTGGCACTTTCAGGATGCTTGGGATATTTGGGGACATCCAAAAAAGTCTTTATTTGCCAACTATAGGTTGAGAAAACATTGGGGGGAGAAAAGCAAGTGGAATTCTGGAGGAACGCACTCCAGAAGCCCATTAGCAGAAAGCGCTGTATTGCAACTTCCTAATTCCACTGCTGTCCTGCCAGGCATAGGCAGCAGAGTAAACTTGCCCTTCCAATTGAATGAAAGTCAGAGTAAACAGATTGGTTGAAAGAACGAGACGCCTGCAAGAGACCCTTCCAACAAGGATGCAAATCACTATCATGTGGGTCCAGCTATGTATAGATCTACGAAGGAGCAAAATCTAGCCCTTCAGCAAGTCTCTCTTTTGCCCTAACCCTATATATCAACTGAAGCCCCAATTGATCCATAAGCTAAAAGTAAGTACATCTTGAACCAAGGGGTATCACTAGATGCTGATTCCAGAGACGTACTGATGGCTGCTGACTTTTGAACTGGGGACCCAGCAGGGTCGGACGTTTCCTCAATGGGCTGCCGGCATGGGGGGGCGGTTTTAGACCCCCGGGGGCTATTTTTGTTACTGCATAGCTGCAATATCGGTCCCCAGCAACAAAAGCGGCACAATGCTTTCCACTAGCAACCCCTCATCCCCCCTCCCTGGGGCCAACCGAGCTCTTTGCCTGGGCCGGTTTTGGATCCCAGTCCGGACATGGGAACCAGGTTTGTGTCTCATCGTCAGCTTATCATCCTGTGTTTCTGGGCAAATTACATAGGGCCAGATGTAGGTCGCCAATTACCGCTCGGTAACGGCCAAATCGGCCGTTACCGACCGGTAATTGGTTTTTGAGATGTAGGGGGCCCGAATTTTACTGAATCTGTAAATTTACAGATTCGGTAAATTTACAGATTCGGTAAAATACCGACTCGGTATATTTACCGAATCGGTAATTCCAGATGTAGGTGGCACTTAAAATAGTGCCACAGGCCCTTAAGAATTCGTTATTTACCATGAAATACTATCTCATGGTAAATAACGAATTCCTGTGTACATGCACATCTGTGCATGTACACCTGTGCCATGTGGCACACATACATACCCTAAGGGCATGTATGTGTGTCACATGGCACACAAGCCAGAATCAGGGGTGCAACAGGGTGTCAAAGTGACACCCTGTCCCCCTTGTAAATTCGGTAATTTTACCGAATCGGTATTTACCGATTCGGTAATTGACATTGATTCCTACGGGCCTCAATTCGGTAATTGATTCGGTAAATATACCTACATCCCGATTGCCAGTTCTTAAATACTGAATCGGTATGATTCGGTATTTAGGAATCGGTAATCGGGGATTACCTACATCCGGCCCTTTATCTCCCCATGCCTACCAAAAAAATGAATGTATCCTTCTATAACATAACTAGCGCTCATGTAAAGCGATCCAATACCTTCGGGTTGAGTTAGCGCTATATAAAACTTTTTTTTTAAAAGCAATGCGTGACGATCTTCACTTACGCTCGTTTGAAAGCTTGTAGGATGTTGCCGGTGTCTGCCGCTGGTGCTATGAAGAGAAAAGGCCAAAAGAGATGTCATCAGCAGTGAACGCTCGGGTCATTCTGCCTCAAAGTGCAAACATTAGGTGGTAGTAGGTTAAATCTCAGCTTGGAGGTGACCAGAGACAGTGTTCAACATCTTTAAGAAGTGAAACTATGGCCTTGGATGGAATAAGTAAGTGGAGCATTGAGGAAACTTAACTAAACGAACATGAGTTTTCACCTAAAGGAAGACCATCATCATGGGACTATATCATCGCCTGTACAAATTGAATTCCCCACTGGTGTTTTCTGTAAGCGACCGCTATTAGGACGTCAGAATGTAACAAATATATTCTACCAGTCTCAAAGTGATGACAGTAAATGACTGTTCTGATTAAGGGCCGATTTAGAGTTTTAAGGACGGTTACTCAGTCGCAAACGCGACGGATATCCAGTCTGTTTTTTTAGGAGCATCTTACGATATAACGCGCTTGTACTATGGCGGACAGGAAACACGTCACGTTCGCTATAGAGTAACCCATCCATCAAACTCTAATCAAGCCCTAGGTTAAGATGAGAGGCACAGTTATCACAAGATATCAATCAGTGCACCACGTGGGTCCCTGGGGATGTTAGGGTTTTTCTAGTATCTGAACTGGCTAATTTTCTACAAGTAAAAATCACCAATGCACCATGACAATCCTCAAATTTATGTGCCTGTGCATTAAAGTTTGACCATAGCTGCCTTGGTGCCATTGTTGAGTTGAACTACCAAACCTCGTTAGGTTTCAGTTTTTACTCAACCCTAAAGTCTTTCAATGTATGTTTTTTCAGACATTTGTGGTTTTGCAGAGTCTGGAACTGTTTCGCATGGGCTCTGCTGTCTCAACATGATTATGAATGTTCATCTGCCATATAAACCAGTCCTCAACCCTAGGCTCCTGACCTGCAGGTAATCTGGGGTTATCTGCTCTATTTCATTCTTCTTAGCCTCAGGTCTTACCTTCTACTTCGACATTGAAGGACCAGCTGTCGCATTTGTCCTTTGATGTGACTTCACATCTGTATCCACCGGCATCTGCAATCGTTGCTTTTCCAATCCTCAGCTCATATGTGTAAATCTGTAGGAAAAGGATCGCAACAGAGTATCGTGATCAATGACTGACTAAGACATTTAAAACATGCACACTACTCCTACACTTCTCATCACTGCAACTGGATCACAGTGTCACAGCAGTCTACCACTTTAATGCTGCTGAAGGCAATGACGCAGCCAGGGAAGACTCATGTTACTGCTACAATCTCACATAATTTCACCAAGAATTTAAAGCAAAGCTTGTTGTGCGGTGAGGCAATGCAATAAGATGGGAATTTTACCACTCATCTAGCCGCAGTGATGGCAGCCACTGTTGTGTGGCAGGGCATAGTAGAATCAGACCCCAGGGATTGTACGGACACTTTAGAGTCACTGATCTGAGTGACATTGTTCACAAGTACAAGGAAAAAGAGATCTATGTAGGTATCCACTATATGCATTTGCTTGTGAGTTCTGTAGACATGAATCTCATAATCACTCTAGTGTCTGTGTTCCTAAAAACACTTGGCTGTAGATCATGGCTCGTGAGTTGTAGATCACAGCAACTGCATAATATGGCTAGTGTGAGTTTTCCTATTAAGAATATGTTTTGGGACACATTGTAGCATTATTAGACAGTTATGATCACACAGCTTCCCATGCCCAGGTTACCTACCACTAATCTCATATATAGAGTAATGTGTAGACCAACGAGAGACGCAAATTGTGGTGCTTCTCAAATTAGGTGTCCCCATCAAGAGTAAGCTTAAGAGCATATTGTAAGATTATAAAATTTTAAGGGGCAGTGTGCCATACCTTAATTTCAAGAACAAAGTTCTATCTCTTGCTACTTGTATGAAATCCATAAATGGTTCCAACTTCATAGAGGGTTTATGATTAAGAAAGTTCGTCGTTAAAGTCCCCAGATTTGAGTTATTGTTGATCTTGGACTCAACCCAATCCCAGTATAATTTCTTTACAATTTGCTTTGTAGGGGGGACTTGTGACGCCCAGGACTCCCCCAGACCTTTTGATTTTACTAATTTCTTAAGGTTGTTAAGCCACTTTATTTGGTGAGAAACATTTAGGTTTATTAACTCGTCCAGCACTCGAGTGTACCCGGCTAGTTCCTCGGTTCTTCTAAGGCGTACCCAGAATAGCAGCGGCCTTAATTGAACTTTGTCCGAAATCGATTTTTTACCCAAATCAAAAAATAAGGGTAGCAAAGGGGTAGAGGCTGGAAGTGAGACTAAATCTCTGATAAACTTATTTTCCGCAATTGCCAGTGCATTAGTATTTTCAGCACCCCATAATTCGGAGCCATAAACTGCCGAGGTCAAGGCCTTCCCTTCATAGACTACCAAGGCAGGGGCAACCGGTCTGCTAATCGAGAGGCGCTGGTTCTTTAATATTGCACCGGACACCCTTTTAAGATTTAGAACCATTTTTGAGATATGCGAATCCCAACTCATATTGTTAGACAGCCTCACCCCAAGATAATCAAATTCGTTAACAACCTCTAAAGGGGATCCACACAAAGTAAGGTGAACCTTCCTAACCTTTCTGTTTGGAGTTAAAACCATTAGCTTTGTCTTCAAGGTGTTAACAGTTAGCCCACGATCGTTACAAAAAAGGGAAAAACGGTCAAGCAATTTTTGGAGACCCTTAGGGGTCTTGGACATCAGGAGGGTATCGTCAGCAAAGAGAAGTGTCGGGGTTTTCTCCCCGGCAAGGACGGGGGCATCTGCCGGGTCCTCCCTCAAATGGTCCACCACCCCATTTATAAAAAGGGAGAACAGTGTCGGCGCCATCACACATCCCTGCCGTACCCCCCTGCTGACTGGTACCCTCTCTGTCAATTGACCCTGGCGCCCCCATCTTATCCTTGCATAGTTATCCTCATGCAATTTGATAACCAGTTGCAACAAGGAGCTGGGAAACCCCATAGCTTGTAAAATCTCCCATAACTTGGCGCGTGGGATAACGTCAAATGCGGTTTTCAGGTCGATGAAAGCCAGATACAGGCAGCCCTTGGTAATTGATACTGACTTCCAATAGACCGCACAAAACCGGAAGACTTGGTCCATTGCACCGACATTCTGCCTAAAACCCGCCTGGAAGTGGGTAAGAATATCATTATCCATTAGCCATGTCTCAACACGATTTATAATGACCCTGCCAACTACCTTTTGGATAGTATCAATTAAGCTAATTGGTCTGTAGTTGGCAGGGTCCTCTCTGTTGCCTTTTTTAAAAATCGTGATCACCTCCGCCCCTTTCCATGATTCCGGGACGGGATGGCCTAACTGGTCATTAAGTTTGCTATATACTCTGCCCAGATTATGGGATCATGTAATAGAAGATCACCGGGCAGACCATCTGGGCCGGCCGCTTTGCCTAGAAGTATATTTAGAATAGCGGCCTTAACTTCTTGCTGGGAGAATATCATTTAATTTCCAGTCAACTCCATTTCATTACCAGTCAACTTCAAACCTGGATTGCTATTGCTACCCTCTATTGGTGAAGACAGGGGAGTTTGATCGGCAACATCACTATACAATTTTAAAAAATGAGCGTGCCATTGTTGTTCTGTAATATGATTTAAAATAAGATCGGTACCCCTCCGGTCCAACGTATTAATCAGTTTCCAAAAAATGGTGGAATTCTTTCCACTGGCAGCAATTTTAAGCTGCTGCCAATGCTCTTCCTCCCAGTTTTTCTTTGCTAAGGCAATTGAACCACGATACTCCTTTCTAGCTAGTCTTACTGCCGTCAGATCCTTTAGTTTTATCGCTGAACCAATGGCCTTTCTTTTGGCTCTGCATTCGGCTGTATACCACAGGTTTGCCTTCGGCGGTCTATTGGCCACCGCGGAGTTCCTTGGGGTGTTTTTAAGGAAATATTCTCCTATCTTGTCTGTGAGTTTTTTATACTGACCCAATAATTTGTGCCCCGCAGAAGAGACCTCTCCCCAATCCACCGCTGCAAGACTAGAGGTTTCTGCTTTAACTAAATCCATGATATTATTAATTTTCTCCTCTTCACATTTTACCACCTCCCACCTCAGTTTCCGGTTACAATTGGAGGGGAGAACTTCCTTTGTGACCATCTCTAGACCCCCATTGTTACTAAACCCCTGTGCCCAATAATTTCCATACATAATGGGTTGTGATCACTGTATGAGGACTGCCTGACCTCCATATCTTTTAAACTAGCCCAAGAATGAACATCTAAAAAGATGTAATCAATTCGCGAAGGACAACTTATCCTATTATAGGTCATTGCCCCTTCCCGATCAGAGATAGTCCGCCCATTTAGTGCCCGTAAATTATGCTCCAAAGCTAGTGCATTCAACTGTATAGCTCTAGCAGTCCACTTCTTAATAGGGGCCAGCGCTAATGGAGGTATGGCCTGTCTCCAGTCTTCAGAATTCAAACCCAAAACATCCTCATCATCTAGGGGCTCAAATGTACAATTAAAATCGCCCCGCAGCAGGATTTTAGACCTAGGTGGAAGCTCGGACAGTTTTATATCTAACAGCTCGATAGTTTGTGATTTTAAACCACCCTGAACCCCTCTTGCATAAACACTAAACAAATGAACAATTTCCCCATTTGGGCTTTTCAAAGAAATGTGCAAGATGTCATTGGACTGTGTATTATGTGTAATAACAGTACAATTCAGGTTAACCTTTACCCAAATATGCAGGCCACCTGAGGGGCGGCCTTTTCCTATAGAAACTGCTGGGACAAAATATGTGGAATATCCGTTTTTATATTGTGGGGACAAGCTCCAGGTTTCCTGGAACAAACAAATATGAAAAGGATCAATAAAGTCGTTCCAATCCGGATTTTCAAGATTTTTCCTCAATCCTGCAATATTCCATGAGAAGATCTTAATTGGAGAAAGAGCAACATTTGTTACAATGGTTATAGGCGATGGGGGACAGTCCAATTCAGTCTTTCTAGTGGCCACATTATCCTCAGGCACTTCAATCTTTCCTCCAAGTGTGGATGTAACCTCTGGTGGCCTTATCTCCTCCATCAAAACCTTTTGTCCGGAGGCATAAATTAAATGTCAATCGACTGCTTCTAGGGCACTAAAACGATTAAAACAGGGTAATGGAGGGGGATTATGCTGATGTCCGAACCATTCCCCCTGGGGCTGATTAAACCCAAAAGGGGGCCTACCTACTCTTCTTTGTACTGTGCTCCATCCTCTCTCCTCACCCCCATCCCAATAGTTCACAATGTGATCCTGAGAGGGCTCTTCTCTCAACCCCCTTCTTATGTAATTAGAGGGCCTTAACCAACTCCACCTATTGCTGCGATGGTCTGCAAGCATATAGAAATAGGAGAGAGGTTTGACTAGAATGGGGGAATTGATGTCACATGAAGGTCTAGCACAAATATACTCCACCGTACGTGGGTCCTCAAATGTGACGACTATACAGTCACCCTGGAGATTTTTTGGATTCTCACCCACCCAAGGTGCTCTCTCCAGCATAAGTAGATTACTACGAGTGTTGGGCGGGAGTGGGTAGTTTCTGTCTAACCAGTGGCAGACTGTTTTTAAGAGCCCAGTACGATTCTGATGACGAGGGGGGAAGCTCAGGAACTCCAGTTAGAACAATTACATAAGGATGGGCATCAGATGGCAAATTAATATTCCGCCGTAATTTAATATTCGCTGGATGGGATGGGGTGGTTTGGGACCAGGAGTAATGGGAGGTGTGGGGACAGCAATAGTGGGGCCATTTACTTTCTGGGGTACACTTGGCACAGTAGAGAGCAATTTGTTGCTACTATTTGTATTAACCTTGGTTGGTGGTTTTTTGGACGAGCACACTTTTGGGGTAAGATTTTTCCCTACTACTTGTGTATTAGACAGTGGTGGTCTAGCACCAGCCGGTGCCAGTCCGTCAGTTGTCTTTTTTGCAGGAGCGTTTGGTCTGGCTTTTAATTCCAGATTTAAGGCCTGCAATTGATCTTCAATACCTTGTAGTCTAGATTCCAAAGGAGATAGTAAGGATTTAATCAGCTCAGCTATAGAGCTCATAAAAATACCTTTCCAGTCTTCAGCCTCGTCAAAAGATTCATCCAGGCTGCTCTCTTCAAGAAAGTTTGCCATGCTTGGGGTTGAGGTTGTATCATCAGGGATACCTAATGGTAGGGGGTGTGAAACACGGCGCCCCTCTGCTTTACCTTTGTTGTATAGCTCCTATATATCCTTATATCGTGTTAAGTTAGCATAGGTACATTTGAGATTTAAACGCCATTTTTCCTTTCTTGCAACTTCTGCACACGACCCTTAATTGTTGACTTAGCTTTCAACCTAGTGGTTTGCCGTGGTGTATGTGAGAATAATATGTTATTGCTCTGATATCAGTTTTGTTTAATAAACCATGTCTGCACGGAGAGTGCTGAAGTTTCAGGAGCAACACGATATGGAATTGTTATGAGGTCTGATCTCCACGCCTTCATAGTCATAACACAAGTGCAGGCTTTGCCAACTTGGGCTTGAGGCGGGATTGATATTGCTTTGCACGAGAATTGTTAACACACTTGATGCGGTGCACATGCAGAAGAGAGCTGGTGTATGCAGATGTGATTCCTTCATGCTAGGACACTAAGGTATGGGCCCGCCCTAAAACAACCCAAAGAGACCTTCTTAGCTAATAATATAATATATGTGTTAGGGAGGGTGAGATATAAGTGTTGTTAACTCTTATTCATTACAGCATGTTAACATGCTGTCACCATTCGCTTTTTATGTCTTAGTAACTATGCTGATAATTTTGATACTGATAATAAGTATACTTGTATTATCTAAGATACTGCGCCTGAGAAGACGGCATTAGTAAATAAACATTTCAAATGCACATGTGTCTTCTTTACTCCATGTTCTGGTTTGTAATGATAATATAACGAAAGAGTGTTCATGAGTCCCACGTACCCTGAGGTACTGTAAGTTCATGTTCTGGTTTGTCTAAACATTGGGAGTTTGATATGTCCAATGAGACACTGTAGCTAGCTCGGTAAGGGGTGAGTTGGTTGCTAAGGTAAGTTTTGGGACACCCTAATTTGCCGAGGTTCCACTCCTCTGTGCACAGTTCTGTGTGAGTACAGAAACCCTGCAACATGGCGCCCAACGGTTTCGGTGGTCTTATATCATGACACTCGAGTAGTTTATCGTTCATGCCTTAACCCCTTCACGTCCGTTTCCGGAAAACGGGGTGTTGGTGAAACCTACCTATTTTTTGAAATAGGTCTTTATTCAAGCTTGATTCTTACTTAAACGGTTTCTTTGAATTACTACCCAGTTGTGCTACAAAGTATTCTTTGTGTTTTCTTGTTTCCAATTCTGTAATGGCGGCAGCGGTGGCTATTGCGCAGCATAGTCGCGTAGCTGTACGCAACCATCTTCAGACGTACCAGGTCCCAGTAGATGGGATGGCTGTGATTTTCGTGGTATGTGCAGATCCGGCGTTTCCTTACGAGTTGTTTTACTCTTGGGTTACGTTTCCGGCTGTGGACGCTAATTCTGGTTTGTTCCACTCCTACACCGCCTCGGATGTCCCGGCTGAATATACGCCGTACAGGGCATTGGAAATACCTATTGATCATTGGCAGCATCGAGTTTGGTTTGATGGCGCCCTCCCCCACTCTTTGTCCCCTGCGAGGTTAGGTCCACTCTCAATTCCAGGTACAAATTGGCCTGCGTTGGGTGGCTTTACCCCGCACCCGAATCACGGGGCTTGTACCCTGGCAGAAATTCGCAGGCTACATGTAGTTTCCATTTCCGTGATTCGTGCTTTAGTGCAATACATCGGTCGACATCTTCCTGGTGGTCCCCAGGGGGGTGCGGCCGCTCCCATGGAACGAGGCGGAATGCGTCTCAATCCAGTGATGGTAAATTCGGTTTTTGGTGCGCGTCCTGTTGACAACGATGACTTCCCATTCTGGCTAGCAGAGAAGTTTGATCAGCTGGAGGCGGTTTTTCCGAATTCTACTCCTGCTGATAAACATAGAATGTTAACGATTACTCTACCGAAGGATATTACTCCTGAACTTGCTGACTGTGAAAGCTGGGGTAAAACTTTTGCGGCGGTTTATACGAGGTGCTTCGGCACCCCGTCTATGACTGCCCTGCCTGAAATCATTAGACGTGTTCAGAATGATCACGGTCCGGAGGCAGCGGTTGAATTGGGTATGCGCCTGTGTGGTTCTTTTGAGATTGTAAGTGATCTCATTCTCTCCAATGTTAAAGGAGATGCAGTTAACTTTCAGGTGTCGAATGCTTTGGCTGCTCTGCCCGATGCCGACAAACCCCGCCAGTTAGCAAAGATTGTGGTGGCCGCTTATAAGACAATTGGCCGCACAAGTAGAGGTCTGAAATATTTTCCAGTGAAGGATAAAAAACAACCTCAGGGACAATCTGCAGTGACAGATGTCCAGCCCAAGTCCAAAAAACAGAATTGGCCTAAAAAACAGACACAGGGGAAGCAGACTACGCAGACTCAGGGTCCTTTTCCTGCAATACAAGCTCCTGCGCCACCCGAAAAAGTTTATGATTTGCGCGACCGCGCGATGATTAAATCGCCTGATCGTTTTCAGGGTTCTGATCTACGCTCTCCTCGTTCCTTTCAGGACACATCGGCCCCGAAGACCGGTGGAGGAGGAGGGGGTGGACGTGGACGTGGTGGCCAACAAGGACGTGGTCAGTCCCGCCAGACGGACGGCGCAGTGAAGCAGGAGGATTCTACGCCTAGGCGTCCGCAGTTTGCGAAAAAGAAAGTCGCAGCCTTAACAGCGCATCGATATGCCACAGATAGTGAGAACGCGGCTTCGGAATCTGACGTGGGCTCTGACCTTGCTGGACAGCGCGGCGGAGATAACCATAGTCAGAGAGGCGCTGCGTCCACTACTGAGGGTGACAGCGACTGATGTCTACGTTGTGATAGAAACAGCGGATACGAGACTTGCTCCCCCTGAAAGACTATATGAAATTGTCCTGTTAATTGAAGGTGACATACAGCGTACCGTTAAAGGTGTGTTTTGGGAGAATCTGTCTTCTACATATGATATTTTACTTTCGGAGGCTGACTGGCCCCCACCTTTTGTGCTCGCTGCGCCGCGAGGGGAGGAGGTGATCCTACCCAGTTTCGCGAACACTGTCTCGAAAGAGCATGCGCAGCATTTTGCAGAAGAGTGGGCTCGGGCTCTCGCGCCGGCTCTGTACCGTAACCAATGTGGTTGGGATAGATTGTCGCCTTGCCACGAAATTCCGTTGCGGTCTCAGCCGCAGCCTCAACCTCAATATCCCATTCGACGTGAAGCAAAATCTTCCGTCGCGGAAATCCTTGAACAATTGGAATATCAGGGAGTTATTGAAACGTGTGTGTCACCGATGAATAATCCCCTTTTTACTGTGAACAAACCTGACGGATCATATCGTTTGGTTTTGGATTACCGGCATTTAAACTCGCATTGCCGTAACTGTGCTGTACAGAATACCCACGGCTCTGCCCTAGTGGATAGTCTCGTGCGTAAGCGTTTCAAGACAACGCTTGACATATCCAATGGTTTTTATGCCCACAGATTGGACAGCTTTAGCTCCCAATGGACCAGTTTTACGAGCGCTGGAGTCCAAAAGCAATTCCGGCGTCTTCCAATGGGCTACAAGAATAGTCCTGGTATATTTACCGCTCGTATTGTCTCTATTCTGGAGGCACTCGACCCTGATGCTTTTTCGTATGTGGATGACATATATCTCACAGACGACGATATTTGGGAGCATCTGTGTCGTGTAAATTCTGTTATTTGCAACTTCGCAGACATGGGTTACAAATTTAACTTTGCAAAATCGCACATTGCTGAACACACAGTGTTGTTTTTGGGCTATGAGCTCAACAATGAAGGTAGAGGTTTGGCTCCTCACTTCTTAGAGAAGTGCGCACAATTGCGCGCTCCAACAACACTGAAAAAATTACAATCTTTACTGGGCTATTTGAATTTCGGCAGGACTTACATTCCGGAATATGCCCAGCGTATCAAGCCTTTGTATGCTTTGATACAACCAACTTTCTCGAAATCATGCTGGCTGCCTGAGCATTCAGCCATTTTGCAATCCTTGCAGGCTGATCTGCTCGCTTCTAAATATTTACTGACTCGTGATAACCACACCAACCTGGTAATAAGAATAATTCCCGGGACGGTGGGTTTCACATACCTCACTTTTAATGAAGGTGACACAGTACCTATTGCTTACAAGTCACACTTGTACACTTCGGCTGAGATGCGGTTTCCCACAGTGGAAAAGGTTTTAACTGCTGTACAGATGGCTATTCTAAAGGAACGAGCACTGTCTCAGGGGAAACGCATGCTAGTGGTAACACCCTGTCCTCACTTGGAGGCAGTCACGAAAGCCAGTGTACCGAATTCAAAGGCTTTGCACCCTCGGTGGATTCAGTGGGCTGCGTCATTGTCATCCACGGATGTCATGTTTATTTTTGACGCTTCCTTACGGTCGCAGGAGTACTTGCAGTATGAATTCGTTCATCCTGCTCCTCTGGCGATGCGACCTTTGGAGGACTTCCATTGCATCATTTACACTGATGGGTCGGCGCAGGTTGCGCATGGCTCTAAACATGCCTACGTTTCCGCATGCGCCATTGTGGTCGGTGCTATGTTGAATGATGAGTTCATTTCCAGGGAGGTACACACGTTGCCCCTGGGCGATTGCACCGCACAATTGGCGGAGCTTCGTGCTCTCTTACTAGCTTTGGAGTACGCAGATCCAAGTGTTACTACTCTAATTGTAAGTGATTCTTACTACTGTGTCCAGTCTTACAATGAAAACTTGTTCTTTTGGATTCAAAATGATTTTCATGATTCCAAGGGTAGCGCAATAAAACATAAAATGATCTGGGTTCGAGTGGCAGAGCTTAAGGCTATGTTGCCACTCGTTTATGTGATTCATACTCTCGGTCATCAGCGCGTGGGAGTTCACGCTGTTGGCAACTCGCTTGCTGATGAAGCGGCGAAATCAGCAGTATCTACATACTTAGTTGCAGCAGTTACTAGGTCTAAAACCAAGATTGATAGCGACATCTTGGCAGCGATTGCTGCCTCTGAGAAGGGAAGTAAACATCCTGCGGGATTCCCTTCGAAGTATAAATACCACTTAAGTCCCGAAAAGGTTCCTTTTGTGACAATTCCTGATGTTGGGGAACGGCTGATTCCCAACTCGGATCGCAGAGCAGACTTGATTACAGCGGCTCATGAAGGTGTGGCGTCTGCGCATGCGGGCGTCTCGGCCACTGTAACTCAATTACAATTACGTTTCTGGTGGCGGGGGCTGTACAAACAGACGCGTGATTATGTCCTTCTTTGTGACATATGCCAGCAGATTAAACCTTCAACTGCTACGCGTCCGCCTCAGTTGTACATTTCTAATAAACCGCTAGGCTGTGTTTATTTAGATCACTGCGGTCCATTTTCATCTGATACTGCGTATAAATACATCTTAGTAGCAGTTGACTCATGCACACGCTTTGTGTGGGTATGGCCACATCGCAGCGCTGATTCACGGACTGTCATTAGAGATTTGCGTATCTTTATAGGGATTTTTGCCTGTGGTACCTTCCATTCGGATCAGGGTCCGGCTTTCGCCTCTAAGGCGTATAAGGATGCCATGATTTCGATGGGGGTCCAAGTCAAGTTTTCGTCACCCTACAGACCTGAGGGTAATAGTGTAGTTGAACGAATGAACCGTGATTTAAAGCAATCTTTGACAGCCCGAGTTATAGGCACTGGCAGAAACTGGCTGGCTCACCTCTATGGCGTGCAGCGTGCTCTTAATAATCTCCCTAGAAGGTCTCTGGGTGGGCGGACCCCATACGAAATGCTCTTTGGCATCAAGATGTACGTCCCTGACCTTGACGGTCTAGACTCTGTGGTTCGCGCCACTTCCTTTGACGCAGATGAACATTGCAATGTTTTACAGAATCTACAAAAGACCAGAGACAGTCTTGCAAAGGAACATTTGCCCTCCACTTCGGATGATGCGTTGCAGATCCCGGTAGTTGGCTGGCTACCCCAAGTTGGAGAACTGGTTCGAGAGAAGATCGACAACAAGAAAGAGTTTGGTCCCTCCTATCGAGCTCCAGTCCCAGTGCTTGGAGTGAAGGGCACAAGAACAGTCATTTTACCACCACTTCCAGGTCGTAAGGAAAACAGGTTTATTTCTATTGACAATGTCAAGATACACAGAGTGGCCGATTCTTCTTAGCATGACACCGGCTGTTTCCTGTCCTTCCATTGTGAGAAATTCAATTGTGCCCACTGCCTCTAATATTGAACCTGAGGTGGCCATCGAATTACCTGCTGTTTCCAGTCCATTATTAAATAGTTTGCCCGGAACTAACATGGATGAGACAGACTATACATACCCCACTGATTTGTCCATGCCTGACCTGCAAGCTCGTTTAGCCACGGAATCCAGATTTTCATTTGACTCTGCTTCCCTTGCCTCGAAAAAACCCTCTCAAATTGCGGTATATGCTAGCCTGTTTAAAAAACATTTTTTGATTCCTCCTTGGATATACATTTGGCTGGTCCTTTTTTCGGTTTACCTTTTTATGTCAATTGGTTTTGTGTTTTATTTTTTTCGGATTATAAATGGACACTATGTCGAGGAGAGAACTTGCATTACTCATTTAAATGGAACATTGGCCCCACTTTCCTCTTCACATTCTACACACAGATTAAAAAGAGACTTGACTTTGGTTAACATCACAGCATGGCCTGTTCTGGATGGAATCGCGTGGGATGCAGTTCGTTTTCAGATTCATGGCCCAACGGAAGTCGTTAATGTTCCTAATGTACTAAGAGTTAATATGGGGGATGTGGTGAAACAAAACATTCGTTCTGATGATTGGGATGTTAATGCTGTGGAAAGTTTGTTTTCTGATTTGAAATACTATGCTGCTTTTGATGCTGAGGATTTATATTTAGAATCTGCTAATTATGGTGAATTGTTCTGTTACCAACATTATGGCAATCACTTCTTACACAAAACATCTTCCCGAAGGGTGGCTGTTAATTTTACTCAGTGGGAACATTGCCCAGCTCCTACACAAGGGAGTTCAGAAACGTTTCTTAAAAAGTATACTTATTTCACTGACTTTAACCAGTCCAATCCCGAGTCCTTTTATTTTAAATTTCACAAACAGCCACTGTCCAAGGTTAGACTTACCGATACAAAATTGTTGTACTCGAAGGCCTTCCTAGATCAATTAGTTACTAGGGGCTATGAGTTATGGAAGGAAACAATAGACCTTAAATCAGTTTGGGGTTCAAGGGCCTGGCAGGTACAAGGCACTGAGGCTTTGCACCGTGCATGTCTCATCCCAAATCATATGTTGTTTTTAAATGAAACCATTTCCCAGACCACATGCTTTGGATTGGCTACATCTAAAAGGTTAAACACCCCGTCTTTCCCGGAGTTGGAGGAATATGAGAATTGGAGTAATTTTACTCAATTGTCCATTAAAGATATACAGGCTCTGCTTCTTAATTCCTCCTTTAACATTTCCAGTATGAATCCCAGGGGTTGGCTGCTTTGGCACCGTAGTGCTGATTCTTGCCAAAAAAGATTTTTGAATATATCTGACGGTTTTAAGACTGTTAGATCTGATCCCCGGTTTGATTTGAGTCATACTGTCACCTCTTACTCTGTGGGCAAGTTGTGTCAAGCTTGGCTGACACATTCAACTTTACCTGCGGTTAAGTATCACCTTTCCAAACTGAATGCAGAGGTGGATTTGAATGATTTCATTAAAGGCCCAGCTAGTGGCAGGTCGAAAAGGTGGTTATATGGGGTTTACAATGAAATTTGGAAACTCTCACAGATTGAGGACGCTTCACGCCTTAGGGCTATTGATCAGGCGAATCTTGAGAAAGTGCTTGCAGTTGTTGACAATAGCATTAACGTGCTTTCCTCTAGAATTTACACATTAGATAATATTGTGTCGTCTGTTGTTGATATTGTGCATGATGAAGTGTCAGTATTATACCATGGTCAAAATCAATTACGGTCAATCATGCAGTTTGCATGGACACTTCAGACTCTGAAAATGGGTAAAGTTCCCTGGGGATACATGAACGTTTCCTCTTTATTTTCCCCGTTTAATTTGACAGACAAACAACGCTTGCTTTCAATGCGTGATGCTTCCTTTTCTATGCTCCATATTGAAAGATTGGAGTCTTTACCTTTTTCTGTGGCAGAAGCCACTACTGCTACGTGGCTTATCCACGGTTTAATAACACTGCCTTTTGCTTTATATAAGTTTTCAAATTGTATGAAATATGTGCCAATAGGTCGTTTTGAACCCTTAGGTAGCGGTTTTCTTCATGAGGTCTGGTCACTCCCATACACATACAGATGTTTCAAGGATGAACAAGAAGTTTATCTAACAGGGGATGAGTGTACTGAGACGCCAGATCATTCTTTAATGTGCAGACACATACAGTTACACGGTTCATGTAACAAGGACCGACCGAATATGGCTTGCGTTTTACAGGGCACGCCAGTTCCTGCTATCATCCCCACGTTTAAATTGTTAGAGAATGGTAGTTATTTAATGCTCAATAATGAAAACTGTTGTGGTTTAATTAAAGGTATAGCTTTCATAGTAACAGTTAGTGAGCGAGTTATTTGCTGCAGAAATGTTCTTTATCCTCCCACACGTGAACATAGGGAGTCTTCCATTTGGCCACAGATACCGACCTTGGGAGCAGAATTCAGCGGCATGGCTAGAATAAGAGCTCTATTGTCCCAGAAAGAGGTGGCCTTGAGCTCGGCCCGTGAAACTTTCGTGCTTCACATTGCTAACACCCGTACGGAGGTTCAGGCTCTTTTAAATACTGATTTGCCTTTGCATTTCGGAGCCATGGTCCGTTCTATCTTTAACGCATCCTCCACAACGGGCCTAGCACATTTTTTTAAAGTTGTTAGCGGTGGTCTCGTGACTTCCTTTGAGAAGATTTTTGGAGTCATCCCTGCCTTCTTCCATTCTATTTTTTCATCCTTATTTGGAGGGTTCCCGTTTTTACTTGCATTAGCGGCTGGCGCATTGGTGGTTTTCTGCCTTTTTAAATATGGATGCCCTTCCTGTGCAAGACCACGCTCAGCTGCTACTGACGCGGTTTCGCAACCGCATGCTTGATTATTATGGCACACTGCCGTTGGCGACTCTAAGCACGGCGTTTGGATTATCTTTTCGGTTCTCCTATTTCACCTGTGTCCAGCCTGTATTTCGCTGCCTGACCTGTGATTTCCTTTGGGCCATTGATTTGTGTCTCTGCGGACCAATATCTTCTGACGTCGATTTTGATCAACTGATGAGTCCTATCATTGCTCACGAGTTGGTTTGTTCTGACGAAAGGATTATGGCCTTGGCGGTGGCACATGGACTAATGGGTCCCTGGGATGTGTTGTCGGCAGCGCGAAATTTCTTGGAACGAAGTTTTCTTGAAAACCCACCGAGCTGTCCTCTGATGGTTATAGAGGATCCGGTGCTGGAAGATCACGTATGTTCCTTTCATCTTTTAAATTGGATGGCTGAACTGTTTTCGGATGAGGACAGTGACTTCCTCCTGGAGGCTGTTGCGGCTTACTTTTCATATACAGTCTTATCATAGACACTGCCTCATATTGACATGCTGATTGATAGCATTTCCTTGATTTTATTGACTTTTGGTCAAGACATTTTATTTTTGCTTGCCTGTTGGCTTGAGCCACATTATACTTGTGGGCTATTTTTTTGCATTAGTTTTTATAATTGAATTTTTATTCATGCTCGTTTAAAATTGGATTCTGCTCTCATGTGATGGCACTTCTGTTATCTTATTTAGTCCGTTCTCGGATCATGGGGGGGTGTTGTATAGCTCCTATATATCCTTATATCGTGTTAAGTTAGCATAGGTACATTTGAGATTTAAACGCCATTTTTCCTTTCTTGCAACTTCTGCACACGACCCTTAATTGTTGACTTAGCTTTCAACCTAGTGGTTTGCCGTGGTGTATGTGAGAATAATATGTTATTGCTCTGATATCAGTTTTGTTTAATAAACCATGTCTGCACGGAGAGTGCTGAAGTTTCAGGAGCAACACGATATGGAATTGTTATGAGGTCTGATCTCCACGCCTTCATAGTCATAACACAAGTGCAGGCTTTGCCAACTTGGGCTTGAGGCGGGATTGATATTGCTTTGCACGAGAATTGTTAACACACTTGATGCGGTGCACATGCAGAAGAGAGCTGGTGTATGCTGATGTGATTCCTTCATGCTAGGACACTAAGGTATGGGCCCGCCCTAAAACAACCCAAAGAGACCTTCTTAGCTAATAATATAATATATGTGTTAGGGAGGGTGAGATATAAGTGTTGTTAACTCTTATTCATTACAGCATGTTAACATGCTGTCACCATTCGCTTTTTATGTCTTAGTAACTATGCTGATAATTTTGATACTGATAATAAGTATACTTGTATTATCTAAGATACTGCGCCTGAGAAGACGGCATTAGTAAATAAACATTTCAAATGCACATGTGTCTTCTTTACTCCATGTTCTGGTTTGTAATGATAATATAACGAAAGAGTGTTCATGAGTCCCACGTACCCTGAGGTACTGTAAGTTCATGTTCTGGTTTGTCTAAACATTGGGAGTTTGATATGTCCAATGAGACACTGTAGCTAGCTCGGTAAGGGGTGAGTTGGTTGCTAAGGTAAGTTTTGGGACACCCTAATTTGCCGAGGTTCCACTCCTCTGTGCACAGTTCTGTGTGAGTACAGAAACCCTGCAACACCTTCACTATTTTCCATAATGACTACAATGTCCCTCTCCACATCTAACCCACCGGGCGTACTGATTGGGTCACTAGAACTTCCGATCCCGTCAACTATAACTATAGGATCAACACTAACCTTGCTTGATGTTTGGGAACTTTTAGGGATAGCGCCCTCCCTCAAACCTTTTTGTGCAAGTGTTGTGACATGACCATTTATAACAGTCGGAATAGCCATTAAGGGAGTTGGAGGTGCTACTTGAGGGGGCATCAAAGAAGTAGAATCCCTGGATACAGATTGAGTAGTAGAAATAGAATGCCTTACAGGTGTAGGCTGAGTAGGATCCAGTTGAGGAGTACATTGAATTGGTGTGTGCGCAGAAGCTATAAGTCCTAAGGATGATCTCCTCGCTGCAGCAAGATCCTGTGACACTCTTCTTTCCATGAGGGCTATCCCCTCATCGATTAGAGTGTTTGTGCGCACAATAAAATTATCTAAAGTGCCCGTCAATTTAGAAGCACTAGCCGCAGCTTTACTACGGGTTTCCCGAGTACACATCCCTGTATCCAAGGGTCAGAATCCAACTAATACAAAATATACAATACGACAGCAATAGCCAAAACAAAGCAGCCAATAATAATATATAGCAGTCGACAAAATTACTCACAATATTTAAACCCAGGGAACTAAAATGAGAGCAAGTTTCAAAACCGAATACAGAGTCAAGAGCTGTGGCCCAGACCAGACTCAACAGGCCTTGGAGTGCCACAGAGGGCCCGCCCTTTGCCCGGGCTTAGCCCCGGGCTAGGTCCCGCGCGCGTCCCGCGATGCGCGTTGGGAGTGTCAGTTAAGTACAGAAAAAAAAATAGAGGTGGGGGCGGAGCACGCTCGGGAAGAGGCACCAGCTGTTGATGGAATGAAGAATGCTGGTCCTCGCAGTCCCGGGCGGCCGCTCGGTCTCCTTGCAATCAGGTACAGGCTCCCAGCCTCGCAGCGCCCAATGTCAGTGACACAGCAGGGTTTAAAATAACTCCAGGCGAGGTAAAACAAAGCTCCAATGGTCCTGCAACTGCTACGAGCGGCTGAATATTACTCCTCCTCTAGCTGCTTTGAAATCCATTTTCCTTGCTAGCATTTGGGTCCTTAGTACTACACCACCGTAGTACATCACTAAGAGGCAATGTTTCAAAGATGCTAGCAACAGATGCATAGTCTCAAAATTGGCTTCTGCACATGATGTGAAATAATAAGGAACCGAGGTCTCACTCCTCAAGTAGTCTCTGTTCCACATCAAGATTTTGCTGTAGGATATGGTGCAGTAGTAGTCCCAGAAACAGGAATTATGTTTCCCATTGATTGCTGTCTGTGTTTTAAAGTACTTTTTCTGTGAACTATTCATTGCACCTCATCTCCCTGGGAAGTACTCTGTCCAGTTTGGGTAGTAAAAACTATATTTGGAGACTCATTTTATTTTCAAATGCATTATTTAAGTGCTAGTTTGCTTACGGCAGCAAAGCAGAAGTTAGAGAAAACTCCGGAGATCCTTCAGTGCAGAGTCTAAGCAGTCAGAGTCAAAAAGAAAACCACAACATTTCATGAATACATCCTGCTGCTTAAAGAGAAGCCATTTTGCGCTGATCAGTTGGAAGGCAAAATGAGTATGTTACATTATACCAACTCAATTGGCTCAAAAGAAGATGGAGAGTAAGATGCAGGGAGTTCTGAACCTTTACAGGGTGCAGGCCATGTTGAGATTGGCCATTCTTCTAGTAATCTTTGATTGTACAAAACCGAATGCAAGGACTCCTGAGGCGGAAGCCGGGAGGTTAGAATCTAGTTTAAAAAAATTATTATTGTAGCACTGTACTCTGAAAAATGATTTGCGCTTTTAATAATTGGCAATATCGAATTTTACTGTGTCATACTGTAATTTTAGCAGTGAGCAGCTTCTTCCTGCAGACTTAATTGCATGAAACGAAGCCATTTTCAGGGCTCCCGGTCACTTACAGCAATCCCCCTCGAGGCGCAGAACTTCGGGCGCCATCTTGGAACGGGTCCTGGACAGCGCTCTAGTGGCTGGGCGATTTGGGCCCACTCACTATAAAAGAGCCAGTACTCTGTCCACCTCCCATACCGAATGCAAGGACTCCTGAGGCGGAAGCCGGGAGGTTAGAATCTAGTTTAAAAAAATTATTATTGTAGCACTGTACTCTGAAAAATCATTTGCGCTTTTAATCATTGGCAATATCGAATTTTACTGTGTCATACTGTAATTTTACTTGTAAATTGCCCCCGACGACCGCAGTGAGCAGCTTCTTCCTGCAGACTTAATTGCATGAAACGAAGCCGTTTTCAGGGCTCCCGGTCACTTACAGTAATCCCCCTCGAGGCGCAGAACTTCGGGCGCCATCTTGGAACGGGTCCTGGACAGCGCTCTAGTGGCTGGGCGATTTGGGCCCACTCACTATAAAATGAAGACCCCTTCCCGTACGCGCAGCGGGCGGGCGCAGCGGGCGCGCCAGAGGCAAGCCCGTCTGGGCCCGTCCGGGCCGAGCCGGGCTCAGGGCCAGACACTATGCCCATTTCACCCAAACATCGGATAAAATACTCACGAGATGAACTTCTACAATTCAGTATCACAACTACTCCCCCCGTACTTTCACCACCTCCCCAGAGTGAGCCTATTTGGAAAGTTAATCGCCAGACACCAAAGAATGTAAGCCCTGCTTTGCTTAACTGTAGATCTGTACCTAAACATTCTACAGAAATTAACCTGCTGATCCAAGATACTAACCTGGATATACTATTCCTCACGGAAACATGGCTGACTTCGAACTCCGAGGCAGATATTGTCAACATGTTACCCCATGGCTATTTAATACAGTTCCATAATAGAACTCAGGGAAAAGGAGGCGGTTTAGCGATAGTTTACAGAGATAATCTTACATGCCGGACACAAGAGGGAGGAATTGCGGACTGCGAAAGCGTCCACTTTTTCCTTCAAATTACGCCAAACATATCCCTCTCTGGTATTCTTATATACCGCCCGCCCGGAAGCCTAGTAGATTTCGTAGGCTCATTGCTAGAGACTACAATTACTTCCTGTACCGAGACATCCAATTTTATTTTACTAGGAGATCTCAATCTCCATTTTGATGATCGCGCTGATAAAACTGCAAGCGACCTTATATCAGAACTGAAGGCATTCGACCTCTATTTAAAAAACTCTGAGGCGACGCACGCTAAAGGACATCTTTTAGACCCAGTTTTCACTAACATCTCTAGAATAGAAATTTCACCCCCACTCCCACTTCCATGGACTGATCACTCTCTCATCCCGTTCACATGGCAAACCAATTTAGATATTCCCCAAGTTCAAGTATTTAGATCCCAGGAGAGAATATGGTCCAAACTCTCATTCGAGAACTGGACTCGGGAATTAATAAAATCTGCCCCTCTCGCGGACCCTGAACCCGTGAAAGCAGACGCTAACTTTACTAGGTGGCTAACCACCACTCTTGATTCAGTAGCACCCAAGAAAAATTTGAAGAAAAAAAGCAAAATCTTCAAATCCCCATGGTACTCCCAAGAATTGAGGAACTTAAGAAAAATCTGCAAAACTCTGGAGCGGAAATGGAGGAAGGATTGGGACCCCCTCAACAAAGAGAAATACAAAATAGCCATGAGGACCTATAAGTCCACCCGGAAAACAGCCCAAGCCTCTTTCTTTAAAGAGAAAATTAAATCTGCCTCCAACTCGTCCCGGGAGACCTATAAAATAGTAAAGGAGTTACTTAAAATACCTTACCCCCCCTCAATACAAGAATCCACGGTCACCAGATGCAACCAAGTAGCAGCTTTCTTTGAGAGCAAAATAACAAACATTTTACAATCCCTCCCGCCAAAATCTGACAGCAATGCCCCTGCGGCTTCTACTGCCGCAACTTTAGGCCCCACTCTGGACAGTTTTAACCAGATATCCAATGAAGACTTCCAGAAGGCCCTAACAGGCATGAAAAGTGGATCCCCGAATGACCCAGCCCCTATTCACATCATTCAACAGGTGGGACCTACATCTCGCATCTGGCCACTGACCTTATCAATGCCTCATTTAACCAAGGAGTGGTTCCCCCTAATTGGAAACACGCAATAGTTAAAGCTCTGCAGAAGAAACCAGGACTTGACCCTCAAGATTTGTCTAACCTTCGACCAATCTCTCTTCTGCCAGGTTTGAGTAAGATTGCAGAGAAGGCCGTCAATCATCAACTCTCGGCCTTCCTAGAAACTGACAATCTTCTTCGCCCCTCACAAACAGGATTTCGCCCGGGTCAGGGGACTGAAACCGCTCTTTTGACAGTAGTCGAAGAAGCTAGGTGCATCTTGGATTCAGGAGGATCGGCTTTACTGATCCTCCTGGATCTAAGCGCTGCATTTGACACTGTAGACCACAGGATCCTGATCCAGCGACTCATTAATTTAGGGGTGAGAGATACCGCATTATGCTGGCTCACATCCTTCCTAAAGGACAGAACCTTCCAGGTCTGTGAAAGAAATGTACGATCCAAGTCTCTCCCCCTCCAGTGCGGGGTTCCTCAGGGCTCTTCATTGAGCCCTACATTATTTAACATTTATATGGCCCCCCCTGGAGGATGTGGTCATTCCCTTTGGGATCAAAGCCGTCACATACGCTGACGACACCCAAATGGTTGTCTCATTCTCACTAGAAAGAGATAAACTTAGAAATCTGCATGACTGTCTTGCAGGAATCCATAACTGGATGTGTGACTCGAGACTTAAATTAAATGGCTCAAAAACAGAGCTCATGCTCCTGGGTCATCAAATAACATCCTTTCCCATCGCTATGTGGCCATCGTGTCTAGGAGCCCTTCCACAACCCAAGACAGAACTCAAAAGCTTGGGGTTCTGGTTGGAGCAAGATCTCTCTTTGAAAACTCAGGCCAAAAAGACGGCTGGTACCTGTGTGGGCCTACTTCGTTCAGCTAGGAAGATTCTCCCTCTACTCCCCACACAGTCCCAAAAATTGCTCATTCAAGGTCTCATCTTATCCAGATTAGATTACAGCAACGCCCTTTTCATGGCTGCCCCAGAATCTACTGTTAACATCCTTCAGCGAACCCAAAACGCAGCAGCGAGGCTATTGACAGGCACCGCTCGAAGAGCATCAGCAAAACCAGCGCTTAGAGCTCTCCATTGGTTGCCGATCCGTGAAAGGATCAGATTTAAGGCTCTGTGCATTACTCACAGATCACTGCAGGGTAAAGGGCCCCCTATGCTGAGGACTATGCTCTACCCCTACAAACCCACCAGGTCCCTGCGCTCATCTCAAGGCAACTTGGCCACTGTGCACAGAGTCAAGAAGGCCCGCACTGGAGGGCGACGTTTTTCGGTCACAGCAGCAACCCTGTGGAACTCTCTGCCAACCCGGATGCGTTCTGAACCGACATATATGAAATTTTGTAAATTGCTGAAGACCTACCTTTTCCCACAATAACTTTAAAATCCACTCCCTCCACCCTTCCGCTTCTCCTCAGTTCTCCATTGCACTCTCAGCGCTGGGACGCTCCCGGGCAGCCATGCGCTTTATAAATCCTTTTACATTACATTACATTACATTACAAAATATCCATTTCAAAAACTTCTAGACTGTGTCTGTTCACAACCCTTGTCTTTTATCCAGAACCTATTTAAGAGTGGATCCAGAGCATGTTGGCTTCTGTTGGGATGGAGAAAGTTTTCCTGCAAGGCCCCTGACAGCGTGTGCGCCTGTCTCAAACTCACCATAGCAAGCTGTAGCTTGTTGACCACTATCTTGTTACACTCGACGATCATGCATGTGCAATGGAGGTACTTTTTGACACAATTTAAGTCATAAATAGCAGTATTGTGTTTTAGTGAGGCAGTCACTGTGTACTCTCTTTATCAAGTTATTATTGGCAGCTGTGTAGGTCTTAAACTGGTAGCACACTACTATTTACTGTGGCATAACAGACCTTTTTTCCTGTTCATGCTGGGGAGACTCACCTACTAGCTTCTTCTGCCTACATAAATTAGCCTGCAAGTCTCCTGCAACCCGGTTATTCACTCATGTATTTTGTATGTGTGTACCGTTTGCCATGTGTAGAAGATGTTTGTATGGCATGTGTATGATACAGATTGCTATAGCCATACCGGGATCCATTTTGTATTTGTTGCATTTGAGTAGTACATATATTGTAGGGTTGGAGTAAACAGCAGATGTGAATGCAGGGCTCTTTCCTGGATATTCCGGGGATCCTTTGTAGTGGGCCAGGCTGATGAGTATTAAGGAGAGGAATCAGAGGGCTTCTCTGAAGGTAGGAAGTTCTCTCTCCCATTTCTTTACCCATTCTTCTTTAGAAAAGCTACCTCCCACAGGTTAGCAGGTAGTTATGTGCGTCACCTCTCTTACTTTTCTGCCCTTCTATTTGTTTTTGCCTTGTAGCACCCAGCTCCAGTGCCGTACTGGCCGTAGTTGGCACCAGGTATTTCCCCGGTGGGCCAAAGAGATGGGAGCTAGTTTTGTGGCAGCGGGGGCCGCCTTTCTTATAGGGGGCCAATTTTGCAGCACTGCTCCAATATCGGCCCCCCTGTAAGGAAAGCAAGAGCAGTGATTCCCAGCTACCCCCTCTCCCCAACCTTCCCCCCAAGGGCCGGTTGAGCAGCAGCAACCTGCCAGGGCTGGTGGCTTTTCCCAGTTCGGCCATGCCCAGCTCTATCCACCTTCCAGATCACACCATGTGACAAAGGACTTGGCTGGACCAGTCTGAGCCGAACTAGCAAATGGGCAGAGCTGCCAAAAACTGGTCTCAGAAACTCAACTATTGGAATACACAACTCCTATATGCATCTTTGTAATAAGGTTTCTTTATCAGGAATCTGGGGGTTTTCACACCAGTGGCAACTGAGAAAATTCCTGTTCTACAGGTTTGGGGCATCCACTGCCAACTCCCATTGCCAGGTTTGGGACCAGAAACATGAGGGCTTTGCCTAAGGCTACCAGGATGGGCTGCCTAGACCCTGTTGAAGGAGAGATCTCACCAACTGCTCAAGAAGGGTACTGGGGGTGTGTTTGCATGAGGGAGAAGGAGGCTTTGAAGGAAAACAGGTGAGGCAAGTGAGAAGATGTCACTGCAGCATTCACCCGTGCCGCTGTGCAAGGTTGAGGCACAGTGATACCAAATTGACCCCTTTGTGAGAGTGGAAACGTATAGCACACCTCACCACTCTCCTCCCTCATTGACAGAAGGGAAGAAGGAACTAGAGACTTACAAGTTTTACTGCAGAACTAACAAGCGAAGAAGCCACACTGTGTTGAAGAAGATCAGACTGCAGTTTGCTGTTCTCTGCACGAAGAACCAAGAGCACTGGAGGTGAACCACATTGTCGACTAGGCTTGAATCCAACACTTAACTACTTACCAAGACCATGAGATTTGTTTGAGTGGGTTGTGTTTGTGATTGGACACTAGGAAGACTTCAAGCCAAAAGATCCATTGAGCCGTGTGCCCCCTACTCCTCCACAGCCTCCTTGACTGATGCTCTGCTTACCTTGCAAATGCACCATAGACAATGACACCTACCAGACAGCAGGTATGGGGGTGAGTCACGCTCTGTGGGACATGCAAGGCACAGTATGTCAAGTCGCAAGGCCATGCCAACGCTGGCAGGTGAGGTCTGAGGAAGGGCGAGGGAAGAGACTGCAATCTTTAGACCTGCTGGCCCCGTTCAGGGCAGTATTCTCCCCAGAGACTCTCCGTCTACCACATCCCCCAAATAAGGGGGTTCTAGTGACCAGTCAAGGACTATTGCATACAAATAGCATAAGAGGCTGTCCCCCAGAAGTACCATGGGCTGACTATCATAATCATTGAGACATAACAGTACTAGATAGTATACATTATTACAGATGAAATGTTTTGTACTCTATTATTTTGTGTGTGTTTTGAATTAAATACTTATTTTTGCCAAGGAACAATCACTGGCCGGACATTGAATTACTGATGTGTGTTAGTTAACATGTTGATGGTGGAGTCTCTAACTCCACACCACCTCCTTGAGTAACCTTGTACTTCTCAAATAACTACTGTTGTGGTAAAGTACTAAAGGGGTGTACTTGGTGATCAGTTTTGAGTCCATTAGTAGGGGTTAAGACGTAGGATAAAAGTGATTAACTGCCATGATTAACACACGTAGTCATATAAACTCTAACTACCTAAGGACACTCTAAAAAGTTCCCACAGCTGTGTTAGATGTAAAGGCATAGTCTGGTCTACTGGGACACACGTTTACTAACATGTTGCTGTCTTTGGAAGGTGTGAGCACTGGGGCAATGACAGTCTCATGACAGACAAGTGACAAGCTTGCAGTTCACTGTGACACAGACCTGACAGTTTTTCTGCCTAATAGGAAATCTACTCATCTCCCAGTAGGTTGTCCTGCCTCTGATGGCAGTTCTCACAAAAGGTGGCCCTTTTATGAGTGGGAATAATGCTTTACTTCCCCACCTTCTCCCCCCTCATCAAGGCCCTGTAGATAGGGGTACCAGCACCACCACTGTCTCACCTTCTTTTCCTTGTCGAATGTCTCCTTGAACTGGAAGCGCTGGCCGCTCTTGCTTCCCAGCTCCAGCCACTTGCCCTTCAGCCATTTAATGGTGGGTTTAGCCGGCAGCTGGCTGGAATCAACTTCCGCTGTAACCAGAATATCCTTACCTGCAGAAAGGGGCAAGGCCAACAAACAACAGTTCATATGTGGAGCTTCGATGGTGAAGCAGCATTTGCAATCAACAGACTTCCCCTTGCTGTAGCTGCTATTCCAGTGCACCCATTTCCCCACTGCCCTTGCATTAGACCGCTCTAAACGTCTGTGTGATTTCAGAAAAAGGAAAGAGGCACATCTATACAGCAAAATAGCAAGCTCGCGTACATTATTCCCTTAGTGACAGGACAGAGGGATTTGTCTTTATCCCTCTGGTGACAACCCAGGGTTTAAAGTCCTGTCCCCTCTTGGTCAAGCTGGAGAAACTAGTCATATATCCTCAGTGACATGTAGTATGGGCATAACCTAATCCTGAGGTGAGAGATGTGCTTTATGTCCTCAGTGGAAGGCAAGGACAAGTCCTAATCCAGCAGTGTCAAACAGAAGGGACATGTCTAGTCCTCATCAGAGTAGGTCTGATCATGACTAAGCAGGAAGGTAAGGCACGTGTTCACCACTTACTGGAAGGTGGAAGGTTCCTGTAATACCTCCTTGGTGGAAGGATGAAGTAAAAGGTAGGAGGGGCATGTCCATCTCCTCTGTGACAGATATGAGTGCTTGTCCTATCCTCTCAGTAACAGTCATGTCATTTCCCCTCAGTAACTTGGTAGGAAGTTCATTCTGCCTATGACAGGCTAGAGGGACATATCATAGCCAAGCCCTTTAAATGTAATCAAAATGTAATTAAAAGTCTGAAGGGGGTGTTGTATCCTCTTAGTGACAAGCAGGTGAGACTGTTTTATTAGAACTCCTTAGTGACAGCTGAGTGGATCAGTGACAGGCAAGAGGGGAAATCCTTACTTCCCAAGTCAGAGGGCGTTATAGACATTTAAATCCATCATGAATAGGCATAGTAGGTAAACGCAGAGAAGAGTGACATGCTAGAGGACCTGTGTATCCCCTCAGGTTCAAGGTAGGGGAGTGCGTCTTCTCCCCTCAGTGGAAAGGATGGGTGGGTGTCTTATCCTTCCAGTAACAGAGTAAATGGTCATGTCTTATGGTACTGTTAAAGTGCAGCATCAACCAATTACTTGGTCTCTGGGTGATCTGTGTAGATCAGGGATTGTGTAAGGCGGTATGTCTTATCCTTTTAGTAGCCAAGGGTAGCAGCATGTCTTATCTTCCTAGTGCAAGGTGGGGATGTGTCTCCTCATCTCTGTAACATGGTGGCTGACATGTTTTATCCCTTTAATGACAGGGTATGTTTTTGGAAACCAGTGGCCTCACTTTCCGAGGACTCGCTCAAGAGAAAGTCTCCTTTATAGGCATTTTCCCTTTAGGAGCTCACTTTTTAGATGGCTCAATCTTTATTGGTCTTACTTGCGAGATGGCTTACTCTTCAGGGGATTAATTATTTAGAGTGCTTTTTTGACACAAGGTTCATTCTTTAGTTAGTTACTCATCAGAGCTCATTGATGTAACCCCTCTACTGAGGATGCACTAGATTGATGTTCCATTACATAGATGCCATATTTATGACTACTAGTAAGAATACCACTACATCAAATGAGGTAAGTAAAACAGCAAGTGTAAGAGGAAAGATTAAAGTAAGGGGACCTGGTAGGTTTACAACCAGTTACAACACTACTAGACCTGCCCCTATTTTTTGTGAAGACACATGTCTTCCAAGAGAATTTACTAGATACCTATTTTAGGATACCCGCCGCGGTGGACGTTGTAAATTATGACCTGGTGGTATACATAAGCGGCTGTACAAAGTTGTCCACCGCGGCGGATATCCTAAAATAGTTATCTAGTAAATTCTCTTGGAAGACATGTGTCTTCACAAAAAATAGGGGCAGGTCTAGTAGTGTTGTAATTGGATTGAGTGGGGTGCGGCCTGTTTAAACCCCTTCCTCCCCCTGTGGCTCCTATCAGTTTATAAGGTTTACAACTAGGACAAGGGCTTGTGTATGTTTTGGGCTAAGGAACAGGATTAGGGTAGAGGGTAGGCATACCCCGAAATTGAGGGTAAGGGATAGTGTTTGGGTTTAGTAAGGTTTGGGTTAGGTATTTTTGGTATGGAATAGGAATAGCCTTAGATTTAGAGTTAGCCTCAGAATTAACCACAAGAGGTAGGGCTTGGGTTAGGGTGTAAAACTGGGTTTAGATTTATGGTTAGAGAAAGGCTGAGTTTTAGGGTTTAGCATTAGCCCTACGGTTAGGATGCATACCTTTAAACTGAACATTTTCACTGAGGAAGTATTCTCTGTAGTGATAATTTTGATGCTAAGAATTTCATGTACTTTCACATCCTTTGGGAGGCTGGTAAGGCCACCATTAGGGGGTTCGCCAAGGGCCAGTTGAAACTCACTCGCGCGGCGCATGACTCCCAGCTCAAGCGTTTGGATGCGCAGGCCGCCCTGCTTGAGGCGCTGAACCCCGATGATAGATCCGATGCACAGGAACGGAGACTGGCGTTCCTACGAGACTAAATGAGACAGACCTCTCTGGAAGCTGCCAAGCTTCCTTGGCGTTTGTCCGCAGCCCGAGTGTATGGCTGGGGAGACAAAAATGGGAAGCTCCTCCACCACCTTGCTATGGCCAACCGTATCATACCCGAGATGACAGATGCAGATGGAACGCTTCACCGTGCCCCAGTAGCGGTTGCCCAATGCTTTGCCTTGTACTACGCTGCCCTTTACTCGGCGCATTCGCCTGCTCATTCTCTCTCCGATCTCCTCCAATGGGAAGTTTTCTCTTCCACGTCTTAGCGACTCTGATGCGGCTGCGTTGGACCTTCCTCTCACCTCTGAGGAGCTGTCGGGCGCCATTTCGCGCCTAGCGGCTGGTAGGACGCCTGGGCCAGACGGTCTCCCCCAGGAGTTTTATTCGTCCTTTTGCGATACCCTGCTTCTACCACTTGTGGCGATGTACAAGGAAGCGGCGGAGTGTGGCTCATTCCGGCCAGAGACGGATCTTGCTACTATAGTAGTGATCCCTAAGTCCCAGCCCCCCTCGAAGTGCTGCTCGGACTTTCGTCCAATTTCGCTCATTAATACGGAACTTAAGATTTTCGTTTCCGTACTGGCCGATCACATACGGCTGCACTTAGGCCAGCTTGTCCACCCTGACCAATGCGGCTTCATGCCTCTCCGAGGGACTAGACACTGTCTCCGACGCCTTCCCCTTGCCCTTGAGAACCGACACCTGCTTACTCCATACTTGTCCCTTCTCCTTATTGATTTTGAGAAGGCCTTCGACTCCGTTGACTGGAGCTACTTGGATGCAGTGTTGGAACAGATGGGCTTTGGCACTCCTTTCCGTCACTTGATGAGGCTACTCTATCACCGTCCTCAGACGCAGGTCCCCGTTAACAGCGCTCTATCCCGCCCCTTCCCCATTGGACGGGGTACGCAGCAGGGATGCCCCCCTCCCCGATCCTTTTCGCTCTGGCTATGGAGCCATTTGCGTGCCTTTTCCACAGTGACCATTCCTTGACTGGCTGGAGGTGGCCCGGCCTAGCGGATTATAAAATCGTGTTATACGCGGACGATGTGTTGCTGTTCCTGGTGGACCCAGCCCGATCGGGACCTCGCTGCCTTCGGGCATTGGCTACTTTTGAACGGGCCTCTGGCTTGCGGCTTAACCCAGCCAAGTCCGTCCTTGTCCCCTTACACTTATCGCGCGAATGTTTTGACTGGCAGTCGTCGATTCCGCTTTGGCGGCTGTCTTTCAAGTATGTGGGGATATGGTTCTCCCTCCTCTCTGACCTTGCATGGGAACTCAATGTTACCCCGCTGGTTATGCAGGTCCGCGCCGACCTCCTTAAATGGCGCACGTTGCCTCTCAACCCTCTGGGCAGGATGTATGACGTTATAACGCATACTTTTACTCCGCAGACCATTACAACGCGACTTTTACTCCGCATACCGTTACAACGCATAGCGCCTTGGGGCGCTGGATAGTGGTAAGTATAATTTACTATTCTAACTCCAGTCCCCGTGGACCCTAGGGAAGGTGTTGGATAGTAAATTATACTTATTCCCTATCCTAGAGCGCCCCCCAGCGCAATGCGTTGTAATGGTATGCGGAGTAATGGTCGCGTTGTAATGGTAGTGCGGAGTAAAAGATCCGTTGTAACGGGTGTATACCCTCTGGGCAGGATTGCCCTGTACAAAATGATGATCTTGCCCCGTTTTTTGTACATGCTCCAGAACACTCACCTCTCCTTTGCCAGATCTTGGTTCTGGGACATGAATGGCATGGCCATTATATTCCTTTGGGGGGGTCGGAGGTCCAGGCTGGCCCTGGCCCAATGCCGAATTTCACCTTTTAATGGAGGTCTCGGAATGACGAACCTTTACCTCTACTACCTAGTGACTCTTCTCCTCACGATTCATGACTGGTTCAATGGCGGCTGGTCCGACCCAGCGTATCGCTTGGAACTTCACATCTTGGGCTTCTCCTCTATCTAGGGGATGCCTTATGGGACCACAATTCCCCGAACTCTTCCCGAGGTCACACGCGGCGTATTCCTGGCTTGGCGTGCATCACTTCGTCATACTCAATGGGCAGACAGGCTGACTAGCTACACTCCTTTGTGGTGTGGCACTAGGCTTCGTGAAGTCGCCTCCCTGTCAGGGTTCCGGCAGTGGGATCTCATTGAGGTAACCTTGTTGGGCGACGTCTGGAGTGGTACTCACATCCAATCCTTTCAGGACTTACAGACCAGACACTCCCTCCATCCCTCTCAATTCTTTCGATATTTGCAACTGAGTCATGCCCTTCACTCCCACATTACAGATGGCACGTCCCTGCCCGAATATAGCCCGCCCGAGGTGCAAGTTCTGACTGGGGATTTGGGGAGGGGTGGAGTCTCTCGGATTTATCGTTCCCTCACTAACAATACCCCTAATTCCCTTTCCCTACTCCGCGAGAAGTGGGAGGGTTGGCTTGGGGCTCTGGAGGATGAGGACTGGCGGGACGCCCTGATGGCCCCAGGACAATTGAGGTATCGGCGAGACTCCGCCTGGTCCAAGTCTACTTCCTGCATGCTGCATACCTTACACCCCTGCGTATCTACCGTGCTGGGCTTCTGCCTGACTCCCACTGCCCCTGCTGCTCCCAACCCCACGCAGATTTTTACCATATGGTTTGGTTGTGTGCTGTGATTCAGAGATATTGGGAATCTTTAACGCAAGAGCAGACAGGGGTCCTGGGTTGGGAGGTGCCTCTTGATCCCATCCATGTTCTGCTGGGCGTCACTGATGGATTGGATGGCTCCAGGGCTGAGAAGATATTCCTCAACACGGCATTGGTGGTCACCAAGAGGGACATTGCTGCGCATTGGCTGGACACTGCTTCTCCCACTCTAGGACGCTGGTGTCGGGGGTGGATTGGTGCGCTGCGGAGGAGCGGCCTTTATATGTAGTCAGGGGGTGCCCTGAGAAATGTCGCTGCATGTGGGGTAAATGGGGCGGGGTACTCGATGATTGAGATGGCGTGGTCCGCTCTTCGGATTCATGAGGATAAGCTATTATTGATTTCTTTATGCAATCTTGCTGTCACTGTGATGTGTTTTCTCCCTATTCTGAAAATGTACAATGTGGCTTTGAATGGTGCTGTTTGTTGTTCCATCCAAAACTCAATAAAATTGGTTCTCAAAAAAAAAAAAAGAATTTCATGTAACTATGTGGTGTATACGGCATATACTATGTAACGGCACAAAACAAGGTCACTCTTGAGAAGTAATCTATTAGGTGCTTATTCTTTTGGAATCTCATGCATGCGATGACTCACTTTACAGGAGGTTTCGCAGTTGGAGGGGAACTCACTTTAGGAAGCGAATTCTTCTTTAGCTGACTCAAACTTGAGTGGGTTCTCTTTTTGAAGCGCTCATTCATAAGTGGCTTATGTAACAGGAGTGAGCGGCGAGGGAGGAAATGTGGTCTGGAAGCTAAAGCTGCTGGGTTTGGAAC